>NW_027481278.1:389488-989488 GCF_051309035.1 Mrakia frigida
CTTTTCAAGTCCTCGAGTGCTTCCTCTCACAATGCACTCCTTCGCTATCCTCCTTCCCGCTCTCTCTCTCCTCGGTCAGGCGCAAGCTTGGTCGAGCTCTTCTCACGACCACGTCGTCGTCGAAAGGACCACCACCACCGTCGTTCCCGACCTTGGTCTCCAGACTTTCTATGGTTAGTCTTCATCTTTCGCTGCATTTCATCGTCGCTCTCGGTTCTCGAAAATCCACGCTGAACCCTTCGTCTCTGCTTCGCTTCGATCCAGGCGCCATCGGGTCAGTCGAGAGCTCCCCTTCCCTTTGATCCCGTCTTCTTCTCGTTCGCTGACTTTGACTGTTTCTTCACTATTCTACACTTCAGTGGATACTACGCTACTGCCGTCACCGTGGGAGGTCGAGGCTATGTGATCGGAAGCGAGACCGTCTCTTCTGGTGAACTTCAGAATGCTCTCCAGAAGGTTCGTCTCTCCTTCGTTTTTCGTTTCTGCTTCCTTGCCTTCACCTCTCCCTCCTCCAAATTCGAAGCTGACCTTCCGTAACCTTACTCCCGTTCTCTCCAGTCTTGCACGAACCAAAAGAACCTCTGTGCCGACGCGTCCAACGCTCAGCCCAACGCTCAAAAGATCTGGACGGTCGCGCAGTGTGAGACTCAGCTCGCTGCTTGCAACGGGAACGTCGCTTCTGCCATGGCTGCTGCCACTGCTCCTGCTACTACAGCTGGTCAGGCATCCGTTTCCTCGAGGAGTACCCAATCTGTCGCGTGAGTCCGCCTTCCCTCTTTTGCGGTCGAACTCCCTCTTCTAAACCCCTTCAACCTTTTTCTCTCTCGAAGTTCCACTATTTCCACCGCTTCGGTCGCTTCGGTCTCCACTCAAGCTTCTGTCAGCAAGGCGTGAGTGCAAGCTTCAGAAGATTCCTCTTTCCACTCCTCGATTTGGGACTGAAGACGTCTTTCATTCCTTTTCCTTTCTTCCTCTAAAGATCCGTCGCTTCCGCTGCTGCTGCCACCACTGCTGCTTCGACTACCGTACCCAACCTAGGAATCCAGGGCTACTACGAGGCCATCGGGTTCGTTCCTCGTCCCCTTGTTCGATCCGAGCCCTTCCTCACCCAACTGATCGTCCTCCTCTTCTTTTCTCCCTCCGACGCCCACTTCAGAGGTATCTATGCGACTCCCGTCTTCTGTTCCGGATCCGACTACGTCGTCGGAACCGTCACTTGGCCGTCTTGGGGAATTTACAACGCTCTGTCAACTGTACGTCCTCCTCGTCCGTTCCCAACGCGAAGCAGATTGACTGACCGCTGTACATTCTTACATTTTCATCAGTCCTGCAACGATCAGCTCGACAAGTGTGCTGCTGCTGGGTTCTCTGGGTGTTCTTCTCGTTCGTCTCTATCTTTTACCCCCATCCTTATCCTCTTTCCTTGCCGAAGCTGACTTCCGTTTCCCTCCGCCCCCAGAGTACGGCGAGTGTATCTCCAACGAGTGGATGTACGTCGACGTCTACAATAAGAACCCATCGATTTGCGTTGCTCCTGCTGTCAATCTTCCCGCGTCGACGTGAGTCGAACTCTTCTTAGGATTCCATCGCTCGACGCTTGGGATTTGACCGTTTTTCTTCGCATTTTTTTCCTCCAGTTCGATCTCGCTCGCCAGTGCCGCGTCTGTTAGCTCGGTCAAGGCTGCCTCTATCTCTTCGGCTTCCTACTTTTCCGCGTTGACAACTGCGTGAGATCATCTTTCCTCTTCCCCCCCACCCCCTCCTCCATCCCCTTCCTCCGTTCTGACGCGTATCTTTTCTTTTTGACAGCTCCATTGCCTCCGTCTCGGCCGTGTCCGCCTCCAACGTCGCTCTCTCTGCTTCGTGAGTGTTCATTCTCCTCTCGAGCCTTGAGCCCGTCGTTTCGCTGATCACTTCTCCCTCCCCGTTCTCTTCTTCTTCAGAGCCTCCAACAGCAGGGTGTTGGCTTCCAACTCGCAGGCATCCGTCTCTTCGGTTTCAGCTCAATCTACCCTCTCTACCGCTTCCGTGGCTAGTCAGTCGGCAGTTTCAGCTTCCTCGGTCGCGTCCCAGGCGTGAGTCCTTTTCTCCTCGACGCGCTGGACTCCAAATCCTGATCCCTTCCCCCCTTTTATCTTTCCTCAGATCTGCTTCGTCCATCGCTCAGGCCCTCTCAGCTTCGTAAGTACCTCTCAGGCTTTTATTTTTTCTCGCTCTGAAAGGTCGGAACGTGAGCTCACACGTCGCTTCTTCGTTTCTACTTTTTCTCAGTGTGTCCCAGTCTCGAATCGCCGCCAGTTCAGCCTCAGCTGCTGCCCAAGCCTCGAACTCCGCCCTCTCCGTCAGCGCCGTCGCATCACAGTCCCTTCAGGCCTCGTGAGTCCATCACCGTCTTTTCTCTGAACGAGGTCTCTTTCGACTGACTTTCGGCCCTCTTCCCTCTTTCCACAGAGCTTCGCTCGCCTCCCTCGCTGCCGTTTCTTCCAACTCAATCCTCGCCTCTCAGTCCCAGGCATCGGTCGCTTCCCAGAGCTCTATCTCGGTCTCTGCGTCCCAGGATCAAGCTTCTCGAGCGAGTGCCAGTCAAACGTGAGCTTTCCTCTGCCCAGTTGCGCTTCCTTCCCTCCCTTCCGCTTACCGAGCCTACTTCTCCTCCTCCAGATCGGTTGCTGCTGCCTCAGTTCAGTCGAACTTGGTGATTCAATCTCAACTTGCGCTCTCCAGCGTCGCGTGAGTGATTTCCATCTCCTCTCCGACTCGGCGACCCGCTCACCCTTCCTTCCTCTCTCTGGGTTCTTCAGAGCTGCCTCGATTGCCTCGGTCTCTGTTACTTCTGTAGCCTCCGCTGCGTGGGTAGAAACTCCTCTTCCTCGTCCTCTTTCCTTCCTTCGCTGACTTCCCACCTCTCTCTCTCCCCTCCTTTTCAGCGCGGCCTCTGCGTTCGTTATCCTCAACGCTGTCCCAGCTCGACAACGCGCTGACTTTTCGTCCCTTTCTTTTTCTTCTCCAGATCTGCCTCCATGGCCTCGGTCTCCTCCGTTTCTGCTACCTCCGTAGCTTCCGCTGCGTGAGTTCCTTCTTCATCCTTCCCTTCTTTGACTCCTCGACTAACACCGAGGGATTTCGTTCTCGACTCCAGCGCTGCCGCCTCTGCGTCCGCCAACGCCAACGCTGCTCCCGTCTTGGCCAGTGGATGGGCTCTTGCCTCTACCTCTTTGATCGCTGAAGGAACCAACGGACGAGCCTTGATCTCGGATTACTACTCGGATCCTTCCATGACTCCCTTGGTGAGGTCACCTTTCCGTTCCTCTCCGTTCGTTCGTTCTGAGCCTGACGTAGTTCTTTCCTTTTCGCAGATCTGTTCGAACTTCTGCTCTTCGAAGGGATACCCTCTTGCTGGAACCGAATACTACCAGGAGTGTTACTGTGGTTCGGTTCTCAGCGTGAGTTGCCCTCTCTCGGTCTTTGACTGAACGCGTTCTACCTTCGATCCAAGACTTACGCCTCCGCTCTCTTTCTCCTATCCAGAACGGTGCTTCCCTCTCTGGAGTCTCGACCTCCGACCGGACCCCTTGCTCCGGAGGATCGTCCGCCTGCGTAAGTTCATGCTTCGAAGAAAGAAAGCCAAGTTATTTCGACCTCGAGAAACTGATCGCTCGATCCGGGTTTCTTTTCGCAGGGTGGATTCTCGGCTCTCTCCCTCTACTACGACACCACCAAGCTCTCTTCCTCACTCGTTCCCCTGGCCGGATCTGGATCTGGAACCGGAACTACCACTCCCAGCCTTCCTTCTCCCTACGTGGTTGCCTCCTCGTCGTTGGTTGCCGAAGGAACCTCAGGACGAGCTCTTACGGGGGACAGCACCGAGTCGGCTTCGATGACCCCCGCCATCTGTGGGGCCTACTGCACGAGCAAGGGCTTCGCGATCTCAGCGACCGAATACAGCACTCAATGGTTCGTTCTTTCAATCTTCCTCCTTCCCGAGTTCTCGACCGGATCGAACTCGAGGCTGATTCTTCCAGCCTCGCCTTTTTTCCATCACCTCTATTCGATTCTTTCGCATCAACAGCTTCTGCGGAAACACCTTCGAGAACGGAGCTTCCCTTTCCATCCACTCTAGCTCCAGCGGAATGCCCTGCGGAGGAGACGCTGCTCAGACCTGTGGAGGATCATCGGCTCTTTCCGTCGTCTGTGAGTACACTCCAGCTTTCGACTTGCTGCCTCCAGCGATAAATTACTCGATCGTTCGACGACGAGACGACGAGTTCAAGGCGACATCGTGCTGACACTCGACTTTACTCTTTTATCCTCCAGACAACTCGGACCTCGCTACCCTCTCTAACGGAGTCATTACCCTCACTGGATCGTCTTCTGGAGGATCGACCACCCCTCCCGCCTCGACCGTTGTTCTTCCCGCTGGGTATGCCTCCGCTTCTTCGTCTCTCATCGCTGAGGGTTCCACCGGACGAGCTCTCACGGGTGCATTCACCAGCTCTGCTTCCATGACTCCCACCGTCTGTGCCGAGTACTGTACCGCCGCTGGATTTGCGATCTCCGCTACCGAGTACTCTCAGGAATGGTTCGTCCCTCTTCCTTCCCTCAAACAAGTTCCACCTTTTCTCGAAGCTGATTCGTTCCTTCGTTCCTTCCACAGCTTCTGTGGAAACGAGTTCTCGAACGGAGCTTCCCTCTCCCTCACCTCGTCGAACTCGCCCATGCCCTGCGGAGGAGACGCTACCCAGACCTGTGGAGCTGGATCTGCCATGAGCGTTGTCTGTGAGTTCAGCTTCAGTTCGAATCAGCTCGAAGGGAGTAGAAAGGCTCGCTCGACCCGAAAAAGTTCGACGCGACGAGTGACTCACCTTCCTCCTCTTCTCTTTCTTTCGCAGACAACACTGGTCTCGCTACCCTCTCCAACGGAGTCATTACCCTCATCGGATCTACTACCACTACTCCCGTTTCCTCGACTGGTCTCCCCGCCGGATACAAGTCAGCGTCGTCCTCCATCATCGCCGAAGGAACGGGTGGCAGGGCTCTCACCGGAGCTTCGACCTCTGCCAGCGACATGACTCCCTCCGTCTGTGCTGTTTACTGCAGCAAGGCTGGCTTCGCCATCAGTGGAACTGAGTACGCTAGAGAGTGGTGAGTTCTTCTCTGCAAGCCTCGAACGAGATCGAGCTGAACTCGTCTTGTTTTCCCTTCGAAGTTACTGCTCGAACACTCTTTCGAACGGAGCTTCGCTGTCCATCCTCACCTCCAACACTCCTACGCCTTGTGCCGGAGACAATGCTATCACTTGTGGAGCTGGATCTGGACTCTCGATTGCTTGTGAGCTCCCACCTCCCGAACGAGCTCGAAGAAAGAAGAGCTGACGACCGCGTCCTTTCTTTTCCTGCTTTGCTTCTTCTTTTCTCCTCAGACGACACCGCCCTTGCTACTCTCACGAACGGAGTCTTCACTCTCGTCGCTACCACCACTCCTACCGTCGTCCTCCCCGCTGGATACAAGTCCGCTGCCTCCTCCCTCGTCGCCGAAGGAACCAACGGTCGAGCTCTTCCCGGAGCTTCGACCTCTGCCAGCGACATGACGCCCTCCATCTGCGCCGTCTACTGCACCAAAGCTGGATTCGCCATCAGTGGAACTGAGTGGTACACGGAATGGTGAGTCCTCGCTCCTCTTCCCTCCCTTCGAACCCTTTAATCATTTTCCACGTCTTAGATCGCCAATCGAAGCTGACTGAGACCTCTTTTCGTATGCTCAGCTACTGCTCCAACTCCCTCTCGAACGGTGCTTCTCTCTCGCTCCTCTCTTCCTCCGCTGGAACTCCTTGTGGAGGAGACGCGTCGCAGACCTGTGGAGGATCCTCCGCCCTTTCGGTCGTCTGTGAGTAAACGAGAGAGGAGGATGAACCGATTTTTTGTGTTGACTCTCTGCTTGCCCTTCTTTCTCCCCTTTCAGACAACACTGCCCTTGCGACGCTCTCCAACGGAGTCATCACCGCCGTCGGATCTTCCACCACCACTCCTGTGTCCACCGTCACCCTTCCCAGTGGATACAAGTCAGCTTCGTCAAGCCTTATCGCTGAGGGACCCTCTGGAAACGCTCGAGCTCTTACGGGAGCCAGCTTTTCGTCCAGTTCGATGACCCCCACCGTTCGTTCTCCTTTGCCTCTCTCTCTCCTTCTCAATCGACTGACGCTTTCCTTCTTCTTTACAGATCTGTGCGACCTACTGTACGGCTGCTGGCTTCGCTTTGAGTGGAACCGAGTACTCCCAAGAATGGTGAGTCCACTTCGCTTCAAACCGAACTCAACCTCGAACCTGACGCTCGTTTCGTTTTTCTTCTCGAAGTTATTGCGGCAACGCTCTTTCAAACGGAGCTTCCCTCTCGCTCCTCTCGTCAGCTTCCCCAATGGTCTGTGGCGGAGACGCTACTCAAACCTGTGGAGGAGCGTCGGCTCTCTCTCTCGTCTGTGAGTAAACGACCGGGAGGAACGAGTTTCGAGGACGCGTCGAGAGCCGTCTGACCGTCTTTTTCGTTTTTCAGACAACACCGCTCTCGCTACCCTTTCCAACGGAGTCTTCACCCTCATCGCTCCCTCTGCGACGACGACCACCACGACTCCTGCGTCCACTCCCACCTCGTCTGCCGCCGTCACCCTCGACAACGGATTCTCCTCCACTCTCCTCTGCTACAGTGAACTTCCCGGACGAGCCATGACCGGTGCTGGATTCTCGAGCGACGTCGTACGTCTTTCTTTCTCCATATGTCCAACGATTCGTTGTTTTCGAAACTCTCGCTTACCTCCCACCTCCCTCCTTTTCCCCAGATGACCTACAAACTCTGCACCGACTTCTGTGGAAATGCAGGATTTTCGATGGGAGGAGTTGAGTGGGGTCGAGAGTGCTGTAAGTTTTTCTCCTTTCGTCGGTTTTCGTACCACGCTGACCTCTTCCCCGTTTCTCCCTCATCAGACTGCTCTTCAACTCTCGTTCTCAGCACTCTCGCTTCCAACATCAACTGCAACGTTCCTTGCTCTGGAGACTCGACTGCCGTTAGTCTATATCTTGGACAGACTTCCGCTCTGTCGTCGCTGACTGCCTTCTCCGTTCCTCCTTCCTTAGATCTGTGGTGGACCTCAAGCGCTCCAAATCTTCACCACCACCCCTAAGTCCGACACCTCCTCTACCATTGCTTCCGGATGGACGTCTGCCCCTCTCTGCCTCGCCGAGCCCGCCGACGGATCTCGTCTTTTCCAGGACGCGTCGCTGTTCGACGACAAGATGACCGTTGCGATGTGCACCGACTTCTGTGCGAGCAAGGGATCTAACCAAGCTGGATTGGAGTGTGAGTACTATTTTTTTTATATATCGATAGCCGTGAAGGAAGAGCCGCGGAGGAAGAGATGAATCGCTTCTTCGCTCGAGCTTCCCGTCCTGATTTCTTCCTCTCTTTCTCCTTCTTTCCTACAGACGGAACCCAGTGCTTCTGTGCCACTTCGCTCGATCTCACTAAAGCTACCATCAGCACTGGTTGCAATATGGCGGCTGGTGGTGCTCAGACGGAACTCGCTGGAGGAGGTGAGTTCAAGTTTGAGTCCTCGTCGTCTTCTAGAACTCAAGACTGACTCTCCCTTTTTTTTTACACTCTTCAGGAAACGCTCTCTCTATCTGGACCCTTCCCGTCAAGTCTACGAGGAGGCGATACCTTCCTATGCTCTCCCGACGACACTAAACCCGTCCTTCCTCCTCTCCTCTCTCTTTTTGCGCCTCTCTCTCCTTCCCTTCGTATCCGCTCCTTAACATATCTGTCTAGAGTTCGGTCGCTCTACTCCCTTCATTTTTGTTCTCCTCTCGTCTTCGACCACGTTCTACACGCTCGTTTACCCTCCTTTCGTTGCTTGGGCACTTTTCGCTTTGCGTGCCTTCGTTTCTATCACACTCTTTTACGTGCTCAGGCACTTCAGTGTCATCGGTCTATTTATCTTCGATTGTTATCTATCAGTAGTATCTATGCGCTCTCTTCTGCTCTTCGTTCTCAACCGGAGGGGAGGCGGAATTCGACGTCGAGCTTCCAAGTCGATCAACAAGTCTCTCTTCTTCTGCCTAGCTCGCCTTTGCCTTGACCAAGTCGACGCACTGTTTGTAGTGTTCCATCTCTGATCTTCGAGTCTCTTGGAAAGTCAAGCTCTTTCTTGCCAGCAGGAAATCCGAGGGCCGTCCGACGCGTCTCCCTCCTCAACCTTCGACGGCTTTCCCGTTTAGCGGGGTTGCCTGAATCGCGATGGTATCAAAAAACTGAATCCCTATATAAATACACTAGTGTCATCGAATCTACCACTTCTTGTGGGCGATCAATCCGAGGGGCTCGTAGATTTTGACGATGGTCGTGTCGTCGTCTCGTCCCTTTCCTGCCGAGGAAAGGTAGATGTAGGGGTAGAAGGCGGTGGAGGACATGAAGACGGGAGTTCCGAGGAGAGCGGCTTCCGACACCACGATTCCCTGAGAAGAGGAAGAAGAGCGAAAGAGGTCAGCGACTGAAAAAAGGAGGGGTTCGACGCGTCGAGGTCTCGAAGAAGAGGAGGAAGAAAGAGGAACGTACGATGTCCTTCACGAGAATGTCGATAGCAGAGAGGCAAGTAGCATCTCCCTCGACGAGTCGAGTCATTCCTGAAAGGAAGAAACGAAGTCAGCCTCGAGTCGAGGTGAAAAGACGGGAAGAGCGTCGAGAGGGAAGGAACTCACGGTTGATGTACATCCAACTCGAACCCTTGGAAGCCTTGACGTGCTGGAAGGTCGTTCTCAGGTTGAGTCCAATCTTGGTAGCGAAAGCCATCGACTCAGCGGCAACAGCGACGTGAACTCCAGCCAAGTTCTGGTGGGCGAGCTGTGAGTCGAAAAGAGAGAGCAGAGGAAGGTCAGCTCGACGACTCTCGTGTCGCAGTAACGATCGAAGCAAGATCAACGAACCTTGACGTAAGATCCGAAACCGACTCCTCCAGAGAAGAAGAAGAGACGCTTGTCGGCTCCTCCAGCTACAAAGCGAAAGAAAACAGGAAACGGATTCAAAGTCAGCTTCGGGTCGAAACGCGTTCTCCCCCAGCTGCTCATCTTCCTCCCACTCACCAGCCTTGGTGCAAGCATCGAGAACGGTTCCGGCCTTCCTGAGTCCAGCAGCCTCCCCGGAAGCCATGATGGTGAGATCTCCGTTGGCAGCTCGGGCAGCACCTCCGGAAACGGGAGCGTCGACCATGATGGGCTTGTTGGGGAGAAGAGCAAGCTTCTCGTTGATGACCTTAGCGGCAGAAGGAGGAACGGTGGAGGAAACGACGACGGCGGCTCCAGGAGCGAGGACTGGAGGAAAGAAGACGCGTCGACAAACGAGGGTCAGCTTCTCGGTTCTTCCATCCGTCTTTCGGTGTTCAGTATAGGAAGCGGGTGAAACTCACGATGTCCAACACCCTTTTCTCCGAAAAGGACGTCCTCGACCTGCTGAGAGTTGACGACCATGAGAACGAGAACGTCGGTTCCGGTGGCGACCTCGACGAGGGAGGAAGCGGCTTTTCCTCCGACAGCGACGAACTTCTCGAGGGAAGGAGGGTAGGCGTCGTAACCGAGGCAGGGGATTCCAGCCTTAACGATGGACTTGGCCATTCCGAAACCCTGAGAGGTGAAGAAGAAAGACGAGAAGCAAGGAGATGGAGGGTCAGAATGAATGCAGGAGAAGGACGCCGGGCTTCGACGAAGAAGGTTGAGCTCACCATGGCTGAAAGATCGCGATCAAAAGAGCAGGAAGAATATCAACTTCTGTCAAGTTCTAGTAGGAAAGGTTTGCAAGGAAGACGAAGCTCACCTCCGAGTCCGATGAATCCAACCTGCGAAGGAGCTCCCTCAGCGTCGAGTCCAGTAAGAGCTCCAGCCTGCGAGCTCTTGATCGTCTCTCCACCGAACGACTCCCAGAGCTTAGCGACAGCGACGGCAGCAGAGGCCTTTCCTCCAGACTGTCCCTTGGCAGCGATGAGGAGCTGCTCAGCGACGGTGAGGAGAGGGAGAGGAAGCTTGAGGTCTCGAGCGATGGAAACGACCTCAGAGGTTTTGGCGAGCTGATGAGGAAGGAAGACAGGAGAGCGAGAGGAAAAGGGTCAGATTGAGTACGAGGAGAGGAGCTCGGGTTTCGGAGAATCTGAAGGAGGGAGAGCGAGAGGAAGAAGGGGAGAGAGAGGGAGGGGAAGTTGAACGTACGAGATCTTCCACCGATCCAATGCTCTCTGTAGATCCGTATCCAACGAGCTCGGTTCCAACAGATCGGAGAGCGTAAGAATCTCCAGCTGTTGAGATCGAAAGGAAGAAAAGGAGAAAAAGTGAGCTTCGAAAATCTCGGATCGAAGACCGGTTGACGTTCCACCTTCCCCCGGATTATCTCCCTCCCACAGAAAGCCTTGCTACAGCTACGACCTTCGCTCAAAAACGATAAGGTAGAAGTGAGACTAACCAGCACCGGCGATGAGCTCGGTAAGAGTATCGAGGTTGAGGGCAGCCTTAGCTCCAAGAGCGAGGGCCTCGACAGCAGTCAAAACGTGAACGGCTGTGAGCTGTGAAGCAGGACGGGCGAGGGAGGAGAAGGCAGAAGTGGTGGAGTGATATTGAAAGATGAGTATAGTGGGGAAAGATGATAAGAAGAAGTCAGCTAGCTATGAGCGAAGAAAATCCGAGGCGAGGAGGAAAGGAGAGAAGGAAAGGCGGACGAACGAGGGAGACGACGAGGTCGAGCTTCTGCTCCTCCGAGTAAGATTCGATATTTGATCCAGCCATGGTTTGTAGAGTTTGAAAGGTAGGGAAGTGAAGTGAGGAGGAGGGGGGGTTGTGGTGGTTGGAGAGCAAAAGGGAAGGACGGGAGGAAGGATGAGCTTTTTGGGCTCGGAAGGTCGGAACGAAGCCGACACTCGAACTATTCGGCCTGATGGGGAAGGTTTCCGAGAGAGGTGAGTTTGTGGGCCGCATCAGTAGCGGAGAAATCTGGAGCCGGGCGCTGTCAAGATCCCCACAGCAGAAAAGGAAGAAGAGCGTTTCTGATGGTACAGAAAGAAAGGGCAAGAAACGCGGCGTTCCTCGAGACAGACGATGGAAGGATGCGAAACAGATATGAACCAGGAGCGGGACGCAGGGTCTTGTTTCCTGTTTTGAGGAGATTTGGGGAAAAGTTGAGCGAGTAGTCTAGAGAGGGGAGGGGAAGACGACGCGTCGTGAGAACGGTGTCGAGCGAAGGAATGGACGGACGCGCTGGGGAACCGAGAATGCCGAGGATGCGTATATCCCGAATGAAAGTGTGGAAAGGAGAGAAAGGGAATGTAATTGAGCGAACAAGCGGGAGAGGAGAGCAAAAGAGCGTGAAGTGCGTCGCGTCGCATCGTCTCATCGAGTCGAAAGAGCCTCAGGAGCGTGGCAATCGAATCAGCAGCTGCAAAGATAGCCCGCCTCACCGTCTTTCGATCCTGGCGTAGAGAAACGCCTAGAGAAATCGAGGGAGGCCAGGGGAAGAGAGAGGGTCGTCGAGGGCTACGGATCGCAGAGCTATACTGCTGCATCTCAAGTGGAAGAGTCGGAAAAAGGTCAAAAATGGCAGAGAGTGGCTTGTGATACATCTTGATACTTTTGAGAGTCTTGAGAGGTGGGCAAACGGCATCGATGCTGGTCGTAACGGAAGGACGAGGGAGGGCTGGAAACGTCGAGCTCACCGCTCCGCTTCCCTCCTTTGCTCCCAACCCTCAGCATCGACTACGCCCCAATCCTCAACAGCGGACTGATCGTCCTAGTAGCAGAGAGGAACCTCGCCACTGTCTCCTTCGCCCTCTCGCTCTCATGCTGATCTTCGACTTGACAGCAGGGGAAGGAGACGAACCCTGCGAGCTCAACCTCCTTCCTCCCTCCGTCTCCTCCCTCCCTTTCCTTTTGTTCTACCAGCTCCTACCTCCAGGCTCTCTTTCATCTCTACCTTCCCAGAAGCATCTCCAAGCCATCTCTCGCCCGCCATCTCTTTGAATCCTCGCAGGGGTCGCGGCCTGACCCCTCTGTTTCGGACAGACAAAAGAGGTTTGGTTCACTGATACTCCCTCGCTTTCTTCTTCTACTCCAAACTACCACTACTCTCTCTACCTCTCTCTCATCCAGTTATGGCTGAAACGCTCTACCGCGATTCGAGTCTCACCACTCTCCCATCGAGACCCAATCCAGAACAGTCAGTCCCTCGTTTCCTTTTCTTCCGCCTACTCCGCTCCCTCTCTTTCTCGTCAGTTTGAAGCTGACCTTGCTCCTTCCCTGTCAACCTCATTCACCTCAACCAGGTCTCGATTTGTAGAAGATTTCTTCTCCTCCGCACTTGACGACGAAGACCAACTCCAAAGGATGCACTCCCTCCACCAGCAACAACAGCAACAGCATCTCTTCAATCTACATCTCCATCGACCGACTTCCCCTTCCCTCTCAGCCTTGTCCTTTCGATCCGAACTCGTTCCTCTCGACAGATCCATCAACGGAGACGGAACGGAGATCGAGCCTAGTGTGACAGAGGAGATGTACGAGGAGGAAGGGGGGAGGATAGAGAGGCTGGGAGGGAAGGTTCATCTGTGAGTCTAGTCTCAACTCAAAGAAAGAAGAGGGGAGGAGCTCGGTGTTGAAGCTGAACCTCTTTTCCTTGGGTTGTTGCTCGTAGACGAGGGATGGCGAAGATGAAGAACGAGCTCCTTCGACAGCAGTTCAAGGAGACGGAACCTATCAGGCAGCGTGAGGTCGAACTTCACAACACGAGGGATCTCGCTCGACAGACGACTCTCGTTGTACGTCTTCTCTCTCTCTTCTCTTCCTTCTTCCTTCTATCCCTCCCTCTCTGCTTCCACCAAACTGACCTCTTCCCTTTTCCGTTTGCAGAACAAGTCCCTAGCTCGTCAACTCCGAGACACAACCGCTCTCCTCGCCGTCTCGCACATCAAAGCTGGGATCTCGGAGACGAAGTCCAATGAAACCGTCGTTGCTTCCATGATTCTCAAGGAGGAGTTGGCGAGAGCGAGAGCCGATTTAGGAAGGGAGAAGGAGGAGGTTAGGAGAGCTAAGAGGGAGGCTGATGAGTTGAGGGTGAGGGAGAAGGAGGCGAGAGAGAGGTTGATTCGGTGAGTTCGACTCGAGTCCTCTTCTTCCTCTTCTCTGCGAGGTGGAAGGCAGAGCGAGCTGGAAGACAATGACAAATAGGCCTAGTTTTTTTTGTTTGCTTATGGTGGGACAGATACGCTGAAGAGTTGAAGGTTCGAGACGCGAAGGCTCAAGGGAGACGGGAAGGAAAGGAAGAGGTTCGTCGCATCGCGTCTCGTCTTTCGAACTCCTCTTCTGACCTCTCTTCTTCTTCCTTCCTCCTAGGCTATGGAAGAGATCCAACGATGGATGACCTCCCCAACAGTCCCAATCCCATCTTCGTCGAACGATCATCAACCTCCTCCTCAGCAACAGCAGCAACGAGCTCCCTTCTCTCCTCCTCGACGCGAACCCTCTCCGCGACGGTCCTCACCTCCTCGACGACAGGACACCCTCTCCCCGAGCTACCAGCGGTACGAGCCTCCTCTATCGACGGAGGAGAGCCTGTTGAAGCAAACCTCTTTCTTCTCACCCGTCCTTCCCATCGTCACGCCTCCCCTGGACCGGAAAGGCTCCGTCAATCAGCGATCAGAGCAGACGCACGACACGCACAACACTTCGACGGCACCACCTCTCTCTTCTCAACAGCAGCAACAACCAGCTCCTCCTCCTCAAGTTATCTACATCCAAATGCCTCCAGCACCCGCCACAGCCGCTCCTCCTCCACCACCACCTCCTCCAGCTCCCTCCCAGCCCTCCGTCTTCGCAGATCGGAAATCCCCCGTCCCACCTCCCCGAGAACCCTCTCCTTCCCCTCAAACCATCCCCAGAGCACCAACCACAGCTCAAGCTCCCAATCCTCCTCTCTATCGTCCCTCAGCTATCACTCCTCCCATGCAACGACAGCCGACGATCACACGTCCTCAGCCAGCTTTCCCTCCGCACTTCCGTCCTCAAACCGGTCCTCCCGTTCAAGATCGAGCAGCGAGCAGGATGACCTCCGTCTCAGCTATTGGAGGAGACGAGCGGGATATTAACATGGACATCTGGAAGGCTCCTTCTCAACAGACGGGGGTTCCAACGGGAATGGGACCAAGGACGACGACGAGAGCGAATCCGCGTCCTGGACCTCAACCGAGAACGGGTCAGCACACCCAGCAGGCTAGCTGGTCGACGGTTGGGAGAGGAGGGAGTGGTACTGGATTCGGGGGTGGGTTTGGGATCAAAGGGAAGGGGAAGGAGAGAGCTGCGGGAGACGGTCTGTTCGGAGGAGATTACCAGGTGTTGGGTCCTGCGACGAAGAGGAACTCGAAGTATCCCATTCATCCGGTGGAGGTTCATCCTAGTAGGAACAGGGATGCGGAAGTGGAGTACTATCCTGAGCCGAAGGATTATACGGAAGTTGACAAGGACTGGGAAGGTAGGCTGGAAAACTCAGAGTTGGGACGCGTCGAGTCGAAGCTGACCTCTCGGGCCCTTCTTCTCTGGTCTACAGCTGTTCAGAGGTCGTTGAAGTCCCTTCCTCCGTGAGTTCCTTCACTGCTTCCGATCATCCAAATCTCCCTTCGAACCTGGACGAGCTGATTCTGCTCCTCGTCTCGTTCCTCTCCCTCGTTTCTTCGTTCGCCAGCTCCGACTCCTCCGCCGGTGGATCCTACTACAACGGAGGAAACCGAAACTGCCAAGGTCTCGGCTCTCCTCTCTTTGGACGAGACGCTCCTCTCGGAGGAAAGGGACAGGGCCATCAACGAGACGATTCGAGAGCTTCGTCGTTCAGGATCGCTGGACCTCCTGGCCGAGTCGTCGTTCCACCTCGCCCTGCTCCTCCTCCAGTTCAGGCTACGCCTCTCCGTGCTAGGACCCCTGTTGGTGAGAGGTCGAGGGTGAGCTGCGTTCCCTTTTGTGTCGTCTTCGTTGTCGTCGAGCAACGAATGCTCGGATCGATCTGACGCGTCTTCGTTCCTCCAGAGTCCCGTTCCTCGAGCATCCAGTCCCAACCCTCGAGAACCGTCACCCTCCAATCGAGCTCCTTCTCCCAACACCAACGTCACCTCGAATCGAGGTCCTTCGCCTGCCGGATCTCGTCCTCTTCCTCCCAATCCTGCCAATCGACCCAAAGTTTGTTCTCTCCCTTCCTTCCTTTGCCTCTCCCTCTCTTGCTTTCCTTCTCGACTGACTTTTCCTTTACTCTCTCTTGTTCCAGAAAATCGTCCTGCCAGCTCCTCTCGGTCCCAACCTCCCAACCTCAGCCGTCAAACATCGACCAGCTCGAAGCGACGGAGGACTCGATCACCGTCCCTCTTCGCTCCTTCGAGATCCAGCAAGGGACAGGTTTTACGGGGGAGCACCGGGAGGACAGCAGAGAGGAGTTTCGATGTACCAAGGCTCGTCGGGATGGCCTGGGACGACGGCTGGGACTCTGGGGTTGAGCTTGACGGCGGACGAGACGCGGAAGGGAGGAGGGAGAGATCTCCTTGGATCTGGAACGAACAAGAGGGATTCGGTGACTCCTTCGATCAACATCCAAGCTCCAGTGCGTCCCTGTCGTCTATTTCCCCTCTTCGAAACGACGCGTCTCGAAACTGACCGGCCCTTTCTCGTCGCCTTTCTTCCTCAGTCCACCGAGAGATCGCACGGCTCTCGAGTAACTCCCTCCCCTCAACCAGTCGCCATCCCTCTCCCACCCTCCGTCGCTCCGTCTCGAGCACCAACGATCTACCACCACTCGCAGCCCTCCTACCCAACTCCCTCAACCTCCGACCCTCCCTCCTTCCCGACCATCCCAGCGATCCTCCCCGCAGGCCAAATCACTTCCCAACCACCTGTTGCTCCCCCTTCTCGATCTCCCATCCCTCAGAACATCCGTCTCCCGCCCTCTCGAGCTCCAACAGCAGCACCCGAATCAGGACGTGCATCCCCAAGCTCGAATCGGACCTCTCGACCTCACGTCCCACCTCCTCTCGCTTCAGGAGCGCTTCGAAGATCGTCGATGGACCCCTCTTCTTCCCGTCCCACCGTCTCTCCTCCTCTTCTTCCCAGCGGACTCCTCTCTCCTACAGGAGCAAGGAACAGACTTCGAGCTCTCCTCGGGAACGACGATCACGACCGAGGAGACGGGAAGAAGAAGAAGGCGACTCCTCCGACTCCCCAACCCATCGACGTTCGAGGAGGAGGAGGTCCCTCCCCGACCACTTCCCCTCGATCCCAACCCAAGAACCTCCACACCACCAAACCATCGATGTTCACTCTCCCCATCCAAGCCCAAGCCCAAGCCCAAACCCAACAACAAGCTCTTCGACTCCCCGTCCAAATCCCTCTCCCCGCCTCGCGTCCAGCATCCACCTTCTTCTCCTCAGCTTCCGCCGCTCCCAACGTTCCTCCCAAGGATCTCCCCGCTCCTTCAGCACCAACAGGAGGAGGAGGAGGAGGAGGAGGAGGAAGGAAGAAGGGCTACCCGGTCTCGATGGTTTCGGTCGATTCGAACGATTCGGCTTGGTTGGGAGAGAAGGGAAGGCAGCAGCAACCGATCAAGGGTGGGGGAGGAGGGAGTGCTCATGGGAGTGCGACCCCGAGGAGTTATCATCCGAGACCGAGACCGCCGACGCTGAATGGGGGTGGGACGGTGGCTAGGTGAGTCTGAGCAGGAGGAGCTGGAGAGGGGAGGGAAGGGGAGGACGCGCGCGTCGACGTCGAGTTTTGGGTTTTTGGGCGTTTCGAACGAGCTGACTCGTTTGTGGTTTGACTCTCAGTACGATCGAGGAGGAGTCGGAGTCGGATGCCAAGAGGAGTAGGTTGAGCAAGGAGAGGTCGAGGGATCGGTAGACTAGTCTAGAGCTCTCTTCGTTCCCGTCCCGTCTCGTCTCGTTCTTCTTAGTTTAATGTCCTGTTCGTCTCCCTTTCTCGTCTCATCTCTTACACCTCCACGTAGCTTCATGTCCTTTCTTTACTCTTCTATACGATCGTTAGTCTATCAATAACCGTTCTCTTAGACGAAGCAAAAGGGAGGAAGCAAGAGAGAGAGAGAAAGCGACGCGTCGCAAAAAGGACGCTTTCGATAATCAACGTTTAAAGAGAGGGCGAGTGCGCAGGTAAGGTACAGAGCTGTATCAACAAAAACCGCAAAGAGGAGACTGAACCCAAATGAAGCCCAAAATGAGGGAGAGATCCGAAACGAAAGCGAGACGATGCGAGAGGCGAGCCGGAGCTGAAGGAGAAGAAACTAGATGTAGATAATGTGCGATGCTGAGTGTAGATAAACCAAGATGCGTGTATGTGCTGGTAAGGACTGATGATAAGCTGAACCCCAAGATAAAAATGGAGAAAAAAAAAACAAGAAGATCTGTCGCCCGACGCGTCTCTCGCACGTCTTAAGTCGGCGTCTTCCCCCCATCACTCCCACTACTCCCACTGCCACTCCCATCGCTCCCAAAACTCGGTATACTCCCCAACCTCGGTCTACCCAGCGCTCTCGACCTCTCCTCCTCCTCCTCCGCGACCCTCTCCTTGAACCCTTTCTCCGCCAGACTGCCTCTCCTCCCTCCCGCTCCCAGTCCAGCCCTTGCGTTCGAAGAAGCGTACGTAGCAAACGTCCCCGTCCCACCCTCCGAAACTCTCTTCCCTCCCAACCCCAATATCCCGCTCGAAGACGATCCAAGCACCGTCGGCGACGACGGGAGCGAAAGAGACGGCAAACTGCCTCTCCTCCTCCCTCCTTGGAATTGCAGCGCGGGATGGTTCTTCAAACTTGGCGGCACGGGAGCTGGAGCGGTAGAAGGATGGAACCTGTGCGTTGGAGGAGGATGGAAGTGGGTTTGAGAGGAGGACGAAGGGGATCCGGTCGGTGGGAAGGGAGGACGGGTGGAGGAGAGGGAGCGGGTGAGGGAGATGCGTCGCGGAGGGAAAGAAGTGAGGTTGAGGTTGAAGGAAGGGGAGAAGAGGAAGGGGGTGTTGGTGCTGGAGGATGAAGAAGAGCAGGAGGTGGAGGAGATGGAGGTTGAAGAGCGGCAGGAGGAGGATTCCGAGCTGGAGGAGGAACTGGAGGGTTGGGGTTGAGTGGTTACGATGCTGCTGAGGTTGGAAGCAGGCTGAGTTGGTTGTGGTATCGAATGTAAGTTGTTCGAAGTCGTAGGCAGATTAGGGAGCGAGATCGATCCTCTTCGAGCCGTGTTGGGAGTCGCTCCTGGACGACTCGTCGGAGGGATCACCATCCCTCCGTGCTCCTCCTCCCCTCCCTGAGGGACAGGATAATCAAACTTCTCCCTCTCAGCCGTAGGAGTCGAAGCCGTCTGTTCCACCCACGTCCCATCCGAGTTGAGCGAAGGATAAACCGGTGAAGGGTTGATCCCTTCGTTCGACCTCCTTCCTCCTCCCGCGAGCTCATCCTCCTCCTCCTCCTCTCCTTCAGCGATCCCTCCGATCCCGTTGGTTGTCGTCCACATCGAGCCCGAAGGTCGTCGGGGGAGGCAGTAGTCCGGGAAGTTGGATCCTGTCCCTCCTCCTGGTGGACCGTTCGAGGACGACGACGACGACGGGCCTCCGAACGAGAAGGATTGGAGGGAGAAGGAGGGGTCCGACGGGTGGCGATCTTGTTGAGCTTGATGGTCGAGGTAGGAAGGGAGGGTGGGAGTAGGGAGGGGAGAATCTCGCTCTTCTTCTTCTTCGTCAGAGTGCGACATCCTGCTCTCTCTTCCGAAGATCAAGAGCGAAAGGAAGGAAGGAGTCGAGGTAGAGGTTTAGGTGCGTTTGGGGGCCGAGACGTCGACGACGAACGACGATCTTTGTTTCTTCAAAGGGAGGGAAGGCGGAAGCGGAAGTCAGTTTCGTCGCTTCTCTATAGGAAGAAATCCTGAAGATGTATGTATATGCTCACGAAGAAGAAGTCGATCTGAGAGCTAAGTGTGCGTTGGAAAGAGAAAAGGGAAGGAAGCAGGCAAACTGAGTTTCACGTTTCCAACGCCTGGCGCCTGGTCTCGCCCCATGGAAACTGCAACCGACTCCTCGCTCCTCTCGGCGAATTGAGAGGCTTTTCACGAGTGCGCAGTCTCTCGGTGCTATTACATTCACGAAGTTGGTTGCCGGGAAGGTTGGGGAGCGAAGAAGAGAGAGAAGAAAAGTCGCGTCGAGGTTTGGGTTTGCTTTGCTTTGCGGTTCTTGCTGTCTCGTTTTCCTTCGCTTTCCAGGAGGATGAAGAGAGATAGATGGTCAACGAAGGGATCATCGATGTGGCTATAAGGTAGTGGGGACGAGAGAGGAGGGAGGGAAAAGCTAGAGCGAGGAGAAGGTGCTCAGCAAAGTCGAGTCGTCTTCCCAAAGGAAGTCGACCGTCGTCACTGAGCCGAAGAAGGAAAGAAGGATTTCCTCGACCGGGTGGGAGCGACGTGGGTTGCTCGTGATGATCTTGAGGAGTTGACGACATCGGAGAAGAGTTGAAGGAGAGGAGAGAGAGAAGGTGCGGAAGCTGAAGACGCGAACGAAGAAAGAGGAGAACAAAACAAGTCAGCACTTCCGTCTCTCGAATCACAACAGGAACAAAAGATGTGGGCGATGGGGTGCGAGGTCTCAGACATCCAAGGAAGTATGTACCCTCATTCGTTCCTACCCGTCGTCCAAACTGGACGACCCTCCACAGGACTCCCATCAAACCCATCACGCGCCATCAAGATCCTCTTCTCTCGAGAGAGGCAAGAACCGAGGCGGCCCTCGACCGACGAAGGGGTTCGAAACCAATCTTCGATCAAGGGAGACAACGAGGAGAGAGTCCTAAGCCAGAGGAAGTGCGTAGGGTAGCCTTCCGTGAGGATGGACTCGAGCTTGCAGGCAAGAGGAACGTAGGGAGGAAACTGCGAAGTTTATGTAGGAATTACATTGGTTGCATCTTTGGAAAGGTGGGTGTGGGTGGTGGTGGTGGTAGTGTGAAGGGGAGGAAGAGGAAGCTCACCTGAAGAGAGGGAAGGAAGGAGACGAACGAGCTCAGCAGATTTGAAGGAGGAGGGCGAGGGCTGAATCGTTTTGAAGCTGTCTGTCTTTGGAGAACGCAACGAAAACGGAGAAGAGAAAGAGAGTCAGTAAAGATGCTCTTCGTCTACAGCAGGTTGGTAACAAAGAAGGAAGGGTGATGGTGAAGAAATGAATCAGACAAAACGAGGCTGGCAAGCCCCAAAAGTGATGGATCGGAAAGAAAAACGAGTTCTCCTTCCTCCCCGCGGGAGGCGGCGAAGCCTCCCAGCTCTGTCGTCTCGGCATGGTCGATAGGACGGGGAGAGAAATAAAAATTGAAGTCATCATGTTGAGGAGAAGGTGAGGAGGGGGGTGGGTTGGGCGAGGGAGGGAGGGGAGGGGAGAGCTGGCGAGGGAAGGAGAGGGGAGAGAAGAACTCACGAGTTCTGGTAGAAGTGGAAGAAGGGAGGGAGAAAAGAAGGAAGAAAGAGAGAAGGTTTCAAAGAAGTGAGCAAGGAAGGGAAGAGGAGGAGGGGGAGAGGGAGATGGTGGGTGGGAGGAAGGAAGGAAAGGAAACTATTTTTCGAGCTTGATTTCAAGGGTCAGTTCACAGCCGTGCTCACACGACTGATTTCTGCTGGGACGTTTGTTTCTGTCCTCGATGGGTCGAAGAGGATACGTGCGAGGACCTTCAAGTTCGCGCTGACGTAAAAAAATGCTCTCAAGAAAGTCGAGATCATCAATCGAGCGAAACGACGATCTCTCCCTCGACGACCCATCCTCCTGCAGGAGCCTTGACGACGCCAGCCTTCTCGAGAGTGCTGAAGCAAGACAGATGGGGAAATAACAGGGGTCAGCTTGGTTCTATCCTTCCGTCGAGCTCGGGTCGCCTCTGAAGAACTCGAAGAAAAGAAGACGAAAAACGACTCACGCAAGCGTCTTCCTGACCATCTCCTCGTCCATTCCCTCCAGCTTGCTGAAGTACCCAACAGTCCCCAGCCAAGCCTTCACATCCTCTTCCGGGTATCCGAACTCTTTCATCACGAAATCGACGTCGTCCTTCTCCCTCTTCTCGGGTGAATCAAACTCGACGACCTTCGCTTCGAGCGACGAGAGGAAGGTTCGAAGGGTGGCTTTGGCGTCGGGAGAGCTGGAGAGGAAAGAGGTGGAGGCTGCGATAGCCCAAGAGGGCCAGGGAGTAGGGACGGAGCCGATGAAACGAACTTCGTTGAGGTAGGGCTTGGTGGTGTACCTGAAGGAGGGACGACGCGACGAGAGAAGAGAGGAGGACGGAAAAGGGCAGAGAAGAAGCGGTCAGCAGGCCACTCCGGAAGACGTGTTGACTAAAGGGTACTTGAGAAGGGTACGCACCATTCCCACATCTGCAGAGTGAGGTTCAAAAGGCAAAGGGAAAGGAAGTGAGCTCGAGGACGCGGAAACCAGAGGACGAGAAGGACTCACGAAGTAAGCGCTGCTTCCGTCGTTGACCGATTCACGAAGTCTTTTGAAAGTTTCGCAGACTAGAACATGGCCCAAATTCGAAGCGAGGATAGATCAGCGGTGATAAAAGGAGAGACAGCAAGATGAAGTTGGACGCACTCTCAACTTCGGCCTCCTCAACCTGTCCAGCAGCAGACACCCAGCCTTGCTGATCAGCCATGACTTTGGCCATCACCTGAGAGTAGAAGCGAGGCAGTCAGCTTACATTCGATGGAAGGGAAAGGGAAGAAAGAGAGAGACGAACCTGAGAACCGCTGCAGACGGCGAACCCCGTCGAAGCTGGTCAGCTACGAGCTTGATTGAGCTTTTCACACTCGAGGAGGAATGATACTGACCTTCCGATTCTAGAAATACCAGCTTTCTGGCCTCTGAGATCCTGAATGGAGTTGAACTTGGTGTCGAGTCCTGTTATGACCGCCCCTTCAAGAGGAGAAGAAGGGAGGCCAGCTTCAGCTCTTGCTTCCCTCAAGCTCAACGATGCAGACGACTCACAGTTAAGAGGAGTCTTGACGTAAGATCCAATCATCTTGTAAGCCTTCGAGCCTTTGACGATTCCAGCGATAAGAGACTCGGTGAGGGCACTGAGGGGCAAGAGGGAGGAAAGGCGGACGAGTGAGCGGTTCCCCTTGCGAGAGAGCTCGAGAAAAGACGATACGAACATAGAGACGTCGATCTCGTTGGCTGTGAGACGAGCGATCATCTCACCAGTTCCTGCAGGACAGGGAACGACGGTGAAGGTCTTCCCTCCATCGATAGCGGCGAGCTGCAAGAGCGGAGAACTGGAAGGAAGGAGGAGAGATGGTTGAGCTCGGTTCAGGTTTCGAGAAGAGCTCTGGAGTAAGAGAGGAAAGATTTTCGCTCACCTGAAGTGCTCAGGGACGTAGCCTACTCTGATGGGAGCCATTTGTGAGCAAAAGAGAGAAGTTGGAAAAGTCGGAAAGGAAGGAGAGTGGTGGTTTTGGATCGACCTCGAAAACAGCAGCTCAACTCTTTCCCTCCTCTCTCCCATCTTCCTCAGCAACGAGGTTTCGTCGACAAGGAGCACCTTCTAGTTTCCCTCACGAGCCTCTTCGTTTCATCGCCGGACCTCAGATCACTCTTTGCTTTTCGTTCCTTCAAACTCTCGACAAGGCCTCCCTGTTTCCTTACCCTCTCCTCCTCGTCGCCTCGCTTCCTTTTCCCTCTCCTCCCGATGGATATCAATCGAAACACTCTGAACTTCGCAGACAGCCTAACCAAAAACATTTCTAAGAAGCGAAACTCGTAAACTATCCGAAGCGACAAAAATGACCCCCTGCAAACCGCGTCCTCATCTCCCTCTCCTCCTCTTCCACTCCATCGTCGACCGCCTAAACCACCGTCCTGTTCCTCTTCTCGTCAAGCGGCGAAGGAGCGACGAGATCCAAATCCTTCTCCGAGTCCTCTTCGCCACTCGAAGTTCGGTCGTTCTCGTTGTCGGCCAGGATTTCGTCGTCGTCGCGAGAGTCTTGCAGTCGACGTTTCTTGTCTCGGTTGACGAACCAGAGAACGAGACCGACCCAGAAGACTGGGAGGAGAAGATGACCCAACAGAAGAGGGATGAGATTAGGATGGGGAGAGGTTGGGGATGGAGAAAACGATCGAAAGGGATGGGAGGACGAGACTCGAGAGACGCAAAAGAATGAGGACTTACGTTCGATAGTAGAGAGAGATATGGACCATGCATGTCCTTTTCGAGCTTTTGGGAACTCCGAGGTTTTCCAGATGAAGTTGGGAGCGACAGCTTGGATGACCTGGGGGAAAAAAGGAGAGGAGGGAAGAAACGACGCGTCGAGATGATCAGTCCTCGCCGTCGAGCAGGAAAATGAGCGTGAAGAAAGGCGACGACGAACGTAGGCAAGATCGTTGGCAGCTCCGATAATGACGGCTCGAGACTCATTGTCGCCGCCAGTAATTTCTGGAAGAGGGAAGGAAGAGGGAAGAAAACAAACGCGCGTCAGAGCGAGAGCGACACGAAGAGAGAGAGAGAGAGAGAGAAACGTACCAGTGATCCAATTCATGACGAGAGCTCCAATCGAACCAGCAGCTGGAAGCAGGTAGTACAGACCTTGCCTGAGCTTGAAGTTGGTGTAGAGAGGAGTCGAGCGAAGGACGGCGTTGACGACGATGTCTGGACGACGAAGGAGGTTGTCGTCAGGCTGAGGTTTCCAAGCTTGAGTGTCTAACAACCCTCGAGGGCTCGATCCATCATTTCTTGAGGGTCGGTAGGGCTGGTTTGACGTGTACTTCTGGCGATGCGAAACGGAACGACGCAGAAGAAATGGACTCACTGAGCAGGGATCCAAAAAGAACGAAAGGATATCGCTTCCCCTTCAGAGGGCCGTCTGAAAGCCAAGCATAGAGCATGGAAAGGACCACGAAAACGGCCGTCCCGGGAAGGGGCCAGAGGTTGATCTTGAAAGAAGAAGGGAGGGGAAAAATTCGATTAGGGTCGTCGTTGTCGATGGAAGATCAACTGAGAGCAAGAACAAACCTGAGGAACGGAGAAGGAGACTCCTGGCACGGGAGCAAGATAGCCCTTCTTGGGATCGGCGTTGAAGGACTTGAGCCTGAAGAGTTGGAGGGAGAAGTGTAGAGGATCAGTCGCGTCGCTTCGTTTCAATCGACGGAAGAGCTCGAAGCTCACCAGAAACCAAAGGGACTCTGAGCGATAGCGTTGTTGTAGAGCATATCTGTTCACAGAAGGAGCGAGATATTATCAGCCTTCCTATCTCGCAGGCGATAAGAGAGGGCGAGATCGAGGACGAACACTGTAAGACGAGACGCATTGTTACGACTTACGGGTCAGTCGATCGGAAGGACGAAGACAGACAAGCTCGTGCAACAAGACGCACCATAGGAGGAAGGATCCAGAGTTTCCAGGAAAGGAGAAGGTCTTTGACCTGGAGCGGGAAGGGGTAAACCGTCTAGTGAGCCTCGTGGACAGAAGTGCGAGATGTTGGTTCCTGAGCTCACCTTCGCTTTGGTCCAAGGCTGAGCCTCCTTCCGACCGATAGCCTTCATCCGAACAGCAGCCAGATCGATGTCCTGAGAGTCCAAGGCGAGAGAAACGGAGAGAAAGGCGATCAGCAAGGGACGCGGAGGCAGAAGCTCGAAAGAACTCAAGCCTCACCTTCTGTGAGAGCCAAAACGTCGGCTTTGCGTTCCAGGGCAGCCCAGGCAGGAAGATGAAACCGAGAATGGCGATGGGAATGGTGATGATCGCGTCGATGATGAAGATCCATCTTCGTACGGAGGAAGAAAAGCCGAGTCAGGACGCGCTCGACTTCGAGGCCGTTGAGAAGAGAGAAGAGAGGGACTTACCTCCATCCCTCGAGCCCATGGACTCCGTCGAGGTTTTTGTAGGCTCCAGTTTGAATGAATCTGAAGATCGATATGGGTCGTCAGCGCCGAACATAACCAAGAAAGGAGACGAACGCGAACGAGGAAAGGAAGACGACTACGTCGACGCCGGCTGGACCAATGATCAGAACCGCTACTCACCCGGAGAACATGCCACCGAGAGCGCCAGAAACGTAGAAGATGCTAAACAGTTGAAGAGACGACACCGTCAGTACAGAAGGAAAGAGGAAGACGACGCGTCTGGAACTCGTGCTCACCTCGTTCGTTTCGCCAACTCCCTCGGAGTGTAGTAAGAGCCCAAAAGGTAATGGCAGGCTGGATAAAATCCACTCCTGTAAATGCCAGAGAGAGAGAGAAAGTCAGTTCAGTCACATCCTCGAGTCGCTCGACGCGTCGGGATCCGACTCGACTCACTCAGCCAGACCCACGAGGAAACGAATAGCATAGAGGGTCTTCATGTCCTTGACCGAGTACGTCGCTAGTGTCAGGATACCCCAAACAAACTCGAGTGTTGGAATGACATATCGAGGGTTGACTGAGGAAAAAAGAAGAAGTCGAGTTCAGCGTCTGCTTCTTCTTCTCGAGCTGAGAGTGATCTTCAGCTCCAGCTCACCTTTAGTGAGAAGGATTAGGATGGGCAGCTGGCCGATGACGTATCTGTATGAAAGCGGATGAACACGATGAGACGAAGGGGAGGAGAGGAGGTCGAGCTCAGACGACTGACCCAGTCGTCCAGAGCGACGATGCCGTTACGAGCTCGTTCCCGTACCTGAGAAAAACATGAGGGTCAGGTCGAGAAAATATCACTTTGAAGGGAGTAAGGCGTACATATTCAGATCCTCTTTCATCCCCTGAAAAGAAACGAAAGAGAGAGAGCGCGGGTCAGCCCGCGTGTGAGAGTGAAAGGCTGGACTTGTGAGAAGGAAAAGGACGAACCGACAAGAACGCATTGTTGATATTGGTCTGGTCGAGGTTCTGTTAATCGAAGACGATGGGAGGTCAGTAGAGCGCCCAAACTTCCTCTCTCCGTCGCGTCCCCCGCTCTCTACGCGCAACCTCGTCGTGTCCCTCCGAGTTCCACGCGAAGAAAAGCAGCCCAACGGCGAGAAGAAAGAGGACCTACCTTGATAAAGTATCCGACTGTGTGTAGAGCAAAAGGAACGGCGTGAGTGAAGGAACGAGAGGAGAGGAGTTCCAGACGACGACTCGACGCGGAGACTCACGAGAAGCAAAGACGAGAAGGGAAGTATCGAGCTTGAGGAGAAGACGTCGCTCCTCCATTCCCAAGTCTGCAGTATCCCATAACCATCCAAGTATACTCTGCTTCTGTTTTGTCTGATCCGTGTATTCTACGTTGTCGACAACGATCTCAGTCGAGCCGGCGTCGAGGCCTGGAGCGACCTTCCTTTCCTCGTCGAAGTGAGCGATTGGGTCCAAAGAGAGGATCTCCTGGTTGCGAGAGGAGTCTTGTTGAGCCTGGGTGGACATGACGAGAAGGAGAAGGGAGGGAAGATCTGGTTGAGGAAGAAAAAGCAAAAGGTTCGTCGAGCGATTGACTCTTTTCCCTCTGCATACGCTCCGTTCGAACGAGCCAAGACTTCGAACAAGATCACGACAGAAGAGGAGCGGAAGGTTTATAAACAGGTACCAAGGACAGCAGAGTCGGAAAACGGCGCGATCTGCGAGCGATAAAGGCGAGGGAAGGAGGAGGGAAGGCGTGCGTCGAGCCCTCCGCTGTCGTCTTGTCGGTCTCCTTCTAAACGCCGACCATGAGCATGGAAAGATCATATCCTCAGCACAGAGATGAGAGAATTGTAAAACAGGACGTGGAAGAATCAGCTCTGAAAATCGAAGGTGGAAGGTGGAGCAGAGAAGCAAAAGAGAAGGGAGGAGAGGTGAGCTCAGCGCCCGTCACTTTTTTTCGACCAAACACGTTTCATTTGCCCGTTCTTATCTTCAAGACGACATCAACCGCCTTGTGGACTCTTTCTGGCTCATGTCTACCCCTTCGCTGCTGACTGAGTCGAACGTCGGCCTTCTGCGTTCATACAAAAGGGCTTCAGCCCTCGCTGAAAGGAAGAGGATCCATCAAACTTCGACCGTTCCCGTCTTCCTTCTCCCCATCCCCTTCCCTTTGCCTTCCTCCTCCCCTCCTTCGGAATGACTTCCTCCTCGCAAATCTACGGTACCTCCGAGCATCCTTATTCGACCCTTCCAGAGACCAAAAAAGATCGTGAGTCCTTCTCTTATTCGAATCTGAGCAGACCGCTCTTCCGCCGATCCCATCTCCCTTCTTCGGGCTGACTCCCCTGCTGCTTCTCTTCCTTCGACCTTTCTCTCTCTTTCAGTCCCTTGGGCTGATTTGGTAGCTTTGGATCTTTCTCTCTTTGACCAACCCGGAGGAAAAGAGACTCTCGCTAAGCAACTCAAGGTTAGTCCGTACTCTTTTGCGTTGCCCTCCTCTCTCTGACCCTCTCGTCCCTTTTCTCTGCTTTCACATAGACGGCGGTGCACGATGTCGGTTTCTTTTACGTCGTCAACTTCGGAATCTCCCAGGAGCGCGTAGACAAGCAGTTTGCGATCGGGAAAGAAGTAAGTCCGGCGTGTCGTCTTCCCTCCCTCCAATTTCTGCCTCTCTGACCTCTCGGATCTCCCTTCTCTAGGTCTTCGACCTTCCCTTCGCTGAGAAGGAGCCATTCGCCGCCGATCACGCGAACGGAGGTTACAACGGTGAGTTTCCGTCGAAGAAAGGAATAACGAGACCGTTCTGACCTGCGTCGCGTCGACTCCTCTCCTCCTTCGACAGGCTATACTGGACGAGAGCTCAACCATTTCAAGAACCAAAACACCGACGGCTTCCAGAGAAACAGCAACATCGAAGTATGGAACGCACCCAAAGTCAGTCTATCGGTTCGTCCATCCAAAACAAGCCCTGGCTGACGCTCCCTCTCTCGTTCTCTTCTCCTCAGTTCATCCCTGAGTTCGATGAATGGCACGCAGCTCACAGGCCTGCACCCGTCGCTGCGAACTGGGACGAAATTCAACAATTTGGGAAGGTGAGTCGCCCTTCGCGAGGGGTGAACCGTGATCGGAATCGGCGCTGACAAGCGTCCCCTTCTCTGCTCTCTCGCTCCAGGACGTCCACGATCAAGTCGTCAAGAAGCTTCTCGTAATCTTCGCCCACGTACTGGAGCTCGATGACAAGGAGTACTTCGTCAAGCGACATGAATACGATGTTCAGAGCGAGGATCGTGAGTCTTCCGTTCCACAGTTGCCAGTTCTCCTCTCGTTCAATTGAGCTGACTCTTTTCTTCCTCGCAGACCTTCGATACATGAAGTACAAGGTCAGATCTGAAAAGGAGAACGACAAGGCCAACGGGTTGTACACTGGAGGACACACGTTGAGTCACTGTCGAAGTCTGATCAACCGCGACGCGTCCTGACTTCTCTTTCCCTTTGCCTCGATGTCAAAGCGACCTTGGATCCATCACCCTTCTCTTCCGACAGCCCGTTGTTGGTCTTCAAGTTCTCGCTCACGATGGAACGTGGCACTTCGTTAAACCGCTTCCTGGTTCCATCAGTGAGTCTCACTAAACTCTCGAGTCCCCTTTCCTAGCCTGACCGCCCGCTGTCGTTTCGTTCCAGCCGTGAACATCGCCGACACTCTTCAGATCCTCTCAGGAACTTACCTCAAGTCCTCGGTTCACCGAGTCATCGCTCCTCAGCAAGATCAAGCTCAACTCGACCGATTGGGAGTCGTGAGTCTTCTTCTCCTCGAATCGAAGTTTCGCCAAAGTCTCAAACTGATCATTTCTTTCTCTCTCAACAGCTCTACTTCGTTCGACCCAACAACCAAGTTCTCGTTGAGGCTGTCAAGAACTCTCCAGTTCTCCTCGCTTCCGGCAGCTACGAGAAGGTCAAGGACGAGGCTTGGAGAAGGAGCCCATCACCGTTCAGAGTTCGTCTCTCTTCTCTCTCTCTCTCTCTCTCTCCAAGGATTACTCGAGCTGACAACACCCTCCCTCCTACCCCCTCTTCTCCCGCTCGAGCAGCCTGGGTCAAAGCACGACAAGCTTCACTCTTCTCGAAGGAGAACCAGGAGCGGTACACCAAACTCATGGACAAATCTGTCCCCGCTGGAACCGAGAAGAAAGAGCTCTCTCACATCGTTGCTGGGATTCCCGTCAAATGTGAGTCATTTCACTACTCCCTGCTTCGGCGCCCACCTTTGTGGCGGGAAGGGGTTGGGCTGGCTGAAGTCGTCTGCTTTCGACGCGTCGTCGATTCGAAGCTGACGCCTTTTCTCTCGCTTCTCCTCCAGACTGGGCGTAAACTGGTTTCCTGATTGCCCCGCTTCATCTACGTTGTACATTTTTGCTTCTCGGTTTATCTGTATCGATCTCGATGGTTTCTTTCATTTTCCCACGCGTCTAGTTGTCTTTCGAAAGTTCAACTTCACAACGTCCTTCGCAACTCCCCCCACGCTCAAAGCCCTAAAATTCTCTCCTTCAAGCTAGAGATTGATCGGTTAAGATTGTGCGTCATCTGTAGATCAACGAATCACGTCCCGACCCAACTCGACTTTGATCCCTCCGTCTCTAATGCTGCACCGCACTCTCTCTAATCTTCCTCCTTTCCTCCCACCCTTCCTCTAGGCTCTCGTTCACACAGAAGTCGATGGCGAGGTCCCAGGTGGTGCGGTCTTGACCGGGAGGGAAGCGAGAGAAACCGATCGGAGGATGAGCGAAGGCGAGGGAGGCGGTTTCGATCTGGTAGAAGAGATGGTATGGGATGGAGATTCCGAGGGGAGATGGGAACGTTGCGGTGGAGACAGAATAAAAGAAGAGGGGAGAGAGCTGATCAACGGGTGAGTCGAGCCCGACGGAAGAGGAGAAAGACGAAGAGAGAGAGAGAGAGAGGGGATGGAACTTACGAGGATGTCCGAAGTAAGACCTTTGATGGGCGTCGAGGTGGTTCGGAAACGATGCATCCTGTAGAGCGTATCCGCCTGAGATGGAAATATTAAGAGAGGTGAAGAAAGGAAAGGGGACAAGAGAAGAAACGCGTCGCGTCGAAGGTCAGCTCCGAAGTTCACCCTTCGTCCTCGTCTTCGCGTCGATCGTCTCCGTTAAGACCACTCTGGAGCACAACGCATGAAGTTAGACATACCTTCCATTCGGTATCAGTCGTCGAGTAAACGTCCTCGGTGTACAGCCAATCGTCCCCGCCCTTCGTGCTCAACTTCCCGTCCTCCAGCCCTTCCCCTGTCGCGCCCAGAGCCTTAGGCCAGTATCCAATGTTAAGACAGCTCTCCAGAGGAACCTCCCAGATGTGATCGACTTCGTCCGGTGACGCTACGAGCGCGTCAATGAGGTGAGGAGATGCGACGAAGACGAGAGACGCGTGGACGACCAAACCGAACTTGGACAGGAACGGTTGGAGGGAGGGTAGTGTGTGGACGAGGGGATGGGATGGAGGTAGAAGACACTCTTCGTGAGCTTCTCGGCGCTGAGATAGAGGAGGAAGAAGAAGAAGTAAGCTTCAGAACGTCGACGACGAGGAACCTGGCAGAAAAACAAACCGCTGTGAACTCGAACGAAGGGTCTGTAGGATCCATCTTTCCCCCTGGAAGAGCTGTCTGACCTGGGTGACTCCTAGACGCAAGGAAAAAAGAAGCCAGAATAGAAGGGAAGGCAGAAAAGTGAGGTCAGATCTCGACGGCTCACCCTCCTCTCGATTCTTTGGGGGAAGAGCTCGAGATTGACCCACCTGAGATTTTTAGATCTCGTTGTGAGCAAGACTCTGAGACCAGGAGACTCTGATCTTTCGAACAAAGCTACGAGAACACCTGCTCGTTTGACCTTCCCGAATCTGAGAGACGGATGAGGGCGAAGGGAGGGAGGGAGGTCGAGTCGAGCCGAGTCAGCTCGTGCGAGCTAGAGGAGGGACGGGACTGAGACAACGTGTCGAGACTTACTCTTCTCGAATTGGTGGAGGAGTGTATGCTGCCAAGTTGAGGATTCCCTGTCGAGCTTCGGGTGAGAGTTGAGCGAGGAGGGAGGCAGGGGGGTTGGTTGGGGAAGGACCAGGCGTGGAGGGGTGCGAAGCTGGTGGAGTCAAAGGGAGCGAGGAGTTGGGTTCCAGTGGAGACATAGTGGGTCGGGAGAAGGTCTAGAGATGAAGTCGTTCTACGTATATATTTGCTGAGGGGGTCGTCGGCGTTGAGGGCAACAAGAAGGAGGAGGTCGATTTCGAGTTTCACCTCAAACGACCAGCAGCTCCCCTTTCTTTCCTTCCAGGTTTCAAAAAGCAAGATGGCTTCGTCTTCTACAGCTTCTGGATCCTCTGCTGCTCACATCACCGATCGAGATGTCGCTATAGAAGCCAACAACTTCATGAAGGAGCTCGAGGTCAGCTCAGTCTTCGATCCTTCATCCCCTTCCCAAGCTCGAGCTCGAGCTCACCACCTTTGTTCCTTCTTTACTTCGTCTTTCAGGTCGAACGAATCATCAAGTCCTTCAAGCTCAAGTCAGTAGAGCACTCTATCCACGGCTCCTAAACTCCAAGTCGAAGCCTGGTCTACAGGCGAGCTCAACTCCAAAAGCTGACCTTCAACTCCTCCTCCTCCCTCCTCCCAGTCCTTACGACGTTCTCGACCTCCCCTTCGACGTCTCAGAAAGCGAAATCAAGAAGCAGTACCGGAAGAAGTCACTCATGATCCATCCAGATAAGTTCAAGCACGAGAGAGGTGTAGAGGTAAGTCGTTTCTCCCTCCGCCCCTCTTTCTCGAGTCGAAGCTCACCTCAGTCCTCCTCGCCCCTCCCCCTTCTTCTCTTCTCACCAGGCGTTCGACTGGCTCAAGAAGGTTCGCAGTCTCCCTCTACTACCGCTTCTTTGCCTCTCTGTGCTCCTAGCTGATCTGTCGTCTCGTCTTTGCCTCGTATCTACCCTCAGGCCGAAGGAAGTCTGTCCACTCCCGAGTCTCGTACCTCCCTCGACGAAGTCATCCTTTTCGCTCGTCGGACCCTCTTCAAAGCATTCACTCCTCCGTTACCCAACACTACTCTCGACTCGGATCCTGCGCTACCGGGAGATTGGAGGCTGAGAGTGCTCAAGGAGGTCAGGGACATCTTGATCGACGAGGAGGTCGCGAGGAGGAAGTGAGTCGTCTCTTCGTGGGCTCGAGTGCTTGTGAGACAGAGATAGAGAGGGAAATCCTGACAGAGTATTTCTCTTTGGTTTGCCCTTGCCTGCATCAGAGCCATCAAGATGACGCTGGCGAACGAGGGACTGGAAGCTCAGAAGAAGGACGAGGAGATCAACGCGAGGAAGAGGAAGAAGGAGGCTGAGAAGAACTGGGAGGGTGAGTACCAGTCTCCTTAGCGCTCATCTGAATACGTTGGGCTTCTCTTTCCTGAAACTGACGATCTCTCTCTCTTTCGCCGCCTGCTTCCTCCAGAGAACCGAGACGCGAGAGTGAGTGGATCTTCTCTTCGTCCCTCGCATTCTGTCGAGCTTTCTCCTCCTCTGTCACTGTCTTCGATCTCTCTTCGCTGACATCACATCCTTCTCTCTCCATCTCACCGTCCTTTCCAGGTCAGCGACTGGCGTTCCTTCTCGTCGAAACCTAAGAAGAAGTCCAAATCGAACGTCCTCGGTTGAGCGAGCAAGCTCCTCTCATATCTTCGCTATAATTTTCGCTGTACCACCATGCTTTCCTTGCTCTGCTGCTGCTCTCTCTTATGAACCTCATGCCATCATTTTTTCTCGACGCGTCTCGGCATGAGCTCGGCTGCCTCGTCACCTCTCCCTTCCGAAACTCGAACAGCCTCCCTCCAACCTTTGTTCGTTCAACCCTAAACTCTCACTCTCTTACGACGATGTCTTGGAACAATCAGCAGCCTCAGCAGCCTTACTACCCTCCCTACCAAGGTGGACCTCCTCAGCCTCAATACAATCAACCCCCTCAGCAAGGAGGATGGAACGGAGGACCTCCTCCGAGTTCGTCGAGCTCGCTTCCCTCCTCTCCTTCCTTCCCGTCTTCTGACTCTCCATCCATCGTTCCTCCCCTCAGATCAATACGGTGCTCCTTCTCCTCAGCAGCAGCAGTACGGACAACAACCCTCTTACCCTCAACAGCAACAACAAGGCTACCCTCAACAACAGCAGCAGCAGCATCAGCAATACCCTCCTCAGCAGCAACAGCAGCAGCCTGCCGGAGGCTTGTGGTATCTGGGAACCGAAATCGTCCCTCTTGAAGGGATGGGACTTGCTATGCCCTATCCTCCTCAGAACTACAACCCTCAGTTCGACGCTGATCGGATCAGGAAAGCGACAAAAGTACTTGCAAACGTCAACCCCTTCCGCCCTTCCCGCTCGAGCTCACCTCCTTCCTCCTTCCTTCCCCTCCCGTTGTCCTCTTTTCTTAGGGATTCGGGACCGACGAGAAGGCCATGATTGCTGTTCTAGCTCCTCTTACAGCTCCTCAGATGCACGTTCTCGGGAAGTCTTTCGAGGCTCAGGTTAGTAGTGATGGAACTCTCGCGGGAGGGCTGAGGGCTGAGGGCTGACCTTCCTTTCTTTCTCTCCTCTCTCCAAAGGTCGGACGAACGCTCATCGACGTTGTAGAGAAGGAGACGAAGGGAGACTTCGAGTTCGCTCTTCGGGGGCTGGTGCTCGGTCCTCTGGGTTGGGATCTTTGGTTGATGGACAGAGTGAGTCGTCGAGGAGCGGAGGGAGGGAGAGGAGAGGCGAGCAGATTTGCTGACTCGTTCGCTCGACGCGTTGGTATATTACAGGCGTGCAAAGGCTTTGGAACCCATGAGGATCTGCTTACGGAGCTTCTTATGACTCGTACCAACCTGGAGATGTGCGTATCGTCTTCGTTCGCGTCGAGCGACGCTGACTCTCCTCCCTCCCTCCTTTTCCGTACACAGCCACACTCTCAAACAAGCCTACAAGGCTCTTCTCGGATCAGATGTGACGAATCTCGTGAAGGGTGAACTCTCGTCGAAGACTGAGGTCAGTCGTACTGCTCGGACCTGTTCGAAAAAACGCGTCCGATCGACTGACGCTCAAGCTCTCTCTTCTTCTTCTCGCAGCGAATCTTCCTCATGGCTCTCGCCGGTCAACGTGATGAGAGTGGATTTATTAATCAGCAGCAGGTCACCAACGACGTAAATGATCTCTACAAGGGAGGGGCTGGAAGGATGGGAACCGATGAGGTGAGCTTCCCTCTGACCTCTCGTCTTGAGTCCTTCCTTTCGTCCAAACTGACTTCTTCCCCCTCCCCATTCAAAGATCAAACTCGCCTCGGTATTGATCACTCGATCTCCTCCTCACCTTGCTGCTGTTTCTCGAGAGTACCACTCCAAGCACGGCAAATCTCTCTCCCAAGCCATCGACAGCGAGTTCGGCGGCCACATGAAGGATGCTCTCCTCTACATCGCGGAGGCTGCTGAGCGGGATGGTCAGGGAGTCGACCGAGATGCGATCATGATTGAGAGGGCTATGGCTGGTATGGGAACAAAGGATGAGAGACTGTGAGCCTTTTCACGACGCGTCGGAGAAGACGGAAACGAGCGCTGACCTGTCCCTCTCTTCCTTTTTGTCTGTAGGACCTGGCGAATTATTCGAGGACACTGGGACAAGCCTAGATGGGCTGCTGTCAAGGCTGCTTACCAGAGGATGTACGGGAAGTCGATGGCTTCGCGTGTGAAGGGAGAGACGACGGGTGATCTCGAGGTTCGTCCTCTCTTCTCTCATCGTGCGCTCGTTCGTTCATTCTGCCGTCGACTGATCGTGTCTTCCTTCTCTTCTACAGAACATTCTCGTCGCCGTCATCGGTTAATCTTATCAACTAGCTAGACTCGCTCGGTTCTACATCGCAGTAATGGTTTCTTCTCTCCCTGCTTCTCGATACGACTCCTTCTTGGATCTAGGCTCTTCTTGGACTGCCTGCTTGTTACCCTGGTGCACACTTTCAAATCTCAATACTTTACGAGTGGAATTCGCTTCCCAGGTCGTAAGGAAGATAGATCAATATAAAGAAAAGGAAACAACGAGCTGAACGAAATCGACTTTCCTCTTCTCCCTCCTTTCTTCCTCTCGACGACCACATCCCTCTTCCATTCATCATGTCCTCTCCTCCTCCTTCTTCCGCTCAGGCTGCCTTCTTCACCGAGGAATACCAAAGCCTTCATCAACTCCTCCTGAATCATCTCTCCGAGGAGGATGCGTTCCCTTCTCCTGTTCCGTTCATTTGGAGTCCCATGCCCGAGAAGCCTGCAGACGGACAGGCCGTCGAACCCAACGAGAGGCACGGATGGTCTGTCGGTCAGTTTCAGTCCCTCCCTCTCGGGCTCGAATCTACAGCTGGAAGCTGATCCATTTGTTATCCCTCTTGTGCCTTCTTCTTCTTCCAGATTTCGGCGTCGTTCGAGTCGACTACGACGCGTCGATCTCAGCTCAAGATCGAGACCTTGGGCTTTACCCAGCTCCGTGCATCATGTTCTTCCAAACGGCTAGGATCCCCCTCGCTTCTCTCTACCGTCCTTACGGTCTCAGAAAGGAGAAGACCTACTTCGGATCCGAGGACGAGGAGGAGTACGATTTCTGAAGGAAGGTTCGAAGGGAGACGCGGCGCGTTCGTCGACGATTGAGGTTGAGATTCTTTTCTGTTTGTCTCTATGATAATGACCACGACCCAAAAGACTGTCCGCGGCTACCGAAAGTCTCGCTAGTATGACCCGAACGAACACCAAAGAGCCTTCGACGGCGCGTCTTTCATTTCCGTCGAGCTCAAATTGAGCCAGAGCATACGAGAGCAAGTTCGTGAGGTCGTCAAAAATGAAGTAAAGGCAGGAGGATACGCGTGGTGAGCTTAGTAAGGACGTAAGTGATAACTGTTCCGAGATTAAAGTGAAGAAAGGCAAAGAGAAAGGGGAACGAGACGAGACCTGGACGAGAATCGAGAAAACGAGCGTGTGCGATGCTAAGCTGAACTTCCCTTCCCTACAATCTATCTCTTCACCTGCTTCTGAGCCATTGTCGACGATCCTCCCCTCCCAACCGCTCCCATCTCGACCGCTCTCCCTCCCTCGACTCTCGAGGGAGTCGCCGTCGACGTCGTTCCGTTATGCTTCTTCCCACCCCACCAGCTCCTCCCTTCCTTCTCGATCTTCTCTCCAGGTTCGGCACCCGCTCCAGGTCGAATCACGTCTCGATCAGCTTTGTTGGCGGGTTTAAGAGGGGATTGGGAGGCGAGGTATTCTTGTCCTCGGATGCTGAGGGAGAGAAGAAAGAATGAGGAAGTCAGACGAGGTTCGAGCCGATCAAGAAAGATCAGGACGGACCTGAGGAATTCTTCGAGAAGAAGAGCGCTATGGAAGGGAGAGGATCGAAAGTCAGCGGCGAGAAACACGACGCGTCGTCAGATTGAATCAACGTCGGCAGAAGGAGAAGGCAGCACTCACTTCCTCGAGTTGGTCTTGAACACAGCTCCAGCAACATCTCCAGCGAAAGGAACCATCCTGGTAGAGTAGAAGACCAAACAGAAAGAGGTGGAGGAGTCAACAAACGAAGGACGAGAAAGGACGAAGACCAAACGCGGAACTAACCCCATTCCGAAGGAAGCAAGGTTGTTTGCCGTCATCTGAGCAAGAAGCCAAGGAGGAATATCTCTGTGGGAGTGAAGTGAGTAGACGGTCAGCTCGAAGGTCAAAACAAAAACAAAGAGAGAAAGGAGGCGAGGACGCACGCTTGTTGAGATTTCCTCACGATGAGGATGTGGTTGAGGAGGAGACCGGTGATGTCTCCAGCGACCGGAACCAAATTGACCACGAAAGAGTACCCGACCTTGAACCCCAAGATGTTGAACCTGAATCAGAAGAGAAATGAAGACAAGAGGACGCGTCGTGAGCGATCAGCAGTCGGCGGCGACGTCGAGAGAAAAGAGAGAAAGGAAGAGGGCAGGCTCACCCCTTCTCCATAGTCCTAGCTCTCTTCAGTACTGATATCGAGCAGATGAGGAGCGGAGTGGCCATGACAGAGGGCGGAGGAAGCGACGGTTAAAAGAGGGGAGGAACGTCAGCGGTGCGAGCTCAACTTCTCGTACACCCTCTTCTTCCTGCTCGCCTCTTCGAGAGTGCCCACCCATAAAAAATTCTAGACATACCCTTCCTCAAGATCTTCTGATCCCGCTTACTCAAGCCAGCGGGAAGCTTCCTGCGACGAGAAAAGGAGCAAAGAGCAACGGACGATGAGCTCACGACTTTCTCCTTCCTTCCTCCTCCCTCGAGCTCGCTCGTCTCTCCTTTGGACTCACCTCTTTACCAGCTTCACCCTTCCCTTACTATCCAGAATCTCCTCGTACACAGGATCCCTAGGAGTGTACTGAGCGAGGTGTTCTTTGAAGAGTTTCTGCGAGCGAGGGAGAGGGAGGGAAGGTCCGCTCAGCCTGAGCTGAAAGGGAAGGAAAGGAGCACTCTCTCACCTCAGCTTGTTTGCCTCCGACTTTGTTGAGGAGGTAGTATCCAGCTTTGGCCTTGGCGGAAGACTTCTGAGGCATGGTGTAGTTTGAGAAGGTTGTGGGTGGGAGGAGAGCAGGAAGAAGGGAGGAGGAGGTGTGCGGTTTCGGATTTCGACTGATGACGAGGTTATCAGGGGAAGGGAGGAAGGAGAATTTTCGCTCTCGCTGTGGAGATTTATCTACGTCTCAAGTTGAAGTGCTAGAAGAGCTTTCAGATCGCGAAGAGAGTGAAACGAAAGTCTCCATGGTAGAAATCGCCACGCAAAAACCAAACAACAAGATCGAACCCAACGTCCCAAACGAACGAACGTTAACCCCACTTGAAGTTGAACTGCTGTCCTCCTCCTCCACCCTGCTGCTGATGGAAGAAGTGCTGGAAGGGATCTCCTCCTCCCGAGTGGTGCTGGAACGGCGATCCTCCTCCTCCGTGTCCGTTCGACTGATCGTTCGGGTCGTCGCCGTTGTCGAAGCGTTGTTTCAGTTCTGGCGGAGTCGACGCGAAACAAGAAGGGATGATCAGCAGGACGATTGGGAGCGGAAGGAGACATAGAAGAGAAAGAGACGGACCAGGGTTGGAAAGGACCTCGTAGGCTTCGTTGAGAGCAGCCATCTTCGCTTCCGATCCTCCCTTGTCGGGATGAGCCTTCTTGGCTGCTTGACGATAAGCTCGCTTGATGGTTCTAGCGTCGGCATCACGAGAGACTCCGATGATCTGAGAAAATGAAACGAAGAAGAGGAAGGAAGTCAGCGATGCGTCGAGACGGAGAAAGAACGAGGCAGGAGAAGAGACGCGCCTTGTAGTAGTCTTTCGCCTTCGACTGTTTCAGCAGACGCTGAGCCTTCTGGAGACGGTTCGCCACCTGTTGGATCGACAGAGAAAGATACGAAGGTCAGTAGTTGCGCCGAGGGCGAGCTCGAAAAGAAAAGAGAAGAACGGAACGGAACGACGCGACTCACATCCTGACTCGACCTCCCCGAAGCCTCAAAAGCCCTATCAAACACTCTCACCGCCTCCTCCCAGTTCTCATCCTTCATCATCTTCTCTCCTCTCCCTACCAACCCATCCACATCCTCCGGGCTCATCTTCAGCGTCTCCTCGCAAAACTCCTCAGCCTTCTTCGGCTGATCGATCTGAACGTATGCCTTGCACGCTGCCGACCAAAGTCTCCTTCTAGGTTCACTCTTGATCTTGGCATCGGGAGGGAGGTACTGAGAGTAGGCGTCGATGGCTTCGTCGAAGGAGGTGAGGAGAGGGAGAAGGATCTTGAGGAGAGGACGCCAGGAGGTTCCGGCGGAGAGGAAGTTGTTGGCTTGGACGATGGATTTGGAGAGGGATTTGAGGAGCTTGAACGCTTTCTTGCAGGAGGGAGAGTCCGGATCATAGTGGAGGCACTGCTTGAGTTGAGGAAGGGTACCGCCGGCTGTTGGGGAGAGCGAAGAAAAGAAAGAGGGGGACGCGAGCAGGTGAGTCGGGAAGTCGAGAACGGACGAAGAGCAGGAGGGCAGAACGTACACTCTTGAAGGAAAAAAGAGAGCGTAGCGACCTTGATGGCGAGTTCTGGCGATGAAGGATTCAACGCGGCCAGCCGACTGAGGTTTTCAGAACGAAGGGAGGAAAGGTCAGCTCTGAACGAGGGAAGATGGACGAACACGAAGCCCAAGAACTCACGTCAAGTCCCCAACCCCATCCTCGATATCTCCCTTCGCCAAGAAGCACCCAGCTCTCAGTTCCCTCGCCTCGACACAGTTGGGACTAGTTTCCAGGACGGTCGTCGAGGTTGAGATGCAGGCGTCGTGGTGCTTCTGTTTGGACGACTTTCGGGCTGATGCGAGAGAGACTTCGGCTCCTTTGATGGAAGTGAGCTGTAGAGAGGCCAGAATAGGTGAGAAAGAGTCAGATGCGGAGTGCTGAAGACTGAAAAGCGAGGAGGGTTGAGACGAACCATCGCTGTCGCCGTGGGATCAGAAGGGGAGGACTTGAGGAAGGCCTTGAGCGATTCCTGAGCCGAAGCGAAGGATCCGTCCTTGATGTGGATCTTGGCCTTCTCGAGATGAGCCTGTACGGTACAGAAGATGAACGAGAGTCAGCTCGGAGCTAGGATAGGGCGAAGAAGGTGGGACGACGGACCTTCGCGAAAGCAGGGTTGAGCTTCAAGATCGAGTCGAAGTCGTCGAGAGCTTGAGATGTTCGACCGATGGAGAGGTAGGCCGTAGCTCGCTTGTAGTGCGTAACGTAGTTGGGGTCGTGCTCTGTTAAGATAGGAAGCAATGAAGGTCAGTTCGAGATGGATCGTTTCAGCTTCGGAGGAAGGAGGAGGGAAGGCGAGCTCTGCCCTTCACCCCTTCCTCCCTTTCCCTCCCCCTTCCTCCCTTCCTTGAACCGAATCAAGCTTCCAAGACATAACGAGGACGTACCTAGGGCTTCTCCGAACGCCTTTGCTGCATCGCTGTAGGAACCCTGACCGAGCAACCGATTGGCTTCAGCGAGGAAGGGAGCAGCTTCCTCGACGGTTGCTTCGACTTGAACGGCGAGAAAGGGAGAGACGGCGAGGAGGAGAAGTGGTAAGAGCGATTGTGTGGGTAGGAGCATCTTGCTTGCCCTAGGATGAAAGAGGGGACTCTAGTTGGCGAAGAAAAGGGGAGAAGGCTGTTGGAGGTTGAGGGGGAGTTCGACGTGGCAGTCGAGCTCGTCGAGTCTTTCCCTTCCCTCTCCCTCGGTCCAGACCCTGGAAACGGATGAGATTTTGCTCGCATAGCTTTCGAGTTGATTTCGGAGAGAGATAGAGCATAGCTTGAATACTTCCGAGCTCGAAAAAATCCTGACGGTTTCTCGAGCCAAAATTCGATTTCGTTCGAGCTGACCTTTTTTCCTCCTTTACCTTCCTCCTTAACGCCAACAATCTCTCTCTCTCTCTCTCTCTCTCCGGATGTCGATCCTCTCACGCCACTCTACGATTCCTTCCTCCCTTCTCCACCTCACCTTCAACTCGTTGCAACATCGCCAACTCTCGCTCTCTCCGTTACGACCTTTTGGACTTCGAGGAGAATCGGATCGACCGAGTCCTTCAAGACGAGGAAGCTCAAGAGGAAGCAGCAGCTCTCGAGGTCGTCCATCAGCGAATTTCGGGCTCAGGGACGGAGAGGGAGGAGGAGGGGAAGATAGGCCATCTAGCTCTTCCTTCTCGAGAGGTTCTCCTTCGTCGAGAGGGGGGAGAGGAGGAGGAGGAGGAAGGGTCAGGGGAGGAGGTCCTCGTCGAAACGATGAGGCTGAAGCTAGGGAGCCGTTCGAGAGAGAGCTAGATCCTCCTCATCTGGCTGGTGACGATGTCTTTGATATGGGAGAAGATGCACCTTTCGCCAAGGTACGTTCGTCGAAGGAGGAGAAAGGAAGAAGAGCTGGCCGTGAGCTCGAGCTGAACGTTTCGCTTTCCTTATTTCTCTCACACTGCAGAACCGTCGAGGAGGTCGTCCTCCTCCCCCTCCTCGTCCAACTCGTCCTTTCCAATCCTCCTACATTCGACCCGACAACGGAGATGCTCCCCAATCCCGCTCCGAGCCCTACACTCATCCTCGAGATCGTCTCACAGCTACCGCAGGTCCCAGTCGGACGGGCAGAGGAGACGGAGGGATCCCTAGGTTCGAGTCCGAGGAGGACAAGGAGCAACGGATGAGGAAGGTGTACCAACGATCAGAACCTACGGGGAGGTACAAGATGCCTCAGGAAGTGTCGGCTTCGATGAGACAGGAGTTGTTCGACAAGACTGCAGTGAGTTTTCGATGGACCTTTCGGGTTTTCGACGCGTCTGACCTTTCTTTTTTCGCCGCCTCAGTCCTACGCTTCTGCGAGACCAGTCCCTCGACCGTCCTTCATCAACCCTCGACATCGTCCCGAGTTGACGGCCGAGCCACCCAAGACGGTGCAGTCCTTCGATTTCGCTGAGGAGGTTGCTCCTTCGTGGCAATCCCCCGAGTCGGAATCCGCGCCAGAGACGCCTGGAAGGGATCCTCTCCTGGTTCGTTCGCTCTTCTTTTTCACGCTTCTTTCCTTCGATGAGATCTTCGACTGAGCTTCTCGTCTCCCCTTTTCACAGAACCTCGGAATCCGTCCCATCATCGTCTCTCGTCTCAAGAGCCAGTTCCCCGAGGTCGTCGAACCGACCGCGTTCCAGACGGCTTTGATCCACGGGATCCTCAGTGGGAGAGACGTCGTTGCTAAAGAAGATACTGGAGAGGGAAAGTGAGTTATCTCAGTGTCCGCTTCTCTCGAAGAGTTCTCCAAGCTGACTCTCGCTCCCTTTCTTTCAGAACCTTCGCTCTCCTCCTCTCCCTCCTCTCCATCGAACGACCCGATCGCAAACGCTCCACCGTCCTCTTCATCGTCCCCTCCTCCACCCTCGCTCATCAAATCTACGAATGGGCCGTTCGTCTCATCCCTCTCAAATCCTCCATCCCCTCCACCGTCGGTCTCCTCCTTCGACCTTCCCTCCCTTCCTCCCCTTCCCTCGAACAACGACGCGACGCCCTCTTGGCCACCCCTCCTCACATCCTCATCGTCACTCCTACCGCTCTCGCAGCCCTCTCAGAGTACGACATCCACGCTCTCGCTCAGTACGTCAAGGTCATCGCCATCGACGAAGCCGATTCCCTCCTGTTCGTTCCCAGCGGGAAGGAGTCTTCTCGGAAACTCGCAGCGCTCAAGGAGAAACCTACTCGAACGGTCCTCCTCATGCGATCCCTCTTCACCCGAAAGGCGTCCATGAAACCTGCCGGTTCCGCCTCGTTCGTTCGGAAACCTCAGGTGATCCTCCTCTCGGCGACGCTCAGCAAATCCTTCCGTCACCACGTCACGGAGAGGGAGAAGTGGGTTCATCGAGGACTCGGAACGGTTCACATCCCTCACGATTCCCACGTCGGAGGAATGATGCCGAAGGTGCTTCTGGGACTGAGCGACGGGAGGGGCGGGGAGGGCAGGTTCAAGGGACAGGTTCAGCATCACGTCGTGGTCGTTTCGCCTAAAGGAGATCTTCGAAACCTCGAGTCGGAACCGATCTTGCCTCTGGAACCTGCTCTTCGACCTGCGGTGACGGCGGAAGGGAAGCCTGACACGGATGTTCAGCCTCATGTGGCGGAGGCGATAGCGGAACTGTGGGCTTTGGGGGAGGAGAAGGCTCAGTTGGAGGAGGAGAAGGAAGGAGGAGGAGGATGGACGACGACGGGTTCGAATCCGTCGAGAAGGAGAGCGACGCTGGTGGTAGTTCCCGAGGGAGTGAGAGCGACGCAGTTGGCGAAGGATCTGAGGGAGTTTGGGATGGACGCGAGAGGAATCGAGATGGATAACGATCAGGATCGATTGGAGGTCATGACTCGAACAGGAGGTCCTTCTTCTTCTTCTACCAAACCCAAACCCAAACCTCAACCCGACGACGACCTCCCACCCCCACCCCCACCCACCTCCCCTTCCTCCTTCACCTCCCCGATCTACATCTACTCTCCTTCCCAACTCCGAGGCATCGACATCCCCTCCCTCACCCAGATCCTCCTCCTCTCCAAAGCCTTCTCCACCGCTCCGGACTACATCCACCTCTCCGGTCGGGTCGGTCGGATGGGACGTTCCGGTCGAGTGATCACCCTCGTCGAAGGCGACCAGCAGGAAACCGAGCAGGACCGGGCCCTGAGAGCGGCTTCGTTGCTGGCGAGGGAGACGTTGGACGCGAAGCAGAGGACGAGGGAGACGTTCAGGAGGCAGGAGAAGGGTGGCGCGGTCGAAGGGGAGGTGTTGGTTCAGAGGGAGGAGTTGGGGAGTGGGAGGGTGCCGATGGTGAGGATCGAGAAGGGGGAGACGGAGAGGGTGGCGAGGATGTTGAACGAGAGGGTCGGGGGGGTGGAGGTGGAGAAGTTGGAGTATGTTAGGTAGACGATTTTCTTTACTTCTCGCTGGCTAGATTAGTCTAGTTTATTGTTTTGGGGGTTGGTCAGGAGAAGGAGGAGGAGGACGAGGACGAGATCTTTGTTGTTTTTTCTGATATTTTTACCGCTCCCTTCTCTTTGCTCATCGTGAGAGGCTTGGAAAACTTTGCGGTACACCGTTGAGGAGGGAGCTTCTCTTTCAAACGATCCGGAGTTCTTCGATGGAACAGAGAACAGAAGGTGAGCGTGAGAGTTGGGACCGGGAACGAGAACGACGCGTTCGGAACACCTTCCGCGTTTCTTGAAAGCTCTCGAGCCCACGCTATGTAGACGAACGAACGAAAAAGAGCTCCCCCATCCCTTGAGCCGTTGTTCGATCAAATACCTTTCGCTGGGTTTTTCGAACTGACGGGAAGAGAAGGAGAGAGAGAGAGAGAGAGACTTGGGAGGGAGATCAGCCCACGGAGACGCGTTCGATTCGAACAAGCTTCCTTGCTTTCTCTCTCTCTCGAGGCCGAGTCGACGACGAGAAGGGAGATCAAGAACGGCAGCAGGTCCTTTCGTTCTTCTCCCAAACCAAAACGAAAAGCAAAGAGAACAGCATGACTACTTCGAAAACCCTATCGAACCAAACCCAACCTCGCTTCCCTCCGACGCGTCCCTCGCACTCACAACTTCGCCTTCCCCGCACCCTTCCCCAACCCCAACCTCTCCCTCGCCTCGGCCTCAATCACCCACGGCATCCTCGGGTTCCCTTCCATCCCACTCCTCACCACCTCCTTCCAAACCCCCCTCTTAATCTCTCCCCAAACCCCCCCCGCTGCTTTCCCTCCCCACTGCTCCGCCAACCCATGCGCTTGTGCGTTCAAGTCGGCGTCGGAGGAAGCGAGGGAATCGACAACACCGGCGTTGAGGAGGACGGACGGGGTGAACCGGACTCCGAGGAGGCACGAGCGAAGGAGGGACGGAGGGATGCGGGAGAGGAGGAGGGAGGCGAACAGGGGAGGGAAGGGAGCGCCGAAATCGATCTGGGAAAAAGTGGAGCGACAATGAGCGGGTTGGTCGGTGTTATAGTTTATGAAATAAAGAAAGGGAGGAAGGAAGGAAAGGAACCATCGAACGCGCGCTCGTCTCGAACGGTTCGACTGACCTCGTTCATACAGCACCAAGCCCTCCTCTTGCTGCTCCCACCATTGCCCTCGGGAGGATCCTCCCCTCTCATGATCCTGAAATCACACGCGAGAGCGGTAGCGAACCCTCCAGCGAAGCAGTGGCCGTTGATGGCTGCGATCGTGATGAGCGGGAAGGTGAGCAGCCGGGAGATGAAGGGCGAGAAGGTGTCTGCCGAAAAGGAGGAGGAAGTTTTGGTTAGGAAAGCTGTTGGAAGGTAGGGATGATATAATGGGATTAAGAGAGATTGGATAGAAATTGGAGGGTTGTTTGGGGAGAAGAGAACGAGAGGGAAGACGACGAGAGAGAAGGAGGAGAGGGAGGAAGCGAGCTCGAGGAGCTCACTGATATGAAACTCTGGATCCTTGAGCGAGTTGGCATAGTCGAGTCCTAAAAACACAACCAAATCCAAAAGCAACGAACAAGTTGAAAACCTAGTTAGCTTCTCATTCAACTTTCAAAGTTCAACTCCTCCCTTAATAAACCACAAGAAACGAGCAAAGCACCCTCCCTCCGCCTCTCCCTCCCTCCCGCACTTTGAACTCACCATTACTAAAGAACTTCTCTCCCTCCCCTCTAATCACCACCGCTCCACCCAACCCGAGATAATTCTTCGTTCCTCCAGCTTCCTTTGCGGCCTTGGTCGCCTGCTCTCGTCTTTGAAGCCAGTCCCGTTCGATGTCGTCGAGATGGGCGAGGAAGGAGGCGAGGAGAGAGGGAGTGAGTCGGTGGTCTGGAGGGGAGGTGAGCGTGAGGGTGTAGATTGGAGGGGTGGTCAGAGAGACGGGGGGGAGGAGGAGGGTGGTGAGAGACATTGGTTGAGGTGGTGGTGGTTGGGAGGGAGAAAAGAGAGCAAGGAGGGATGGGAAAGGGTGAGAGCAGACGGGCGGGCGGGGAGAGAGAGAAGCGAGTAGCCGGAGGAGAGGGAAAGGACACGCGCTCGAGATTTTATATATCACTGATTGAAAAAATGATCCTTAGACTCATTTCTGGAGAGCAGTCAGATTTTGCTAGAGAAAGTTCGAGTTTGAAAAATCTAGGAGAAGTAGATGATCGCCCTTTCTTTCCTCTCGACGCGTCTTTCCTCTTCTCCTTCTTCACGCTCTTCCCATTTCATCTCTCCTTCCAAGATCCCCTTTCCCCTCGCCTCCCTCCTCGCCCTAAAGCTCCTGCTTCACCCCGCCCCACGCATCCTGCACCTCCTCCTTCACCGCCTCGAACGCTCCCGCCGCCTTCTTGGTGACGAACGACGAGAGGATGTTGAGCTTGATCTTGATCTCGTCCGTCTTGGTAGGGGCGAGAGCAGGGGAGGAGAGGAGTTTGGCGAGTCTGTCGAGGGGAGAGGGGAGGGAGGGAGAGGGAGAGGTCAGATTGCGAGGAGAGTTGAGGAGAGAGAGAGAGAGAGAGACAGGAGAAAGAAGGGATTAGATAGAAGAATGGGACGAACCGTCCTTGCTCCTTGGTGAGCCACTTCTCAGCTTCGGTTCCCTTCTCGGCGATCTTGGACATGACCTGAATGGAAAAAAAAAAAAACGAAGCGAGAGAGAAGTCGTCAGTTCGAAAGATTGAACGCGTCCGAAAACGAAAACGAAAAACGAAAAGGTACGCACCTTCAAGTAGTACTTGACGCTCGTGTTCTTGGCGTCGCCACCAAGAGTAGCCCCGAGGGTCTCCGCCTGAGCGAGAAGCTCAGCGGCGGAGGAGGTGGTGGAGGCGAAGAAGTCCGAGGCGAGGGTGTCGAGGGCGAGGACCTTTCCGGCCTGGTGAAGCAAAAAGAAGAACAAGGTAGAACGAAAGAGGAAAGAAGCGAGATTTAGATGAGAAACGAAAGGTGGCTAAAGTTGAAAGAGAGAGTGAGGAGCGAGGCGACGTACGAGGTCAGAAAGAGCTCCTCCGGTGGTCCTGTGCGTTCCTGCCTTCCCGTTGAGGAAGTCGAGGAAGAGACCTTCCGTTCGTCCGAGGTCGTAGGATTCGGGCTGGTAGTCCTCGGACTTTCCTTGACCGGCGGGGAAGAACTGGATCGTTAGAAGGAGAGAGTGAAAAGAGGTCAGCTTTGGAGACTGTTTTGAGACGCGTCGCAAAGAGCTTCGTCGTGTTTGAACAAAGGGAGGTTGGAAGACGAACCTTGATGGTAGGGTAAGATCGAACTCCGTATCGGTTGGCGATGGGCTTGTTGGCGGCCTCGTCGGCGTCCATGAGAGCGACGACGACCTGGGAGGGAAGAAGAGAAGGCGAGGAGGGGTCAGTCGAGGTGAGGAAACGAGGGAGACGAACGGTCGAGCTCACGTTCTCCTCAGTGGCGAAATCCTTGGCGACAGCCTCGTAGATGGGCTTGAGGGATTTACAGTGCTGTTGGAGTTGAACGAAGTCGATGGGGAGTCAGCGAGGAGGGAGGGAAGAAATCAAGGAAGAGGAAAGGACGAACACCACACCCTGCGAGAAAGAAAAATGATGGTGAGCTCTCAAGCTCGATGTTGGGCATCGATGAAGAAAAACAGAGACTCACAAGGAGCGGTGAAAGCGACGATGACGTTCTTGGTGTCGTCGAGGGCGATCTTGTCGAAGTTTTGGACGGTGAGCTCGAGGGTAGCGGAGGGAGGAGGAGCCTTGACCTTGCTCTTGACTCCGGTCTTCTCAGTGACGCTGCAGAAACGAGACAATGCGAACGAGTAGTCAGCATCATGTTGGGAAAATCCCAAACAGAATCCCGGAGAGTAGGGGCAGCGAGCTTCGGGAAATAACGAAGAAGACGCGTGAAGGAAACGAAGGAAAGGCATCGGAGCTCACAAAGCAGTCAACGAAGCGAGATCTCGACCACCGGTGTAGTCCTCAGGAGTAAGCGAGCCAGCAGGGAACCATTTCAAGGCTGAACGATCAAGAAAGAAGGAAGGCGAGTCAATTTAGAGCTCCGGCGACGAAGGAGATGAAAGGAAGGAGATGTGAGCTCGGCAAACGCACTTGGGTATCCCTTGACTCCGAACTGTTGACCAGACTGCTTTCCGACACCGTCGGCATCAATTTTGGCGATCTGGACGTTGCTAGCAGAGGCGTAGGAGTCGGCCAATTCCTCCCAGACGGGCGCAAGGTTCTGCAGGAAAGGAGGGAAGGAGAGGTCAGCATCTCGTCGGGCTCGTTTCTGCTGGTTCCCACGGGCAAGCGGAGTGATTCTTCTTCCATAGCGAGCCAACACATCTAGCAAAGTTCCAGAGCCAAGAGAGATCGAGCGAACTCACTTTGCAGTGCTGTAGGAGGGGAAAAGCGACGGGGGAAGGAGAGACAACGTTAGCGTTCTGCTTGAGCTCGTTAGTATTCGTAAATGTATAGAAGGAGTGCTTACTCCGCACCACGGAGCCTGATATAGCATACAGAAGAGTTCCATGAGTCAGTTTCGAGCGAAGAACGAAGGAAGGGGTAGAAGCAGCCAGAAACCGACGTACAAAGAATTCAACAAGGGATCCCTTCGCTCCTCCGACGATTTTCGAGAAGTTCCCGTCATCCAGATCAATCACGTTCGAAGCTGATACAGAGACGGCCACTAGGGGCAAGAGGAGGGAGGTGAGAAGGGAGAAACGCATGGAGGGGAAGGGGGTGAAAGTTGGGAGGAAGGAGACGATGCGCTGTCAGTTGGAGGTGAGCTTCGACTTTTGAGCCTCCGTCATCCGGAGCTTGAAATCCTGGAAGATAATGACCAGGCTTCTTTAGGTCTTCTCTGGGGGCGTCAGCTTCAGCAAGCGGGCTCGAATAGACTACAAGTAAGCTACGAAGTCAAAAAAACCCAGCTCTTGAGCAGAGAACAGAAAAAGAGACGCGTCGAGTCGAGCCACTCGTCCTTTGTCTTCTTCCGTTTCGAGTCGCAACAGATTATTAGAAGATCATCAAAGATATATATATATATGGATACATGTCTAGTAAATAACAAGATTAAAGAACGTAACGGAACCCGTAGGGAACCTTCGCGTCTGCCGTCCTAACGATGCTTCCATCGAGACATGCCTCCGCCTTGATAATTCTCTCGTTGGCCTTCTGGAGAGTCCATCGGTGAACCAAGACGAGGGTAATCGAGGCAACGAACATGGCGATGGAGATTCCGAACGACTTGATGTAGGTGGGTGCCCAGGACGATTGGTAGATGTAAGCTCCAGAGATGTTCTGCTCAAGGAAAGAGAAGGAAACAGGGTCAGCAGTCGTTCTGAGGCACTTGGAAGAGGAAGAGAGGGAAGGGAAGGACTTACTCCGAACTGGGAGAACGCGTTCTGATGAAAATCGAAAGAGAACGAGTGAAATGCGATCAGCCATCGCCTTCTTCGCTTTTGCGATTTGAAGATCGGAAAAATATATGACTCACGACTCCGGCAATGGCGATGGCCCTCTTGAAGGCAGGTCGAGGGAAGGAAGAACTGATCCAGGCATAGAGGCAGACGAACGAAGAATAAGACTGCGCCATGAGGAAGAGCGAAACGTCTGGATGGTGGGAAGAGGGACGCGTCAGATTCCTCTTCGATGGTCACATCAGATGCTAATAGAGGACGGGGGACTCACAACGAGCTGCCACAACGTTGGTAGACATTGCGATGATGAAACCGACGATTCCAAAGCAAAGAGGGACGATGATGTGCAGAGTTCGTTCCTGTCTCTTGTCGGAGGATCGAGCGACGATGAAAGCCATGATCGTGGCGAAGACGAAGGGAGGAGCGCAGAGAAGCAGGGTGTTGGTGTTGTTGTAGCCCAGGGTGGTGGTACTGAGAGGTAGAAGAGAGTGAGAGCGGAGTGAACGAGACGAAAGGGACGGAGACGCGTCAGTTTCGCTCGACGAGACGGGAAGACGGGAAGAGAAGAAAGAAGATACGCACAGCTGAGGGAAGAACTGGTTGAAACTGAGTCCGATGACCATGCAAGTGAGCGCCATCGAAAGCACGTAGACCTTGTAATCGGTGGCAGCAAGTTTGAGACCGTGCAGAATTCCGTTGGCGGCCTCTCCATCGGTAGAATCAGGCTCTCCAGCATCCTCGGTCATCCTCAGGACGGCGAGAGCCTTTTCCTCGGTCGTGAAACCTCGAGAGTTGTGGCTAGAAATCAGGGGAAGCGAGATAGGTCAGCGACGACGAGACACGAGACGAAAAAAACGTCGAGACTCACGGGAAGTCGGGGAGGATCCAGAAGGCGACGATAGCCACGGCGACGGTGATAGCTCCTTCGACGTAGAAGAGCCTGGAAGTAAGAGATGAAGAGGAGGAGGAAGGGGAAGAGTCGGTCAGCGAAAGAAGAGCAAACGACGCGTCTTCAAGCGGACGAGAACGTGAACTCACCACCTCCAGGCGGGCTGGTCGAGCTTGCCTTCCATTCCTCCAAGGATTCCAGCAGCGATGAGAGGACCGAAGGCGTTACTAATGAGGCTTCCGCAGAATAGAGTGCAGGTCCTCAGAGCGATTTCGTCCTTCTTGTACCAATTCGAGATGAGGAGGATCGCTCCGGGGAAGAAAGCTGCGAGGAAGGAGGCGACGCCAGAGGTCAGCGTGGCCGTCGCGCGTTCGTCTTTCCCGATCAGATCGATGAATCTACTTACCAGCCTCAACGAAACCGAGGAAGAATCGAGTCAACAAAGCTCCGACGAAGTTGTGAGTGATTCCGGTGCTGTGGGTAGGAAGCAGTCGCAAAGGAGGGAGATCAGTCGACTGACTTGAGGGAGAAGCGAAACGAATCTGAACGGGATCAGAGGGACTGAAAAGGTGAGAGAGAAACTTACAGGATCGAGATGACTCCCCAAACGGCCATACAAAGGGGGAGGAATCGAGACGGCCTTCCGGTAGATTGGACGATGACTGTAAATGACAAAAGCAGAACGCGCTCAGCTCGGTTCCCGTCGCTCTTTCGTTGCGAACGAGCTGAGAAAACTTACTGTTAGATGGGATTTGCATGAGGATGTATCCCACGTAAAGTATAGAAAGCAAAGTGGGGTACTCCTAAGAGGGTAGAGCGCAAAAAAGAAGGGAGGTCAGTACGGAGGGGTGGACGACGGTCAAACAAAAAACAAGCTCCTCACCTGTCCCTTGAGAGCGAGGTCAACCTCGAGTCCCTTGGTTCGAGCAGCCGAAAGGTTGTTCCTGTCGATGTAGTTGAGGATGTAGATAACTTTGAGAAGGAAAGAGCGAGAAGTGGAGGGCGAAAAGGTGAGCACGTCGGCAGAAAGGAGAACAGACCGTCGAAAGCGAGGATGAGACTCACTGATGAGGATGGACATTCGAGCGTCGATTTTTCGCTGGAGAGAGGGAGAGAAGGAGGAAGGTCAGGTCTGAAGGAAGAGGGAGAGGGAGGGAGGGAGGCGACTCACCAGCAGTCTCTTCTCGAGAGCAGGTCTGTCAGAGAAAACAACGTCCTGAACACCACCAGCTTCGGTGTGTTGAACCTCTTGCTTCTCGAGCTCGAGATCCACGGAGTTCTTGTGGTCGGTCATGATGAAGAGGAGAGGGAGAAAGGGAAGGGGAAGGAAGGTTCTTGAAGGCGTCGGTGTGGTGGTTTGGAGGGAGGAAGACGAAAAGAGAGAGCAGATTTCTGAAGTAGACAGAGGAGGTAGATTACACGGTTCTCGGATCGACAAGGCAAGGCCCCAACAACGAGAAAGTGGGACCAGAGGAGGAGAAGCGCGGGAAAAGTGAGGAGCGGCAGTGGAGAACAAGGGGGAGAGGCTGGAGATTTGGTGGAGACCTCTGCTTCTGTGAATCCAACGGTCCGGATGGGTGACTCTCCACTTCGAGAACAGAATCCAGGGAGAGGAGAAAGAAGCTTGAACATGCTGAGAAGCGAGAAGAGAAAGAATCAGCGACGGAGCGAGGCGAGAGCAGGCGAGAGCGGGAAGCAGTGGAAGGAGAGCGGGAGGGATTCGAAGCTCAGAATAGATGAAACTCGGCAACCGTAGAGCTTGGCAGTCGCAGAGGATCCGAGAGATCTCTTTGCGGTATCTACCGATGTCGGAGCGACGAAGGAAAGGACAGAGAGGAGATTGGGAGAAGCGGCGAGCTGAAATCCTCCTGGTTCCGTTGAGAGGCGAAAAGAGAGGCCTCGTCAAATCTTCTCTCTCAGCTTCCAACCCCCCTATTTCCCTACTTCCCCGGTAACGTACTAGTTCCCCTAACACTCTGCATAATTCCGAGCTGCTCGCCCATCCTCCTCCTTCCTTGAAGACGTCTCGTAGTTGACCGAAGCGAAAAAGTTGAGCTCACCTTCTTCTTTCCCTCCCCTCCCATCTTTTTGCCGCGGACCTTTCTGGCCTTTCGGTGCTGTTCAGACCTCTTCTGCGCATCCTCGACCGGAAAAATCTGCGACGTATGGCCTGAGTGAAAAGATCCCTGTGTCTTCGTGACTCTTGAGAAGAAAAGGAGGAAGGGCGCGCGTCGAACCCTGCGACTCGAGCTCGACCTGAGAAAGGCTCGCTTCGGTTCCAAGTACAAGAAAGTTCAAGATGAATCGCGAGAATATATGTGAACTAAGATGATGTCGTTGTCTCGAGGGAGGACCCTCCTGGAGAGGAGAAGGAAGTCGGAGGGACGAAAGGGTGATTGAGCGCGACGCGGGAAGGATCAGCCTCTCCTCGACGACGCGACTTTGCATCGAGAAACTGCAAAAAAAACCAAGTAATCTCTTTCATATCTTTCCAAGAACTTCAGTTGTCATATTTGACTGCGCTGAAAATTCATTATCGACTCTGTTTGCTACTTAACGACCCTCTCTTGAAGGCTGTGACAGCGTCGAAGTGTAACGACGAGCTCAACCGACGACCTCCCTTCCCTCCCTCTCTTCTCCTTCCTCCCTTCCACCACCGCTCGCCCCAAACCGACTGTTCGACCATGTCTAGTCAAACTTTACTCGCTCGACCTCATCCTGTTCAAACTTCCAAACGACCTCCGCCGATGCCGTCTTCTTCTTCGTCTTCCTCGCATCACCACCTTCCAGCCGTCGTCCTCATCCAACCCTCTCCTTCCTTCCCTCCGACAACAAGCCAAAGCCAACAGCAGCAACAGATGGTCAACAAACTCAGCAACCAGACTACAGGAGGAGCATCCCAAGGTACCCAGAAATCTACCAGCGGAGGGTGCAGTCATCTTGTAGAGTTGTTGGACGGATCGAAAGGAAGCCAGGCGGGGGAAGACCTCCTCGCTCGGTATGGTCAAGTTTCGAGGTGGGGATTGAAGCTCAAGGGAGTGGGTCAGCCTCAGAAGAGAGAGGTCAGTACGAACTTCACACTCAGCTCCATGTATCGACACGGTCTTGGAGTCTGAAGGGAAGATTTGCGCCGTCCTAGGAAGGGTTCTTTCACGAAGCTCAACACTGACCTTCCCTTCCTCCCACCGTCATCCCTCCTTCTTCTTCCTCTCCTCTTCAGCCCGTTCGTCCTCCACCCTGCTCAACTTGCAACAAACCCCTCTCTCGACCTTTCGCCTGTCTCTCCTGTCCCTTCGTAGGCTGCTTTCACGACGCTTCTCACACGCTGGAACACCTCAAAACCTCAGGTCACCATTTCTGTTCGTCGACTCTCCCTCCTCCGCTCTTCCGTTTCCTTCCCTCGACGTCTCTTCTGAAACTCTCCGTCCTGCCTTCAACCTGAGCTGATTGCTTTCCTCTATCTCTCTACTTCTCTCCTCAGCCGTGGACGCAAAGACCGGTTCCGTCTTCTGCATGATCTGTCAGGATTTCGTCTACGAGGAGAGGTTGGACGCCGTGATCAACGAGACGAGGCAGGACCTTGAGATCCCCCGAGGAATGGGTTCGTGGCAGAGTCTCGCTTCTCTTACACTCTCTCAGACCTTCATTGACCTCCTCTCTTCCTCCCCTCTGTTTCGCTACCTCTCAGAATCGAAAAGGAAGCGCCAGAAGGTCACTCCTTTCGTGCCCACCGCTCAGGAGGCTGCCCTCCTCGCTCGCGCTGGACCTCCTCTCTCTTGTCGAGGTTCGCTGTCTTTCTGCCCCTAATCTCGTTCAAAATCGCACACTGATATCCCCTCTCTTGTTTACCACAACGATCAGGCATCCGAGGCATCCTTAATCTCGGCCAAACCTGCTTCCTCTCGGTCGTCCTTCAAACTTTCCTGCACAACCCTCTCCTTCGAAACCACTTCCTTGCCGATAGACACAATCGCTACATCTGTGCAGAAACCTCAGCAGCTTCGGATACCAAGAAGGACTGCATGTGCTGCGAGATGGATAGGATGTTTGCAGACGTGAGTTTTTCACTCGACGATGCTCCCCCGTGCCGCGTCTTCGATCTCGTCGACGATTTACGTCGCTTCCTTCCTTCCTACTTTCTTCCCAAAGTTCTACTCCGACGACAGGAGTCCCTGGGGACCTGTGACTTTCCTCTCGAGCATGTGGAGCTCGTCGTCCGATCTCGCAGGATACGCTCAGCAAGACGCTCACGAGTCAGTCTTCTCTCGTTCTTCTCTCTTCCTCGTATCGAGTGCTGACTCCATCCTTTATCACCTCCTCAGATTCTTCATCTCGGCTCTCAACCAAATGCACACCAACTCTCACGGAAGCAAGCTCATCGATTGTTCTTGTCCAGTTCGTGAGTTCGACCTCTCTTCGTCTCTGCTTCCCGTCCTCTTCTGTCGTTCCCTCGACCCGTTCGCTGACTCGCAGACCTCTTTCTTCCCGTGATTACTTGTTTTGATCTTCCTCAGACACTACCTTCGCTGGTCAACTCCAATCAGACGTTTGCTGTGGATCTTGCGGACAGATCACCTCGGCGTTCGATCCCATGCTCGACATCTCGCTCGATCTCAAGTCCAAGGCTGGAGTCGTCGCTGACGGAGAGAACACTCTCGCCAAATCACTGAGGAGGTGAGTGATTTCCTCTTCTTTTGGGGGGTTCCGAGGCGAGGAGGAGGAACTGGAAAGGTCGAAGAGGTCCGGCGTCGGACTGACGCGACGGAACTCTCTTGTTCTTTCCTTTTTCTCAGATACACTTCCCCGGAGAAGCTCGGCCAGCAATACCTTTGTGACAAGTGTGGAGTTTCATCACTCGTTCGTCTCTCTCGTCGCTCTTCTGTTCCGAGCTCTCAATACTGACGCGTCGCCTCCCTTCCTCTCTTCTTTCCTCTTTCGTAGGACGCGACGAAGCAGCTCTCCCTCCATCAACTCCCTCCGGTCCTTTGCATCCAGTTCAAGGTTTGTCGTGGTTCTCTTCTCGTACTTCTGCGCTCTTCGATCTGTCCTCTCCGTCTCTCTTCCCGTCCTGATCTTCGTTCCTTTTCAACTCGTTTGACCCTCCCAGCGATTCGAACACTCTTCCACCTCCTCCCAATCCACCAAGATTGACACTCCCATCCGCTTCCCGTCCAAGATCGACCTCACTCCTTACACCACAGCAGCCGTTCAAGCTCGTCGGAATGGAGACGAGCCCGTCGTGGGAGGACCAGGGGAGGAGATGGTTTGGGACTTGTTCGCCGTGGTGAAGCATCAGGGACAGTTGAACACGGGTCATTGTGAGTATCTCGTCGTTTTCTGGGGTTGGTTTCAGTCCGTAGAATGGATGGGGAAGGAAGGAAGACGCCGCTGACCTTCGCTCTCGTTTTTTTCGACGACGTAGACACCAACTTCGCCAAATTCAAAGACGAGTGGTACTTCTTTGGTGAGCTCAGTCAACTCGCCGGTCTGTACTATATCCCAGGACTGACTCCCGCGCTCCTTCGTTCTCCCTTCCTTCCTTCCAGACGACGAGAAAGTCGGACCCTCCTCCCTCGGAATCGTCCTCAGCTGCAAACCGTTCGTTCTGCCTCCTTTCTCTTGAGGCCGCTGTCCAAGTTCCTCAGCTGACCTTCCTTTTTCGTGCCCTCACAGATACATGCTCGCGTTCGTTTGCCTTTCCTATCTCTTCCCTCCTGTCGTCACTCTCTCGAACTGACCTTCGTCTTTTCCTCCCACAGTTACGTTAAACGCCATCTCTCCTACTCACCACCTGCCCCTCCTCATCAACACTAGACTAGACCTTCATCTTCAGTTCTAGATCTTCTTCCATCGCTCAGCCGTGTTTATCTATCTCTCTCTTGCATCATTCTCGTCTCCCTCACATCTCCATCCTTTCGCCCATCTTTTAACGACCCCTCACTATCCATCCCACTCCTTCTTTCTATGCTTGCATGTTTTATCTCTCCTTCACTATCTACCATCTTGCATCTGTTTGCCCTCTCCTACTCATGTGCCCTCGCTTTGATTCTTTCCCTCCTTCATGTTGCTCTCGTTCGTTCAATCAAGTTGGAAGCGCCTCGTCTAGGGAACATATTTTGAAGGCATACAAAGCGGGAAGGAAACAAGATGGCCTTGCAGTAGAGGACTGAACGATGAACTGTGAAAGACAAACGCAGAACGCGCTCAGCTCGGTTCAAGTCGCTCTTCCGTTGCCGAACGAAGGATGAAAACTTACCGTTAGATGGGATTTCCATGAAGATGTAGACGAAGTATAGTATAGAAAGAGTAAAGTGGGGTACTCCTAAGAGGGTAGACTAGAACGCGAGAACAGAGGAGAAGCGAAGAGGTCAGCACAACCCAGAGAGAGGGTCGACGACGGTTGAACCGAAACAAGCTTTTACTGTATTGATGAGGCGTCCTGATCCTGGATATTCCTAAGGTGAGTTCCATGATTTGGAGAAGAAAGAGCGCGTGGAAGCGGAAGCGAGGGGAGGACGTCCGAAAGGGAGGGCCCGGAACGACGCGTCGCATCAAAACTCACCTTGGTTCGGTTTCGTCCAGCCGCAAGCTCGGTAGCGATGACCCAAGCGAGTCCTCCCCAGGCCAAATTAAATATAAAAACGTAGATGATGATCATGCCTGTAGGAGAGGGAAAGAAGAGACGGGAGCGGGAGGGAGGTCAGCTTGAAAAAAGAAAGAAGAAGAAACGGTAACCGACGAGGCTGGAAAGGGAGCAAAGGGACACTCACTAGCGATGGCGGTGTTGACAGGCTTGGATCGAACATCGGAAGGGATAGTTCCGAGACCACCCATGATGAGAAGAACCACAGCCATGGCAGAAGTCGTCCAGAGCAAGAGAGGGCGTCGACCGTATCGGTTGACGAGAGCGAAGGAGACGGGGAAACGGACGACTTCAGGTGGGTTGATGGTGACGAGGCAAAGGGGTCGTCCGTTCCTTTAGATGGAGATGAAGAAGAGGATCCTGCCGAGGAGGAAGAAAAGAGGGGAGGGAAGATCGAAGGGGTCGAGTCGAGACGCGTCCCCGTCCTGTCCTTTCTCCTTCTCTCCCTCCCTCTTCTCCCTCTCCCTCTCCCTCTCCCCGCCAGCATCGTTCTCCAACCCGATCAATCGAGAAACAGAGTCCACAAGTCCAAAGAAGCTAGGCTACATGAGATCCGACGCATCAAAAAAAAAAAGAGCCAAAAGAACGGGTAGAGAAAAAGAACGAGGCGAGGGTACATCGAGAGTCTACAGTAGGCTACAAAGGAAAGGTCGTCAAAGTGAGTGTGAGGGTCATCGAGTCGAGAACAGATTAAGGTGAGTGTATAGAACAGCGAGCGTCCGTTGCGTTCACGTCGAGAAAGAGAGAGAGAGAGAGAAACGAGATAACGAGCGACTAGAGAGGGAGAGCGTCCGAACGAGATGAAAGCTTGAAAGAGAGAGAGAGAGGGAAACCATGCAAAACGAGACTGAACAAACGGAACCGAGGCGTAAGAACAAGAACGAGAGAAAAAGCGAACGAAACGAACGAACGAACGACGCGCCAGTCTACGTCCCCTCCAACAACGCCCCCCTCCCTTCGCCCAACCCAGGCGAGTGCTCCGGACTCTCCGTGAACCCCTCCGACTCCACCGACTTCCTGAGCAGCATCATCGGCTCGTCGTGGGAACCCGTCGAGTCGATGGACGACCTTTGTTGGTTGGGTCCTCGAGGGATCGAACTGGAAGAAGCAGAACTTCGCCGAGGCGGAGGAAGGCCTTTGAGCACTGACGAGGACGTAGGATCGTTCAGGCTGGTGTTGTTATTGAATGGTTCTCCTTGAACGGGGGAGGTGAACGGCGATTCGATGATGGTTGAAGGGGTGAGGTTGGAGAAGACGAACAGCGAGGGACGATGGGAAGGGGAGGGAGTGGGGAGGTTGGTAGGTGTTGATTGGGGGCTCGAAGACGAGGAGGAAGAAGAATGGTTAAGTGGAGGGTAGAAGTGGTGAGGCGAGGAGGAGTTTGGAGGAGGGAGGGATCCGAGATGAAGGGTCGAGGAGGAAGAAACGGTGGAGGTCGAAGGGGCTGAGGAGGTTCGATGAGGGTTGGTTGAGATGGCAGCCGAGGGACTTTCCGATCTTGATCGACGAGCTTCCCTTCGAGCGAGGAGGAGAGAATCGGCTGCTGAGAGGCTCGACTCGGAAGGGGAGCGAGTGGAAGCCATCGGACGCGTCGAGTAGTCCGAGGAGGGTTGACCGTCCTGCTGGATCCTCCAAGCCTTGACTGGAACGGCGGCGTATCCATCGACGGTAGAGAGGGAGTCCGCTCTCGGAGAGGGCATTCCGAGCGATTGATATCCCTCCTCGTCCTCGTCGTCGTCGTCGTCGAGTCGTCGCGTCGGTGCATCCGTCCCCATGATTCCGTTCTCGTACTCGAGCTCGTCGTACCCTCCTCCCAAGATTGAGTGAGTCCCCTGGCGACTCGAGTTCCCCATGAACTTGTCCGACGCGACGGACGACTTCCTCGGCCGATCCGCTGCTGCCCAACCTCCCTTCCCTTCGTCTTCCGACTGATCGGAGAACGACCTCAGCGTCGACGATCCCGTGCTTCCTCGATCCGTTCGAGCTCGGTAGATGTCCTTGATCTTCTCCTGTTCCGAGCGAGGAGTAGTAGTAGTAGTCGCACCCCCTGCGATGGACGATCCAGGCGAGGAAGGAAGGGCTGGAACGTGAGCGTACATCCCACTGGCTCCGAACGGATCGTGTCCTCCTCCTCCTCCCATCGCTCCCGCTCCCACCCCCTTCTCCCTCACGTCCCCACCGTTCCCTCCGTTCTTCCTGTACCTCCTCTTGAGGCAGAGGTACCTCGAGAGGAAGACTCCAACGGCGAGGAGAAGAAGCCCTCCTATGGCGACTCCGACGATGGGTCCCGTTCCAAAGACGGTTTTCGAAACCGTTTGGACGACGCCGGTGGTGGAGGTGACGGGGATACCTGACGCTCCAGGGGAGGAAGGGGTGGTGGAAGTGGAAGGGACGATGGCTTGGTTGAGGGTTCGAACTCTGTAGAACTCCTCGGAGGAAGAGTTGGTGGCCGTGAGAGGGAGGAGAGCGAGAGCAGGAGTCGTCCATTTCCCTCCGTCGGTGTACTTGGGACCTGAGAGGACGGTGTAAGAGTTTCGCATGAAGGCGGAGCCGAATATGCTGTGATGGAGAAAAGAATGAACGAAAGGTCAGTGAGAGAGAGAGGAGGTTGAACGCGTGAGCAGGAGGGGACGAACAAGTCTCCCATTCCGTCAACGATCGAAGGGTCGATGAATTGAATGGAACCCATGCACTGCTTGTGAGTCGAGTCGGAAGCCATGTAGTCTGAGACGTCGAGGGGGTGGACGGGGATTCGAACGTTTCCAATCGTGATCGCCAGCTGAATCGCTGTTGAAGAGGGAACGGAAAGAACGACGCGTCGAGGTCAGCGATGAAAGGGAGGAGATCGAAGGATCTGCTCGGAGCACTGACCAGTCGTGCAAGGAAGGTAGTCTGTAACAGTGAAGAAAGAACAGAGGTCTCCGTCAGTTCAGTGAGAGCTCGAAGAGGAGAGACGAGGGATTCGAGAAGTCACAAAACCCATCCGAAGCAGGACCGATCCCCTGCGACCCATAAATCGCATTCACCAAATCCCTGTTCGCAAAGTAAATCCCCATCGCTCCACTATCCAACAGTCCAACCGGCAGAGCCTGTCCAGGCATCCTCGACGATCCTATCGGCAGCTGAACGATCTCTCCCGTCGTCGCGTCCACCACATCAACAGCTTGAACGGCGACTCTCCAGAACAGAGGTTCCTGCAACGGCGACTCGACGACCTTCGAGTAGGTAAGGTTGGCGACGCAGCTCGAGTCGCACACGAGAGGGAGGTGGGATCGAAGACCGAGTTGGGAGGCGATTCGAGGATCCGACGGTCGACCGAGAGCGAGGGAGATGAAAGGGATTCCCGAATCGAGAGCTGTTGGATCCGGGGAGGGAGCTCGGGAGCCTAGTAGTAACGGTGGTGGTAGGGAGGGGTCGGAAGAGAAAGGGAAACGACGACGACGACGGTAATCGTCGTTTGCTGGGATGGCTGGAGGGAGGATCTCGAGGTTGGAGAGGGGACCGAGGTTCCACGGTGTAGGGACGCTGTTGGCGATCTTGAAGGGAAGAGAATCGAAAGCGTCACAGAACCAAGTCAGAAAAGGAAGCAAGAAGAAGCTCGGAGTGAGAAGACGAAGGGAAACTCACGATAGAATTCCCCGGCACTTTGAGACAAACAGGCCAACGCGGAGGAGGAGGAGCGAGAGAGCGAATGTTCAGCGAAGAAGGAGAAGCAAACTTTAACGACCAACGTAGACTCACGGGCAAGACCCATCACTCCAGAAAACAGACCTCCAGCCATATCCTCGTTCGCGACCTGATCTGCAGCAGCTGAGGAAAGAGAGAGTAACCACCAGGCACACGAAGAAACCAACGTGGATCAGGACCCTTCATTTCAACCGCGAAGACTTTCCTTCCTTCTGCTCGAAGTGACTCACCGAGAGCTGATCGAAAGGGGAAGGAGTAGATAGAAGATGGGGAGTAGGTCAGCGACGGGCGAAAGATTTATGCCGTTCGAGACAAGGAGAGGAGAGGAAAGAGAGGGAGGGGAGGTGAAGTGGCGGACCTTGTCGAGGAATCGTCCGGCTCCCGACCTTGAGCTCGTCCCAGTAGATCTCTCCTGATATCGTTCCGACGACGTACGAGATCTGAAATCCAACGTTCTGAGAGGGGAAGAGCGAGCAACGTAGCAAAGGGGTCGATCAGTTCAGTGAAACACGAAGGGAGAAAGGGTTGTTGGTCTCTCTCCTTCTCCTCTCCTCCTTCTGTGACATACCAGCCGTTCCAAGCCGGCTGAGAAGAAAGAAAAGCTCGAACTCACTGCGTCTATAGCTGTTGTCCCTCCTATGGGGTCGTAGCGAGGAACTCCTTTGCAGGACGTATCGATGCAGGTCGAAGAAGTCAACCACTTTTGTTTGGAGAGAGGCCGGAGGAGGAGGAGGAGGGAAGGAGGGAGGTCAGCTTCGCGTTGGTGCCTCGGATGCGAAGAGGAAAGCTCAAAAAGGTGAACGTACGAGATCAGAGGAGCCAGTGTCTACTTGAACTGAGAATGGTTTGCCTCCGACGTGGATGGGAAGAGTGTAGTACCTTTGAAAAGGGGAAGGAAAGACTCGAGGTCAGCTTGGACGCTCTCGTTTGACCGCTCCTCCTCCCTTCTTCTTCGTTTGCTTCTACTCACATTCCCGTTCCAGCAGCGGTCATGGTGACTTCTAAGATCTCTGGATCTGCCAGTACGGAAGCAGCTTGAGTCGCTCTTGGAGCCAGGGGTGCAGGTTTCAGGAGTCCAGGGGAGAAGAAGGAGGAGGCGTCCCACCTGCGAGACGACCAGAAGGAGACCATGGGCGCGGACGGTACGACGACGGACGATCCCAAGAGGAGAGGGAGAAAGTCGATAGAGAGAGGAGTGGGGAAGGGAGAAAGAAGAGAGGATGCTCCAGGCCTGGATGTTTGGGTTCTGGGGGTTGTTGAACGTTGGGAGGGGAAGGGAAGAAGGAGAAGCGATCAGCTCTCTTTCGAAGAGGGCCACTTCATTAGTCTCCTCAACCTTATCTTTTTTATTCACCTTTTACCATCAACCACCATCTATGGGACAATCCGTCTCTACCTCTTCTTCTTCTCCGTCTTCCCTCCTCGAATCCTCCAAATCTCTCATCCTCCGACGACGACGAGGCGAAGGAACTTCTTCCCCCCCCCTTCCCTCTCCTTCCCTCTGATCCTCCATCTCATCCTGACCTTCACCTCTCCGACGTCCTCCTCGCCTCTCCTCGTCTCCTCCCTCTGGTATCAAACCTTCATCCCCATCCTCTACCACACGCCCGTTCTTCGCTCCCAACCCGACATCCACAACCTCTTCTTCTCTTCCTCCTCCTCTGCTTCCCCTCATCCGAACCTCAAACCCGAAGCCCTCTTCCACGTCCGGAAACTCGTCTTGCTCGTAGGAGAAACCCCACCAGCTTCTCCCTCCGCCGAACATGGAGAGCTCGAACGTTGGAGGAACGCTCAAGCTTCGAGGGATACAAACTGGCTACCGAGACTGGAAGAACTTCAGCTCGGATGGGGGAGGGAAGGGCTGAGGGAGTTGGGAGCTGGACTGGTTTCCATGGTCGATGGGAGAGGTCATTCCTTAGCAGGAGAGGTAGGCAGATTGTTGAGAGTTGTTAAACCCAAGAGGGTGGTTTTCCAACCTACCGCTTGGGGGTGTATAGAAGGAGGACTCCTCGAAGGAGCGAGAACGGAAACCCACGTTCTCCTCCATCCAGCGACCCTCACTCGTCTTCAAACCCTTTTTCAACCCCTCTTCTCCCGCTCTTCTTCCTCGTCACCACCAACCTCGTTAACCTACTCCCATCTCTTCCTTCACGAACTCTCCCTCCATCAACCTTGGTCTCCTCGGCCTGCGTTCCTCCTCCCCGCTCCCTCTCCCTCCTCCTCTGCAAGCGCCTCGTTCACCCTCAACCTGAACTTCGCTCCCCTCTCCTCCCTCCCCACCCAAGGAGATCATGGACTCTCCCTCAACCCCTGGGATCGACGCGTTTCGATTGTACGACAGGCTTGTCTCGCTGTCGGTCCCAACGGGAAGGTTTCCGTTCGGGGAGTGTCGAAAGCGTTGAGGGAGGAGTTGAGAATGGAGGCGCTCAGAGGAGGAGGAGGGGACTTGGAAGGGAGAGTGGGGAGTTTGGAATTTGAGGAGGAGGATTTGCTGGAAGGTGGGAGGAGGATGGAGGAGGAGGAAAGGAGGGAGGTGCCGGATTTGTGAGTCTCTTCGTTCTCGTTTTCGAGACGCGTTCGGTTTCGAAGTTGACGTCTCGTCTCCCTTTTTTTCGCTTCGACTTTGATGGCGGGGATCTTAGAACTCCCACTCAGCTGCATGCTTTGTTCTATACGACTCCTATGGGGCAGCCTGGAGGAGGGGGAGGGTTCTGGCCGAACTCGACGTCGTTGAGTCTGCCTGTCGTGCTTCAGGCGGCGTCGTGAGAGGTTCGAAGTTCGTTGTTGTTTTAGTAGGGAGGTAGACATATCGTTTTATGTGGGTGACGTTGTCGATAGGGTCTCGAGAGGCGAGGGGAAAGGCAAGGAGGGGAGAAGAGATGACGAGAACGAGAAGGAGCACTTCCTTCGTTGCGTTTCGTCACGTTTTTCGTTCGACTCGAATACCCTGCCCGTCTGGGAAGAAGATCTCGTCGAATCAGCATCTTCGGATCTTACTTGCTAGCGTCCCAAGTCCGAGAAGCAACGAGAACGAGGAAACGGAGAAGGGGTCGAGGTCGAAATCGCGTCGCGTTCGCATTCGCTTTCGCAAGGAGAACGAAGAATTAAGGAGGAGCAGCGTGACATTGATACATGCAAGGACCAGAGACGAGAACAGGTATAAGTACTTAAATTACAGATGCAAGGGGTGGTGGTGGGAAGAGTCGTGGAAACGGAAACGAGAAACGAGAAACGCAAGTCGAAACAAAACGGCAAAGCAAAACGAAGAAAGAACCGACGAAGTTCTACTACTCTACTCGGAATCCCCCCTACCCAAAGCCCCCCCGTTCGTCGCCTTCTCCGGATCCTCCTTCGCATTCTCTACAAACTTCCCGTTGTTCGCTCCCGAGAACCTCGACCCCTTCTCCTCGGCCTTCCACTGCTCCGAAGGCTTGTTGTCGACGGTGGTCTGGTAGTCCTTCCAAGCTCGGGTGGGCACCTCGAGCTCCATGAGCAAGTTGATCTCCTCCAGACTTCGACCGAGGGTCTCAGGGACGTAGAAGAAGACGAAGCAGAGACCGATGATGGTTCCTCCGGCGTAGATGAAGCCGACCATGGGTCCGAGTCCGGCGGATCCAGCCTCTGTTGGAGGGAAAGATAAAGGAAAGGGAGAGGAGTCAGTACGGTGTTAATTGGGTGAGAGAGAGAGAGAGAGAGAGAGAAGGGAGAAGAGACGAACCATCGTTGTAAAGGTAAGGAAGAGTGAAGGTGACGGCCCAAGCAGCGACCCAGAAGGCGGCAGTAGCAACTCCCATGATCTGAAGAAGACACACAGTGGAAGATGGTCAGCAACGAGGAGGACGTCCGAAAGGGAGGGCCCGGAACGACGCGTCGCATCAAAACTCACCTTGGTTCGGTTTCGTCCAGCCGCAAGCTCGGTAGCGATGACCCAAGCGAGTCCTCCCCAGGCCAAATTGAAGATAAAAACGTAGATGATGATCATGCCTGTAGGAGAGGGAAAGAAGAAATGGGAGCGGGAGGGAGGTCAGCTTGAAAAGAAAACAAAAGAAACGGTGACCGACGAGCGAGGCTGGAAAGAGAGAGAGCAAGGGACACTCACTAGCGATGGCGGTGTTGACAGGCTTGGATCGAACATCGGAAGGGATAGTTCCGAGACCACCCATGATGAGAAGAACCACAGCCATGGCGGAAGTCGTCCAGAGCAAGAGAGGGCGTCGACCGTATCGGTTGACGAGAGCGAAGGAGACGAGAACACCGACGACCTCGACGATATCGCAGATCATGGTGACGAGGAAAGGATCGTCCGTTCCGATGGAAGTGAAGAAGACGGTTCCGCTGAGGAAGAAGGAAGAAGGGATGAGAGGAAGGTCAGCTCGAGGGAGAGAAAGGGAAGACGAGGTCGTTGTTGTTGCTCGACGTCGGAAAGGCCTTGTGAACTCACTAGGAGAAGATGAACTGAACACCACCGATCTGCTGGCAGACAAGGATACCGAAGGCTCCAAAGAACTAAAGATATAGGGGTAAGAAGAGGAAAGGGAGTCAGTTCGGCTCGATCCGAGTCGAAGATGATCGATGAGGACGCAGAAGTTCGAATGGAAGCTCACCTTCCTCCTCTCGGGTCCCTTGAAAAGATCAGACCAGTTGGAAGATCCGTCTCCACCGGATTCTCGAGCTTCAGCAGCCTGAGCGTCGAGGATGACCTTCATCTCCTGGTCGAGGTCGTAGGTGTCGTTGTCTGCGTTGACTCGAGTGAAGGCGGCCTGAGCTTCCTCGATTCGACCCTTGGAGACGAGCCTACGAAGAAAATAGAAAGAGGGGGGAAGAGTCAGCGTCGAAACAAGGACGCAGAAGGAGACAACAAGGCAAGAGCGACGTACCATCGAGGCGATTCGGGAACAAACATCATTCCAACCAAGATCATGAGGCAGATGGCGATGTTGAGAGCGATGGGGAATCGGTAGGAGAAGGTAGAAGAGTAGTCCTTGGTTCCTTGGGCGACTCCAGCTCCGAGGACCTGTCCGAGAGCGAGGAAGAGTTGCCTGTAAAGATGAAGAAGGACGAGAGGCGGAAGGTCAGCGAAAGCTTTGCTGCGAGGACGAAGGTCGAAGGAAGAAAGACGAACCAAGACGAGACCATGGATCCTCGGATAGCAGCAGGAGGGATCTCAGAGAGGTAGAGGGTGACACAGTTGGAGCAGACTGGAGGAGGAAGGAGGGAAAGGAAAGAAGGACGACGCGTCGATGCAGGTCAGCAAGCGCGAAGGGGAGAAAGGAAGCAGAGTTGATGGACGAACTTCCGACTCCGGCTCCGAGGATGAGCTGATATGAAGAGAAGGGGGGGAAAGAGGTCAGCAAGGAGAGACGGACCGGGCGAGAAGGAACACGAGAGAGGGAGTCGAGAGCGGGAAACAAAAAGAAGACGACAAGCAGGACTCACTCGACCGACGATGAGAAGAGGAGACGAGGAGGTGACGATGAGCTGAAGGATAGTTCCGATGGTGACGAGGACGGCGACGGTGTACATGGCTCCCTTCCTTCCCCATCGATCTCCGATCAATCCAGCCGAAAGAGATCCGACGACTTCTCCTACTTGGACGATGGAGGCGTAGATCTGTATTTGGGTCAAAGAGAGGGGTGTGATTAGTTACCTCTTGGATGTCGCTTTCTTTGGACCTGAAACCCAAGCCCTTTTCTGCTCCCTCCTTTTTTCCAGCTTCTCGTTTCTCCTCCCGTCGTCTCGTCCTCCCGTCTTCGTCTCCTTCGAGTACTCACAGCTTGCTGACCAGAGGAGACTTTGTAGGATCCGTCAGCCTGAAGATCTCCGTAGTCCGCGAGGAAGGTCTTCATCTCGAGGATACCTGGGAAGGGGAAGGCGAAGCGAAGAGTCGAGATCAGCGACGACGCGAAGAGAGAGCGGGAAGAGCGAGTTCCTGATGTCAACAAGACTCACCAGTGAAGTAGGTTCCATCGTAACCGTAGAGAATAGCTGAGAGGGAGAAGCAAGAAGGAAGAAGAAAAGATGAAGCGGGGGGCGAGAGGGAAGGGGGTCAGCTCAGAAGTCGAATGAAAAAAGGAGGAGCGCTCGAGCGACGAGAGGGAAGGGATCAAAAGCTCACCTCCTAGCACGAACACTCCGCAGAAGAAGAGAGCTCGTCTGTTGTACTTGTGAAAGACACCGACAGACATGGTGTTGATGGGTGAGAAGGGTAAGGGGAGTTGTTGGTGGGGCGTGGCAAGGAGAAAAGGAAGGGAGGGGGGGGAGTGTGGTGGTTGGAGGAGAAAGGAAGGGGCAAAGGAGGGGCGAAAAAAAGGGAAAGTGGTGAACCTGTTCAAAAACAGAACTTCCCGCAACCGACCCCAGAAAAGCCCGTTGAGTTACCGCTTTGCCGCCGGTAGATGGAGGAAAGTGACGGAGGAAGGGTGGAGAATCGATGGAGACTCCCTGACCTCGCTCTGATCAAAGTTTCGCAGCCAAGAGATCTTTTGTTAGCTCGCTCGAGCTCTCGAGTCGTTTTCGAGTACTATAGGGACGAGCTGGAGAGAAACTGAGCGGCTCACCGAGATCCGAGCTGAAAATACTCTCGAGTTGGCGCCCAGGAAAGATCTCAAGAGAATGAAAACGCCTCTTGATTAGAACACGGCCTGAGACGGAATCGAATCGAGATCGAAAGCTCTGGGAACGCGTCGGGGTCCTCTCAGCCTCTTCGTCATCCCTCAAGGTGGGGAAGAAAGTCAGTCCTAGCCACCGAGCCGAGGACCGATGCCTGAACAGGAAAGAGATCGCTCGCAAAAGAAAGAGGGAGCAGAAAAGTCCTCGCCCGTGCTCGCAAAGCAACCTAGACGACACGCGACCTCTCGCTCGAGCTCGGAAGATTTTCCACGAATGAAAGCAAGTTTCCTGAGAGTCAGGGAGGGAGCCTATCAGTGCGAGGAGACGTCCTTGGGAAGCATTAGGGCGGACCGATTAGAAGATGGTTATCGTCTTCCATCAACGACAAGGAAGAAAGAAGAAGGAACCGATACTCGCGTCCAGCACGGTGCAATGGAAGGAAAGATCTTTGGGCGCTCTTTCGCCAAGCTGAGACTTGCCTGAGAACCGATGGGTACCTTCAGGAAGAGAGAGGAGTGGCGGACGAGCTCACCGACCTCTCGAGTCTCGACGTCGTTCTCTTCCGTCCGTCCGAACTCACCTCGTCTTCCCAGGTTGACCAACGCCTATTCCATCTTCTAATACGAGAGACGGAGCGGAAGCGTCTTTTCATCAATGGGATCTAACGTCGAACTGGATGAAGCGAGAAGGGAGGCAGGAGTCAAGCTCGAGCGACGACGCAGAGGGAGGGAAGTTCAAGCTCACCTTGAAATCCGAACGAACAAGGCTTAAGAGCATCGAAGGGGATCATAGGAGACCTCGGCTCGAGCTACTACGAGAAGGACCGAACGAGGTCCTGATGCCCTCCAGTCGGATCTCGTCGAGTTCCGTCTTCCGACGCACTCGTTCCCTTTGACTTGAGCAGAGAAGACCAAGTTCGAAGGCTTCGCAGAGTCCCCCACACGAAAAGGAGGGCGAGAAGCGAATGCGAGGATAACATAGACACATTCCGAGCTTCTACGAGCACAACGGCCATCGCTTCCTCGATGAAAGAGGAAAAAGGAGGGAAAGACTCATCGATCGAAAGTCGAAGCTCAAGGTAAGGGAGACGCAAGTTGATGAGATCTTTTGGAAGAGATTACGCAAGCGAAAGGATGCATGCTGCGACGATAGAAAGGAAGGAAGTCAGCGCGAGTCTTCGAAAGAGAAACCTCTCGACGCGTCGAAGAACGAGGGGATGCTTTGAACTCACAGATGGATGTTTTCGACGTCAGAGAGCTCTCTGAGCCAAGCATCCGATGCTTCAGAGTACTACGGTTGTGTCGAAGAAGGAAGAGGAGGAGAAGGTAAGCCTTTGAGAGTCGACGAACTCAATCTCGTCGACTGACCTCTTCTTCTGAGATCCCCGACCGTAGAACTCCCTCCTTGAAGGCGAGAGGAAGAGCAGAAGCGTTCTTGAACCAGAAAGATCCAATCTCCTTCATCTTTGGATCTGTAAACGAGAAAAGGAAGCTCAGGAGGAGAAGGCGGAGAGATGAAGAAGGAAGAGAGTTCGAGCTCACCAGAAGACCAAGGAGAGCATGGAATTGGTTCGTTTAGCACCTCGGGTGGAGACCAGAGAAAGTCGTCGAGAGCGAGGTAGTCTCGAACGAGAGTAGACATGCCGGTGAAGCGGTTGAGGGTAACTCTGAGAAGCGAAAAGGAGAAGAAGGGCAGGTCGGCCTGTCGACGCGTCTTCCTTTGGAGGAGCTCACCCTGAGGCAAGAGCTCCAGCTTTGAGCATCTCGAGGAACCTGTCAAACCATAAAAGTATAGCATCAGCTTCCGGCGGACTGAGACGAGCAAAGAAGGCGACTCACCTCACACTTCCAGGAGCGATCCCCCTCGCTTCCTTTCCCTCCTCGAGCAGAACTTCGAGAACAACGTCGATGCTGATGAAGATTCCACCTGGTCGAAGTACTCTTCTGATATCATCTACGAGGATGTGGAACTCTTCGACCTGAACATCGTAGAGACGAAGAGGGAAGGAGAAGATCGGTGAGCTCTGAAGCAGGAGCAAAACGCGGTCGAATTGAGATTCGAGAGGCAAGGAAGACGAACCGCCCAGATGGTGAACGAGTCGTGAACGATGTCGAAGTAGTCGTTGGCGAAGGGGAGTCCGTGGTTGATATCGTGTTGAACGAAGCTGTAGAGAGGGTATCAAAGGTCAGCCTCTATCGACGAACGAGAGGAGAGAGGGAGGAGCCGGGAAGCTCGAGCTCACGAGCAGTTCGCAGGAGAATCGCCACTGGACGTCGTCAGAGAGCAATCAAGCAGTCAGTCATAGCTTCTACTGTAGTATCGAAGACCTGTCCCCACTCACGAAGGACTGAGAGCCTTATCAATCCCAACCACCTCGACGGCCTCTCCAAGCTCAGTCGACAGCTCTTTCGCCCACACTCCACTGCCACTTCCGAGCTCCAGGACTCTCAACTTCCTACCAGCGTCCTTTGCATGCTCCAAGATACTTTGGATGGAGGCAGAGGGAGGCAGAAGACCTCCGATGTGAAGTTTGACGGCTAGATGTTGAGCTCGAAGTCGCTGGAGAGAGAGGAGAGAGAGGAGAGAGAGGAGGGAGAAGCGTCTCGAGTTCGTTCAAGCTTCTAGGATAGAAAGGAGGTCGAACATAATCTCACCTCCAGCTCGTTGTGCTCAAAAGGTTGGGGAAGAGGGTAAGGGGGTGAGATGTGGTGCATTGAGGGATGATGGTGTTGAGGAGGAAGAAGGAAGGAGAGGTGAGGTCGAAGGTGGACGTCTGATCCTTCCCGACCGACAACGTCCTGCTACTTTCCGTCTCGCCATTTTTTGATCTTCAGCCTCAGCCGATGGAAAAACAGCAGTTCTGCAGATGTTTCGATGAGCAAAAACTCTTCCAAAAAATCTCGAAGGTCGGTCGTCAAGCTCCCTCCTTGAGTTTCGAGCTCACAGAACTTCGCTTCCCTCCCTCCCTTCCTCGCCTCAAACCCTCACCCATCCCCCGCTCCCTTCTTCTTTCTTCCCACTTATGTCTTTCGAAACCCCCGGCTGGGGAGGACCTCCTCCCGCTCCCAACTCTAACATCCCTAACCCCAAGCGTAAACGACCTGCCGACGGTGCGCCAGCTCCCAACGTCGAATCCGCTTCCTCCTCTTCTGCGTCCAAAGGAGGATCCAACATCAACCTCGAGAAGCTCATGGCCGCTATGGAGAAGGAAGAGCGTGATTCCAAGGGAGTTGCGGTAGCCAAGGGGAAGGAGAAGAAGGACAAGAAGGACAAGAAGGCTCAGGAGGGAGCTGAGAAGAAGGGCAAGGTTGGAGGAGGTGCGCCTGGAGCTGGAGGACCTGGAGGAGCCGCTAAGAAGCCTTTCGAAGCGAAGAAGCCTTACGAGAGGAAGGAGGGAGGAGAGCAGCAGCAGCAGCAGGGGAAGGGAGGGAAGAAGGACTTCAAGAAGAAGGAAGCGGCTCCTAAAGTCGACGCTCCTCCTCCTCAGCCTCAAGCTCAACAGAAGAAGAAGGAACCCAAACCCACTCCCGTCCAAACTCCCGCTGTCCCTCCTATCGTCTACGCCCCAGGAGAGGAACCTCCCAAGAAGAAGAACAAGAGGGATCAGAGGAAGGAGAAGGCTGCCGCTCTCGCTCTCGCTGCTGCTGGAGGAGGAGGTCTCGTCGCTCCCGTCGTCGCTGCTCCTGCTGCTCCCAAGGCTGCTCCTACTCCCAAAGCCGCCGCTGCTGCTCCTCCCGCTCCCAAATCTGCTCCTACCCCTTCGGCGGAGGAAAACACGGTCGTGATGGCTATGGACGAGGATCTGCCTGCCAGGAAGGAGTTGCTTGAGGCTGGGTTGACGCCCATGCAGGCGAAGATGAAGGGTCGGTTGGAGGGTGCGAGATTCAGGTCAGTTCAGCTTCCTTTCCTCGTCTCGTCGATCCAGAGCCGAGCTGACTCTTATCTCTGTACTCGGGGCACAGATGGATCAACGAACAGCTCTACACTACCTCCTCGACTTCGGCTCTCGAGATGATGAAAGCGGATCCTTCGATCTTTGCTGATGTACGGTTCCTCTCTTCCCTCGTTCCGCTCCTTCCCGTCCTAACACTCTTCTCCTCTTCCTCCACCTAGTACCACACCGGTTTCCGTCATCAATCCCACTCCTGGCCTCAATCGCCTCTCTCCCTCCTCCTCACCTCCCTCTCCTCCTCCCTCCCTGAATCCTCCCTCATCATCGACCTCGGATGCGGAGACGCCGAGCTCGCCAAGACCCTCGTCCCTCAGGGATACAAGGTGCTCAGTTACGATCTCGTGGGTGACGAGTGGGTGACGGAGGCGGATTTCTGTCAGTCGATTCCGTTGCCTGGAGGAGCTGGAGGAAGTCAGATCGTGGACGCGGCGGTTTGCTGCTTGAGTTTGATGGGGAGGAACTGGATTGGTGGGGTTAGGGAGGTGGCCAGAGTTGTTAAGGAGGGGTGAGTCCGTCTTCTTTGGTCCGGGATTGGAGGAGGGAGAGACGGAAAGGGAGAGGGAGAGGAAGAGACGCGTCGAGATCGAGGCCTGACTTCCGCTTCTCTTCTCGTCTTTTCTTTCTGCAGAGGAATCTTCGAAGTCGCCGAGATCACCTCTCGAATGCCTTCCGTCGAAGCTTTCATCGCTATGGTTGTTTCTCTCGGATTCACGCTGAAGAAGAAGGTCAGTCTGGTCTCGTCTTTTCACCCTCTCGCTTCCCATTCTATCCCTCCTTCTATTGAAATCCCAAACTGACTTCGTACCCTCTTCGTTTTCCCTCTTCGACCTCTTTCAGGACGACTCCAACACGCACTTCATGATGCTGTCCTTCGTCCGACAAGGCGAGCCTACGTGGGACGAGGACGGCTCCCTCTCGTGGGAGGATGTCGTCAAGAAGGGAGAGGAGGTCTTGAAGGCTTGTGTTTACAAGAAGAGATAGATCACTCATGAGTTGCTCTCTGTGTTTTCTTCGATTCTTGTCGCGAAAATCATTGCAGAAAAAGAAGGAGGAAGAGACGACGCGAGATCGAGCGAGGAGATCGAGAATGCTCTGCGCAAACCAAACTCAACGCTATATCTCCGAGACCTTCCGTACCCAACACTGTCCTATACCCGCTTTTTTTTTTCTTCATCCGGGCCCTGATTCGGATCCGTCTCACACCAAACTTCTACTTTGTTTTCCGGCTCCGCCCTCCTGCGTCTCCCTCCCTTCTTCCCCTCAACACTCATCATCGAAATCTTCTTTTCGAACGAGCATGGAGACGACGACTTCTTCCTCCGACCAATCCACCCTTTCTACACCGCCGGCCTCTCGGTTCGGATCGTTCGGAGGATGGTGGTCTAGCAGCAGCGGTAGCGGTAGCGGTGAAGGGAAGGAGGAACGAGACGAGCAAGCTCACGAGGAGGAGGAAGGAGGAGCGACTGAAGGGGAGGAAGAGGTTGAGACGCAGCACGTTGGGAATGGGATACATCATGCTAGGGAGGCTACGGAGGAGGAGAAGAAGGGGTGAGTCTCTCGTTCTATAGGGTTTCTTGGGGGGAAGGGAGGAGCTGGCTCGTGTGAGAGGAACGAAGAGAGGACGACGTCGACCTCTCTCCTTCTTCTCGTTCTTGTCCCAACAAAGGCTGACCTCTCTAGTTCTCTTCTTTCAGCATGATCTTTCACAACGTCTCCGACTCAGGTCCTACGGGCTCAGCTTCCTCGTGGTTCAGCGACATCTTCAGTCTCCCTTCGATTCCAACTTCAATCCTGAACTCTCTCGCCTCAACCTCGACAACGACCTTCCCTCCTTCGTCGTCGGGATTCAAGTGGGGATTCGGAGGAGCAAGTCAAGTCAGGGAAGAAGTCAAGCGTCCTGGTCAGGAAGGAGATCTGAGGGTCGAAGATCGTGAGTCCAAACGAGCTGGGCTGAACGAAGGGAAGGGAGGGCAAGAGGGAGGAGCTCGCGGAGGACGGACGAAGTGGGCCGTCATCCTTTCAATGTTTCTTGCTCTCGAAGGCTTGCTTTCGAGAGCGAAGATTTTCAGAAGGGGTGATGTGAAGGAAGGCTCTCGAGCTGGGAACCCAATAGTCGTCCCACTTTTCGCTTTTGGCAGCAGCTTGTTTGACAGAGGAGAAGACGGGCAGCATGACCCGTTTGGTCGAGCTCCGTCCTTTCCTCACCTCCTCCTGCCCTCGAGAGCCCTCGATCTTTCACCCCTGTTGACTCTTCTACGAGCTTACCAACTGACTGAATTCGGCTTTCTTCGTTTCAGTTCCTAAACCAACTCCTCATCCTCCAACCACCCCGTCCAACTCGAACCTCGCCGTCCCGACCTCTTCTCAACAGCAGCTCTCCTATCAATCCTCTCTCCTCAGCCTCGACGCTCCCTCAACCTCCTTCTACTCAGCCCCTTCCTCCACTCTTCGAGATCACTCTTCCCCAGCTCCCTCCCCACCTTCAAGCGTTCACGAAGGAGACGACGACAGTCGACCTGAACCTCATCGACGCAAGTCGAGGGATCTCCGAGATTTCGAACGAGGAGAGGAGTACGGCGACGGGACGACGACGACTTCCAGAAGGGATTTGGAGGATGCGAGGGAGGAGTTGAACTTGGGTTTGGGAGCTGATGGGGAGCAGGAGAAGGTGGGAGAAACGAGGGGAGAGTTGGGAGTGAGGAGGAAGTCGGTTTTCTTGGAGGTTCCCGAGAAGGGGAGGAGAGGTTCGACGGCTAGTGCGCCTGTGATGAGCTCGAGAGCTGGAGAGATGGACGTGAAGGGAGTGAGGGAGGGGAAACAACGGTTAGCAGTCTTCTCAGCTCTCGAAGAAACGAAGCGACGGAGAGCTGATTTCGTTTCCCTTTCCTCCCCAACCCTTTCCCCTCTTCCTCCCCAGTAAATCCTCAATGCTCAAACGGGTCATGAATTCTCTCCAACCTTCCTCGTCCTCCTCTTCTTCGAACCCAAACCTTCAATCTTCCACCTCCCTCGCTTCAACCATCCAACCTACCGACTCGACCTCGACGCGTCGTCCTTCAACCAGAGCCATGTCCTTCGCTTCCTCCACCACCAACGGCGGCAACACTACCAAAACGAGTGTTCCCAAGAGGAAATACGTCAAGGTTCATTCGAAGGGAGTCAAGAAGGGAAACAACGCGCTAGGAAAGGTGTTCCTCGCCCAGACGATCGACACCAACGCGTGGCCGACTCCTCCTCCTCCTCCTTCCACCTCTTCGGCTATCTCTCAATCCTCGTCTTCACCTCGGAAACAGAATCATCGACACAGCCAAAGCACTTCCCCTCCCCCACCTTCCATCCAAACAGACTCCTCCCTTCAGTTCCCGGCCATCCCTCGAACCGACTCTCCCCTCTCCCTCCCTCCCTCTCCCTCCCCAGCTCCCTCACCCACTACAACCCTCTCTCCCCCTTCTTCACCAACCAAACCAACCTCCTCGCTCAAAACCTCGACGCCGGCCAAACGCTCCTCCTCCTTCCTCCGCCCTCTTCGACTCTCGAGAACAGATTCCTCGTCGACGGCTGCTTCGACCGTGGTTACCAGTCCGACCACGCTGAACGCAAAGGATGGAGGGGCGAGACCTGACGCGATGCCTCCGAGCCCGACGACGTCGAGCATGAGGAAGAAGACTTCTTCATTGAGCGAGGGTGGGAGTGGGACGAAGGAGGCGACGGGAGCTGGTGTTAAGGGGAAGGGGAAGGCTTTGTGGTGCTTGGCTTGGAGTTTGGATGGCAGGTAAGTCTCGCATTTGTTCCCTTCTGTCCATGTGAGCCTCTTCGGCGTCCGTCGCACGAGAAACTGACTCCCGCTCTCCTCTTCCGATTCTCGTTCCCGCTCTCCCCTCTTCCTCCGTCACAGATACCTAGCAACAGCAGGCCAAGATGCCATCGTTCGAATCTACCGCACCCTCTCTTCCGACGTCGTCCCCGAAGAATCAGTCACGAACATATCGACTGGGGCTGGAGCAGGTCAGAACGGAGGGAATGCAGCGAACGTGGTGGAGGAAACACCGTTTCGAGTTTGGGAAGGGCATAAGGATGGGGTGTTGAGTTTGAGCTGGAGTAAGAATGGGTTCTTGTTGACGAGTAGTATGGATAAGGTGAGTTTCTGGAGGGTTTGAGGAGGAGGGGGCGAAGCAGAGGACGCGTTTCGAGTTTGCGTTTTGGATCGCTGACTCTGCGTCTGCTTTTATTGCAGACTGTTCGACTGTGGCATACTTCAAGGGAGAACTGCTTGACTGTCTTCCAGGTGAGTTTGGCTCTTCCCTTTCGTTGATCGAGACGCGTTCGAGGAGATTGAGACTGACTGCTCTTTCCTTTCATTCGTTCGTCGCTCCCTCAACAGCACCCCGACTTCGTCACCTCCGTTACTTTCCATCCGAGAGATGATAGGTTTTTCCTTTCTGGAGGATGCGACTTCAAGGTTCGGATCTGGTCGGTGAGTTTCGAGTTTGGTCAACGTTCCTTCGAAACGAGACGCGTCTTGCTTCGTCTTCTTCCTCGACGTTTTGCTGACCTCGAGTCCTTTTTTGCTTGCTTGTGCGAATGCAGATCGTCGAGAAGAAAGTCCGGCATGTCGTTGAGGTCCCAGAGGTTTGTTTCCTTTCTTGCTTCCTTCTCTCCCCTCGCTCGACTTCGACTCGAGACGCATCCTGACTCTCCCTCTCTGCAGATGATTACTGCCGTTGCTTTCTCTGTCGATGGGAAAACGGCTGCTGCTGGCACTTTTACTGGGAAAGTTTACTTCTTGACCGACAGCTTGTGAGTTTCGTCTCCCTCCCGAGCTCGCCTCGGCTCGTCGACGTTCCTTTCCTTTTTCGTCTCGAATCTCCTTTGCTGACTCCCGCCTGTCTCTCACCGATCGCTTCCTCATTCTCAGGGCCTACCTTCGATCCATCAAAGTCCGAAGCACTCGAGGGAAGAACTCGAAGGGGAAGAAGATCACCGTTCGTCCTCCTCGTTCTCCCTTCCTCTTCGTTCCTCCTGACTTTTGTCCCTCCAGATTAGAGCTGACTTGCTTTTAACCTCTCGTTCGCTGTCTTTGTTTCTCTTCTTTCACCTCAGAACATCCAATTCCTCGCCGCTTCGACTTCTGGAAAGGACGAACGCGTCCTCATCACGTCCAACGATTCTCGAGTTCGACTCTACCGACTCAACGACTCGGCTCTCGAGATGAAGTTCAAAGGGCACGAGAACGAGAGTAGTCAGATCGGAGCTACCATCGGAGACGACGGGAGGTGGATCGTGAGTTCGATCTGTCGCTTCTTCTGGTCGAGGCTCGGAGATGACTCAAGCTGACCTTGTTTGGGCATGCTCGTTGCTTTTGAAAGATATGTGGGAGTGAAGATGGACACGTGTACCTTTGGGGAACAGATTGGGACGTGAAGGATCGAGAGGAAGCTCGATACCAGCAGTTCGAAGGTGCGTCGCCGTGTCTTTCCCCTCTCTCTCTTTCTTCTTCGTCTTTCTCCCTTCCTGACTCCTCTCCCTCTCTCCTCTCTTGCCTTCTTCTTCCACAGCCGACCCCTCCGTCGTCTCTTGCGCTGTCCTCGCACCCATGAACGCTCGACTCCTCCTCGCTTCCTCCGGCGACGAGATCTACGCCTCTCAAGGTCCCTCGTCCTACTTCCCTCCCGTTATCAACCTCTCCGCCGCTCCGACCAGAGTCTCCCTCAACCCTACCCTCTCAAGATCGACCACTCTCTCGATCGGAACGCTCTCACCGAGATCGGAGACGGATCCCCTGCCGGCTCTCGATACGGCTGGGACCTTCGACTCGATGGAGACCTACGCGAGCTTACCGATCTTGGCCATTGCTACCAGTGAGTCTTCGTAATCCGTTCTTCTCTTGAGCTTTGTCGAGAACTGATGAGCTGGTTCTCTTTCTCGTTCGTCTGTCTCAGTGCACGGAACCGTCAAAATCTACCGAGTCGACAATTCAATCGCCAACTCCGCCCAGAGTCTCCAAAACAGAGGCAGCGTTGACTCTCTGGCTAGTCGAGGTCAACCTGGAGAGAGGAGAGCTTCGTTGGTCCCTTCGTCGAGGAGTGGGCACTAATAGACTCGACGAGCTTCCTCCTCTCGCCTTCCTCCTTTTTTCTTTCTCCTCTTTGCGTTGTTCGCTTCGCCTTCTCGTACTCCCTCGATATGCGAATTCCATCTGCACTTGCTTTGCTACGCCATGTCATCCATACTTACGTGCAATCTTCTCTCGTTTGTCATTTCTTGCCCCTCCTCGACGCGTCCTCGTTTGCTTCCCTCGTTCATCTCACGTTTCGAGCCTCACGCTTTACACTATAGCTTTCAACTTTGTATCGGGAATACGTACCTTAACCGCATTCTACATCTCCACCCTTCTTCATCATTCTACGATGTTGTGTTCACCTTTTCTCCTCTTCGTTAGAAAGCGATTCGGTTCTGGAGCCACACTCGTTCTGATTCGTCTCCTTCGTCTCCAGCAGAGACGTTCAAGTTCATTCCAAGAAAAAGTTAAGCTATTCCGATGCTAGATAGAGTAATGAAAACTGCCAGCAAGACACAGTCGAGTCCGTTTCGTTCTTCTCCGCGTCTAGTACCTCACTCCACCTCCTCCTCCCTTCCTGTACCGGTAGAACGATCCATCTTCTCGGGGAGGTCCGACGCAGCACATCATGAGAGTAGCGACGAACCCTCCGAGTCCGATCCAGAGAGCAGGGCCGAGTTGGGCGTCGCTGAGGGAGGGAAGAAAGACGCGTCGCAGAAAGTCAGCTCAGCCTCGGACAGGGACGAAGAGAGAACGAAGACGCTAGGGGAAGCAACTTACTCTGATCCTTCCTCCCTGAAGTTGTTTCGAGCTTGAATGAAGAGGGCAGCGCTGAACGCGAAGGCGAGCATCGAGGTGAGAAGGGTGAGCGCGGCCGCAAAGTGGTGAGCGCCTGTGACGGGGAAACAGAGAGGGAAGTTTAGCTCGAGAAGACCAAGACTATGGGAAGGAGGGGAGGTAGACTCACTAGGATGAACAAAGCGGTGAACCCAAGCAGGAAGGATGAGGAGGAAAGCGATGAGGGAGAACGCAGCAGCTGCGAGGGCGCAAAAACCAAACAAGTCTCGAGGTCAGTTTCGAGCTCGCTGCCTTCCTTCCTCCCCGTCCCCAGGTGCCATCCTCCTTCAAGCGTAGACCTAGATAGCATGGAAGACTCACCAATCCCCCAAAGAATCAAACTCCTGACCATCCACATCCTAAACTCGTCTCCTCCCTCCCAACCAAGCGTGGCCTTTGAACACCCGCCCGGCCCCTGACATGTTCCAAACGCTCCGTACCGAGTTGAGCCTGGAGCTCGCTCGAGGAAGAAGATGGAGGAAATGAAGGGAGCTGAGAAGGTGGTGAGGACGAGAAGGACGAGAGAGGCTAGGTGGAAGAAGGTTGAGGTGAGAGTGTGGGCGTGGACCATTTCTTGAAAGACGCGGGAAGATTAAGAGGGTCTGGATTGGACTGAAGGAAGGCAGGGAGAAGGAGAAGAAGGATCGAGAGTTAACTCGACGAGATAGAAGGGAGGGAGGGAGGTCGAGCTCAGAAGGAGGGAAGGAGGACGCAAAGCGAGCGAGCTCGAGCGAGACTTACGAGCTGGTTGGTTCGTTTGGTTGTTGTGGTTGGTGGAGAATGAACTTCTGACGTTTCGGGACGCAGCTTTATTCCGTACAGACTGTGATGTCATCGAGGAAGAAGCTGCTCCTGGCCAAGAGAGGAGGTGGAAGACGGAGAAAGTCGCGGTTGAGCGTTGGTGACGCTGTGCCTCCTTTGTTTTTTTCTTCTCGAAACCTACAAGGGGATCGTGAGCTGGGAAGACGGCGAGATGATATTAGACGACAGAGAGGCCTGACAGGCTCTAGGTCGGGCTTGAGCATTCTTGCGGAACGTGATGGTGAAGTTCAAGAGCAGGGAAAACACGCGTCGACGAGGGACGTGAGATTCGACGACCTGCGAGCTTCAACTTGCTTCAGCTCTCTTTTGTTCTGGGTTTCAAATCGCTTGCCGCAGATTCGATGATTGAGTTCAGAGATAGGCATGGATTCGATAAAGTATAGAGTAAACACGATAGTGAAGCTAAAGCTGAGTAAAGAGGAGAGTGCTCAGCAAAGTCGAGTCGTCTTCCAAAGGAAGTCGACCGTCGTCACTGAGCCGAAGAAGGAAAGAAGGATTTCCTCGACCGGGTGGGAGCGAGATAGGTTGGTCTTGAGGAGTTGACGACATCGGAGAAGAGTTGAATGAGACGAGAAAAAGAAGGTGCGGGAGCTGAAGACGCGAACGAAGAGAGACGAGAGAAAAACAAGTCAGCACTTCCGTCTCTCGAATCACAACAGGAACAAAAGATGTGGGCGATGGGTGTAAGGTCTCAGACATCCAAGGAAGTATGTACCCTCATTCGTTCCTACCCGTCGTCCAAACTGGACGACCCTCCACAGGACTCCCATCAAACCCATCACGCGCCATCAAGATCCTCTTCTCTCGAAAGAGGCAAGAACCGAGGCGGCCCTCGACCGACGAAGGGGTTCGAAACCAATCTTCGATCGAGGGAGACAACGAGGAGAGAGTCCTAAGCCAGAGGAAGTGCGTAGGGTAGCCTTCCGTGAGGATGGACTCGAGCTTGCAGGCAAGAGGAACGTAGGGAGGAAACTGCGAAGTTTATGTAGGAATTACATTGGTTGCATCTTTGGAAAGGTGGTGGTGGTGGTAGTGTGAATGAGAGGAAGAGGAAGCTCACCTGAAGAGAGGGAAGGAAGGAGACGAACGAGCTCAGCAGATTTGAAGGAGGAGGGCGAGGGCTGAATCGTTTTGAAGCTGTCTGTCTTTGGAGAACGCAACGAAAACGGAGAAGAGAAAGAGAGTCAGTAAAGATGCTCTTCGTCTACAGCAGGTTGGTAACAAAGAAGGAAGGGTGATGGTGAAGAAATGAATCAGACAAAACGAGGCTGGCAAGCCCCAAAAGTGATGGATCGGAAAGAAAAACGAGTTCTCCTTCCTCCCCGCGGGAGGCGGCGAAGCCTCCCAGCTCTGTCGTCTCGGCATGGTCGATAGGACGGGGAGAGAAATAAAAATTGAAGTCATCATGTTGAGCTCTTGCTCGAGTCCTTCCCGAAGGAAGGAGACGAGACGAAGAGGGAGAGAAGGAGGTGGATTGGCGAGGGAAGGGAAGGAAGGGGAAAGCGAAAGCTTTTCGAGCTCGTTCCTGGAGAAGAGGGTTGAGGATGAAAGGAACTAACCTGAAAGCCAAGAAGATCTTCTCTCGCACACTCCACTGGTAGAGAGGAGTGGAGAGAAGACCAGGTCCAAAGGAAGGAAGTTTCAAAGGATGAGCTCTTTTGCGAGGGCGAAGGAAGGGAACCTGTTTTCGAAGACGGAAGGAAAACGAACGAGTCAGCACACCGTTCCTCTTCTATAGGGAGAGCACGAGAAGGAGAGAACGAGTGTGTATAGTATCAGAGAACCAGGTTTCGTCGCGATACCCTCAGCCCACCCTCGTCTGTGTTGCAGATGAGAGGGCAGGCAAGGGCAGATCATTCAGACGGCACTTCCTTTGCATATATTGATGGTGTTTATCGTCCTTGATGAAGAGAAGAAGAAAAGCATACGCCTTCCCCTCAGAGAGAGGTTGACTGCTGGGGGAAAGAGGGAGGAGGAGAAGAGAAGGGAAGAAAAAAACTCACGAGAAGGGAAGGAGGGGGTTGAGGGAAGAAAGGAAGGAGAGGGATCAAGTTGAAACGAAAAGAGCTGACCCTCTCTCTCCCCTGCACGTGTTTTCAGCCTTGGGTCGGTTCTCCTTCCCTTCTCGTTTCAGCTGCATGCTAGAGAGTCCAGCTCTTCGACATCGAACAAACTAAAAAAGCACGCGTCAAACCTATTCCAAGAACTCAAAATCGGAAAGTTTATCTAGCACTCGTCAAGCCCGACCGTCGTTCCCTTTCCCTTTCCTTTCCCGTCGACCTCGTCCCCACCTCTCCTCCATCCTCTCCTCCTCCCTCAAAGCTCTCTTGATGCTGCTCCAACCCATACTTCCTTCCCTTCCTCCTGTGGTTCTTCCTCCTTCTAGCCAACTTCGTTCCCGTGCGCTCCAGCAAGCCTCGTTCTTGTGCGACCCAAACAACGACGCGTTTTCCTTTCGAGCCTGAAAGTCACCAAAAGAAGACTAAAAAAAAAAAGTCAGTAAAAATGATCATCGGTCGATTCGATCATAATGTCAGTTAAATTTAGAACCCCATCTGCTCGAACCCAACATCCATTCTCCTTCTCCTCCCGTCCTCCGACCGCTCGAGTCGATACGGCTCCCTCACGTCTCGAACTCTTCCTTGAAAAGAAAAACGACATGGTATGCGAAAAGAGAAATAGGGGCATCTTCAGAGCAAAGGGTAAAAATAAAACATGTACAGTAAGCTAAAACCAAGATGATCGAAAACGAAAACAACGAACGCGACTTCCTCTCTCCCCTTCTTTTTCTCCTCCCCTCTCTCTCCTCAGAACTGGTACGAACTCATCCTGTCCATCCCTCCCTGCTGCCGAATCTGAGGAGTGATCGGCAGCACTTCCGTCTCGACCAGCTGGAACAAGGTCTCCCTCTCCCTCCCTCTCATCGTCCCCATCACCGGTCGACTCGAATCGTCTCCGATCAACCTGAGACCCTTCGCATCGAGGACCTCGACGAGTCGACCTCCGTTGAAGACGTCTCGAATCTCGAGGAATCGTCCTTCCTTCTCGAAGAGGATGAGGTATCGACCTCGAACGGCTGCTGAAGCTGGTTTCGTTTCCCATTGGACGTAGGCCTGTGGAAGAAGAAGACGAGGACGAGGACGAGAAGTCGTCAGAGGGAGGAGGGGAGGAAAGGAAGACGGCGACGAGGGTTCGGGAAGGGAGGGGTTTTGGGACTCACGCCGTTGTTGAGGATCTTGCCGGTTTGGTCGATCCACAGACATCCGGCTTCGTAAACGAGAAGGAACGCGTTCGCGTTGATCTGGTGCATGAAGAGACCCTTTGTCGAACAGACCCGAGTCTTGAGCGAAGCCAGAACGGTGTTGGAAGCGTAGTTGTCTGGGAAGGAGGGGACGGAGATGTTCTTCGAGAGACTGGAGAGGAGGAGGAAGGAAGGTGAGAGGGATCGATCAGCTCCAAGACGAGAAGAGAGGAGTTCGAACGAGAGAACGAGAACGAGGTTCGACCTCACTTGAGCACGTCGAGCACCACGAAACCTCGGTCGGTTGGGAGGTAGAGGCACTTGTTGAAGAAGTTGATGTTGTGGATGACGCCTGGGACGAAAGCTTGAGCGTAGGGTTTGTAGGAGGCCTTCGAGGAAGAGGAGGGTGGAGGACGATGGAGGAGTCCGTTGAGAGATCGCGTCTGCTGCCGAGGAGGTTCGACGGAGAAGGGTTCGAGGACGTGGAGAGTGGATTCTGGACGAGACGAAAGCACAACGTTTTTTTTAGCGTGAGGGGGCCTTGGGAGGGAGAGACAAAAAAGTGGGAGAGTTGAGAGGACGTACGAGCGATCAGACGATTGTAGCTCGAGTAGACGACGAGCAGGACGCCTTCCCGACATCCAACCCTGAACAACGAAACGGTCTCTCCCCAACCATTCAGGATCTCTCCGGACTCCTTCCGAACCTTGACCCATCGCTCTGGTTCCGCCGAAGGGAGAAGGTCGGAGAGCGGGAAGGAGTAGAGAGACCCCGTGGCGAGAACGAGAAGGCGGTCGAACGGCTCGAGGACGTGCAGGTCCGTGACGGAGGACGACTCGATGATCTGACGATGAGCTGTAGAGTCAAGGAAGAGATTGGGGGATCAGACTCCGAGTCGAAAAAGAGACGTGGACAAGAGAGCTCCGAGGAGTCGGAGAGAAAGGACGGACATTGCGAGTCGTCTCGGAATCCAATCGAGATCCCAGCCGTATCTCCCACGACCACGTATTCTCGTCCGTCTCGATCTAGGAAGATTAAAGAGATCCAAGTCAGCGATTTTTTAACGAAAGGAGGAGAAAAAGGAGAGAGTGACTCACTGAAAACGGCACCACAAAGAATCCTCGAGGAGCCAGATCCCGCTGATGGTGTAGGAGGGCTCGAAGGAGGCATCGACGTAGGCGAGGGAAGGTCTGAGGTTGAAGCCCGATGAAGATTGAGGGGCGAGCTCGATTCCAGCGAGCTCATTTGGAAGAGGGAGTCGTTGTTTCCTCCTTCGCTCAGTCGCTTGATCGATCCTGGACGAGACCCTGTCCGACGAGGAGGGAAGTAGGCGAGGGTTTGGATGGAGAAGAGCTGAGAATTCAAACGAGGGGAAGAACAGAAAAACTAGAGTCAGCTTGGCTTTTGAAGAAGATGAAGGGAGGGAGAGGAGGCGAGCTGGACCTGGTTGTTCTCGTTCGAGATCCGTCGAACCGTCAGTTGATCCTTGATCTTGGAGATCCAGTCCTTCCGAAGTGCGAGACTGTCGACGTAGAGGGAGTAGCCTTTGCCTGAGGCTCGATGCTCGATGTGAAAAGGGTAGATGATCCGCTGAGATGCGAAGAACAAAAGGAGAGAAGGACTCAGTTCGAGAAAAGGACGGGACGGGGACGAGAGAGATGACGAACATCAGGCTGAGTTATCGGTTCCAGCAGCGTTGAGACCTTCATAGGCTTCGTTCGTTGATAGTCGAGCTGTTGGCGAGAGGAAGGAGTGATCAGGACGAGGAGAGAGATAGAAACGAGAAGCTCAAAACTCACAACCATGTCCCTCCTCTTCTCTCCTTCGTCGTCCTCCTTCCCAACGAGCTGCAAGAACTCCAAAGGTATCGGCTGCAAAAAACCAGGGACCAAGAAAGAGTCAGTACATTGCTTCCCTGAGTACGGAGGGAAAGAGCAAAGAACAACACTCCTCACCCTGCTCACGACCGCAAACCGCTTGTCCTCCTCCTCCTTCGGATCCCCACCAGGTCTCGTCTCCTCTCTCGTGATGACCAGATAGTTATCGAACAGGAACATGTACAGATCCGTCCATCCTTGCCAGTCCCGTTCCGTTCGATTCCGTCGGTAGATCTTGCCAGCGAAAAGCATCGCTCGTTCCTCGGCTCCCAAGTCGAGGTCGAGATCGATCCGTTCGCCTCGACGGAAGAGGAGCTTCTGTCCGATCTGCCAGGCTTTCACCTTGGCTGTTGCGGCGTCGACTCCGGGTTCTGATGGGGTGGGAAGGAAGAATAACGGGAAGAAAAAGGAAACGGGAGATTTAGCGGGCGGAATGGAAAAGACGCGTCGAACAGGGGGGGGAAACGAAGGCTCGCTATACTGACGGACGGAACGCAACATCGTGTCGATCTGATCAAGAACCACAGGGATCTGCTCGTAGTCCTCGTGGTCGGGAGGAGTGATCTGTCGAAGACGACGCAGGACGAGTCCGAGCTTGGAGAGACGACCCAGCGGAGAGACGAGGAATGAACCGAGATCTTGTTTCCGCTGTGGAAGTCGGAAGACAACGAAGAGGCAAGTCAGTCATTTCGTCGGAGCATATAGAGATACAGGAGCGCTACGAACGACGATGGGGTCTCGAGAGCAGGTCTGGGAAGGGAAGGGGAAAGAAAGAGACGCGATCAAGCGTGAGCGTCCTCTCGTAAACGAAGCAAGAAAGAGATCGAGCTCACGTTCACGAAATCACGGAAAGGTTGATTCTTGGACATCTCTCTCCGTAAACGAGCTTCAGCGTATGGATAGCTGAGGGAAAAGAAAAAGAAGCGTGAGCTTCGAAAGCCAGCTTCGTCCGGACGCGTGCGAGAAACAGAAAGAGTTGGGACGACTCACTGCTTCAGATAGCGTTCGTAGTCCACGAGCAGATCAAACAGCGAGTCGATGAGAATGTCCGATATCGATTGAATGACCGGGTGAGACTCGAGTTGACGTTCCTGAAGCCTGTAGACCATTCGGGAGTCTAAGAGGGGATCGAGTGAGTCAGCCCAACCAAGCTCGAAGGTCTCGAGGGTTATCTACGGAAGAGAGCAGCGTACGTTTCGGGAAGATAGAGTTGATGTTGTGGAAGACTTCGTCGAGGAAAGGTTGGATCTTCGTGGGAGCTGTCTCGCCAGAGAAGGCAGCCGCGACGGGGAAGGAGGGAGGAGGAGGCGGTGAGCTTCGCTTCGCTTCGAGCTCAGAAAAAGAACGAGAGAACGACGCAGCTCACCCATGACGTTTGCTCCTACTGTAGCAAGTGGTGTAAAGAATCCCTACGAGTCGATGAAACGAGAAGCAAGGTCAGCTCTCGATCGAAAGGGAAAGGGAAAGGTCGAGCGATAAGCTGGGGGGGGAGAGGACTCACGTTGAGGCCAGCCTGAAGGTTCAAAACATACTCCTGCTCGCTCCTGAAGATCTCCCAGATCAACCCTTGTCTCTCTACTTCCTCCTTCTCCAGAGAATCTCTGACTCCGGCCGGGACGACTTCCCACCATTCGAGGGAGGAAGCGAGATTTCCAGCCTGCCATTGCTTGAGTTTATCGATGATCTCGCCATGGATTCTGAACTCGTCGCTGAAGAAGGTGGAAGGGGAAGGGCGAGTAGTCGAGGGATCTGGCGGTGGAGATTTGTGATCTGAGAGAGGAGGCTGTAGCAGCAGGAAGGTGGGGAGGAACGTCAGCTCGGTCGGTCGGTCGGTCAGCTTCGTCCTCTGAGTCCTCCTTCCTTCGCTCGCAAACTCACGGTATGGTAGTAAGGGCTCCCCAACCCATCGTAAGTTCCATTCCCTCTTCCAATCTCCCAAGTCTCCCAACTCGCCAGGTTCTGCCTTCCCTTTAGATGCTCTCTCAAACTCGCCTCCTCGGCCTGCTTGATCTCCTCCCTCTCCCTTTGAGCTCTCCTCCTCTCCCTCTCCTCGTTCTCGCTCAGTCGCATCTCCTCCATCGAACGAGCCAAAGCAACAGATCTCTCCCGTTCCTCGTCTTCCCAGGAGGACTGCCTCTGATACTCATGGTGGTGAGGTGGAGCTGGGAGAGTGGAGGAGAAGGAGGAGGAGGAAGACGAAGAAGGCTCGGGAGGTCGAGGAGGAGGAGGAGGAGGTTGCTCGTCGGAAAAGTAGTTGTGGTAGGAGAATGGAGGATGGGAATCCGTATGTTGATGAGGAGGGATCGGTGGTAGTCTTCGTGTAGGTTGTTGTTGAGGAGTAACGGGGAGAGGAGATTGAACCAAGAAGGCAGGAGGAGGGGCGGCGGAAGTCGACGCTTCTCCATGGTTGCTGCTGCTGCTGCCATACGAAGCGAATCGAGCGTTGAGAGCTTGAGCTGGACTGCTAGGTAGTCGATTGGGTCCGCTCGGAAGCATAGCTGGAGAGGGAGGGAGGGGGGGGGGTGGGGGTTGAGGGAGAGGGAAGCAAAGGAAGGAAGCCCAAACGTCACCCGCTGATGGAGGACAGCTTCCGAGCTCATTCAAAGTCGCCGTCGATCTTGGCTGCTGAGATCGTTCTTCTGAGGGATCTAAATCGATCAAGACCCGAAGATGAAGATGACATTCTCGCTCTATAGAATCCAGGTCGAGAAGGCAGTGAGGCTCTTAGATGGGTCGATGAAACAGCTCATCTCCTCGGCCTCTCGTCGTCAAAAGGGAGTTCAAGCCAGCTTGCAGGTATGTAGACTGGTTGATCCAGCTAAGGAGATGTTGAGTATACAAACTCTGCAAGTCGGAAGTCCTGAAAACGGTCGACCAAGGAAACAACAAGTTGACGAGACAGAGACGAGACGCGTCGAGTCTCTCTCCTCTCTCTCTTTCTCTCTCGATTCGCTTCGCTCAAAGCGAAATCGAAAACACATGTGTCTGCAACTGTAAATAGAAAGACAAACCAAACACAAACCTCTCCTCTACTCGAAAGGAATCTAGATCGAATCTAACCGTACAAAAACTCCCAGAAACTGCCCTTCTTCCCCGCTCCTCCTCCTCGTCTCGCTCCTCCCTCCTCCTCCTCCACCACCTTCCTCCTCGTAGGAGTCTCGTCCCCCTCCCCCCCACCTGCCCCTCCTCCGAGATCCAACCTCCTCCTCGGCGTAGGCGTTCCGTTCCCGTTCGAAGGGTCGGAAGGTCGTGAGGGACGAGGTGTCGCTGGAGGAGGAGGAAGGTCGGTCGTGGTTGAGGTGTGAGGTAAAGAGGAGGAGGTAGGTGTAGGGTTAGGATCCAAATCCAACGAAGCGATGGACGAGGACAAGGAAAGCATAGCGATGGACGAGGCGCTCTCGTCGTCTGAAGACTCGTAGTAATACTCGTGGTCTTCTTCCGATGGGATCCCTCCTCCTCCTTCAACAGCACCAACAGCAACAGCTCCACCTTCAACGACCACCGACCCAGCTAGCGGTTCCGGCTCCTCCCCACCGTAAGCACTCTGCGTCTCACTGACACTACTGCTACTGTCCTCCTCCCATCGTCCTCCTCCTTGCGACGACGCGACTTCCGAGTCCGTTCCGCTCCCTCCTGCGATGGACGACCCCGAGAGGTCCGTGGTCGGTGGAGTATCGAGGGAGAAAGAACCTCCTGTAGAAGGGAACGTGTGTTGGGCGGCGGGAGGACGAGAGGAGGAGGAGGACGGTCGAAGGAGGACAAAGGTGAGACGGGTACCGAGGGGAGTGGTTTTGGAGAAGGAGACGAGGTTCCGATGACGGGCGACGCAGTGGACGACGAATCTGGTGTGGGAGTGGGAGAAGGAGAGGAAAGAGTGGTCAGTAGGAGTTGTTCTTGATGTTAGGTTGGTGGAAAAAGGGAACTGACCTATCGAACCCTTCAGGAATCGACCAAGTCAGACTCGCTTCGGATCTCGCGACCTCGACGATGGCAGGACAGGTCCCGTCTTCCTTCTCGAACTTCCTGCTGAGTTCATCCAGACCTCCTAGTACGTCTCCTCCTGCTCCAGCAGCAGCACCCAACCTCTCAGGCGAAGGGACTCGGTAATCGTCGATAACCCTCCCTGCTCCTCCTCCTCCGTTCAATCTCCTGAGCAACACCACTTCAGCTCTAACTTGCTGCTCCCACCTCTCGAGCTCCTCCTCTACGATTCTCACGAGCTCCTCCGATCTGGCTCCTCGGTTCCGAAGGGTTCTTCGGATCCCTTTGAGGGAGAGGGAGAAGGTTCCAGCGAGGGCTGAAGCTGGATCAGGAGAGGGAGGGTCGGGAGAGGGAGCGGGACGAGTGCGAGGGAGGAGGTGAGCTGGGAGAGGGGTTGGGAACGTTGGCGAGGGGAGGGTCGAAGGATGGAGGGAGACGTCGGAGCGGGTGGGGAGGGTCAGATGAGGGTTGGACGTGAGGAGATCTAAGGAGGAAGATAAGGAGCGAGCGAGAGGGAAGGAGCGTTGAGGGCGTCAGATCGTGAGCTCTTCAAGACTCTTCCACAGGTTCCTCTGAACTCTTGTAGACTGAAGATCGGAAGACTAGAAACGAACCGTTATCCCTTCTTCTCGTCCATCGCTTCCCTTCCCATCGTTTCGAAGGCTCAGGCCGACCTCCAGAGGAAACGAGCTTCTTCTTCTTTCCGATCAGTCGAGGAGGTTGATGAAGGTGAGCCGCGATGGGAGCTTTGGGATTTCGGAGGATCGCTGGGAGGGAGAGAGGGATTCGATCCTCGTCTTGAAGAGGGGAAGAGACAGAGGCCGACATTTTGGTTGAGGTAAAAAGTGAAGCTGGTGGTTTGGGAGAGAGCGAGGAGCTCGTTCTCGATTCTGACTCCCTTGAAACTCAACTCGTCGGAGCCGAAGCTCTCTCAAAAAATCTTCAATTCGAGATCTCAGAGCGACAAGGCTCACAAGAATCTAATCCCTTCAAAAATCTCACTTATGGAAAGTGACTAGTTTTCCTCTTTTGACCGACCGAAGCGACGCCCAATCGCTCCGGCATCCATCCCCTCCTCCCTCCCTTCCTTCCTTCCCCTCCTAACCATCAGCATCGCTCCTTCCCCAGGCTTGGGTCGAACAGATCATGATCCCCTCCCTCCTTCTCCCTCAGGAGATTCGATACCTCACCTCCCTCGCTCTACGACAGAAACGAACTCCTCCTCTCCTCGCTCTCTCGTTGAGATCGTTGACCACCTCCCTTCCTCCTTCTCCTCGACCAATCTCCACGTTCGCCCGTCCTCTTCCTCCTTCAAACTCTCGGCTGGGAAACCGATACGAGCTTCAGAGGCGATCTTTCCATGCTTCGAGCAAGAGGGAGATCGCTCTGCCAGCTTTGATCTGGCCGCTTCTTGGGTTCCTGAAGGTGAGAGAGAGCTCGAGGTCGTCGACGTCTCCCCTCCCTCCCTCGTTCGATGGATCCTGACCTTGTCCTCTTCTCTTTTCACAGTCCTCCGCGATGGTCACCGTCATAGGAACCATCACTCGTGTAGCCGTATCTTTCCTGTTCGTTTCTACAATCCAACCTCTTGTTCTCTCTCTCTCTCTCATGCGCTCAACCCTAAACTCTCTTGTTCCTCCTCCCAGACCTCTCCATCTCTTCACCTTCCTCAAATCCCTCAAACACCTCCGTCGATACGATCCTTTAGACCCTCACCACCTTCAATCTCGTCCCAAAGTCTCCCAACAAGCCTTGTTGATCCATTACAACTCCCCTCGCCCTTCCCTCTCCTACCCTTCGTTCCCAACCACCCCCGCCCTCTCGATCCTGTCCTCCTCCAACTCGTCCCTCCCCGTCCCACCAGCACCTCCGCCGGAACTGCTCCTGGAACTGAACCAGCTGAGGGAGTGGGAGAAGAAGGGAGAGAAATGGTTCAGGAAGAAGATGATGGCGATCAACTTGATCCTCGCGACGCTGCTCGGTCCGGTGCTGATCTTTGGGTTGGTCGTGCTGGCTGGGTTGGAGAGGACGCCGTTGACGGGTGAGTACTCTTAACTCTTTTTGCGTTTCATTGGAAGCAGACTTCGAAAGTCGTCGCTAAACCTTTCGCGTCTCCCTCTCGCGTCGCTTCAGGTCGATGGAGAGTGTTGCTCATCTCTCCCGAGGAAGAGGAAACGATTCACGAGGCTCTTCTCGCAACCGGGTTGGTACCTCCTCTCTATCTCTCGATCCGGAGACTTCGCTGACCGTCTTGTTCTGGTCTCACACAGCTGGTTCCAAGCCGTCCTCGACGTCCTCGCTCCCTCCTCCCAAAACCCCATCAACATCGTTCCCGCCGACGACTGGCGTTGGAACTGGGTCGAATCAACCCTCCGTCGCCTCGAGCTCGGAGCTCAAAGCTGCGTTGATCGTCATTACGACCCTTCCTCCCCTTCTTCCTCCCCCGTCGATCCCAACTTCCCTCCTCCTCCTCCACCCGCCTTCCCACTCCACCCTCGTCCTCGAGCCTCTCAAACGCTTCACTCCCTCTGCTCCTGGACGATCTGCCCTCCTCCCGCTTCCGAATCCAAGCTCGAACCCGAACCCGAACCCATCAATCAAGGCGCACCGAAACTCGACGGACCTCCTTATCAACTTTTACTCCTCGAATCTCCTCAAGCCAACGCGTTCTCGTACGGCTTTGGAGGGAACGGAGCAGCGGGAGTGGTCGTCAACACGGGAATGCTCGATGAAATCCTCGGTTTCAACCCCTCCTCCCAACCCTCTTCTTCTTCCTCGTCCTCGTCGTCGTCGAACAACAACAGCCCCCCAACTCAACGCAAATCCCTCCTCTCCTACTTTCTCCCTTCAACCAACACCAACACCAACAACAACAACCTCAACTCCTCCCCTCCCTATCCCGATCGTCGAACGCAACCTCTCAACGAACCAACGGAAGCTCAGACGCTTCACCTCGCGTCCATCCTGGCTCATGAAATGGCCCACCTCCTGCTGTCGCATCACCTCGAAACCCTGAGCTACTCGAGCGTGCTCCTGCCGAGTGCGATCAACCTCGTGGTGGATCTGGTAAGGGTTGTGCTGTTTCCTGTGACGTACGTTTTCCTCTCCTCTCTCTCTCTCTTTCTCGCTTTGCTTCTCCTCGAACGCTGAGCTCTTCCTTTCTCTCTCGTTCGCGGCAGCATGATCGCCGGTCCGTTCTTCAACGACGCGATCGGAAACCTCTCCAACCAAGCCCACTCCCAAGTCAAACTCATGCACGAGTCCTGCTCGTCCCAGCGATTAGAGGTCGAGGCGGATCTCGTTGGATTACGGTTCGTTTCGTCCCTCCCTTTCCTTTCCTTCTTTCTTTCCCTCCCCGCTCACCTCTCCCTCTCTATTTTTCGTTTCACTTTCTCAGCATCCTCTCCGAATCCTCCTTCAACCCCTACTCTGCCTCCATCTTCTGGAACTCCTCACCTTCCCACCTCGACGGACTCACCCACCCTGACTCCTCCCAACCGCCTGGAGGAGGAGGATGGTTCGCCAACTGGAGATCATCAGCGTCAGCGCGGCAGGAGGAGAAGGGGAAGAGTCATCCTGCGGATGGGGTGAGGGCGAACGCGGTGAGGGCCGAGTTGGAACGGTGGAGGAGGGAGTGGGAGGGGAGGGAGATGGGGAAGGGAGGAGGTTGAGTTTGGTTGTATGTCTCTGTTGTTTGGGTTTGATCATAGGTTATTTTGTTAGATTTAGGTACGTGAGATCTCCACCCTTTCTTTTAGATACTGTACTGTCAAGCGACGGAGCAAGAGAGAGCGAGGTCAACGCGTCGAATGAAAACGAGCAGAGCTGTCTCGTTCCCTTTTCTCTGTAAAGGAAACGACAGGTCGAAACTGAGAAGATGAAGAACATAAACTAACGCATCTCTCTCCACTACCCCTCCTTAAGTCTATAACGAGCTGAAAATCCAAAACTGAACGCTCTAGTCTACAATAAAATCACGAAGAAGAAGAAGAAGACGACGTCGCGTCCATCCTGTTCCAAAGCTTCTCCAACCGATCCTTCGGCAGGTCGCCGTTCCATCGCTCCTCCCCTTCCACAGTCGTAACAAGTTCAGGAAGTCCGAACTGTTGGACGACGAACGAGGCTGAGACGCAAGCGTAGGCGGCAGCTTTGCGAAGAAAGAAGAAAGAAAGAAACGGGAATCAGTTTCGTCTCTCTCTCTCTCTCTCGTGGATTCCCCTTCCGTTTCCTTCTCTCAAGCACAAAGACAAACAAAAAGGCTGAACTCACCTCTGAAAATATCCCCACCCTCCTTCTCCAACCCAGCGATCAACCCGCCCAAGAACGAGTTCCCAGCCCCCGTCACGTCCCTCACCTCCTCCTTCTCCTCCTCCTTCCAGTACGCCGGCACCCACCGAACTCCTCCTGAGCGCGTCCCAACGCACGCTCCTAAGGCTCCGCATCGGAGGACGACGGAGGTGGTGAGGGGGAGGGTAGGGAAGTCGAGGAAGGTTTGGAGGAGGGAGGCGAATTCGGCAGGGGTGGAGGGAGGGGGGAGGGAGAGGAGAGCTTGTCGAAGTGAGAAAGGAAGGGATTCGAAGGAATGACAGGACAGGTAAAAAGGAAGAAACGTTAGTGTTCTTGTTCGAGAGAGCTTTGTTCGAGTTTCATAAACAAGGTACTAGACGAGGAACGAAACGAACCAGCAGCCTCGTCGTGATTCGGACTCAACACGTCCACCACCGCCATCGCTTTGATCAGATCCTCCAGATACTCGGGTTTGCAAAACATAGGGTGAGGTTCCCAGACTATGCGAGGTTTCCATCCTTTCCCTTCGTACGACGTCGAAGCGGAAGACGCGATCGACTCGAACGCTGCTGAGGTCGAGAGGGCTTCCAGGGGGGAGGAAACGAGGTGAAGGTATTTCGCTTGGACGAGAGGAGTGCAGACGAAGGAGTAAGGAGTGATGGGGTTCGGAGGGGTTTCGTATCGGAATCTGAGAGCGGGAAGAGGATAAAGAAGTCAGAGAGACCGGAGCCGTCCGAAGGGAAGGAAAGGAGCTCATTGAACCTCGTTTTCCTTCCTTTTGCTTGAAACCGTAGAGAGAGAGATAAGAGACTCACGAGCGTTCCTTCCCTTTGTACTCTATCAGCGCTTTGACACTAGCCCCATAGCTCGTCCTCCAGGCCCACATCTCCTCCCCAAACTTGACCCTCAGGTCTTCGAACTGAGCAGGTCGATTCTCGACCATCTCCTCCGTGTCGACGAGGATCCGAGTTTCCTCTGGACGAAGCCAGAGTCGAGAGCCGATGATGCAGTAGAGACCTCCTCCTCCGATCTGTTAAACAGCTCAGTATCAGGCTTCGAAGGGAACACGGAGAGAGCCAGGAGAGGCGGGAAGGAACTAACTTGATGAAGCGGAGGTTTGGTTTCGCTGCCGTCGGCGTTCAGGAAGGTGAAGCAGTCGATGAGGACGGTTCTGGAGGTAGATAGGACCAAAGTCAGAAGGATGAGAGTGTTGAGAAGGAAGGAGAGAGAGCTGACCCTATGCTAGTGAGGACGGGAGGAGAGGACATGGCCGTTGGGAGGAAGGAAATGAAGGTGAGCTTTCAATTTCGACCGTCGGGCAGGAAACACGATTGGGTCCGAAGTCTTCGAGGCCGCCGCTTGTGTGTTTATCTTCGAGAGATAAATCTCCGGTCGCAAAGAAAAAAACGAGTTAGGATGCAGATTCTTCTGATCAACGAAGATGTCGGGGACGAGCGAAGGCTGAAGGGAGGCAGGGGAGGGAGGGAGAGCGTCGCTGAGTCGCCGATGCTTCGTTCTTTCTCTTCACTCGAAACAGCAAGAAGACATCTCCGTGAAATACAACCGAGTCTTTATGTGAGGAGAACAAACCACTAAACAGAACTCTAAAGAACGGCCCTCCGACTCTCTCTCTCCCCGCCGTCCGATCTGCTCTACTTCGTCTCCTCGATCGGAGCGACCTCTCCAAACTCCTCAGAAGACCTCTGCTCCCTTGACCCCTTTCCTGCATCTCTTCGAGCGAGGTAGAAGACGACTCCGGTCCAGATGACTTGCGAACGAGAAAGAAAAAAGCGAACCAAGAAGCTATCAGCTCGTTGCTTTTCGAGACGCGACGTCGAACGGGAGGGGAGGCGACTCACTGAGTCCCGCAGAGAGTGACATCGAGTAGATGTGACCTTTATGAGCTAACGGCATGTCGGTTTGCTTCCAGAGGAAGTTGGGAACCTGAAGGGGAAGTAGGATGGGGAGAGTCAGCGTCTTGTTTCCATGTGCTTTCAGCGCGACGAGCGAGAAAGCAGAATCGGAACTCACGATGGCTTGAACGGTGTAGGTGAGAGTGTTGGCAAGACCTATGACGATCGCTCGTTTCTCGGAGTCGGCAGCGCAGATCTCGTTGATCCCTGGGGAAAGGGAAAAGAGGGAGGTGGGGAAAGGTCAGCGTCGTCGAGTCGGAGAGACTCGATCTCGTGGCAGACAAGGAGCAAGCGAAATTGTGAAAGAGTTCTCACAGGTCATTGTAAGCATCCCGATTGATCCTGCTGATGGTAGAAGCCAGTATAGAGCGGTCCGAAGTTTGATCGAGTCGTACAGCGAAGTGTTGAGGATGATCGCGTTCCACAGGACCTGCGGGAAGAAAGAACGCGTCGAGGTTAGGTATCGGTTGGCTCGAGGAAGAGGTGAAAGGGTTCCTGAGCCTGAAGCCATGGTATGGGATGTAGGAAGGGTAAACGAAGGCAGGTGCTCACGTTTCCAGCGCATCCCACGACGATCCACGGCCAACGTCGTCCTTTGAGGACACCGTCGCTCGTCCATGCGAAGAAGAGAGCTACGACGACGAAGATAGCTTGCCCAGGAAGGGGCACTGAGAGGAAAGGGAAGAGAAGATGGCGAGTGTGAGTTTGAGCCACGCGTTGAGGAGCTTTCGAGCCCCGACGACATCTCCTTCCGAAGGGACCTGATCAGCAGCACTCACGAAGGTTGATCTGAGAAACGGAGTACGTATGCCCAGGAACGGGAGCTTTGTGAGTGGCGGTGGGGTTGAAGCCTGCGACGAAGAAAGAAAGAGGTCAGCGTGAGAAAAAGACAACGAAGATGGACAAGAAGCGCAATTGCGACCTACTTTTCAGCCAGAATCCCATGGGTTGCTGAACCGGAGCGTTGTTGAAGAGTATGTACATCAAAGGGAGTACATACAGGTGCCAAGAAGAGAACAGTGCTTTGACCTGAGGGAGAACAAGGGAGAAGGAGTGGAAGGTCAGGACGCGTCGTGAGAGTTTGACGTCGCCTTTTCTCCTCAACCACATCGTCAAACGAAAGGTCAAGCCTCACCTTACTCCTCGTCCACGGGGAAGGCTCAGCTCGACCAGCGACCTTCATTCGTTGACGGGTGAGCTCGAGATCCGAAGCGGTAAGCCAGAAGGTCGGTTTCGTGTTCTTTCCTGGGAGACCTGGGAAGAAGATGTAGCCTGCGAGGTGGATAGAAAGGAAAGAATAAGTTAGAGGAGGGATCTGAAGCTGAACGAAAGGGGGATCCTCACCGAGAATCGCAACGGCGAAGGAAATGACCGCGTCGATGATGAAGGTCCATCTGTTCGAACGAAGGAAGACTCAGAACTGAAGACATGGCGTTTGAGGAAGTAAGAAGTGAACTTTACCTCCAACCCTCCAATCCGTTGACTCCATTGAGACCCTTACTAGCACCTGTATTCGGGATAAAGAAGGAGCAGGAGGTCAGTCTCAAAGTTGAAACCTCGACGCGACTCCTTAAACCCTGCTTCCTTCGACATCTAAGGCGAAAGAAATCGACTCACCAGTTTGGATGAAGCCACTGAACATGCCTCCTAGCACGCCTGACACGTAGAAGATGCAAGCTAAACGGGGAGACGAAGGGTGAGTCGCCAGATCGAGCAAGAGGTTGAACAGAGATTGAGCTCGACTCACCTCGCTTCGCAAGCTCCTTCTTGCCGTAGTAGCTTCCGAGAATATAATGAGCGGCGGGGAAGAATCTGAAAGAGAAGTGAGCACGTCAGCCGGGTTCGAGAAAGAAGCGAGAGACGAAACGAGAAAGAAGAGAACGAACCCTGATTCGAAGAATCCGACGAGGAAGCGAAGGGCGTAGAGAGTTGGGATATCCTTAACGGCGTACGTGGCAAGTGTGCAGATCTGAGAGAGGGATGGGAAGGAGCTGAGATGGTCAGAATCTGGCGAAGAACAGCAGAAGAGAGAGAACGAGGACGCACACTCCATCCGACTGCAAAGAGAGAGAGAGAGAGAGAGAGAGAGAGAGAGAGAGAGAGAGAGAGAGAGAGCTAGCTTCAGTATCGAGCGGTCGAGCGAGAAGATAGAGAGCTCAGTTGGACTCACGCTCGATCGTAGGGATGATGTAGCGAGGAGAGACTCGAGTGAGAGTAAGAAGAACAGGCATCTGCCCGATCACGTATCCAGCCGTCCATAGCGACGTCGCGGTAGTGAGCTGATTGCCGTACCTGGAGAAATTTGCAAGAGGGAGTCAGGGAAGCTTCGAAGGCGACAAGAGAAGGGACACTCACATCCCCAGGTCCTCCTTCATGCCAGACAAGAACGCGTTCTGGATGTTGGTTTGGTCGAGATTTTCTGTTGAGAAGAAGACGGAGATCAGCAAGAGTACGGGAAGGTGAAAATAACACGAAGAACTCACTGACGAAGTAACCGAAGCTGCAGCGATGAAGATAGAGAGCGGTCAGAGAAGTAACGAGTTTGAGCGAGGACAGGGAGACGAACGAGGTGAGAACCAAAAGCGAGGCGTCGAGCTTTAAAAGCAGCTTTCTCTCTTCGGGAGAGGCATCTGAATAACGAATAGACAACAGAGTTAGAAGATCGTTCAGCTCTAAGACGTTTGAGCCAGTAGAAAAGCTCGGAAAGGGAGTCGTCTTCGCGAGCGAGACAAAGTTGAACGAACTCACCAGCTGTGTCCCACAGATACCCTAGCCACGTCTGTTTTCTCTTCGTCTGGTCGAGGGAAGACCGCAAGCTGCTGTCCTCGGAGTGAAGTTTGTCGTCGTCGAAGGAAGGCGTCGGTGAAGATCCCAAAACGACCTCTTGTCTGGCGATGATCTTGTCGTCGAATCCCATAGTTTGAAGAGAGGGGAAAAGGGAAAGGGAGTAGAAGTGATAGAAAGATGATCGCTGTCGGAAGCAAGACTAGTCGAGAGGCGAAGAAGAGAGCGACAGGAGCAAAAATGAAGCGCCAGAGAGTCGAGGTCGCAATTGAGAGACGAGCAGGCGAGCTGATGGGTTGAAAGACGTGCTGAGCCCGGTCTTTTAGCTGATCAGAGACGTCGGTATGTCCGAAATTAGCCCACTCCTGTTATCTGGAGATCGCATCAAGGGTGGAGGGGAAGGGCGAACGAGGAGCCATCGGAAGGAGGGATGGCGAGCTGGAAAGTGTCGAGCTCGGACGACGGCAACCTCCTTCCTCCCTTTGAGCGATTTAAGTTCCCTTTTTGAACTGGGAGAGTCGAGAAATGTCGATGGAGAGGTTTGATAGTGAAGATGAGGTCGACGATTTTTCGACCAGATGAGCGTCGGGAGCGAAAGAACGAGCCCAAAACAAAGAGGGAAGGAGCTCTGCTGTTTCGCCTCTGACCACGACCCTCCTCCCCTTCCCCTCCCTCCCCTCCCTCTTCTTTCACTCTTACTTCGCCGCCTCTCTTTCAGTAGAAGAGACACAGAAGGACAACCCGCACTCAAAGCGGCTGCATACTCGTCTTTTGCTTTCAAGGAACCAAAAGGGTGTGTAGCTCTTTGCTTAGATCGTCTCGAGAGAACAAGGGGAAGGGAGCTGAAGGAGCGCTCGAAGAGAGGCTGGAGAGAGCTCTAGAGCGGTTTGAAGCGGAGAAGTTGGTGGAATGCGAAGGTGGCATTCGAGTCGTAGTCTTGTTGAAGTCTCGAGTCTTTGGGAACGAAGGAGAAAGGAGGAGAGTGGACGAAGTGAGCTCGGACGGTGGAAGGTGTGGTGGCGGGTGACCCTTCGATTTCCTTCTCCCTTTCCTTTCCTCTTCTATACATACATCCACACTTTTAGTCCCTCGATATTCTTGATCCTGAAACGAGGTGCTAACGCTCTCTTGAAATCCCTACCTCTCTCAGTCCTCGTATCCCTCACCCTTCGTCTCCCAAAGCTTTCCTCCCTCCCTCCTCCTTCCTTCCTTCGCCGTCCGTCGTCGTCGTCGAGTACTCTTCGTCCGGTCTCAACCGATGGCTTTTGTTCAGCCCTTCCCTCTCTCGAGGAACCCTACGGCTGCTCCGCTTCTCAAGGCTGGGCCCAAGGCTCCCGTTTCTCCGGTAAGTAGAGCTCTCCTTCGACGGGAAGGAAAGGGAGGGAGGGAAGGATGTTGAGCTCTCCTTCTTTGCTGACAAACTCGTTCTCTCTCTCTCCTTCTCTTCCCACCTACTCCCATCACCTTCCTATCCCTGTCCCTCATCTTCAACGTACCCAGATCACTGGTCCAGACCTAGCAGTCCACCTCTCGTGCCCGGAGTGCGCACCTCTCAAGCCTGAGATCATCGAGGAGTTTGGTTCGGGAGATTTGGTGTGTGGAGGGTGTGGTTTGGTGTTGGGAGACAAGATCGTTGATACTAGGAGTGAATGGAGAGTGAGTCTCAGCTTTCCTCCTTGTTTTTATCGAGTGCCTCAGTGAGAAGAAGCGTCGAAGGGAAGCACGTCGTTGACTCGCGTCCCCTCTTCTTCTCTTTCTTCTCTTCGCAGACCTTCGCCAACGACGAAGGAGACGACCCTTCACGAGTCGGAGCCGCCAACAACCCTCTCGACGGTCCCGAGTCTTTCGAAACCGGTATCTCGTTCCGAGACGGAAACACTGGACTCTCTCGAGAGCTTCAACGAGCTTCCCACAAGGCCTTCACCAAGACCGAGAAGTCCCTCGCCAACGCCTACACCGAGATCGCCGCCACCTGCGACAAGGTTTCGCTCGGAAAGCAGATCACCGATACGGCCAAGCAGCTCTACAAGCGAGCGACGGAGGAAGGAGTTCTCAAGGGGAAACCTCAGGACGCCATCATCGCGGCCTGCATCTTCATCGCCTGTAGGCTGGCCAAGTCGCCGAGGACGTTCAAGGAGATCTGCACGCTCACCCAGGTCCCGAAGAAGATCCTAGCCGCTTGCTACAGGCAGTTGGAACGAGCGTTCGACGAGGTCAAGGCCAACGGAGGACAGTCGATCGGATCGCCTTCGTCCAACCCAACTCCTCTCCCTCCTCCCTCCGTCGACTCCTCCTCCTCCTTCAACAACACCCCTACCCAACCCCTCCCTTCCACCATCGCTCCAGGAATCTCGGACGCAGCGTTCGAACACGCCAGGAACGAATCGGAAACCCAAGTCATCTCCCAGATGCTCCCTCGATTCATCTCCAACCTCGGCTTCTCCGTCGTCCCTGGCTTCCAATCTGCCTGCATCCACGTCCTCATCGCCGGAAAGGCCCTCGGACTCATCGACGGTCGATCCCCGCTCACCGTCGTTGGATCGTTGCTCTACTTCATGTGCCACCTCTGGGGAGTGCCCAAGACGGCGAAGCAGATCTGTCAGGTGGTGGATACGACCGAGGGGACGATCCGAGGGAGGTACAAGGTGCTGGTGGAGAAGAAGGACTTCTTGATCAAGAGGGAGTGGTTGGAGAGTGGGAAGGCAAAGCTGGAGAGGTTGCCTCACTAGTGGTTTTCGTTGCTTTCCTTTCGCTTTCGGGGTTCCGTCGCGCGTCGAGTTTCGTCGGTTCTTTTCTTTCTCTTTTGCTCTCTTTCCCCCCTCTCTCTTTCTTACTTTGTGCTACCTCTCTCTCTCTCTCTCTCTCTCTCTCTCTCTACCACTTGCTTAACCCCCTTTACGCTCTCACCATGTACCAGTCTCGTCCCCTCTCGTCCCTCTTTTTATACCGCTTTCAACCCTACTTAAAAACATCACGATGGATCCCTTTTTTTACTGTAATCCTCGCTTCGATCCCTCGACGAATCGACGAAAGAAAAGGTAAACAGGTGGATGGTATACGAGTCGAGACGGAACGACGACAAACGGGGTAGACTATATAGTAGGCGAGAAAAGCAGAAAGATCAAACGAAAAAACGAGGAGACGAGAGGAGCGAGGGAGGGGAAGAAACGAGACCTGCGAGGGAGCGTGCAATGCGTGCGTGTTTTTTTGGGGGTAGTAGTAAGTGCGAAGGGAGGGGAAAACGATATGCTAGGTAGGGAAACCGAGGTTGAGCGAAAAGCAAGAGAAGACGAGAACGACGACGAGGGGAAGAGTTGAACGAACGAACGAGCTCGGTTAGAGAGCTTTCGCCCAAGCCTCCAGATCAACAGGCTTCGACTTGATCTCCTCCATCCATGGAGTCACCTACCAAACGAAAACAAAGGGATCGGTCAGACACTTGTCCTCTCCCTCAAACCACCGAAAAAAAAACTCGACGCGTCTCTCCAAAAAACTCACCAACAACTCGCCAGGACTAGGTCTCTCCCCCGGATCCTTCCTCAAACAATCCTCCACGAACCTCCCCTCCTTCGTCTCCTCCCCCCAGGGTTCTCCCAGCTTGGGAGCCGGCTCGTTCACGATGTGCTGCAGCAGATCCAAGATGGACATGGTCATGCCGCCTCCGCCCAGCGAGACGCCTTGGGACTTGCGCTTGTCCTTCTTGTCGGCGGTGGAGGTTGGTTTGCGAGGAGGGAGAGGGGAAGGCTCGGAGTTGGAGTTGGAGTGGATGGTGGAGTCTTCGGGTTCGGAGAGGTCCGAGTCGGCGTCGGAATCTGGGAGGGGAAGGAGGGGGTGGGTGGGTGGGCGGGCGGGAGGAGGAGGAGGGAGGAGGGAGGAGGGAGAAGAAGGAGAAGAGAGGAAAGTTAGCGAGCGGTAGAGGGGAGATGAAAGGATGGAGAGAGAGAGAGAAGGGAAGGAAGGGACGAACCAGAGAAAGGGAACCTCCCCAAAGCGAGCTCGATCAACGAGATCCCGAGGGACCAGACGTCCGATTTAACCGTGTAGGGAGCTCCTTGGATCCGTTCGGGCTACCGAACCAACAACATCCAAAAAACGACGTCATAAAATCGCGTCTGAGTTCGAACTCGAGCAAGAAGGAAAGGAGACTCACGCTCATGTACGTGCTCGTCCCAACGAAGGTGTTCGCAATCGAGTTGATCAACTCTCCCGAGACTCCAAAGTCGCAGAGCTTGATGTCTCCGTGGGAGTTGACGAGGATGTTGGATGGTTTGACGTCTGTCAATTACCAACGAAGGAAGAGGGGAGGGAGAGTCAGCCCTCGTTCTCGTTCGAAGAGGAATCGACGCGTCTCCCGACGAGGGAGAGAAAAGGAGATGTGGCTGGCAGTCGAATCGAACACTACTCACCTCGATGGATGATTCGATGAACGTCGTAGAGGTAGGTGAGCCCTTCGAGAACGGCGAGGGAGATCTTTCCGACGATGTCGATGTCGATGGGTCCGTGCTCTCGGTAGATGTTGTCGAGCGATCTGTTCGTGGTTGGTCCGAGGAGGGAGAGCGACGACGGAAAGAGTAGGGAAGGGGAAGATGAAGGTGAAGGTGAAGGGAAAAGAGTGGGAGCGAAGGGGAGTCAGCACCTGAGAAGAACGAGAGCGAACGAGTTCGAGCAAGACGAAGACGTCGACGAGGGAGGGAAGGAGAAACTCAAGCTCGAAAACTCACCCTCGATCCATGTGTTCCATGCAGATGCAGATATGAGGATCCGCCATGAACGCTCCGTAGAAACTCACGATGTAGACGCTCGAGCAGTCGTGCATGATCTGAAGTTCTCGAAGGATCTGCTTTCGAACCGAGGGTTTGGCGTCGATGAGGACGAGCTTTCGAACGACACGAGGAGGGGAGGGAGAACAAAAGGTCAAAGGGAAGTCAGCCTCTCTCAATCCTTCCTTCGAGCTCGGTCTACACCACTCTCACCCTCCCTCAGAGCACAGAACTCGATCTACTCACCTTTCTAGCCATGTACAGCCCACTCGGAACATGCAGCACCTTGGCCACCGTCCCTCCGTTCCCACTCCCCAACTCTCCCACCACTTTGAGATCCTCCGTCTTCAAATCCGTCTTGGTCTTCCCGTTCCCACCTCCCAGATCCATGTTGATCAACTGCTCGGACAACTTCTGCTGGTACGACACTCGAGGAGGAGGAGGCGTCGCTCTCGTCGAGGAGGTGGAGGAGGAGGAGGAGTGAGCGTGTCCGTTCGAGGAGAGGTGACCTTGCCCGTCCTTCTTTGTTGATCGAGTTGAGGATCCTGGAGTGGGAGCAGGTCGAGGAGGGATGGATTTCGAGATATCGAGTCCTGCGGGTTTCTTGCGGGAGATGCCAGAGGGTTTGCTGAGGCTCGCTGCTGGCGGGGGTGCTGAAGAGGAGGTCGAGGAGGAAGGAGGAGGAGGAGCTGGAGCTGGAGATGAGTGGCTGCTGAGGGACTTTGAAGAAGAGGAAGAAGTTCTCTCTCTCGACCTTGTCGTCGTCGTCGTCTTCGTCGGAGGGAGAGGAGCCGGATGAGGATGCTGCAAGTGTTGATGCTGAGGGAGAGGGACCGAGTCGTTGGCGATGAGGATAGGAGGAGCGTCCTCGTCTTCGGGAGGAGGAGGAGCAAGAGCTTCAGCCGTGAGCTGGAGAGCTTTGGGGTTGCGCTTCTTCTTGGGAGGGATCAGGCCGGGGAAGGTGGACATCTTTTTTTGAGGAAAGGCGCTGGTGGTGGTGATGGTGGTTGAGAGGGAAGGAAGGAGGGAAGGAAGGAGGGCGGAGGATGAAAGGGGAGTGTTGGTTGAGCTTCGAGACAAAGGGAACGGAGGGCCAAAGAAGGGAAGTCAGCATACAGCTGAAGGGAAAAAGGGAAGGCTTTGGTATATACTCACAACGAAGAGTTCTAATGGGTTGATCTGCGAAAGAGAGAGGAAGAACGATGATGGCCGTTGAGAGGGAGAGGGAGAATGAGAAAGGGTGAGGTCGACCTTCTCCTGAGAGGACCAGATCGGAGGGGGGTCCGTTGCTCGTTTCAGCGTCGAAAAAAAAGTAGGAAATGTCAGGGCGGAATTGGTTGGAAGAGACGTTCAATGACTTGAAAAAGAGTAGAAAAAACAAAATCCTGGTGAGAGAGAAGCGAGTGGAGGGAGGCGAAGGGGAGAGAGAGAAGCGACCACGACGGGGGAACCAAACAAAGAGGTCGGCCCTCCTCCTCCTCCTCGTCCTCGTCCTCAATTGATTCTCTCCCTCGCTGGGGTTCTTGCTCGACGGTTATGTATGCGACTGATTCCAATCGAATGTTCATCCAGATAAACGCCCCCGAGCTCATCAGTCAGCCAGAAAACCGGGGGGAGCAGCAACTCACGGCCTCGCGGGACGCAGAACGAACAAGAAGGGACGGACGCGTCTCTCCAATCTCGCTGATCTCTTCAGCTTTTCCCCCCTTTCCCTCCGCTTTGAACCACACACGACGCGCGGATAGTCTCAACTCTCGAAAGCGATAAGCGCCAGAAACGAGAACGAAACGTCACGCAACCTACATAGACGAAGGCGACAACATCGAAACTAAACGGAGCCACCGAGGAGGAGAAGGCTTTTCTGGACCTTTCTTCAAGCTCAGTTCAAAAACGACCCCCACATATATATTGCGCGGAATCCTTACACATTCCAAGATAGGGTTCTTAGGTCGACTTGATGAACCCCGAAACGAGCTGGATGAACTCGGCTGGCCTTTCGTACGAGGAACGAAAACGAAAACGACGCGTCGAAACGTCAGGACTTTGTCCTCTCTTGTCTCCAAAGACCCGCCAAAGGAGAAGAGAGATAGACACAGAGAGAGAGAGAGAGAGACTCACTTCTCCGCATGAACCCAATGCGACGTATCTAGTTCTTCCAGTTTCTGTATAAACGAAGGAAAACGAGAGTCAGCGGCGAGAGCGGAACGCGAAGAAAAAAAAAGTGAGAAGCGAGACGAGACGAGAGACGAGAGACGAACCATGTTCGGGAAGAAACTCTCCGCGGCAGGGATGTTATGTCTGTTGATATACTTTGATCTGGATCCTTTGACGAACAAGGTCGGACCGTCCCAGTGGATCTGTCCCGGCTGGTTGGTTGGGTGGTTCGATCAGAAGAAAGGAACGAAAAAAAAAAAATCAGGGCGTGCGTGAGCTTCGCTTCGACGGAAGAGGAGAGAGAGAGAGAGAGAGAGACGACGACGAAAGAGAGACTGAGAGAGAGAGAGAGGGGGACGAAGAACGAGAACGAACCTGGAAAGGGAAATCCCCGATCGCAGGAATCGCGTCCTTGAGGTACTGAAGGGGTAGACGGAAGGAGATTTTTTGATCTTTGAGGACCGAGTTGGTGAGGAGGAATTGGCGGATGGAGAGGGCCTTTGCGAAGGGAGGGGGAAAGAAAAAGGTCAAGTGTTTGGGAGTACGTTTGAAGACTTGCGGAGAGGGTTGGGTTGGGGGACGTTACCTTCTCGTACTTCTCGAGAATAGCATCCGCTTGACTCTTGGATTGAGCGTCCGAGTTTTCGATCTCAAGCATGCCGTCGCAGTAGCTCGCGAATCTGGAAAAAAAAGAACGAAACGCGTCGAAATTCAAAACGGATCAGCTCCTCGTTCGGCGGTCTTTTTGGAAGTCGAAAAGATTCGACTCACTCGGGACTGATCTTCCCCACTGCTGGAGCCATATCGACCGAGATCAAGGACTTGATAGGGCCGTTGAGGAGAGGGTGAAGAGCTGTGGCCATCACGACCTTGCCTCCCCTTTCGAAGAAGACCGACGAGACTTCGAGTCAGCTTCGAAAGGGCGACGAGCGTGGTAAAGACTCACATGGAATGACCCATCAGATGAACCTGTTTCGACGTGAGGTCGTGAGTCTTGAAAAAGTGAGAAACGTCCGAGGCCATCCTGGTTGGTCGAGGTAGAAGGAGACGGGAGAAACAGGAGGGAGGCGGAGTGAGCTCGAGAGCAATGAGAGATATGGAAGGGAGACGAGAGACTACTGACGACATATAGGTGTGTGAAGGAGTGTGAGGAGCGGTTCCGTGATTCCGAAGGTCCTGCGAGGTGGCGAAGGAGAAACATCGAGGGGTTGGGGAAAGGAGGGAAAGGTTGTGAGCTCAAGCTCATCGACCGAAAAGAAGCGACTCGTCGACGGCGAGAGGAACGAACCAGAGCGTAAACAGGCATGCTCAGCTCTTGAGCGAGTGCTCGAGTAAGAGATCTCCAGCTGAGATGTAGGCAAGAAGGTGAAGTGAGGAGCTCGAACAAAGCCGAGGAGGGAACTGATGGGGAGGGAGGGAAGGAGAGGTCGAAGCTCACTTCTGTTTCGACCCACTGAGCCATCGAGGAGAAAAGAAAAGGACAAAAAAATCAGCTTCTGCTGTATCATGAACGTCCTCTTGGAAGCGAGAAGGCTAAAGCGAGAAAGAGAAACGACTCACAACAGACCATGAGCGATAACCAGCGTGTCGACACCCTTTCTCGATTTGGGCTCAGCGAGCTCGAAGGGAAGGTCTACAGGTTCAGGGATCCCTGGTAGCTCAGACGAAGACAGATTCCGACGAGGAAAAAGAGAGGGGACCTGACGAGCTGTGCGAAGAAGGGAAGACGTTGAAGGGAGGAGGAGAGACCGAGGGAGGAGCATGGCGAGGGAAGGAGGGAAGGAATTGAGCTTGAATCGAGCTGAGAGGAGAAGAGGTTCAGCTCTCTCCTTTGCGCTGGGAAGGGCAAGAGGTTTGGAAGAGAGCTTACTGGGAGGGCTGAAAGTAGATAGAGGGGCTTGGTAGCGCTCGGAGGAAGGTTTTCTGCGATGCTCTTCTTTTTCGTTGGTGCTCGTTGGAGGGTCGAGGGAACCGGAGGCGAGACCAAACGAGGACGACTCTTCGCCTCGACAGTTTCGTTTTGTCCTCCGGAGTTTTCTACTTCCGACCATGAGCAGAGCGAGACTCGCCACTGTATGTTTTGTTTTCTTCAGCTACTCTAGAACCTCGTTAAAAATCCTTCTCTGAAACGTCAACCGTCAGCTCCCTCCCCTCCCTCCGACGTCGCTCCCTCCCTCCTTTCCTCGCGGCTCCTCCCTGCCTGATCGAGAAGCTACCTTCCTTCCTGCCTATCGCCAAGCTGCAGTCGAGAGTGACCATGCGAACAGCTGGAAGGGAAGAGATCCGAGGCGACTCCTCTCCCTCTCCCTCTCCCTCTCCCTCGCTCCTCTTCTCCCTCGCCGCTCCTCCCTCCCTCCCTCTCCTCCTCTCCAAACCCACCCACACCCACCAAACCCAGAACAAGGAAACCAGTCTCCTCCAGCCAACAGTCCCAACTCGTTTCACAGAGTTCGAACCATCAACATGAAAGAGAGGGAGGGAGGAGGGAGGGGAAGAAAGAAAGAAAAAAAAAGTGAAACGCGCGTCGTTTTCTTCAAACCCCCCAAGAAGAACTCGTCGAAGCAAGAGTAAGCCCCATTGAGTTACGCCAGGCGCAATCGCAGAACTATTCTTCAATGAGGAACATAAGGTAGGAGGTGTCATCGGGTCTTACACCTTACATGCAGTCTCCCTCCTCCAAAAGAGCTCCTCGAACCGACCGACATCCCTTTTGTGCACTGAAGCACTTTCCTCCTCACCGTCAGCTCCCTCTTGGGCCTAGACTCGGGAGTTGTTGTAAGAAAACTCCTCTCTGGCGGCTCGTATCTTCGCGCGCATCAGAGAGAAGATCCGAACTCCAGCTGAGAGTAGGCAAGAAGGGGAGCGACGAGCGAGGAAGGGGGGACGAGGGGGGGAAACGAAGAGAGGAAGGAGGAGAGAGGAAAGAGTAGGATTTGGACTGCCCGCATGACGAGAGTGTAAGGACGAAGTGGATATGTTGAAGAGGAGTAGCTCGACGCTCTAACTAGAGCGTGAGACATTACAACCTCGAGCAACTGTTCCACCCTACCGTTCCAACCGATCCCAACCCACCCAACCTCGAGCCCTCCTCTCCCTCCTTCTCCTCCCTCCCACCTCGACCCTCTCGTCCGCCGTCCCTTTCTCCTTCCGCCTCCACCCTCCTCTGTCCACCTCGACCCATCCCAACCCCCGTAGCTTCCTCCCTCTCCCGGTCTCGCAAGAAGAAGAAAAAAAACGTACCCCAGTACATCGCCGTCTTAAGGGTCGATCGCTTTCCAGCTTGGGAGTGGAACGTTTGTTTCCCTTCTTGTTCGACCAGAAGAGGAATGGAAAGGGATTGAGTGAAAAGGGAAGAAGGGATGAAACAGAAGGGCTTTTGAATGGAGGTGAAAGAAGCAAGAAAAAAAAACGTAAAGAGAGAGAGAAGACGTATAGGGAGAGAGGAAGGAGGAGGGAAGAGAGAAGAGAAGGAAGGAAGGGGAGGAGAAAGGGAAAGGTCCTGAGAGGGTAGGTTTTTGGGTCCAGAGGGTAGAGTGATTCTCCGGGGACTTTCCCAGCAGATGAGGTAGAGAAGAGACAAAGCCGGAGCTTGTTCTTCAACGTGGGTGGATCTGCGAAAAGCGATTCTTTGCTCGACGAGGAAGGAGGGGGGAGGGACGCGGTTGGAGGTCAGGAAGGAGGAGGAGAGACAGAGCTCGAAAAAAAGAGGTGGGTGGGTTCAGCCTTGACGACGGGGAAGGAGAAGGATTTTTCGGTATGAAAAAGTGGATTTGGGAAGATGGGAGAGTGAACTAAAGCTCAGTGAGAAGGATATTTTTCGTGCTATAGTGAGGAAGAAGTGGTAACCAAGCCCAAAAGGGGGGACTGATTTCAGCCCTGAGAGAGAAAGAGCTGTTGTTCACTTTCCAACCACCTCCTTCCTCTCCTTCCTTCCCTTTCTCCTTCCCTCCCCTTCCTCTCAAAAGGGACGTTTCCCGCTCGCCTCTCCTCGGTCGCCTCCCTCTCCTCTCTCGTCAAGTCTTCCCTTACGACCTCTTCTCGACTTTTACGTGAAACCCTTCCGCTTCCCTCGCCTGGACGTTCGTTCCCCTTCTTTCCCTTCGTTCCTTCAACTTCAACGACCTCCCATCCAGCCTCCCTCTCAAGCAAGCCCTTTCAAACTCTCATTCCCATCCCACTATGCAACGAGTGAGTACTTCATCTTCTCCTCCAGCTCTTGCTCTTTGCTCTTCTCGGATGGCGGAGAAAGAGAGGAGGAGAGGAGGAGGCTGGGAAAACGAGAGTGTTTACGAGTAGATCTCGTTCAACACGACGAAGCTGACCCTCCCTTTCCTTCCTCCTTTCTTTCCTTCCCTCCCTCTCCAAGGTCCCCACCTCCCGTCGACCAGCAGTCCGGTCCAAAACTGCTGACGAAAACGCTCCCTCTGCTGCCACCCACTCTCGGAAACCCTCCTCCTCCTCCTCCTCTGGAGTCGCTGGAAAGGACAACGTTCAAGGCATCCTCCCTCGGACAACAAAGGCTGGATCCCTCGGTGCTGCTGCTGGAGCCAAGATGGTAGCTGCTGGTGTCAAGCGAAGTGCTTTCGGAGACGTTTCCAACAAGATCAAGGTACGTTTTGAGCCGCTTGAAGGAGGAAGGGAAGGGAAGGAAGGGAACGACGACGGCCTTGTTGTTTTGCGAAACGACGAAGATGGCTGGTTCGATGAAGACCTCTTCCTTCCCCAAGATATATACACCGTCTCGAGTGAGCTCTATACTGACTTCTACCCTTTCTTTCACTTGTTTTCTTTCTTGTTGTTTCTGTTTTTGCAGGATGGATCGTCAACCAACGACCCTTCGAAAGGAGGCAAGGACGGTGCCTCCAAACCTTCAACCTCTCAACGTCCTCGTTCAGCAACCATCAACAACACCACCTCCACCGCCTCTGCTCTCGTCAACGCCGTCTCCGCACGACCTCGTCCGACCATCTCGAAAACCAACTCGTCCGGTACCGTTCTCGACCAAACCCACCGACACGCCTCCTCCTCCTCCTCCCACCCAACTTCCACCTCCTCCTCCTCTTCCTCCCTCCTCAACCACACCACCTCCTCTCGGCAACCCGCTGCCTCCTCCTTCCCTACCATCCAACTCGACTCAGCCCCTCTCGTGGAACTGGATGAGTTCTACCCTTCAGACGAGGACACGGAGATGGCGGGTCCTCTCGACGGCGACGTTGACGACGAGGATGCTCTTCGTCAACAACAAGAGCACCACGTCGATGAGATCTCTCGAGGAGTCTTCGACGAGGACGGAGGGGAAGGGTTCTACAGTGAGGACGAGGACGAGGAGGTGGACGACCCGGAGGACTGGGTCAAGATGGGCGTGGAGGATCAGGAGGAGGTCGAGGCTGTTTTGGGAGAGGTGAGGGACAACTTCCAGGACGAGGTGGATCTCTGGGATACGACGATGGTGGCTGAGTACGCAGAGGATATTTTCGCTTACATGGAGGAGCTGGAGGTACGTCATCTGGTTTGTTTGAGGAGGGAGGGGAAGGAGGAGGAAGGGAGGGAGGGAGAGGGGAAAGCGACGACGACAGCGTCGAGCTGTTTCACGCGTCCTTTGTTGTTTTCCGACGTTTCGACGATGAACTGACTTTCTCTCGCTCTTTTTTTTTCGTTCTCTCAGCTCAAGACGATGCCCAACCCTCGCTACATGGAGTCCCAAACCGAAATCGAGTGGTTCGTTCCAATTTTTTTCTCCCTTCGCAGCCCCACCTCATCTCTCCTCGCTCTTCGACTCGTCCCTTCCTCCTCCTCACGTCCCTGACTCTCTTCCTTCCCCCCCTTCCTTTCGTCTCTCGCAGGTCCATGCGAACAACTCTGATCGACTGGCTCCTTCAAGTCCACCTTCGATACCACATGCTGCCCGAGACGCTCTGGATCGCCGTCAACATCGTCGACAGGTTCCTCTCGGTCCGAGTCGTCTCCCTCGTCAAGCTCCAGCTCGTCGGAGTGACCGCTATGTTCATCGCCGCCAAGTACGAGGAGATTCTTGCTCCTTCGTGAGTTTTGTCTTTCTTCTCTTTGTGCGAGGTTGACGACGATGGAAGGAGAGAGGAAAGACGCGTGAGCTGACTTTCCTCCTTCGCCTTTTGCTCGTTCTCTTTCAGCGTCGACGAGTTCGTCTACATGACCGAGAACGGATACACCAAGGACGAGATCCTCAAGGGAGAGCGAATCGTGCTCCAGGTTCGTCGTCTCTCTCTCTCTCTTTTTTCCTCAACCGTCGTCGTTCAACTTCCTCTTACTGACCTCTCCCCCCCCCCCTCTCCGTCCTCCAGACCCTCGACTTCAACGTCTCCTCCTACTGCTCCCCTTACTCGTGGATGCGACGGATCTCCAAGGCTGACGACTACGACATTCAAACTCGAACCCTCTCCAAGTTCCTCATCGAGGCCACCCTCCTCGACCACCGCTTCCTTCGAGCCAAGCCCAGCATGATCGCCGCCATTGGAATGTTCCTCGCCAACAGGATGCTTGGGAAGCAGTGGGTGAGTCGCTTCGTCCTTTTCGTTCCCTCCCTTCGTCCTTCTTTTCGAAGCCGTCGTCGTCGTGCGCTCCCTCCCTCGCCGTTGCTGACTCCCCGTTCTTCTTTCCCTCGCCTTCGCTTCAGAACGAATCCTTCGTCTTCTACTCGTCCTTCACCGAAGCTCAACTCATCCCCGGAGCCGAGTTCCTCATCGAACAACTCGCCCAACCCGAGTTCGAGCAGCAGTACGTCTCCAAGAAGTACGCGTCCAAGAAGTTCCTCAAGGCTTCGACGTTCGCTAGGGACTGGGCTAGGACCCATCTCGCTCTCGAGGATTAGATCCACACCACCACCATCCAACAACAACAACAACAACAACAAACCCTCTCTCTCCTCACACTCGCATAGCATCGTTTCTCTCTCTCTCTCTCTCTCTCTCTCCTCTCTCTCTCGTTTTCGTTTCCCTCTCTCGTTACCTCCCCTTCCCCTTCTTGCAAACCAATTACCCCCCTATACTTACTTACCTCTCTCTCTTCTCTTCTCTTCGCTTTTGCATTCCCTTTCGTCTTGGGCCAACTCCCCCCCCCCCACCCCCCCCTTTCCTCTTTTCTTGCACATATCACTGAACCCTTTCAACCCTCTTCGTTTCCAAATCTCCGTCTCTTTCAAACCTTCGTCTTAAACTCCGCCGCGTTTTTTTTCTTTTTTGCGGGTTTCTTTTTTTTTTTTAGACTGTGCATATCTTCGTTTTAACAATCCTTTCGTTTTTTTCTCTTTTTCCCCCTCTTTTTGCCCTTGCTCCCTTTGGGGTTTTTTTTTTCGTTGCGTCGTCGTTTCTCGCCTCATGTGTCCTTTCCTTTCCTTTCCCTGCCCCTTGCCCCTGGTTCTGTCTTTTCTGTCTCGCTCTTCCCTTTTCGTTCTTTCGTTAAACGTGGATCTGCATGGTCTCTCTCTCTCTCACACACACACTCGGGGACTGTTTCGGGCGAGAGGGTGGAAAAGGAAGGGAAGGAGGGAGGAGAGAGAGAGAGAGGAGGAGACGAGCTGAGTGTGCGGTCGATGAAGGCAGGGAGTGAACGAGGACGTTAAAAGTACTGATGGACACTAGATAGACAAGATAGGTAGGCGAAGAATTTGGGTAGGCGAGAGAGCGAATGGACGACCTGAATGCAGAGAAGAGGAAAGAAACAGACGCGCGCGTCAGTCGACGCGGCTCGCGTCGGAAAGAGATCCAAAGAGTGGGACTCACCATGACCTCGCATCAGCCGGACGTTCTCTTCACGTACAGAGATATAAGCTTCAACCTCTCTCTCGCCTGATCGACTCCCAAACTCTCAATCGCTCTCCTTCGCAAAACCCTGGCGACGAGTTCCCTCGACGTCGACTCGTTCGAAACCACGATCTGCGCTCCTGTGGATCCCTGAGTTCGGAAACGCTCCTGAACCCAGCCTTCCTAATGGTTCAACGGCGATGTGACCGAGACTTCCATTCAGAGGGAGGTGGTATAAACAACGCTCTAGTTCGGGGAACCACCCCGTCCTGCTCAACTTCGAGACGAGTTCGGGTGCACGAGATGAACGCAGGTCCCATCCTACATAGAGAGCTGCATGTCCGATCAAGAGGGGAAGGCTTCTCTTGGATTTCGAGAGGAGGGAGAAGCACAAGATGGAGATGCGCAGGGTTGAAGAGACGAAAGAGGTGCAGAGAGAGGCTGAGAGCGAGCTGGTTGTTGACGCGTTTTGAACCCTTTCAGTTGGTTGGATCCTGAAGCGACGAACTTGAAGGTGAGGGAGTCCGCCTCGATGGGTCTTCTGAGGCGAGTATTCGTGAGAGAAGGGAGATCGGGGAGGAAGAAGGTCGGTGAGGTGAAGGCGAAGGTCCCGCCTGATTTGGTTGAGCGAGAGGAGGGAGTTGATGGGAGGCGAAGAGGGGTTCGGTTGATACAAGATGGAAGGGAGGTCGGTTCAATGAAAACGTTACATGTAGGAGAAACAGAATAGAGGGGGGGGTACACTCTGAGATGAAAGAGACGAGCCAGACGGTCGAGTTCGTTGAGCTCGATGTGTCGGGTAGAGGAGTTCTGAAGCGATTTGAAGGAAGACGAAACTGACTCGGCAGCAGTAAACGAGAGTTCCTTGATCCGAGAGAGAGAAGATGATCATTTTGATCTCGGTGGGGAGGTGGAGCATCTTGGGGGAAGGAAGGGCGGCCGAGGAGGAAGAGTAGGGAGGGAGGAGGAGGGGAGAGGAAGACGAGGAGGGAGAATCCGTTCCAAGATGCTTCCGAAAGCGAGCAAGAGGATTCTTCGACAGTTGCTGCTTGAAGGTTCACGAGATGTCTTTCCTGAGACGAGAAGAGTGTACAAGAAAAGGGCGATGAGAAGGAGGAGATGGCGGGCAGAGGGAAGGAAGCAAAGCTCGCGAGCTTCGAGCTCTGTCTCCCGTCAGCCTTCCCTCCCTTCTTCCTCACCAACGCTCAGCATCGACAACTCGGAATCTCTCCATCATGTCGGATGCTCCTCCACCCCCACCAGCTCTCACTCCTCAAGAGGAAGCGATGAAGGTACGATCCCTCTCCTCCCTTCCGTGAGCCTCAAGAAGTCATCTTGCTGACCGTCCTCGTCCCTCCTCCTCCTCCCCCCTTCCCGCTCGTTCCCTCTCCTTTGCTCTTACAGATCCGTATGAAGCGACTCGAACGTCTTGGAGGAGGAGGATCCGCTCCTCCCAGTCCTTCTGGATCTTCAACTCCTCCTTCTCAGCCTGCTTCCTCCTCGACAGCTTCAACTTCAGCTTCCACCTCCACACCTCACCTTCCATCTCCTCGTCTTCCCATCCCTACCCCTTCCTCCCCTGCCTCTCGTCCGACACCTCCAGCAGCAGCAACAAGAGCTCCCGTAGCTTCCTCTTCGACTGCTCCTGTTCCTTTCAAGAAACCCTCATCCACAACGCCTACTCCTCAAAGGGTGGAGGTCAAGCCCAAGGTGGCAGCGAAGCCGGTTCCTTCGAAGTCGTTCGAAGACTGGGAGAGCGATTCGGTTGCTTGGGTCTTTGGAGTTACTCTACAGGTAAGTTCTTTTTCCAGTTCCATGTTGAATGACTTCCGAGGTGGGAGCTTTGAAGAGAGGGAGGAGCTGACGGGAGGCGCTTTCGGTTTTGGTGAGCTCAGAAGGAGCGAGCTGAGGCTGTCGACTGGACCATCACCTGGCTCAAGGAGCTCTCGGAGGAAGTCGAATCGGAAGGTACGTATATACTCGCAGCACTATCCTTCAAGAGTCTGCTCCTGATTTCTGTTTTTGGGTCAATCTAGGCGCTGCCAAACCTCTTCGAACCCCTCCCTCTCTCGCCGATCGAATCTTGATCGCTCGACTTTCTCTGGATCCCAACACCATGTCGTGAGTTTGATCTCAGTAGAAGGTGATCTGATGTCGGCTCTGACTCTTCGTTCTTTGAACTCTCGCAGGGACAACGTCGACGAGCTCCAGGTCATCGCGTCTCTCCCTCAGTCCGAGACCGTCCTCGAGTACCTCGTCGGCTGCTGGAAGAGGTTGTATGCTATCAAGCTCGGAGCTGATCGAGAAGTGAGTACATCATCATGAGATCGATCTCCAGATCCAAGACTGAACTCTTCTCTTTCGTTTCCAGGGCTATTCTGCCGAGCAGCGAGCGAGTTGGGCCACGTCGTTCGAGGAGGTCAAGGAAGCCATCGTTGGATACATCGGAGAGACTCTCCAGGATCCAGAGATGTTTCCTCAACCACAAGGGTGTGTATCCTCGTCACGGCTGTCCCTCCTCGCTTTTGAGAAGCTGACCCGACTCTTCTGTTCTCCTTCGCAGCAAACCCGTCGGAATCGTCGAGCTCCTCCCTCCCGTCCTCTCCATCGTCTCTCCTTCCCCTTCTCACCCAATCACGTCTCAGCACCTCCAGAACCTCTCCCTCCCTCAACTCTTCTCGGACCTCAGCGCCAAGTTCGCCGAAGGAGACGAGTTTGCTCAGCAGATGCTCTCGCCAGTCCTCAGTCTGATGCTTCAGGAGTACTGGAAGGGAAGCGCCGAGTCGAATGCCACGATCACCGGAGACGGTTGGATCTCGTACATGGCTGCTCTTGGGAAGATCTCGGAGGCGAAGGAGGTTGCTTCTCTGGTGAGTCCGCTTCTCTCGCTTCTCGTCGACGAGGCCGGCTCTGAGCTGAACTCTTCCCTTTCTTCTCCAAGCTCCCCACTCTTCCGATCTGGCTTCTTCCTACCGCTACTGCTCCTCAACTCGAGTACATGTCGCTTCTTGGTCCTCTCACTCGACTGAGCGTGTTCCCTCGTGAATTCGTGAGTCTCCTCCCTTCCTCTCGTCTTCCGATCTTCGACCACTGACCTTCCTTTCTCTGCGTTTCCTTCCAGCCCGGAATCCCCAAGGAGTACTTCTCGAAGCCGACCGAGAGGAAACGTGCCGATATCGACAGTGCTCAGGCTACTCTCCAAGGGACGCTTTTCTCGCTTCAGGTTCGTTCCTTTCCCTCCTCCGCTTCCCCACGAGCCTCGAAGCTGATTCGAAGCTTCATCGCTACTACAGGAGAGTCTCTTCTCGATCTACGGAAACATTGTTCGATCCAAGCCTGAGGCTCGAGAGGCTGTTTTGGAGTTCTTCGCCACCGTTGCGAAGAAGAACGAGAAGAGGTCGGGAATGCGAGTGAGTTTCGACCCGTCGCACTTTGAACCGGCTCGCATCCTCGCTCACCACTTCTGCTTTTCCTCTCACAGGTTGATCGAGGTACAGTATCTTCGGATTCGTTCATGACCAACCTCCAGATCATCCTTCTTCGATTCTTCGAACCCGTCATGGACTTCAACTTCTCAAAGGTGTGTCCCTCTTTGCTTCGTGAGACTCGAACGTTCTCGACCTGACCCTCTCTTCCCTTCGTCTTCAGATCGACAAAGTCGACGCCGACTACTTCCGAAAGTCCACTCGACTCTCTATCTCCGAGGAGACCAAGATCCGAGCTACCAAGGAGGAAGCCGAGGAGTACTTCGCTGCTCCTCCGACCAACTCAACACCTATCAACTTCATCTCGGAGGTCTTCTTCCTCGCATGCGCGTTCCAGCACGTCGGACTCGGAAAGACGGTCAGCAATCGAGGAGAGCTGGAGAAGAGGTTGGGAGATCTGGAGAAGGAGTTGAAGCAGGTCGAGGCTGATGATAGTTGGAGAGGAGTGAGTTTGATTCGGTTCGAGAAGACGACTCGGGAAACGAGCTCTTGCTGACCTCCCGCCTTCCTACTTTCCACAGACTCCTGCTCAACCTCAGGGAGAAGCTATGATCAAGAAGGTTAAGGTTAGTACAGCCCATCGATCGACCTCAGTCTTGTCGAGAGCTGACACTTCGACGCGTCTTTTTTTCGATCAGGACGACATGTCTCGAGTTCACTCCTACATCCACGCCTACGACACCCAACTCCTCGACCCCGATCTTTTCTCTCGAACCATGACCTTCCAGAGCTTCGTCATGACGTGGTTCGTCAGGATGGTCGATCCTACGCACAGCTACCCGAAGGACATGATCAAGTTCGTTCCAACCCTCCTCCATCTTTCGTTCGTTTCTCTTTTCGCTGATCAGTTCTACCCTTCAGGCTTCCGCTCCCCGCCGAAGCTCCTATGGCCTTCCGAATGCTTCCCGAGTACATCCTCGAGGATATCGCAGAGTACCAGCTCTTCCTCATGGCGTGAGTTCTTCCCTTCGCTCGAGTCCCTGCCTTCGAGCGTCTCGACTGACGCGTCTCCTCCTTCCTCCTTCGATCAGCCACCGACCTCAAACCTTCGATAACTCCGACCAGACCAAGCTCATCACTTTCGTCATCACTTTCCTTTCGGGAGAGTACGTCAAGAACCCTTTCGTCAAGTCGAAACTCGTCGAGGTGAGTCGCGTCTCCCCTTCTCCTCTCCCTTTTGTCCGCCTCTTCGCTGACTCCGCCTGTCCGTCGGAATCCTATTGTCAGTTCCTGTCGATGGGATGCCACCCTTGGGGATACTACCGGGAGGGAGTTCTCGGACCTGCGTTGAGCTTCCATCCCCTCGCCGTCGAGCAGCTCGTCCCTTCGTTGATCGGGTACTACATCGGTGCGTTTCGTACTTTGCTTCCCTCACTACGACCTTCGCTGACCCTTTGTTTCATTCCGACAGACATGGAGGCTACTGGAGGTCACCAGCAGTTTTACGACAAGTGAGTCTCGGAATTCCCGACGCGTCGAGTTCGACGAAGCTGACCTCGATCCTCTTCCGATTACCTTCAGGTTCTCGATGCGACGACATGCCATCACGATTCTTCGATACCTCTGGAAGAACGCTATTCACCGAGAGACCTTCCAGAAGGACGCTATGTGAGCTCAACTTCGAGCCTCGTCTCCTTTCACTCTCGTCCTTGAACGCTGACCTTTTCTCCTCTGTCCCTTCCTCTCCTCAGCGACAACCTCGACCGCTTCGTCGTCTTCGCCAACATGCACATGAACGACTGCACCTTCCTCCTCGAAGAATCCCTCACCAACCTCGCCGCCATCTACGCTCTCGAAACTGAAATGGCCGACAAACCCACCTGGGACGCCCTCCCTGAAGCCGAACGAAAAGACAAGGAATCCAAGCTCAAGTCCGCCGAGGGCCAAGCAGGCTGGTCTACCGATGGAGGTCGTCGAAACATCTCGGTCCTCAAGGAATGGACCTCCTCCGTTCGAGAACCGTTCCTCAAGCCCGAAATCATCGATCGTCTCGCTGCCATGCTCTGCTTCAACCTCGCTACGCTCGTCGGACCCAAGATGCAGGAGCTGAAGGTCAGGGATCCGAAGAAGTACAGGTTCGATGCGAAGAGCTTGCTGGGAGAGCTGTCGGATATCTTCAGGAACCTCGGAGTCGAGCAGAGGTTCGTCGAGGCTGTTGCGAAGGAGGGGAGGAGCTACAGGAAGGAGATCTTTGTGAGATTGGCAGGGATCTTGCAGAATCGAGCGGTCAGGACACCGGGGGAGATTCAGCAGATCGTGCTCTTCTGCGATAAGGTCGAGGAGACCAAGGCAAAGATCGAGGCCGAGGAGGAAGGAGAGGATGTGAGTCGAGCGTTTCGTTTCTTCTTCTCGTTTCGTTTCGTTCCCCCTCTTTGCTCTTCATCTTGCTGACTGTCTCCTCTTTCTTTCACTTCCTTTCCAGATCCCTGACGACTACCTGGGTGAGTCTTCGCTCTCCTGTTTTGTAACCTCTCGTGCGACGACCTTCAAACTGACACGTCTTCCTTCGTCCCTCTTCGTCTTCAGATCCCCTCATGTACACCCTCATGCGAGACCCCGTCATCCTCCCATCCTCCAAAACCACCATAGACCTCTCCACCATCAAAGCTCATCTCCTCTCGGATCCTACGGACCCTTTCAACCGAGTGCCGTTGAAGATCGAGGACTGCTTGCCTGGTTCGTCTCTCTCCTCCTCTCTTCTTTCCTTAGCTGCTCGAGCTGAACTCTTCCCCCTTTTTCCTACCGTGTGCGTGCTCGCAGACGTCGAGCTCAAAGCCAAGATCGAAGCCTACCTCTCGGAACGACGGAGGATTCGAACGGTCGAGCCGATGGAGGTCGACGGGTTGCCCTCTGCCTGAGCTTTTGTTCCCTCTCTTCTCTTCGCTTCTCGTCGCTTCGCCCTCGTCGCTTGTTTTGTAGCTCTACTTTGATTTTGGTTCTCGGATCTCGCATCTATCCTTTCTCTTTCTCTCGTCTTCACGATTCTCTCTAGACATCGAGACCAAGACCGACGAACGAAAGAAAACATGCGACTGATATAGAGCGAGCGAGAGGAAGCAAAGCGAAGGGATGAGGGTGCCGTGAAAGATCGTGCAGTCTAAGGGAGGAGCATTAGGAGGCAAGAGGGAACGAGAGTAAAGCAGTACAGAATAGACGAGGGATATGCAAGGGAGAGAACGGGCGAGAGGAAAAAAAAAACTAGAAACTACAACTGGGGGAATCTGAAAAGAAACGACGACGTTCGAGGTTGAACTAGAATCCTGGGAGAGGAACGGGGTATCGTCTAAAGAGCTGAAAGAAGTAGAGGGTGACGCAAAGAGGATTCAGAATCCAACGACGAGCGAGCGAGTTTCGACGCGTCCTCCTCCTCCTCCTTTCGAAACACGCCTACGGATCGTGCTCGCCGTTGTTGAGCCGAGTGAGGTATTGCATAATGAGTTCGTACCTACATCGCCAGGTCGTGAAGAAAAAAAAAGTCGTCAGGTTTCGTTCAAGGGAGGAAACAAGATCGAAGGAGAGAGAGAGAGAAAGAGAAGCAGAAAACTCACGTCAGCATCGTCGCCGCACTACTCGGTACAGTCCTGACCAGATTAATGCTCAACCCTCTATAGAACCCCTTCCATCCACCTTCCTTGTAGATCTTCTTCACCGTCTGGTTGAATCCTTTGTAGGACGTCACTCCTTGACGAACTCCGAGACCTCCTCCGACGCGAACGTGAGGGACGGCTTCTCCTGCGACTAACGGCGAAGCTGCTACGGCTGGTGTTGGTATCGGCGGTGAGGAGTGTGGTGGTGGTGTAGAGGAAGAGGGAGACATGGCGGAGAGTGGTTGTGGAGGAGGAGTGTGAGGATGAGGGGAGGAGGAGGCTCGTTGGATTTGGAGACGTGTTCGAACGACTTCGTGAGGGTAGGTTGTTAGAGAGGCGACCATTTTGGAGAGTGCTGAACAGAGAAGAATGATGTGGGAGGGTAGAGGAGCTCCGTATTCGGGGGCTGAACGAGGAAGGGAGTAGGAAAGGAAAGGGAAGGGAGGCAAAGGTGTGAGCTTTGAGTTTCGTTTCGTCTTCCCACTATGATTTCCGGACAATTTGCTCCAAATACGACCCCCATCCTTGCCCTCTGAACGACCTACGCCTTCTGATGGTTCTGACCAGCTCCTACCCAGCAGCTCTGCTTCTCGAATACAGAGAGACGGGACGACGAAGAGAAAGAAGGGACGCGAACGACTCACCAGCCCAGATCTTCAATTGCTCGTATAACGGAAACTGAACAGCGACATGACTGACTCCCATCAGACTCGGAGTTAAACCCTTGTAGAAAGCCTTGAGACCCTCCGTCCGGTAAATCGTCCGTATCGCGTCGACGGTGTGTCGATACTTCTTGTCGCCGTTGTTGAGGTTCTGAGTCTACGACAGAGCAAGACCGAAATGCCAGATGGCGTGTACGAGATGAAGGAGAGTGTGGAGGACGCGGAGTGGAGTGGTGATGAGGAGTGCGAGGAAGGCGAGTGGGAGGGAAGGAAGGAAGAAGGAACGAAACGAGGTCAGCTCTCCTTCGTCCGATTCGAGGGCTGAAAAAGCGCGTCGTTGGACTGGGACTTACCATGAACCTCGTCTTGATCAACCATAATGGATTTGTGACTATCGTTCCAGTCGCTCCAGCCGTCATAGCAGCTACGATGTGGAGCCAGATGACAGGTTCTAGAAAAGAAAGAGAAGAGGAAGAGAGGTCAGCTCGGTCGTTCCTCCTTGGCTCCTGCTTGCAACGTCCCTCTCGCCTTCCAACTGCTCTAACACCCGCTCGCCTTCTCACTACGAGCCCAGAAACATCTAATGATGCCGAAGTTCGAAAATGGAACTCACTCTTCCCAGTCTCGTTGGCAGCCAACCTCGACTTGACCTCGTCGTACACGCTGAAGTAAATCGCCCACGTTGGTAGATATCCGAGAATTGTTGGACCTAAACCTCGATAGAATCCTCGTATTCCTGCTTGAGCGAAGATCTGTCGGGCAGTAGCTGTGATGATTGGAAGTGGGGAGGGAGATAGACCGGTGGAAAGAGGAGGAGGGGAGGGAGAGGAAGGAAGGAGACGGGGGTTGGGTCAGCTTGAGCTTGAAGGACGGCGAGCTCGTGAGAAGAGTGATATGAAGCGAGTGGTAGGTAGATAGGTGAGAGAGTGAGGGTGTGTGGACGTCCCAAAGAGCTGAAGAGCATGAGAGGATGGGAAGAAGGCAAGATGGAAGGAGAACGGCGAACTCCTTTAAACCTGTCGAAGGTCGGTTGGGGAAGCATGAGCTCCTCCATCCTTCAGTATGAGCTTGTTTGCCGTAAACCCAAGCCTAATGGCTTCCGAACCCTTCAGAGTCCATCTTCAAGGGAGAACATCGCGCTTCCGAGGACGAGGAAGGGAGAGGGAACAAGAAATAGACGAAGGAGAAGAAGAGGACGACGACGTACCCAAGACGCCTTCGTATCCGACCTTCCCCCTACCAATCTCCTGAGCTTGTAGCCTTGTCTTGAGGACGTCCAGAGGGCACGTAACCACGCTTGATATCAGTCCTGCTCCGGCTCCCGAGACCATGGACTGGTTGAGGTGTTTGAGGTGGTGAAAAGGGATGCTGGATCCTATAGAACTCGTCGTTGCGGATGGCTGGCTATAAAGCCACTTCTCTTGACGAGTGGGAGGTTCGTTTGATGGTGAGGAGGAGAGAGAGTAGGAGGACATGGTGAACCCCGGAGGGTGGGAGGAGGCGAGGGAGGGACCAAATGCAGTTGGAGGTGAAGCCGCGAAATGGTCGACGATTCCTCCTTTTGTTTTCGGCCCCACCATCTCCTCCTTCTTTCCCTCAAACGACAACGCTCTCTTTCGCTCATCCCTTCGCGGCCTCTTCGCCATGCTCAGATCTATACCCTCTACCTCGAGAGCTTCAGCAAAGGTCGTTCAGACGAGTCTCGGATCGCCTTCCTTCCTCCGCTCGGCTGGATCTCCTCCGCTTCGTCCCTTCGTCCCTGCATCTCTCCTCGTTCGACCTTCAAGATCTCAAACTTCAAGTCTGCTACTGCATCAAAAGAGGCGAGTGACCGTCGTCCCTCCAGAAGCCATTCTCGAAGCAGGTCAGTCCTGATCTTGGATCGTTCAAACGATTCAAGAGAGATGCGAGATCGCACGAGCTCACCTTCCCTCCCTCTCCCTCCTCTCTTTCCTCTCGATAGATCCCAACCCTCTACCGACGTTCGAACCTCTGGTAGAGCCACCTCTCAAGCCTAAACCCTCTCGAATTGTCCACTAGTCTGTCCGAACTTTCTCCGCCCTCTTCCTTCCTCCTCTCCAAGCTCATCACCTTCCCTCCTCTCGTATTTCCCTCCTTCAGCCACACGCCCAGCATCACTTCCGACCTCTGCAGAAGCCTCTTCACCGAGGTCACCAACCACCATGGATCCGGATCCATCTTTATGAGCGTCACCAACCCTTTCCCTCTCGAGATCGATTACTCGCTCGTCGAAGGAGGGAGGCCGACCGAGGAGCAGTGGCAGGAGATGAGGTCGTTCATGAGAGAGGAGAGGAGAGAGAAGTCAGCATAGACCTGTTTCATCATTGATCATCTAATCGTACTCGGTAGAACAAGAAGTTATTGCTGACCAAGTTGTCAATCTCCTCTGTGTCCTCTTCCGGTTTGTCTCTTTGCGACGCGTCCAGATCTCTCCAAGCGGTACCCCCAGCAGTCCTCGTCGAGTCAGCGGAGAACGACGAGAAAATCTCTGGTATACCAAAAACTTTCCATTCCCCTATGGTGGTGAATTACACGACGAGGAAGGTGCGTCTTTCCTTGAGTTCGCCAACCGCGTCGTTCGATTCTTGTTTTCTCCATCTGCCGTCGGTTCAGATCCTCATCGTCTTGAGCTGACTCTCTTTGATTTTAACCGTTTCCACTTTCGCTCTGTTTCCACCCTTTCTTCGCTTTCTCTTCGTCCCTCCCTCTCCTCCCCGGCGCGTCGTCTTTTTTTTTCCCCTCTTGGCCTCCCTTCCCCTCTCCAGGTCTGTCGAGGTCCTGCCATGTTCTCCGAAACCGAAAAAATGCTTGCCGAACTCCGAGTCGCTCAACACGAACGTCTTCGTCTCGAAGGTCAGCCCGCTTTCCTCCAAGCCCTTCCGACCTTCCCTCCTCCGTCTGTTCCTTCTTCCTCATCCTCCCGCTCACATTTTCATCCTCCTTTTTTTTTTCAACAGCTCTCTGGGACGCCCATCTTTACTCCCAAGGCATCAAAGCCCCTAAACGAGAAGAACCCAAACAGAACTCGATGTTCTGGTGGGAGAAGGCCATCCTTCTCCTCGCGGCTACCTTCGTGCTTGATCGCTGGGTGCTAGGGACGGAGTTGTTGGGGAAGTCGAAGAAGAAGGAGAAGAAGAACATGGGTCGGAAGGAGAGGGAGTTAGACTTGGGCGGGGGCGGTGGGAGGGAGAGGGAGGAGGCGAGGGAGAGGAGGGAGAGGGAGTTGACCAAGGAGCCGGGGTTTGGTGGGAGGAGGAATTGGAGTTAGGGTTGAGTCGAGGGGTTTAGGCTTGGTTTTGATGATTTTCACGATTCGAGAAGTGCTGGACGGGAGAGGGAGGCAAAAACGAAGGACGCGTCGTTCGATTCGACGCGTCTTCCCATTGTTCGATCTTGCGAATGAAGCTCGAAGAGCACCACAGCTAGTACCTACAGTAAAATAAGATCGCATCATAAAGTATCATTAGAGTAGTCGAGTCAGAGTCAGAGCAAAAGACAGAGCAGTCCATACAAAACAATCGAGAACAAAATAACGAACGAAGCATGAAAAAAAAGCAACAACCCTCCTCCGCCTTTCCAAAAACTACTCCCCCAACTCACAATCCAACCCGACCACCCTCCCCTCGTTCTTGCCGACCATCACCCTCTTCAGATCCCCCTTCTCCATCCAGCTTGAGCTCTCGAGATCCAAAGTCGTGAGATCCCCGAGAACGAGAGCGGAGAGACGTCGACCGTAGACGCAGCCGGAGTCGAGACCGAAGGAGTGTTTCTTGAGGTCGAGTCCTCGGCCGGCTGCGTGACCCTGTTGAGAGAGAGAGAGAGAGAACCGGGGAGGAGGGAGGAGAGAGAGAGAGAGGTCAGCTTGAGAGACGGAAAGAGAGGGCGGGAAGCAAAAGGAAAGAGAGCGATTGAGTTGGGGACGTACATAGATGATCGAGATCGGTTCACACGAAATCTCATGCTTCTCCTTCTTGTGCTTCTTCCCTCCCTTCTCGTTCTTCTTCTTCTCAGCATCCACCTCTCCCTCCCCACCCATCTCTCTCTCTTCGCTCTCCTCCTCGATTTCCCAAACCTCCTGCTCCTCACTGCCCAATCTCATCTTCCCCTCCACCGGAGTCTTCGGTCCACCCCTCTTCCGACACTCCTCCATCACCTCGTTCCAAACCTCGCTCCACCCCGCATCTTCCAGCGTCTCCTGCGAGACGATCCCGTCGTCGTCGATGGAGCGCATGTTGAGGACGTTCCAGGGCACGGTGTTCTGAGGGATGGAGGTGAGGAGGAGGAGTTCTCGAGAGGTTTGGTTGAGCGTGGTTGAGGTCGGGAGTTTGGGGTCGGGGAGTTGCCAGGCTGGAGGAGGGGAGGAGCGAGGGAGGGTTGGGTCGACGGGGAGGAGACCGGCGTGGACGATGTGGGTGGAGAGGGAGGGGACTGAGGAGAACGAAGAGGGAGCGTGGTGGGAGAGAAGAGAGAGTGAGCTAAGGAGTCGAGAGGGGCGCGTCGAGAGGAAAGGGGAGAAGGAGGGAAGAGACGCGTCGAGGAAGAAAGAACGAGGGACGCACGATGCAGAACCAAAGGCAACGAGAGCAAGTACTTGTAATCCTCCTTCGTCATCAACCTACACAACACCGCACCACGAAGGTGTTGAAAAGAAAAAGAAAAAGATCAGCCCTCGTCTGATCGTCCCAAGCTCGACTGCGAGGACGCGAAGGTCCTCCCTCTCTCCTCCCCTCCCCTCCCTCCCTCGCGCATTCCCTCCCTTCCCCAGATCGAGATCCATAAAAACTCACCTAGCAATCTCGAAATGCTCTCCTTGCCACTTGAACTTCTCTCCGTCCATCGGCAGATACCCAGCCTTCTTCCTAGCGTAGCTCTCGCTCCACTCGTCCAACTCAGCAAATGGCCATCCTCCGGGCAGGACGTGCTCCATCCACGACCTCCATTCGATGACGGGTTGATCGTGGTTCCCTCGGACTCTATATACGAAACAGAGACGAGCGAATGAGAGAAAAACAAAAGGGTCAGCAACCGAAGGTTTCAAACCTCGGGCGACGCGTCTCCTCCAATGGACCTCTCCCAACCCGCAGAACTGCGAAAAAAAGAAAGATCGGACGCACCCCATCACCTCGTACTTCCTCAGCAAAGCCAGGACCTCCAGGGGGTCGGGTCCTTTGGCTACAGTGTCTCCAACGTGAAGCAGAACGTCCTTCTTGGGTTGGTAGTTGAGTTTCTTGAGGAGCTTCTTCAGAGGAGCTATGGAACCGTGAATGTCTCCTACAATGATCAGACGATGAGAGGGTTTGCTGATGGAAGAGGTGAGGGAGTGCGAAGGAAGGCTAGCGACGTTGAGGAAGTGAGAATGAGGCGAGGGAACTGAAGCACGTTCATGAAAAAGAAAGGGGGAGAGAGAGAGAGAGTTGAGTTTCAGCCCGAGCTCAACATAGCGTTCGAAGTTGGAAGGACGAAGCTCGATATCGGGTGAAGGTTTTTTCATGAAGGAAAACTCACCTAGAGGGTTCGATCCCTTCTTCGCATCGTGTCCTCCTCCAAACCAACCAGCTGCTCCTTCCTCGTCTGTCGAGAAGAACGAAAGAGCGAACACTCCGAGGAGGAAGGCGAACACGACGAAAGCACTTCCTTTCCTTCTCCATCCCAGCAAACGATCGCTCTTGGGTGAGCTAGAGTAGGTTTCTCCTACTTCGTCCCATCCTGAGGTAGCTCCGTAGGAAGGCGAAGGCGTGCGGGTTCGAGGGTGTTGCTTGGAGGAGGCAGGAGTGGAGAGTCGTCGATGGAGAGGGAGGGGAGGATTCGGAGGTTGGGTGCTGTTGGGAAGGAGAGGGGAGGTGGGCATGAACGAAGAGGGTCGAAGGGAAGAGATTAGGATATAGAGTAAGAGGAGGTGGTGCTGGTGGTGGTGGTTGGTGGTTAAAAGAGTGAGAATCGAAGTCGCAATCCTTCAAGACCGTGCTTGAGCTTGGACGACGAATTCAAGCCCGTCGAGCCTCGATTTCCGTCGCCCGAAGCTCAACTCTCCCAAACCGTCATCCTCCTCCTCCCAAAAACAACAACAACCAATCATGGGTGGATATCTCATCGTCATCGTAGCACTCGTTATAGTGAGTACTCTCCCTGTGTCTTCATCGGTTCAAGCTCAAAGAGAGCGAAGCTAACTTGCCTCGTCCGACTCTCCAGGCTGCTCTCTCCACCGTTTCCTGGTTCGCTACTCCCAAGGGAGTCAATCAGACGTTCGTCCCACCTTCTCCATTCTATGCTTGACAAGCTCGAGAAGCTCATCCTCTCGCTTGGTTTGGTGTGCCTACAGTCTTCTCCGAACCTCGATCCTCCTCACCCTCACCGCTTGCTACCTGATGTGAGCTCGACCCCTTCCTTCCTTCTTCTCTCTCTTCTCTCCACCTTCCCCTGCTTCCTCTCGCTGACTCTCACCTATACAACCATCGTCTTTACAGGTGGGCCATCACCTACCTCGCTCAACTTCATCCCATCCTGTGTACGTTTCCTCTCTTCTCGAGTCGAATCGAAGGTCGAACCGGACTCAAGCGAGAGCTGACCTTTCTTGCTTCCTCCTTCTTGCGATTCACAGCACCAAGGCGAGGAGACCTTCGTTTCGAGGATTAGACGCTTTGCTCGTTTCGAATAGGGGGGACTTGCTTCGGAAGGGAGCAGCGAGGGTCTGGGAAGGAAGGGGAGGAGAGATGGAATCGATGAGCTTCTTGGAACTGTCTTTGGGACGAGGGGAGAGAGAGCTCTGTAAGTCTCGTTTGAGCTCTGGGAGGTGGCCTAGAGGCTGGAGGTGCACCTCAGTTGGCACTGGGTCGAGTTTTGAGGAGCGGGGAGGAACAGAGGAAGGAGAAGGGAAGGAAAGGAAGCGAGCTCATCGACCACGGTGACCTCCGTCGTCCTTCCCACGAGACATCTCAACTTGAGCTCGCTTGTACTTCGAGTTCAGGGATTCAGCTGACTCTCCTCGTATCGTTCTAGAGACCTTCGTCCCGACTCTGAGTTCCAACCTTTGACCCTCCGACCTTGCCTCAACTCGAAGCTCGTCCCCTCTCTCTCTCTCTCTTCCGTCCTCTTCCCTTCAGCCCTCCCTGGCTGCAACCTCATTTCTTCGAGCTCTCGTTTTCAAGCAAATTTGAGATCAACTCTGACTCTCTCCCATCCTTACAAAGTCTACTTTGACCGAAGAAGCTCGTCATTTGTTTCGAAAAAGCCAACCATCTCGGCCATGAAAGGACTCACCTTTCATGAACTCGTCGCAGACTCCCTTCCTTCTCCCAAACTCTCACCATGGCTCCCCGTTCCGCCCTCTTGCTAGCCCTCTTGCTCGCTCTCGTGGCTTTAGCGATCCCAGCGTTCGCACTCCTCAAGGAAACAGATTCGTTCGCTCCTTCGCCCATCTACGTGAGCTCGTCCACTTCAACCTCCTTCTTTCCTTCTCGAGATTTCGTCCATCTCCTCCCTCGCTCCCGCTCCTTCGTTCCACTGACAAGATTCAACATTGGGTTTGGAATTGGTGTTTGCGCGTGCTGCTTATAACAGTTGAGCGAAATAGAAGCCTGCACCCCTGTGAAAGCTTTGAACGACATCAGGATCCAAGCCGAAGAAGCTCAGGGAGGGGAGCAGTCTGCGTTCATGAAGAAGGCGTTTGCTGTTTTGTTTCCTTTCGAGTCGTGAGTCCCGATCCCTTTGCCGACTCTGAAGGTTCTTTCCTTCGAGGATTTGAGGTCCTAGGCATGAAGGGAGGACGAGGGAGCGAAGGAGGGAGGGAGGGAGAAGGAAGGACGAACGAGCTCGACTCGCGACTCGAGCTGATTCGTCTCTCGACGGTTTCGACCTTCGTTTTTTACAGACCTGGATCCAACGCCTTGCTTGCAACCTTCTACATCTCTTCCTTTCCCAACCTGATCCTTGCGTTCATCCCTCCTGATCTGGACCTGAAGAACTTGAACGTCATGATTGCCGTTCGTTCAGCCCACTTCCCTCCCTCTCTCTCCCCCATCGAGCTTTCTCGTCCACTCACGACCCTCAGCCCAGCATATTACGCGTCCGATTTCGCTTGGACTGACTTCCTGATGTTGTTGATTCGATCAGTTCGCCACCGGAGGTCTTCTGGGCGACACCTTCCTCAACCTGATCCCTCACTCCTTCCTCGGCGAGCCTCACCCTTCTGGGGATGTCAAGATCGTCGTGGTTGAGCCGAAGAGGAACGTCTTGGTCGGCTGTGCGATCTTTGGAGGGTTCGCGTTGTTCTTCATGCTTGATAAGGTGAGTTCCGCTTCTTCAACCGCACCTTTTCTTCGACTCGACTCGACTGACGTTTCCTTCTGTTTGTGTGTGACCAGACGATGAGATACCTTTCTTCCCTCGCTGGAGACGATGCCGAGGAAGGAGGACACTCGCACGGACACTCTCACGCTGCTCCTTCGACTGCTAGGAGCTCGGCGGTGGAGAAGGACTCGACGACGGGAGGGGAGTTGAGGAAACGAGGAGTAGGAGGAGCTGCTACTTCTGCTGGAGAGGTTGCGGGTGTTGCTGAGGAGGTCAAGCACGTAGAAGGACGGACTTCGAAGGCTGGAGCTTACTTGAACCTTTGTGAGTCCCTTCGAGAGGAAGGACGGCGGGAGAGACGCGTTGAACTCGAGCTGACTTCTGATTTGTGTGGGATTGGACGGACGACCGTGATCAGTCGCCGACTTTACTCACAACATTACGGATGGACTCGCCATGGCTGCTTCGTTCTACGCTTCGCCTGCTATCGGTGCTACGACGACGTTGGCTTGTTTTGCTCACGAAGTCAGTCGTCTCTCGATTCTCTTCCTTCCGTTTTCTTCTTGTTCACAGATCAGCCAACTGATCGCATTCGCTTTTATATTATTAGATTCCCCACGAGATCGCGGACTACTCGATCCTGATTAAGAGCGGGTAGGTCCTCTCTCGATTCGTCTAGAAGGCAATGCGTCTCCCCGTTCTCGAAACTCATCTCTCGCTCCTCGTTTTCCTTCGTACAGATTCACGAAGAAGCAGGCTATGGGTAGTCAGTTCATCACCGGTGAGCTTCTTTCCCTCACCCTTTTTTTTGTGATCTTTCGATGCACGAGCACTGATCTCCTTTTTCGTTTTCCCTTCTCCCTCTTCAGCGATTGGGTTCGTTCTCCTCCCCCACCTTCCTTTCCTTCTTGACCTTCCGTCTGATGCTTCTTCCCGTTGACTTTCACCTGCAGAGCCTTCGTCGGGTTCGTGCCCCTTCTCCCTCTCTCCCCTTACTCTCCGCTACTTTACTGACCTCGACCCTCTCCCTCCTTCCCTCCCGCTCGCAGAACCTTCCTCGGGATCTTCATCCAGAACCTTTCGGCCTCTTCGGATTCTCACTCTACCGTCGCGCCCGATCTCGTCGCAGGAATGCTTACCAGTCAGTCCATCGACGCGTTGTCGACTTGACTTCCACGCTGACCGACGCGTTCCTTTCCTCTTCTCTCGCTCCTCAGCTTCCACTGGAATCCTCGGTACCTCGCTTCACGCGTCGGATCTGACCATCCCTATCGTTGCTGGATCGTTCCTTTTCATCGGGTATGTTGCATCTCTCTTCGACTCTCGTCGAACATTTCGTTGACCTCTCCTCTTTTGTTTTATTTCGCAGAGCCGTTACGGTGGTCCCCGAGCTTCTCGCTGACTGCAAGTCTGGAAAGCAGCTCATCAAGGAGATGATGGCGATGGGGGTTGGGATCTGCTGGTGAGTATCTACCTCGTTTTCGAAGGGAAGGAGGAAAGAGTCGAAGACGAGGAAGGCTGACTCGAGCTTTCAATGTCCTTCTTCTCGAAGCATGGCTTGGCTGAGCTGGAACGAGTAATGCGTTTCATCCCAAGGTTTACTATTGTAGAAGGGGAAAGGTTGCTCACTTGTAGGCGACTCGCACGACGAGCACGTCTGTTTTCATCACCACAACCTTGTTTGAATCGTTATTACTTTTCGTACAGTCATAGATATATCGCGGACTCCTTTGGCTATGAAGGTTCGACGTTTTTTTTTCTAGAGGAGCAGAAGCGAAGAAAGAAAGGGGAGGGGAAGGAGCGAACGTCTCGAGGAGGAGCGCGACCATGATGCTGGGGATGTCCTTCAACTGGCCGTAGTTCTGCGATGATCCTCGAGTGACTGAAACCACCGAGACTCTAAAAAAAATCAGTTTGGGAAAACAGCACGAGTCAGCGTTAGATAGAAGAGCACTGACGCGATTGGGGAAGGGAGGACAGGTCAGAAATGCCAGCTCTGAAGATCGAGAGACAGCGATTTGTGAGTCACCTTCTCGCTCTCTCTTATCAAAAGGGTCCGAAATCTCTCCAAGAGCCGAATAGTTACGTAACCTCACTCGTCCTTGGTCCCCTATTCTCGCCGGCTTCGTCCTGGTCCGGCAGTCGAAACCCAAAACGCGTTCAATCGTCCATCTCGACTGGGCGTTCTCCTTTCTTCTCTCAACCACCACCATCCCTCGCCACCCATCTATCAACTACAGTGAGTACTGACTCTTCTTCTTATACTGCCAGCACTCACCGGTACCCCCATCCGCTCGTACCGACGTCTCTCAACCCCTTCTCTTTCTTCTCGTCCATTCCCTTTCTCCCTCCGATTCTGCACCGCCCCGAAACCTCTCTCTCTTTCCTCAGAGACGAGTTGCTGATTCCATTCCTTGTCCTTCTCCTTCGTTCTTTATAGATGACCGACATCATCAACCCGTCTCTGTCTTCTCACTCTACGAGAGACGATGGCTCTGCTTCGACCCACCTTCACCGAAGCCATTCCGATGGATCTTCTCCTCTCGTACTAGGATCCGACGCTTCAACAACCAATCCAGGAATCACCAAGATACACTCAGCTAACGCTTCTTGGGGCAAGAGGACCGTTTGGGTCATCCTCATTCTGTATGTCTGCCGGTCTTTCGCCCTCAACGCTCCCGTTCCATCTCACGTCCCTTTTCTTGCTGTCACCCACTGACTTGCTCCTCTCCCTCCGTTTCGTCGTCTTCCCTCTCTCTTTCATCAGTCTTGGATGTCTCATCTTCATCGGCTCACTGGAGAACATGTCGGTTCGTTCTTTCTCTCCCTCGATTCGCCGCGTCGACTTCGTTGCACTGACGAAACTCGTTGTTCAGAACCCCCAATTCGCCTTCAGTGCCTCAATATTCCTTGATGGGTATCAAACGAGGATATCTAACGCTGTCTACATCATCTGATAACCTTCTTCGTTCCTGCTCGTGTAGGAGAGATTCGAACCGAACCGCTGGCTGTCGCTGACCTTTGTCTTTCCTTGCCCTCCTCAGCTACGTCTTCGCAGCCATCACGCCCGTAAGTTTTGCTTCCACAAAAAAATAACGTTGTATATCGGCTGATTATCTTTCTTTTGTTCACCAACAGATCTACTACGCCAAGTTCTCAGACCGTGTCGGACGAGGCGAAGCGCTCAGCGTCGCTTTTGTCTTTTACTTCCTCGGATTGATATTGATGGGCAGCGCTAGGCACAGCCCGCAGGTATCAGCTGGAGACGTGCTGTGAGTTCGGGCCTTCTCTACTTGCATCGTTTGGCGAAGCAGATGTCCTAATTTCTTCGCCTTTCTCTTTCTTCGAAGTCGATACATTGGGCACGCAGGAGTTTCGGTCCTTCCTGCTATCCTTGTGAGTTCAGCTTAGTTGCTACTACTGCCTCTCGTATTTCTGAACTTTTTTTTCTACAGATCGCCGACATTACTACGCTCAGGTTCCGAGGACTGGCTCTCAGGTGAGCTCGATTTCGACGCGTCGTTCGATCGGCTTGTTGATCAAATCCTCTCCCTTTTTATATTTTTATCTTCGCCTCCAGCCTCACTTCACTTCTCCCACTCATCAACACGTTCCTCTGGCCGCCCATGGTGACTGGACTCGGACAGACGAACACCTGGCGATTCGGATTCTTCACCTTCGTCAGTCTTTCGTCGTCGCTTCAGCAACCCACTCTCTCTCGTTCACTTCTGATACCTTCGGCTCCTTCTTGTTTCTTTCGAAACACAGGCTATTATCCTCCCTTTCTTCGTCCTTCCCATCGTCGCTCTCGTCGTGATGGCTCAACGCAAATGGTCGAAGGGAGAGGTGGTTTCGTCTTCCTCCACGAGTCTCGCCGGCAGGGTTGCTGCGCTCGACGTAAATATATAGGCCGAGCTCTGAAAACTTCCATAAGCCCACCTGTCTCTGATACTTCCTTCATCTTTCCGTTCTTTCGTTCTCTTCCAGCTCCTCGGATTGTCCATCCTCACCGTTTCCGTCGCGTTCATCATCGTCGCGGCCTACTTCGGCAGGATTTCATACGGTCAGAAGACGAGTACCTCTTGGGACTCTCCTACGGTGGTAAGCAGTTCTCCTTTGGGTCGATCTGAGTCTCGAGACTGACGCTTTCCTGCCCTTCCGTCGTTTTCGTTCAGATCGTCCTGCTCGTCCTCGGACTTCTGCTCTTCCCCGCCTTTGTTCTGTTCGAGCTCAAGTGGAAGAAGTCCCCAGTCTCTTACGCTCGTCTCTTCCAGAGCAAGATCGTTCTTGCCATCCTCGCCGTCGCTTTCTTCCAACAATTCGCCTTGTTGGTCTCGGTCGACTATCAGTTCATGGCTCACTGCGAGTTGTTTTGCTTCCGTCAAGACGGGAAGAGCTCACCGGTAGCAAATCGCTGATCCCTGCGACCCCTCTTTATCTGCAGATGTCTCTCGAGCTTCTCCTCAAAGACTCGGCAGCGCGTCCGCTTTTTATCTGAGGGACGCTCTCAGGATGACCAGTTGTTAGTCGTCCTCCACTCTCCAACGCGCCGGGGCCTCTTCATACTGACTTGGATACTTCTATTCATTCGAACAGATGGTGCTGCCGTCGTTGCTGGAGTCACGATGCTTCTCACCAGGAGATCGAGCAAAGTTTGTCTTTCTCCCTTCGACCCTCCTCGCGTCCTTCCTTTCTCACCGTCGACTGCTGTTGAACTGACTTGCAAACGTTTATTTGGACCTCTACTCCAGTGGCTTCTTGTGGCCGGACTCGTCGTACAGCTCGTCGGAACGGGGATCATGATCCGAAGAGGTTCGTCGCGTCGCGTCCTGCAGTCCCTTCCTCGCTCCTTTGTTTGACTGATACTCTTTCTTCAACAGGTGGCGCTGTTGATAAAGCCGAAGTATGTAGGCTCGTTTCTCCATATCCCTCGTCTTGACCGAATGCTGATCGACTGCCCTTCTCTCTCAGTTCATCGTCTGCCAAATCATTCAGGGAATCGGAGCGGGATTTGCCCACCTCGCTATCATCGTCGCAGCTCAAGCTTCAGTTATCCACGTCGACGTAGCGTCCATTACAGCCTTCGTGTTCCTCCTTGGATTCCTTGGAGAATATATCGGATCCTCCATCGGTCCGTCTCATCCCCCTTCGTTCTCCTTCTCTCTCCCTTCGTCCGCATTCTCCTCACGATGTTCTCTTCGTTTCTCGTTGACGACAGGAATCGAAGTCTGGTACAAACGTCTTCTAAGTATTCTCGGAACTCAATTCCCCGACAAGACCACCGCCGAGCTCATCAACGAGATCCGGTGAGCGTTTCTTTTCCTCCTTTCCTTTCCGACCTTCGCTGACAGGTTCGCCTCTTCCTCACCAGATCTTGGCCCTATGGTAGCGGCTACGGATACCCGAGTGCCGATCCCATGGCAGACGCGCTCAAAGCTGCGTTCAAGACCGTCTCCGTTCGACTTTGCATCATCTCGACTTGCCTCAGTCAGTTCTTCGCCCTTCTTTCATCTCTTTCCTCTTTGTCCCGCTCTCCTCCCATTTCATCTGTTTAACGCTCCTCTGCTCCATTCATTTTCAACGTCTCTCCTCCCGTTCATCTGACTCTCCTTCCCTCGCACCGCGTCGTCGCTGACCTTCCCTTCTCCTTTCTTTCTCTCCCAACCCTCCTCAGCCATCATCCCCATCGCCATTGCGTTCTTTTTCGTCCAAACCATCGAGCTCGGAAGCACTCAGAACGCCGTCGATCATCAAACCCTCGACGGAAAGACCGAGCGAGTCGAGGAAACTCAAGTCTAGGCTCTCGAGAGGGGAGAGTTTCGTCGTTTGCTGGCCTCGGTTTATTTTTTCTTCCTACGCTTACGTAGTGGATTTGCTTCTTTTCTAACGATATATTTTAACGACCAGTTTCTCTCCGAGATTGAAGACTGGGAGAACGATAGGGAGGGGAGAGAGACAGAGCCTCGACGCGTCGACGCGTCGATCTTGCTTTCCTCCGACGATCTTGACGATTCGGGAAGGAAGATAGACGTGTATCGTTCATCAAGAAGAAGGACTAAAAGAATCGAGAAGGAAGCAAAGGTACGTAGAAGTAAGGAAAATAGAAGCGGATCGAGCACGTCAAGAACATAAAACGAAGAGCGAAAAAGAGGAAGAAAGAGAGGAGTTGATGGATTATCGTCGAGCGCTCTCGTCCTTGGAGTCGTAGGAGGTGTCGATGGCTCCGAGGAGGAGCTACGCAGGATGCAAAGACAAACAAGAAAAAGTCAGTTCGAGAAAGAACGATAAGGAGAAAGGGAAGGAGGCAGCGATTCACCTTCGTGAGCCAGAGCTCGGGTGAGAGGTCGATGCCGGTTGTCCTCTTCATCTCCTCCGATTCGTTCTCGTAGTTGGAGCAACTAGAAAGAACAAATTGAGCTGGTCAGATGACGAAGAACGAGTGCGAAGGGGAGAAACGAAGGCTCACACATCGACGACTGAAGACGACGGGGAGGGAAGAACGAAGTCAGAACGAGGAAGAGAACGAAGTGTGAGATAGAGTGAGTAGAGTTGGACTCACGGTTTCCGACCTGAGGAGAAGTGTCGAGGGTACCGAGGAACGCCTTGGCCTTCTGATCGTTACCGACCTGGCGACGCGAAGAAGGAATCGAGGTCAGTCCGTGGGAGGAAGGAGAACTCGAAGAAGCGAAGGGAAACTGCTGGCTCACCTGGGCAAACATGAACGAAACTGCATCTGATCCGTAGCGAGAGTTTCGAAGCTCGTTGCTGGCGTTGGTGACGACCTTGAAGCTGATCGAAGAAGGAAAGGAGAACGCGGGAGTCAGCACGACGCGTCGAGAAAGAAGAAGCAAAATTCGTACTCACATGTGATCGGGAGCCTCTCCAGCAGGAGTTCCGTCAGTGATGGAAACAATCAACACGGGTTTTCGAAGAGAACCGTTTCGAGCAGGTCCAAGCACGGCGGGCTGGAGGATTTTCTGATCGAGCGACGTTCCGAGCTTTTGAGGACAGGAAACGGCGATCAGTAGAGAATTCGGCTCGAAAAAGGGAGGATTGAAAGCTTACAGGGGTGAGTCCAGAGAACTGGACTTGGGTCAGCAGCTGAGTGACGGCCTGCTCGTTGGTGACGTTGTTCCCTTCGACCCTTGAGTTCAAGAATCGAATGCTGATTCCATCGGCGTCGAACAGGGATGCGGCGAAAGCGACCTTCTGGAGGACGAGTCGGAGCTCGACGATTCGGTCTCCCTGAAAGAGAAAAAGGGACGAAACGAAGTCAGTTCGACGCACACTTCTCGACGAACGGAGAAAGCGGGCAACTTACGTTCTCCTCGAAAGCCATCGATCCACTGTCATCACAAAGGATCCACATGTCGAAGAGAGCAAGCTTGGCGAGATCGTAGGCAATCTCCTTGGGGATGCGCCACTCAGAGGAGATCTGCAGGATGGGGAGGGAGAAAGACGATCAGCGACGCGTCGAAACGAAACGCACCGACATCGCTTCAACTAAATGTCACGAAGATTGAACGTACCTTCTCGATGGCTCCAGACTGAACGACTCGTTGAGCGAGCTGATCAACGCTTCCAGGAGGGTACTGCGAAAAGAAACGAAAGGTGACGAGGTCTGAACGCGTCTCTCCTTTTTCTCCCTCGCTTCACCTCTTCTATCTGAAAACTCGAAACTCACGAACGACCCGATGTTCTGGTTCTGAACAGCCTGGTTAAGAATCTGAGCGATGACCTGAGGGTTGGTGGTTCCTCCTCCCTGTCCTTGCTGAGGCTGTTGTCCGTAGGCACCTCCTCCTTGCTGCTGCTGGCCGTAGGGAGGTTGCTGTCCGTATGATTGCTGACCACCTTGCTGCTGACCGTACTGACCTTGAGGGGGCTGCTGGCCGTACTGCTGGGAAGGAGGAGCACTGGGAAAGAACGAGACGAGACGCGTCGGTCAGCCCGACGAAAAGGTCCGAGAGCGAGCGAGGAAGGGGAGACGAGACGAACCCGTAAGAGGACTGCTGTTGTTGGCCGTACTGACCTCCTCCGGGAGCTGAGCCAGGAGGAGCAGAGTATTGGTTGCCGCTGGGGAGAACGAAGAGGGAAGAAGAATCGACCGGAAGCTTAGAAGTCGGATGTTCAAGCTCATCCTTTGAGCTGAAGGAACTCACGAGGGTCGTCCCCCAGGCACAGGAGGAGCTCCATAGGGAGACGCTCCACCCTGAGCACCGTACTGTCCTTGACCTTGAGGAGGAGGAGCGCCGTAGCTGGAGATTTGACGGAGAAAGAACGGAGCGAGGGGGGCGGTGGTCAATCAACGTGCTCGTCGTGCTCCTGCTCGTGAGATGCGAAACCAGACTTCCAAACTCACCTTTGTTGTCCCTGAGGAGCACCGTAGCTGAGAGAAGAGGGATATTCAAAGATCAGCGCTCTTTCGAAGGAGAGAGGAAGCAAAAGGTCGACTCACGATTGCTGCTGTTGACCTCCCTGAGGAGCTCCTCCGTAGTAGGAAGAGGCGGCACCTCCCTGCTGGCCTCCAGGTGCTCCGTACTGACCCTGAGGGGGTTGCTGGCCGTACTGTTGCTGCTGAGGAGGAGCTCCGTAGGCGGGTTGTTGACTTGGACGAAGGTGAAGGGGAGGGAGATCAAAGGGGAAGGGGAGCGTCAGCTTCGTCTTTTGAGCTGGCAGAGAGACGCAGGATGGTGAACGAGCTCACCCGTAGTTTCCCTGAGGAGCTCCATAGGCTGGTTGTTGTTGGCCCTGAGGCTTAGCTCCGGCACCTGGAGGAAGAGAGCAAAACGGAGGAGGGAAGGGAGGGAGGGAAGGTGATGAGCTGTGTTCGACCTTCGAGCTTTGTCGTTGTTGATGTTCGTTCATAAGAGCCATAATCTCAAGAAGGAGATGAGCTCACTAGCGGCGGCGGCGGCTGCGATCTATGATTCCGTCGAAAAAAAAAAACGAAAGCGAGAGTCAGTCAGAGTGGGTGGGGAAGCCGGAGGGAAGAACAAAGGAAGGGAGGGAGGAGATGGGAAGAAGGAGGCGTGTGTAGAACGGATCCGGGCTGGAAAGCTCACTTTGGCTGCGAAAGACTGAAAGAAGAAAAACATGTGTCAGCCAGGGAGCTGTAGGAGACCTATAGGACGAGGTTTTGAGCTCACCATGTTTGTAGAGAAGGTGGAAGTTGGGAGGGAAGGAAGGAGTGACAACCGTTCGAGAGGCCGACTCCGCTGTGCAGCGAGAAAGAACGAGTCGGATGCTTTCTTGAGTAGTTTTTTAGAAAATTACAGTGTCGCTTGGGGGTAGGAGATGGAAAACCTTAGCGACAGCTGATCAACTAAGGAAAATTTCCTAGGGGAGACGTCGAAGCGACGAGCCGATGACGTCGCTCGCTTTCTCCTCCACGAGCTCACCTCGCTTCTCTCCTTTCTCTTCTTCCTTCCTAACCCTCACCCTCACCCTCGTCCAAATCGACTTCTATCCAGTCATGGCCCACCCTCCTCTCCCCAGTCGACGACCCGTCCCTCCTACTCCCTCTGAACCTGTCAAAACGCTCTATCAGGAATCCATCGAGCTCCAGGATCTCTCCTCCTCTTCCTTCCCTCCAGAGACCTCAGTTTCGGACGATACCATCTCCCTCTGGGCGTACACGACCGCAGGAGGACTCGTATTCCTCAGCTTCCCTCTCCTCTTCTTCCCTAGGCTCGTCTTCTTCCTTCTGGGCAGTCTCGAGCTGAATGGGCAAGGGACGGGGAAGAGGAGGGAGGTCGTGGGCGATGGGCTGACGGGGTTGGAGAGCTTCCTCTGCCAGCAACTTGGGATTTTGTGAGTGTCGTACCTCTGAGTTAGAAGTGGATCAGTTCACAGATGGAGCTCGAGAAGCGAGGATCTTCAGAACAGGTGTAGAAGGAACTCAAAGCTGATCGTCTCCGCCTTCCTCGCTTCGACCCCCAATCTCGTAGGATGTGGACGCTTGCCTTCTTGATCTTACTCCTCGTTCGTCCTCTGTATCGCTGCCATTATGTCTCTCTGTCGCATGTCATTCTCAGCTGAGACTCTGCTCCTTGTTTTCTGCCCTCTTCCTTCCTCTCAGACCGCGCCTCCCCCTCCTCACGTCGACGCTCCTTCCCCGACGTCGTTCCCAAAGTCCAACAAACCGTCCAGATCCATCTCAGCTTTTCACTCCAAGAGACCTACAACTGGTTCGTCAAAGCTCATGATTTCGCTCGACTGCCACCGAGCTCAGACTGACCTTCGTTTCCGCGTCGCCTTCCTCCCCCTTCTCAGTCTTCGTCCTCACCCCAGCCTTCCTCATCTCCTCAGCAACTTCCTATTACACCTCCCTCGGCTCCCTGTCCGTCTTCTTCTCTGTCGTCACAGCCGTCATCGGTCTCTGGGGTTGCTGGGTGGTCAGTCTTGTCCTCTCTCGACTCGACCCGCTCGCTCGAAGCTGACCTCTCCTTCTTTGCGTGACGTTGCAGTGCATGTTCAACGACGAGCCAGGACACTTTAGCAAGACTACTGGGTCAGATAAGAGGACGAGTGGATTCCCGTTCAAGAATCGAAACGACGCCGACGAGATCAAAAAGAGGTTCAGGGAGGGAGGGTCAAAGTAGGCTGTTGATCCGAGAGAGAGAGGGGATATCTATGATAACGATCTAAACATATGCCACCTGTTCGTCCTACATTTCCAACGCGTCTTCCTGCCCTCGCTGAGTCGAATTTTCCGCCTCGAACGTGTCGACGCGTCCAAATTCAAGATGATGAGATTGCCTATCTTTCCCCTCCCCTATGAAGGTTCAATGGAAGGAAGCGAGACCATTATCAGAAGAGAGTTAAGGTTATAAGAGGGGAAAGTAGGTAGGGCGTCGTTCTCAAAGTGAGGAAGAAAAGGGCCAACAAGAAGGACAAACCAAAACAAAAAGACGACGCGACGGAATGAATGCTTCTCGCCCTCCTTTCAGAACCAGCTCAGCCTAGCTACATCGACGGCTTTACCATCCCAATCCAACGCCTTCTCTCCGAAACCCAAACACTCCTCGAACAAGAACCTCGCGACCTCTTCCCTCGAGATGCATTTGGGTTTCCAGAGCTTCTCTTCCGCGGCGTAGGCTGGGACGGTGGAGGTCGTGAGGAGGGAGGGGTTGCCGGTTACTGAATACAAGCAAAGGATAAGCGAATAAATGGTCAGTATGAATAGAAAGGTCTGATCACGAGGAAGAAGAACGAATGCGATGAGGAAGACGCGTCGAGAGAAAGGGAACTCACGCCAACCAGGCCGAACGATGGTGACTCTGGAGAGCGAGAAAGGATTGCCGGGGTTCTTGACCTGAGGAAGAAGAGAATCGAGAAGAGCGAGTGGGAGGATGGCGTCGGAGGGGGCTGGGTTGGGAGCTGGAAGGGGGTGAGGACCGTGGAGGGAGGCGAGGTGGAGGAGGTGTTCGAGTCCGTCTTTGTCCTGCGAAAAAAGGAAAGTCAGCGAGAGAGTTGAACGAAGGCATGGAACTTCGAAAAGGGAATGAAGACGGACGTCGTGAGCCTAAGGAAGAACATAAGAAGAAAACGAGGGGGGTCAGCTCAGGTCGAGAGGAGAGGCGAGAAGACGAGCTGAACGAACCTGTTTTAGCAACCATCCGTAGAGAGATCTGAAGGCGATAGGCAACCTCTTGTGAGCCTCAGGTCCCAATCCAGTCGAACTGAGTCCGATGAGCTTGGGATCAGCTCCTGGGGTTGAGGCGATAACCGAGAGGACGTTGAGAAGTGAGAGAGTGCACAGATTGGCTACGGGAAGGGTTACCCCCCCGAGTCTGCAGGGAGAAAAGAAAGAAGCGTCAGAGAGGGCGATAGAGGAGAGAGTGAAGAGATCAAATCTCACCCAATCCCAAACCCAGGGGCGTCCATAGGAGTTCCAATGGTGAAGACGACCGCGTCGCAGCTCTTCGCTCCAGCTTCGACCCAAGCTCGTTCGACGTCGTCTCGGACGAGAGCGTCTCCTTTGACGATCTTGACTCTTCCGGTGGCGATGTGAGGGAAGAGGGCATCGGTTTCAGGGAGGTCTCGTCGAAGGAGGAGGGTGAGAGTGGTGTTGGAGGAGGAGGGCTCGGAGAGGAGAAGTCGAGCGAGATGGTGTCCGATGTTTCGAGAGGCGCCGAGAAGGAGGAGCTGCATCTTTTGTGTAAGAAGAGAAGTGTCGAATCAGTTGAGCGAGGTGGGTGGAAGTTGGGAGAGAATAGGGAGGAGAGACGGGGACGGATCTTAAAAAGTATCGGACGGAGAGTGTTCGGCTTGACGACGCGTGGAACGAGCCCGACGGGGTTGCGGGTGCTTTTTCTCGTTCCTCCATAAGAAGTCCTCCGACCCCGAAGGGCCACTAGAGCGAGGTAGAGGCTTCTGAGTGACGTGTTGGTTCTGAAGCTTAAAGAGGAGGAGAAAAGAGAAGAGCGAAGGGTGCATCGTCTGAAGTGAGGAGAGAAAGAAGAAGACGCGTCGGTCAGTGAGTCAGGTTTCAAGGAAACATACGAGCAGAAGAAGGAGGTAAGATTTGGATCAACTTACAAAATCGTAACATAGAGAAAAGGTTTCGGTTCTCGTCCTCAAGAGTAGGAAGCGAAAAAGAAGCGAGGCGAGACGACGAGCCCGGGCATCGCTTCTGGATTCCCACGGCAGCTTGAGTGTGTCGACCTGTTGAAGGGCATAGAATGGGCCAGGATATCTTCTGTCCGAAAAAAGGGGAAACGATGAGATCGTGGCCGTCGAGAACAAACGAAACGAAAGAAGGCGAGAAGGGGAGAGGAGAGGAAGGATGCCCGAGCTCACCAGAATCTCTTCGCTCGGAATCGCCTCAGTCTTGCGGAGGGTAGGTCCTGCGAAGATGTCGATACTTGGCGAGGGAAATCAGAGCGAGAGTTTCTGCCATATCAATCAAGGAGGAGGACGAAAGGAGGTCAGGGAGTGAGAATCGGGGAGAGTAGGCGAGGAGGAAGAGGACGTCGACGAACCTTTCCGAACGTGCTCTGCAAGATCGAGCTTCTTCTTGATCTCCTCTAGATCTTTAAGATCCGAGTTCTCTGTTCGAGTTTGACCAGGGGGGGAAGAGGAGGAGTGAGGGGGGTCGCAAGGCGTCGAGGGAGGGGAGGGCTGAGCTCACTTCTGAAACTGGTTCGCACTCGCAGAGCGAACTGGTACGAAGGATCGGGGCTAAGAGCCAGAGAAAAGAAGAACGTGAGCTTCAAAGGTGTGCTGAGAGTGACTAGAGAGGGCTCACTAGTCTGGAGCCAGCCGAAGAAGCTGAAAGGGCAGGCAGAACGAGGAGGGAAGGAACGTCGGGTGAGCTCGAGCTGGTAGTTGGAAGAGGAAGAGAGCGAAGGTCGTTCGCTCACCTGTTTGTAGATCCCAATCCCTCGTTGTCTGAGCTGAGCTCTGTCTAGCGATGCCATAGCGCTGTTCGATATTGTGAAAAAAAGCCTAAAGAAGACGTGGCCGTCGATGATGAACTCAGCGAAAGAGACCTCCTTCGAAGCTGACTTCCAACGCCTTCGTATGAACGTCCTCTCATTTCTCGAGCGAAGGAAGCTCTTCCTCATCCCACTCGCCTGTGTATTCATCCTACTCCTCCTCGCCTCAAGATTCTCGAATCAAGATGGATCGTCTTGGCCAGCTTCCCTTCGATCCTCGTCCTCAACGGCGCTCTCGACCTCTTCAGGCTCGAACGTCATTTCGTTCGCCTTCATCACCTACGGACTTGATAGCGCGAAGGAGGCCGGTGAGTTGTCGGAATATGTATACACACGCGTGACTAGTTTAACCTTAAATCCGTTCTTGCTTTGCAGCTGTGACGGTGAAGAGGTGAGTCGGAAAAGAAGGAAGGAAGGAGAGGTGTTGAGCTTCGTCAAGCTGACCTCCCTTCCTCCCTTTGTGCTCTCTCTCTCTGTTCTAGTCTCCTCATGCATATCTCGCGACCGTTGGAGATACACATCCTTGCTAGTGATGATGCTGCGACGTACCTAGAGGCTCGGTGAGTTCACAACGTCTTTCTTCTTCGTTCACGTTCCTCTCGCTCGCGTCCATCTATGTAGTTCTTCTCACTCACCCTCTTCCTCTCCTCACGCCCCTAGACTCGCCCTCGTCCACCGCCCTGCTCACAACGTTAAGGTTGTCTTCTACGTTCGACCGGAAAGGGATCTCGCTGCTCGAATCGACAGGGAAGGGCAGATGTGGTCGATTCAGTCAGTCTTCGCGTCCCCCGAGTCGCCCTCTCAAGTGACCGTCTGACCCCCGAATCAGTCACTCTTACGTCGGTGGGCTCATGAAGCTCTTCCTTCACGAGGCTCTTCCTCCTTCAGTCCACCGAATCCTCTTCGCAGACACCGACGGACTCTTCATCGTCGATCCAGCACTTCTTTGGGACCAGATCTTCCCTCAGTTCTCCCCGACAACCATGCTCGCCTTCCCTTACCACCCTGAAGCTCCCCTAGATGATGCCTGGCATGGTGCGACTCGCATATGTAGCTGCATCATGGCTGCGTGAGTTCTCAACGCGTCCCTCTCCCCGGGCTCTTCTTCCTCTCCGATCTGCGTCTCAGGCGCTAATCGACATCTTGTTCCGTTCACTCGGCTGTCTCCTACGCAGTGATCTCGATCGGATGCGAGAGGTCCGGTTCATGGGAAGCCGATACTACGCGGACGAAGTGGACTCGATGGGGAGAGTCGTTCGACCTGTCGGTTCTGCCATCTGGAAGGGAACCTATACGACTGGGGAATCAGGGAAGATCGAGGATAACGTCGGAGGAGATCAAGGGTTCTTTTATCCCATCAAACAGGTTCATCCCGAGGTGAGTTGCTCTGCTTTCTTTGTCGAAAGGAAGACGCGTCGAGCTCTTCACTGATTCTAACTCTTCTTCTCTCGCCCGTTCCTCTTCAGATGTTCATGGGTTCGTCATCTCGCCCGAAAAGCTCCTTTTACCATCGAAGCTGACCGTTTTGCCTCTCAGATCTTCCACTCTCTTGGGAGATCACTTCTTGCACTCGAACTTTCTTCGAGATCGGTCTGGACATCAGCGATGGACGCGACGATACAACGGAAGCGGAGGCCATCGCTGTTTCTAAGGGTCATACGGGGAATCCAGAAGAGGAGAAGAGCCTTGTGAGTTGACCTCGACGCGCCTTTATCTCTCGTTTCCGTCGATGCGCCGACTGACTGCGTCGTCTGCGTTTTCTTTCCAGATCGTCCCTTCCTTCTTGCACTTGTACGCTCATCCTCTCCCCTTGTCTTTGAATGAGTTCACTCACTGATATCTCTTGCTTCTCGCTCCTCTTCAGCAATTGCAAAGACGTGTGAGCGAAGAAGAGAGAGAAGCGAACGCGACGCGTCGAACCTGACTTTCCTGCTCTTCCCTCCTCTCAGCGACAACATCTTCGTCTGGCCAGGCTGGGAAGACCCCACCGACGACTGGGCTAAACGCTGGGGACCTACTGTTCTGCATTACGCTCGATACAAGGCTCGTCGATCCGCCTTCGTCTCTCGTCTCTCTTTCCCTCTCCGCGTCTCGGATCTGACCAGCAACGTTTCTTCTCGATTCTCTCAGTGGATTTGGCTCAACCGAGCTCCAAAAGGAAGCACCACCATGTCCGTCTCTCGAGCTAGCGATCTTCGTTTCGCCGACGAGATCTGGTTCGAGGAGAACGGAATGCCTGACCCTCCTCGACACGAGAGACCGAAGAATGATGGACTACATCCACTTTGAGGGGAGTGTAGAGATGCGGACTGTCTTTTGGACTAGTATTTATGACTTTCTTGTGCTCGAGCTGAGTTGGAGAGAGAGCAGAAGCGAGAGGGAGACGCATTGATCAAGCTTCCTCAACCGTCGTGGCTGCCTTTCCCTTTCCCTTCGACGACTTGGCTTCCTCCCGAGCCTTCTTGACGGCAGCTAGACGAGCTTTAAGAGCTGCTACACGATCGAGTCCATCCTCCCTGGATAGAGCGGAAACGCAGGCAAACGAGAAGAAAGAGAAGGGAAGAAGGAGGAAAAGAGGTGAGCTTCGTTCAAAACACCTTCGCACTCCGCCTTCAGATCCAAACTTTCTCGACCTGAAGAGGGAAAAGTTGACTCACTGAGCCCTCTCCTCGTCCTCCAACCGAGACATAATCTCCTCCTTCTCCTCCAGCTCCTTCTTCCGCCTGATCGCACCCGCATCCTCCTCGACGACCTCCTCCTCCTTCTCGTCGGGGTTCTTCAAACGAACTGGCTCGGCGGCGTAGGTAGCTCTTGATCTGGCATTGTCGGAAGGGGAAGGAGGTGCTGCTGTTGTTTGGGAGGTGGGTTCGGGCGCTGAAGCTTGTTGAGAGACGATGGAGGAGAGGAAGGAGTCGAACTCGTCGTCGACGGTCGTTGCAGGAGGGGGAGGAGGAGGAGCTGAAGCTGAGCTTGAAGCAACTGGTTTCGAGGTGGATGGCTTGGATGGCTGCTCGTCTTCCTCTTCAGACTCTTCGGGATCTTGAGAGAGGGCGAGGAGAGTCTTCGAAGGATCCGAGAAGAAGCCTTCGGGGACGCCTGAGCTCGTTTTGGGAGGACCCTCGACTCCGACCTTCCTCTTCTTCCCTTCACCTCCATCTCCAGCGGTAGAGGTCCTCTTCTTATCGGCAGCTCTGGCGGCTGTCTTCTCCTCGAGTTTGGCGGCTGCTCGAACGGCGGATGGTCGGATCGGTTTGGACGAAGCTGAGGAGGAAGAGGCTGTCGACATGGTGGCCGCCTTTCGAGCTCGGAGAAGTGCACGAGCGTCGGACATTTTTGAGGAGAATAGAGGGGAAGGGTAAGGGAGTGAGAGGAGAAGGAAGGAGTGGTAAGGGATTGTGGATTGGAGGTTTGGGTGCTGGGAGGAGATGGACGGTGAGAGGAAGGGAGGAGGAAGGAAAGTTGAGCTCGTTTCCGTTCCCTTTCTCGCTCCCTTCCTTTCTGCTTCCAACAGCCATAGTCGACGAAACCCTACCTTCTCTAGTCTCCCCAGACGAATCGCAGTCGTATCTCCCTTCCCTCTTCATCCTTCAATCTCAAAAATGGAACGCGTCTTCTCTCCTCGAATCTCTCAACGAGCTCACGATCTCGCTCCTCCTCGCCTCCTTCCTTCCTTTCCCTCCTCTTCCCATGGAGCTAAAACTGCACATCCTCTCCTTCGCCATCACCCGCTACATACTCTCGAGCGAGCCTAGCTTTCATCGAAATGGCGTCGGAGCTTCTCTTCTCTACCAGGCCGTGGAGGTCGTTGCGTTGGAGTCGACCGGCGGCTCATGGGTCGACTGTTTTGCAAGAAGGTGTGTTCCTTCCCTCCTTCCATCTTGATCCTGATACACGTTTGTCTTCTCTTCGTACAGTGATCTGACCCCTTTCTTACAGCCCTCCTTTGGATCCAGTAGGAGAGCTCCTCAGCGCAAGGTTGAACGCTTTCCTCTCGCTCGTCGCTGCAATCAGGCCTCCTTCGACCTCTTGGATCTGCCCCTCAAAAAACCTCTTCTCCGCCCGATTCCACTTCCACATCAAAGGTCCCACCTCCTCACCATCAGCACTCTCGCCTAACGAGTTAAAGTTCGCTCGGTTCCTTCACATCTCGTCGTCGCGTCGGATCAGTGATTCAACCAAACTAACCAACCAGTTCTCCCTCGTCCATTCTTTCTTCCTCTGTTCTTCTTGGACTTTCGTACACCTCCGCTAGATACGACGTCTCTCGATTATGCACGACCTGCGGTTGACGGCTCTCTCGTACCCCTGCTCCTGCGAGTCGAAGGCAAAGGCGTCCCCTCGACGCGTCTTCTCTTTCCCCTTCGCTTTTCTTCGTCCGAGATCGAAAACGCTCGGGTTTGTTTGGTTTACGAGTCTCTGGAGCGTTTTCGTTGTGATTCGTGATTTTTGTCTGAACTTTGAGAACTCAGTGGACGAGGGAGGGGAAACGAGGATGGAAAGCACCGACGCGTCGTCGATTCGACGCGAGCCGATCAGAGGGTTTGAAGAGAAGAGACTCATTATACGAAAACCAAGAGCGAGCTAGCGAGATCAAGAAGACTAACGAAACGTGGAAAGGAGAGGGAAAAAAAAGAGAGAGAAAGAAAGAAAGAAAAAAGAAAGAGAACGAGAAAGCGAGCAAAAAGAGTCAAGAACCGACCGACCTAGACGAACGAACGAACGAACGATCAAAGTCAAGTCAAAACCGAAACAGCGAGGCGAACCACATACAGACCTATTAGAAGAAGATATAAGTCATCACAAACACGCCCAAGCACAACGCGGCCACGACCTCCACCGGCACGCCTTGTCCAACTGCCTCCTTCACCTTCGTCTCCACCCCAGCTCCGTCTGCTCCTCCCTCGGAAACGCCTCCCCCCCTCTTCCTCAGCCCAGCGATCAACGTAGGGTTGGTGGTAGCGTTGGCGAGCTTCTCCTTGAGCTGGTGGATCTCCTCCTTCAACTTCTCGACTTCCGACTTTGGGCTCGACGAGTTCGAGACGGCGATGACGGGGGCGACGAGAGGGGATGGGGACGAGGTGGGTGGGAGACCAGTGCCTGATGCGAGGTTCCTGTCTGAGGAGGTGGTGTTGGTTCCGTTGGTGGGAGGGAAGGAGGAGACGAACTGGGAAGGAGGGGTAGGCTCGGAGGAGGAGGTGGGGAGGGTGGTATCGGCTTGGTGGAATTGGGTGGAGGTGTTGGTAGGGGTCGTAGGGGAGGCGCCGTTGACGTTGGTGTTGGGCTGATGAATCAGAAAGGAAGGAAGGAGAGGAGGAGAAAAGGTCAGCGCTGGGTTGAGCTGTTGAGCTCGACCGAAGGGAAGGAAAGAAGAGACGCGAAGAAAGCAAGGAGAGGCGAAAACTCACCGATCCATCAATCAAAGTCGACTTGTCCATATCCTCCTGGGTGATAGCGTGTCTCTCTCCGTCGGTGTTGGCGTCGAGGTAGGCGCAACGGATCTTCTGCTCGTGGATCTTGGACCGTCCTTCCTTCTCGATCGAGCTCCACTGGGTTGGTTTCAAAACGAAGAAGAGGACGAGACGGTCAGCTTTTCTCTTTCACGTAGAGAGGAAGAGTAAAAAAGAGAGAGAGAAAGGAGGAGGAGAACTGACGATATCCTGCAAGGTGAGGGTCTCCTTGTCGGAGGAGATGGTCGCTGACTGAACGAGGAACTTGTCCTTGCACTTGACTCCGGCGGGAGGATCCTCCTTCATGGGCTGCAAGAGAACTGCGAGAAACAAAGAAGATGAGCAGAGAGGAGGAAAGTCAGCTTCGAGAGAGAAGGAGGAAAGTCGGCTGGCGGCAATGAAGGAGGAAAGGAGGAGAGGAGGAGGAGCGAGGTGAGGCGTTTCTCGAGCGCGGTCTTGTCCTCCTTCCTGCTTCCTGCTTCCTCTCTGAGAGCAGCTCAGCATAGAGAGCTCCTCGAGAGATCAAACCAGCACATACACTCTCCATCCCTCTCGAGAAACCCAACGAACGAACTCCAACGAAGGAAAGGAAGGGAAGGGAAGCTGAACTGACCTGACACCTCGACCTTCTCTCCAGGCTCGATTCGTCCAGAGTTGGGTCGAACGCAGTACTGAAAACGGACCAACGAGGATATATATAAAAAGGTCAGCTATATGCTCTCATCATCTCTGGTAACGATCTGCTGCTAGAAACGAGGAGCAGCGCGGAGTTGAACGAGACGAGAGAGGCAAGCTCCTTCCCCTCCCTTGCCTTCCTTCTCTCCTTCCTTCCTTCCCTCCCTCTTCTCGTTCAAAACTACTCCTTCATCCAGCACCATCCCCTTCCTCCACCTCGTGTTTCCCTCTCGACAAAAGCAAAAAGAAAAGAAAGCGACTCGCTGCTCGACGAAGCTCGCCACCTCGTCCCATCGCCAGCACCTCCCTCCCTCCTTCTCCTCTCCCTGCCTCGTTTCTCTCTCCGACCACTCACCTGTTTCGGCGCCGTCGTCTTAACCTTGAAAGCCACGCTCTCCGCGTTAGGGTTGCTGATAACGAGGATCTTCTTTACGAGTTGGGTGAGGGGACCTAAGGTACGAAAGAAAGGGAGATGAGCGAACGAACGATCCCAGAGAGAAACCACACAGACGCTCGAGAACTCACGAGCGAAAGCGAGTTGAGCAGAGGGGGAGAGGTCGACGCTCATTTTGGGGAGGGAGGAGGAGGAAGGGTTGAAGGAGATTTGGGGGAGGGAGGGAGGGTGGGTGAGGGTTGGGAGGGGAGGTGAGACGAGCAAAGAGGGACCGAGGGCGGAGCAGAAGAGGGATCGATCGCGAGGGGGTCGAGGGAAAGTGACGAAGAGGAAGGGAAAATATACACAGACTGGTTGAGTTGTTAGTATAACGAACAGCTTCTAGAAGTTGTATCTTTTCTACGAGAGAGAGCCTTTTTAAAAAATGGAAGGAGAGAGCGCTCCCCGACAAGACGCGTCTCTTCCTCTTCCCTCATTTTCGTGCTCCTGCGAGAAAAAGGCAAGGAAAAACAAAGGGTCGTTCGTGTCGTTAAAAAAGAGAAAAAAAGAGAGCGTATACCACAACTTGAACGTAAGAAAAACTCGAACCAAACCAAACCACCTCTCGCTCGAAACCCCCAAACGCGTCCCCTCCCTCCTCACACACTCCCCCCCATCTTCGCCAACAGCGCCTTCAACAGATCTACCACCTCCTTGTTCTCCCCTCCTCCCACTCCCCCAGCACCAGCAACACTCGTCGCAACGCTCGCCAGCTCCTCCAACCCTCCCGCTCCTCCTCCCGCTCCCTCCTCCGTTCCTCCTGCTCCTCCTGCCGATGCTGCTGCGGGTGTAGGCAAACCGACGAGTCCAAGCGGCGGCGAAGGGATCGGAACATCCCTGATCGGTAGGTAGAGATCCGAATCTTCGTCCTCGTCTCCTTCGTCTCCCTCTCCCTCTTCCTCTTCTTCATCGTCGTCGTCGTCCGAGTTGTCGTCGTCCTCGGAATCCGACCCGTCCTCCTCGTGATCCGACGAGGGATCCTGCTCGTTTCCAACGACGGTAGATCCAACGACGAGCTCCCTAGGTCCAGCGAAAACGAGTCCTTCCTGCCCTCCTGAACCCGACGCGACGACGGCACCGGCAACGAGTTTCGCCAACCTCCTCCTCTCCTCCTCCTCGTCAAACTCCCGTTCCCTCCTCTGCTCCTCCGCCAACCTCTGCTGCTCCTCCTCCGTCTCAGGTTCAGGAACCACGCTCGTACTGCCACTCCTGCTCCTCCCACTCCCACTCCCACCATCCGCACTAGCGGTCGTGCTTCTGCTCCTGCTCCTCCTCCTCCTCGGCTCCTCGAGCGGCAACCCCAACTTGACGTTCTTGATGTTCCTCCGTCTCAACGCAGAGTTCTCTCGATCCCTCGCCTTCTTCCGGAGCTGAGCGGCTTGGTCCTCTGGGTAGTCCGAGTCGCTGTCCTCCTCCTCTCTGTCGTCCTCGTCGTGGTCGTCGGTTTCGATCGCTGAGCCTTCGGATTCCTCTTCGGAGAAGTCGAGTTCATCGATGTCTTCTCCTCCGTTCACGGCGGGAGCGGGAGTGGTAGCGGTCGTAGAGGACGAAGGTTCGGGTCGAGCTGAAGCTGAAGGAGTCGTCGATTTGACGTTGGCTTTCCCCTTGCCTTTCGATTTCGACGACGACGACTTGGATTTGGACATGGGAGTGGTAGGAGGGAGGTGAGCGAAGGGGTGGATGGGTGGAGGGGAGAGGGCCTGGGCTGGGTCGTAGATGTTGGGGGTTGGACGAGGGGGTGGAGGGAGGTTGAGTTTGAGGGAGTGGATCCTTTTGAGCGAGGGACGAGAGAGAGAGAGAGAGAGAGAGAGAGCGGGGAGAGGGTCAGTTTAGGGAAGAGTAGGAAAGGAAGGAAACAAAGGAAAGGAGTGGAGAGTTAGTGGAAGAAAGGGCAGAAGAAGGAAGAAGGAAGAGGGAGAGGGAGACGAGACGAGACGAATGAAAACTCACTCGTTCCTCGCCGCCGCCAACTGTTTCCTGAGCGATTCGTTCTCCTTCTCAAGGTTCGTCACATGGTTCTTGGCTTTCACTCTCGACTCCAGAGCTACCCCCCGCCCCCCCCCCCGCACACACACCCAAAACCACAGAACAAAACGGAAAGTCAGCTCCCTCTCTCTCGGTTCCGACGCGTCTTTCCCATCCCACTCACCAGTAGCCTTGTTCCTCGCCCTCCTCCTCTCCAACGCCTCCTCCCTCGTCAACTTCTCCCTCTTCGTCCCTCCTCGTCCTCCTCCAGGCGTGGACGCCGTCTTGGGGGTCGCTCGAGCTGCTTCAGCGTCGACGCGAACCCTCCTCTTCCTCGACCTCTTGGGAGGAGGGTTGTTGTTGGTCGTTGAGCTTCCGCCGTCCTCGTCCTCGTCGTCGTCGATGGTTCCTCCTCCTTCTCCTCCTCCTCCGTTGATGCTCCCTCCGGCGTCGTTGTCGTTGTCGGCTTCCTCGACGGTCTCCTTCTCCTTGCCCTTGCGAGATCGTTTCGGAGGTCGTTTCGACGTCGACGTCCCTGCTGCTGCTCCTCCTCTTGGGGTCGAGGTAGATTCGTCTCCCGAGTCGTGCTGCTGGTTGCTGCTATTGGAGAGGGTTCCATCCTCGTTGAGTTGGTTAAAAAAATCGGTCCTGTTGGATCCCGATCCACTGGCGTGAGCGTTCGACGACGAGAGAGGACGTTGAGGAGCGGAAGCGTAGGTGAGGGTGTTCTCGTCCGGGAACGACGAGGGCGTGAAGACGTAGTTCGGGGTAGGTAGATGTCCTGAGGGAGTGTTGGTAGAAGAAGGAGGGAAGTAGGAAGGATCCTCGTCTTCGCCTTCTTCTTGAATCGGCCACCACCAGTCGAGTTGGTTCTCCTCCCCTCCTCCTCCTCCTCCTGCTGCTGTTCCTCCTACTCCTCCCAGACCATCTCCACCTGCTCCTGCTCCTGAAAGCATAGCGTCCATTCCTCCTCCACCACCACTGCTGCTACTCGCTCCTACTCCTATGAACCCTCCTCCCAGTCCCCATCCAGCTGATTGATCTCCTTGATTGAGAGCCGAGAAGAACGAAGGATCCAGTCCCGCCCAAGCTGCCTGTTGAAGTTGAACGAGCTGATCGTCCACCTGAGGAGGTCGAGAAGGTCTTCCAGATCTCGTCTTCACGGGAGCGAGCGTTGGATCCGGTAAAGGAGGTTGAGGGAGGAGAGAGAGGATCGAGAGCAGGTTCGGTTGCAGGAGGAGCGCGTTGAGCGTTTGCTGGTTGAACGAACTATTAGGAGGGAGGGATTGGTCGTGGTGCAGAGATTCGGAGGTGGAAGTGGAGGAGGAGAGGTTGGGAGCGTTGGCTTGGAGAGCGGCGATAAGGGTTTCCATCCCCTGCGAAGAGGAGAGGAGGGAGGGTCAGCTCACGCAAAGGGAGGGAAGGAGCAAAGCGCGAGCTCGAACGAACGAAGGAAGGAAGGAGAGACAGACACTCACTCTCCAGTCTGCGTTTTGCTGGTTGGCTTGCATGTTGGCGTTGACGGAGGACCGCAAAGCAGCAGCTGCCAGCTCCTCCAAGGGATTCATGGGAGGAAGGAGGAAGGAGGAGAAGATGGAGGTGGAAGGAGGAAAGCGTGTCCGACTTTGAGGGACTCGTGTACATTCCGTTTCGTCCCTCTTTTAATTTTATTCTTTCAAAGCGAATGCTGGCGTAAAACGAAGCTTGTGTATCGTGAGGTAGAAGAGAGAATGTGCAAGAGAGAAAGAGAGAGAGAGAAAAGCGTATCGTAATAAGTAAGGAGAGAAAAAGCGAGCGAGGCGTTGGGATCATTAGGAGCGAGAGGGAGGGCGTGAAGTAAAGCATAAGCAGCGAAGCGGAGCGTAAAAGCAAGCGAGAGAGAGAGAGAGAGCGTAGTAGTATGAACAAAGAGAGAAGCAGAAACCTAGCACCTTCCAACAGGACCGATCTAGTAGGCCCAGAGACCTTTGAACCCGGCTCGAACCCTTTCGATGGTCGAGAGCGCGTCCATTCCTCCCGTGAGGGAGCTGAAATCGAGGGATCCCATGAGAGGCCAAGAAGTTTCTTCGGGAGTGGGGTCGGGAGCGAAGTAGAATCCGGCGAGGAGGACGAGGTAGCTGTCGATAGAGAAAGGGAGAGGTCAGCGAGAGGGAGAGAACGACCAAGGCCAAGTGGAACGAAGACTCACGCAAGGATGAGGATGGATCCTCTGTGGTAGTTGGATCGAGCTTCGATGTAGGTGTAGGTGAGGAGGAAGATGGAGAAGATGATGGCAATGCAGTCGTATTGAGGGAAGATGAGCCTGAGAAGAGATCGAACGAACGAACGGAGAGGTCAGTCGTCGAGTCAAAGTCGCGTCGGGTTCGAACAAACGCAAACTCACGTGAAGGTATCGAAGACCTCTCCCATCTTGCTCGGGTCGTAAAGAGCAGAGAAGGCAACCATGGCGGGGATCTGAAGCAGGCAGACCTGAAGGGCGTAGGCGGATCCGATCTCCATGCTGAGAGAGGACGGGAAAGGAAAGAGGTCAGTCTCCTCGTCGTCGTGAAGCGAAGAAAGAAGAAAGGGCCCACGAAAGGGCGATGTTTCCATTCAGAGCGAAGGACATGGCGTTCATGAACTCGGTGGTGTTGGGAACGAGAGCGAAGATGGTGATTCCGAGGAACTTTTCGTCGATTCCCGATCCCTCGAGGACGACGTCGACGACATCGACGAGGATCTCTGTAAACGACGAGGAAGGAGGTTGAGTCAGCTTCGAGGGATCGGAAGTAAGTAAGAGAGCTTAGACGAACCAGCGATGATGGCGTAGAGAACTGTGCACGAGAGCAAGACGGTCGCAGAAACGAATCGACTCCAGGAGGGACCGTCGTGTCCTCCGTGCTCCTCCTCCTCCTGAGCGGCCTGAGCGACTGGTGCTGACGAAGGACGAGGCTTCTGAGCCGAGTTGATCGTCTGCTGGTGTCGAAGGGCTGTGACGGTGGCGGCTGTGACTGCTCGAGTGAAGTCTTCCGAGGTGAGGGATCCGGGAAGGTCCAAAGTGGGCATCGTCGACGATCCTCCGTCCCGTTGAACGTAGCTCTCGATGAAGGGAGTGAGGCTTCCAGCTGGAGGGACGACTCCTCCTGATCCGGTGGAATGGATGCTCGACGTCATCGCTTGAGGGTTGGGCTCCTTGGATCCTCGTCGACTCGGTTCGGGACGAGGTTGAGCGCCTGAGGGAGGGAGAGGTTGTCGCTCGTGAGGAAGAGGGAAGTAGGAGGATGGTCGAGAGAGGAGTCCCATTCCGGGGATGTTGTTGGTGGTAGGAAGATAGTCTCGAACCTCCTTCGCGATGTTGCCGGGCGTGAGGCGGTTGTGGATCGAAGCTCGATGAGCAGGGTGAAGAGCTCCGGTGGTGGCGAGTTCGGGCTGATTGAGGAGTTGCTGAGGGTTCTGCCAGATCTGGGAAGCGTGGGTCCGAAGGGAGAACCAGAGACCGATGAGGTAAGACTGAGAGAAGGAAAGTGGAAGAAGAAGGGAAGTCAGTTCGAGAGGAGAGAGAGAGTCGACGAGAGGGAGAGGAAGAACGAACGAAGAGGAGAACTCCAGCACAGAAGTACATGAGGTGCTTGACCGAGTCCTGGTAGAAGGGATCCTTCGCTGGGTCGGGATGAGAGTATCGACAGCTCTGACACATCCAAGGTTGTCGACCGACGGGCTCTCTCGAAGGGAAACCAACAGGCGCGTCGGGGCATCCGGTGCAGCTGAGCTCGAACTGGAACGAGAAAGGGAGAATGTAATCAGCTTCGAGCAAAGATAGATTCTAGACGAGGAGTTAGTACTCACGGATCCATAAGCTTGGTAGAACAACGTAGGCGTGAGCGTTCCGATGATGGCCATGATGAGCATCGTGCTCGTAACACCAGCGCTCTTCGCGTTGAACTTCTGCTCCTTCCTCCTGAACGCTCCACTCAGCATACTCATCCCTGGCATGACCAGCACTCCAGCCAACAGACTACCGACGATCGATCCTTCGACGAGTCGTCCCTTCCCCTGCATGAGAGCGATGGAGTAGAGGAGGATCTCGATGATGGATCCGAACGTCGCGTTGATGACGGCTCCCATTCCGATGGACGACTGAGCGCTGATGGAGGCGACGGCCATTCCGATGAAGTAGGAGAGAGGGATGACGGAGGCGATGGAGAGGGTGAAGATGAAGACTCTGGACGAGATGAGGTTGAAGAGAGGTCCGAGGTCTCGATGTTCCGAGAGAGGGAGGAGGACCCAAGCGTCGAAGATGACGAAGAAGACGAGTGGGAGGAGGTTGATGAAGAAGATGTTGACTCCTCCGACGGTGTACTTGAAGTATTGGGTTCCAGCAGCTCGGTAGGTGCAGAGGAGAACGGTCGAGCGAGGTCCTCCAGTCGGCGCGGCTTGTCCAGGTCTCAACCTCTCCCTCTTGAGCGCCGACGTCGCTTCCTCTCCCTCGGGCGTCGACGACTTGTCTGGGACGACGATGGTAGGAGCGGGACGGAATCCGAGAGCGAGGGGACGAGTGTAGAGGTGTTGAAGGAGGACCCAGACGAGCTTGGCCATCGGGATCGTAACGACGAGTCCCCAGCAGAGGACGCAGACGGAAAGCATCAACGGTGCGATGACGAGGAAGAAGAGAGGCCAGTAGGCGATTCGTCCGAGCCACCTCTTGAGAGTGGGCTTGCTTCCTTGAGCGTCGACCGACGAGAGAAGTTTGTATCCTCCGCTGTTGGTGGCTCCGTACGACTGTCCTCGACGAAGGGAGACCTTTCCCTTTCCGACCTGAGTAGCTTCGGGAGCGAATCCGACGGTAGAACGAACTCGACCGTGTCCGTTAGATCCGGTTCTGAGGAGGGAGTCTCGTTCGGTGGGAGGGGAAGCTCGAATGGTGAACTGCGACGACGAGGTTGGCGGCCTCGAATCCTCGGGCTCGTCGTGAGCTGATCGAAGAGGAGTGACTCGATCCGACTCCTCAGCAGCGTCGTAGGGAGACGTAGGCTTGATGGTTCCAGCCGAAGACTCGGCAGAGTCGCTCGCCTCCCTCCTGAGCGATCCGGTCGCGTCTGGCTCGACTTCCTCGTCTTCTTCCTCCTCGTCCGACCCGAGCTTCCCTTCTCCCTCAACGTACTTCCCGAACGGCCATCCGATGTACCATGCGAGACCTCCGACGAGACTGCTGTACCTTCCTCCTCCTCCTTCGACGATCCAGATGACGGCGGCGAGAACGAAGAAGATGATTGAGAGCCACCATCCGAAGAGGAGGACCCAGAGGAGGTTTCCGGGGAGGAGATGACGTTGAGCTGCTGCTGAGGGGATGGAGTGGAGAGCTGTTTCGGCGTTTCGAGTGACGGATCGAGATTTCTTGTAGAGAGCAGGCTTCCAAATGGGGAGTCCGAAGGGGTGCTCGATGTTGATGGCCTGAAAGGAGAGACAAGAGAGAGCTCGTCAGTCCCCGCTCTCTGAAGCTTCTACACTGAGCTTGGGATAAAGAGTAAAGAGTAGGCCAACTTACATCCTGTCGATCCTTCAACGTCAACTCCACGTCGTCCTCGTCTACGTCCTCTTCCTCCTCGTCCTCGTCGAGATCCGCGTCGTCCTCGTCTTCGTCGAGTCGCTCCTCCTCTCGAATCGGCTCCCTCAGCAAGCTGCCAGCGACGCTTCCCTCGAAGGGGTCCTGAAGATCCCCAGCTCCAACGGTCGACCCGCTTCCATGCTTCGCCGAGTTGGCGTCGTCGTCGTCGTGCTCCTCTTCTCCTCCAGCGACGCTTCCAGCTTCCGACCTCGACCTGAGCGAATCCTCGTATCCTGCGATCGAAGGAGCGAGCGAAGGCTGGATGTAAGGTGACTGAGCTGGGTTCGAGAAGTATCCATCGACCGACGAGTCCCTCTGGTTGGTAGTAGAGAGGACGCTGTCTCTCTCCCTTGTTCGACTTCGGCTGACCCTCCTGTCGGCGGCGTGTCCTCCTCCTCCTCCAGTAGTAGGTCCAGCTCCAGGAGTGGTAGGGGCTTGGAAGCCTGCCTCGTAGTAGGAGAGCTGTTTCCCGGCAGCGATTCGTCTCTCCTTCATCCTCCTCCTGACGAGCTCTTCTCCTCGATCTCGAACCTGGACCTCGTCGTCGCCGTCTCCGTCCTCGGCGTTCCTGAGGTTTCGTTTGGATGCAGCTCTGGAGGCTGACCTGGGACGAGTTCCTCCGGCGGTGAGAGAGGCTCCTTGCTCGGCAGGCTGTCGAGATGCTGAACGAAGTTGGGCTCGAGAGGAGACGGGAGGATGAGGAGAGGGAGGGATGGGCGTGTGGGCGTTCTGAGCTTCGTCCTCGTCCGACGTCGAACCTCCTCCTCCTCCTTCTGACGAACCCGTCCAGGAGGCGGACATATCTTGCTGCGACGGATGTTGAGATCTTGGTCCCATTTCGTGAGTTGAAGAGAGACGGTTCGAAGAGGGAGAGTTAGGGGGAAGAGGAAGGAGAGACGACGATGCTGTTGATCCGCGGAGACGAGCGTCGAGATGTCTCGGTTGCTGTTGGGTGGGAGACGGAGGAGGAGGAGGTCGACCTCTGCCCAGAGAATTGAAAGTAGGAGGAGGAGAGTTGGCTGAAGGTTGGTACGAGCCAGCTGGAGGGACAGAGATCCTGCGAGAGGGAGAGGAGGGAGTCGAAGTCGAAGGAGGAGGAAGGGTCGTTCCTGGAGCTGCTGGACTGGAGGAAGACGAGGCTGATGCTACGTGAGGAGATGCTGCTCGTTTGACGGTGGGAGTTGGAGAGGAAGGTCCTGTGGGTGTCGAAGGTCTCTCTGCCATCGAGAAAGCGAGGGCGCTAGGGTTGAAAACCTGAAGGAGAGAGGGGAGGAAGAGGAGGTCGAGGTGAGAGGGGAAGGGACAGAGCTCAACTCGAATTGAGTTCCTTTGAATCGGCACGAGCTCACGACTTTTGATAATTTTCAAGGCAAACGTTTTCTCGCAACCAGCGCTTCTCAAGCGTGAGCAAATACTCAGACCTGTTATTTTTTTCTTCGGCTCTCAGCCACGAACGTTTCCAGGACCATTCCAATTCAGTCATCGCCCTCGTCTCTTCTCCTCTTCTTCTTCCCCTGCCCCTTCTTCTCGCTCTTGATCTTCTCGTCCTCTTCTACCTGATCCTTCCCTTCCCTATCCGATCTCTCCTCCAACCTCTCACTCTCCATGACCTCCTTCACCTCCTCCTTCTTCGTCTTCTCGCTCCAGTCGACCCCGTACTCTTTGGCGATGGACTTGATCTCGTCTCGAACGAGGAACCCTTCCTTGGTGAGAGATCTGTGGAGATCGACGTCGAATCTATGGGGGAGTTGGGGGACAGCGTCACAGAGACAGGAGAGAGAAGAGGGGGGAGGATGAGAGTCAGCGATCGCGTTCGCGTCGACTTCACGTCCCTCCACGCGACTTCTCGAGAAGCTCACCCGTGCTTCTCGTACAGCTTAGCCTGACGAGTTGATATAGAACGATCTGTTTGAGGAAGGAAAATCATAGAGGAGATCTCAGCGACGAGGTTCTCAAAAGCGACGCTGAGCAACGGACGAAGACATACCCAAAACGGTTCCGTAGCCAGGCTCTCGAGAATGAAGCAGGAAGTAGCAGTAGCCGCCCACAAGTGCACCGTGTCCGATCAAGTATGTTACCTGTGAGAAGAAGGGCAGCGAGCTCAGCGAAGGCGGGAGGAGAACGGCGACGCGTCGACTCACCGGTTCCATAACGTCCTGAAGGGTCAAAGATGCGGTTAGCTTGCTCATATCGAAAAAGAGAGAGTTTTAGTACTACTAACCCAGCCCACGTCAGGATGGAAGCTCAACTTCGCAACTATGGCCCAGTACGCCAGCAGCCCTCCCAACCCCCCCAAAGCGACTCTCCTCGCTCCTCTCCTCGCCTCCTTGTCGCAGAGAGCTTTTAAATCTCCGAGCTCACGAAGAGACTTGGAAGATCGGACGCAAAGGAGGAGATCAGTCTGACTGACTCGGCGAAGAGACGACGACGCGTCGAACGAAGATTGCTCACCTCGTTGATCTTCCTCAATCTCGCCCTAAGGAAATGGGTACGAGCAGAAAATGATGGTACGAGAACTTCGAACGTGATAGGGAGATTGAGAGAATCTGTTGAAGTCGAGTCCGCGATTGAAGGGGAGGGCGAGCTCGGCGACGTGGCGGAGGGAGGAGGTGTGAGAGCAATGTGGAAGGATTTAACGCGAGCTGCTTGATGGACGAAGTCTCCTATGTCGGTTCTGTGGAAAAAGTTAACGCAAATTCCAGGCTACGACTCCACAAGGGAGAGAAGAGGAGGAAAAGGTCGAGCTCACTCGTTGGACCAGCGAACGTCACTACTCTTCCCGAACCCTTTGAACTCGACGTTTCCAACTGATCCTAGAGGCATTTCTGCTGAGATAAGCCGAGCCACGTAGGAGAGCGGTTGCGTGGGATGCAAGACGAAGGCGCAAGGCCGCTCAGGGGAGGGGAGGGGGAGGGTGAGTCGGAGAAGATGCGAATTTGTAGGCGAGAGTCTGCCTGAGGGGAGAAAAACAAAGTAAGTTTTGGAAGCGTGTAAGTCTCGTGCATACAGCAGAAGAAAATAATAGAGAGAGAAGATAGAAAGGAAGGCAAGAAAACAACTCACCTCGAACCACCCCATCTTCGCCCCTCACCAGGCCCGACTCATCTTCTTCTGACTCTCCGTCTTCCTTCCCTTCGTCACTCAGATCGACTACCCTCTCTCCTCGGTCTGCTATAGGCGTTCCATCGACGCTCACTCCCGAGGCTGGTTTGGTGGTCTCGAAGAAGGGAGCGCTTGAGGAGAGGCGGGAGGGAAGGGAGGAGCAGAAGGAGCGTCGAGCTGAGAAGAGTTGAGCTCGCCGGGTTTGAGAGAGCGAGGAGATAGCGGCCGTTCTCGTTGCGGGAAGAGGGAATCGTAGGCGAGGAGCTATCGAGGGAAACGTTGTGAGAAGTCCTCTCTGCATGTCGTCGTTGAGGAACAGAGAGAGAAAGGGAAAGAAACAGTTCACCGTGTTGGGCTGGACTTCCCCAGGAGTCGATGACGAGGGAAACGCGTTGACCCTTGGGATTTTTCTTGAAAAGGCTCGCTCCTCTGCTGCAGCTGAGAAATGCCAGATATCTCTGGTAGGAATGGCCTGAACCCGAAGAAACCCTCACCAGAAGTGAACTGAGAGGGAGGAAGGAAGCGCCGAGCTCGTGTCGAATTGGAGGGAGGACGCCTCTTTTTTTGAGCTTGATCGTGTGAAAAGAGGTATGGGATGATTGCTGGCCTTCAGTTTGATAGATTGCGCGAATAAAAGTTTAGGAGGATGGCCGTCGGGAGCAAAGGGGAGGGCTTAAAGTGAGCTTTTGAAGCTCAACTGAACAGGACGCGCCCTCGCCCGCAACCTCCTCTACTCTCTCTCCCCTCCCAACTCCCACGACCCCCTTAAACTTCCTGTCTACACATAATGCCTCCACGAGGCTGGCGACAAGGATGTCCTCCACCCAACTACGTCTTCAAGCACAAGAGCTCGGCAGCTCGTTTCGAGGGAATGAACCACCCGGGAGACATTCCGCTCGCCAACGCTCCCAAACGAGACAGAGGAGCGTCTACTCCTTGGTCTCCAGTCAAGAAGAGGCCGCGCACGGAGAGTGAAACGCCGTCGCGACCAGGAAGGAGTAAGACGAGTCATCACAAGAGGGAGAGCATCAGTCAAGACAGAGGGGTGGGACGGGAGGAGCAGGAGGAAGAAGGAGGTCAACAGTGGGACGAGGAAGAAGAGGACGTAGAAGAGGAGCAGCCTCAAGAGGACGAGGAGGATCCTGAGGATCCTGTATGGGTTGGGTTCCGGGAAGATTTCTACGAGAGTGAGTTTGATGGTGTCTTCGTTGGAAGGGAGGGAAGGAGCTCGAGCTGACCGACCATCCCTTCCCTTCCCTTCTCCTTCTTTCAAGTCGTCGACCAACTTCCTCTCGAGCTGCAACGAAGCTTCGCTCTGCTCCGAGAGATAGAAAAGCAGGTAGACTCCAACACCACCGAACTTTCGACTCTCGTCCGCCACTACATCAACAAACGACTCGGACACGCTCCTCCATCCCTCCCACCTCCTTCTCCCTCCGCCATTACCTCTCCTTCCGCCCATCCCACGGTCGCTGAGGTCGAAGGAAATGCCGTCGCTGGACCTTCAGGATACAACGGATCTATGGACATCGAAGACGAGGAAGCCGTAGCAGCAGCAGTCGAGCCAGAAGCTTCGATGGAACCCTCCCTTCCTCCTCCCTCACCGTCTTCAGCCCTCCCATCCGTCGAGCACGAACCACCACTACCACTACCAGCAGCCAAGCACGACCCTCTATCGCAGAAGCCATCGCTAGGAGAAGACGAGCTCGACCCTATGGATCTTCTCACCTCGCCAGCCTCAGCCAGCAACCTTCCCAAATCACCCTCCAACCGCTCACCCTCCGTCATTCCAGCAACTCCCTCTCCTGTCAAAATCCACTCCCAACCCTCTCTCACCCAAACCGATTCACCACCAGATCCACTCTCTCTCTCCCAGGAATCCAACCCGGATCACCTTGGTTCCTCCGCTTCCATCCTCGTCCCACCAGCACCTCCTTCAGCCCTCGTTTCCTCAACTCCAACCCTCCTCCTCCCCTCTACCTCCCAGTCCCAGCCACCAACCCAGCAGCAGCAGAAGCAGCATCAACTCTCCCGCATCGCCAATCTCCTCACCCTGCTCCTCAAAGCAGGCGAAGAGAAAGTCGCCGTCGCCAAAGGAGCTTACGACCGAGTCGATCGTCAGATCAGGTCTCTCGATTCCGCCCTCGCAACCCACGAGGCCAGCATCACCACCGAAGCCCTTGCCGCTCTCGCTGCTTCAGCTAGTACGTCCGCACCGGCGAGGAAGGAGCCCAAGGAGGTCGAAGTCGAGGTCGAGGACGAACAGCAGCAGGAGGAAGCGGACGACGCGGACGGAGGAGAGTACCAGGTCGAAGACGAGGAGGAACCTCAACAAGCCGAGGAGCCACGGTCCTCTCGACGAACGAGTAGCTCAGTAGCACCGATCCGGAAGAGTAGAGGCAGAGCTACAGCAGGCGATGATGACTTCAAGACGGAATCGGAGGCGGAAGAGGAGGAGGAGGATGGGGATGGAGATTGGGAGCTCAGCTTGGGGATCGTTGGAGGCGGAGCTAGGAAGCCTGGAGCTGGACGTGGAGGAAAGAAGGGGAGGAGGGGGAGGGGGAAGGGCAGAAATTCCAAGAGTCGAAGGAAGAGCGTTGCCGAAGGAGGAGAGATCGCTCGAGGAGGGGTGTTCTCGGAGAAGAGCTTGGAGGGGATGGCTGTTGATCCGTGAGTTTTTTTCCATCGGTGCTCAGATTCTTGATTCGTGGTGGAAGCGGTGGTAGAGAGCGTCGCTGTTGACGAGGAGGAGCGAGCGAGAGTGCGAAACTCGACTGACGCGTCGCATCTTCGCTTCCTTTTTTCATCTTTCGTTTGCCACCGACTCAGCAACGAGCCGAGATACTGCTACTGCCAAAACGTCTCCTATGGACAGGTAAGCCGTCTTCTCTTCCCTGTTCGTTTCGTCCCGTCTCAGACCGCTGACTTTCTCTCCTTCCCCTTCTTCTTCAGATGATCGGATGCGACGTTCGTTCCGCTCAACTACGTTCACCTTCTTCGACTGATACAACTTTTGCTGACTGGCTTATTCTTCCATCTTTTCTTGGCTTACAGAATGACGAATGTCCCTCGGAATGGTTCCATCTTCAATGCGTCGTTCGTCCACTCCTTCCCTCGCATCTCTCGTGCGTGAAGCTCTCGCTGACTTGTCTCCTCCGCTTTGTCTTTGCTAGGGAATGGACACTCCCGTCGTCGGAAAGTGGTTCTGTAGGGACTGTGATCCTCATCGTCACACGAAGAAGCGATTGGTGTGAGAAGGGAGGGAGAGGGAAAAGGAGAGACGCGACGGGGAGACGTCGAGAGGAGTTTGATTTTTTTGGTATTCTTTCGGTTCCACGTTTTTTTATTTATTTGCATTTTTGGTGTCCCTTACGAGTCACTACATCCTTCCTCAACCTCGCCTCAAGAGGAGAAAGGGCAGCGCCCTCGGGTGAGGTCGAGCGACAGCAGCGAAAAGAACGCTTCCTCACTCTCGATTTCGTGATCGCCCTCCCAGCAAACTCCAAAAAGGTAGACGTTGCTCGAAAGATAAAAGGTGCACGACATCGTCGTCAAAAAATGTCAAGATATCCGAAGCTCCTCGCCTCTGCTCCCTCCTCCCTCCTCAGCTCGTCGCCCTCGGCCCACCTCCACCCCCACCCACAGCGTTCAACAGCTTCGCCAATCCCTGTAGCTGCGTCGCATTCAACTTGCTCAACACCACCGTAAAACAAACGTTCGTCCCCTCGACCCTGAACTCGCTCGTCAACCCAGCCGACCCTCCCGTCCCGCTCAGCAGTCCCAGTTCGACGAGCGTCGGGATGGTCGTTCCGGGGAGACTGAGAGGTACAGCTGCGTTGAGATCGACTCCTGGTGGAGCGGCGACGCGAGGTGGAGGTTTGGAAGAGGAGGAGGGTGCTTGACGGAAGTTGTTTTGGTTTTGGTTCTGGGTCGAGTAGTGCTGCTGTTGTTGCTGCTGCTGAGCTTGTTGCTGGTAGTACTGAGGCGTCCCAGGCTGATAAGAGGGATAGGCGCTGTTAGGCCGTGAGGAAGATTGTTGTTGTTGTTGTTGTTGAGGGTAGAGGGAAGTGGGAGGAGGGTTGGCCTCGTCCGACCACGGGATGCCTTGGACCTGATACGACAGACGTTTCTCGAGGTACTGGTAGTTCTGACGAGCTTGCGTGGTGAGAGCTCGAGCTGTTTCCATCTGGGAGAGTTCGTTATCGATGGAGGCTCGGGCGAGGAAGATGGTTTGAGGCGTCGGAGAGGCGTGCTGGAGGAGAGGAGAGGAGAAGTTGGTGAGCTTCGAGAACGCGGAAAAGTGTGAGTGATAGAAGAAAGATGCCGACTCACCTTCCCTTCGGCTAGTCGAACTTTCTTGAACCTCTTCTCGAGAGCTCGTTTCCTTTTGGCGAACGAGATGACCTCCTTCAGACCTGGCGACGGGGAGGGAGGAGCGAGAGACAGAGAACACGAAGGATGAGCTTCAAACTCCACGTTGTCTCCCACGAACTACTACAGATGCAGCAGCTGTGAGTGTATACACAGAAGCTCCTGTCAAAAGACGGCCGTCCGAAACACTCACGAGCTCTCTCCTCCTCCTCAGTCTCCTCCTCCTCTTCCCCAGCCATCAAAGCCTCCAGTTCCCACTCCCTAGCTCTCCCCTTCCCCTTGGAAGAAACCTTCTTGAGTAGCGAGGGTGGTACGAGATCTTCGTTGGGGATTTGAAAGACGTGGTAGGGAAGAAGACGTTCGACGATGTCTGCTGGAGACTGGAAGGGAGAGATGTCGGGATGAAGACTGGCGAGTTGATCGAGGGACAAGGCGAGGTGGACTCTGTTGGGAGCGTTGGATAGAGAGAAAGAGAGAGGAGGTCAGTATGTGTATATGCACGAGGATGGGTTGGTTGAGGGAGGGGATGCGATGAGAAACGTGAGAGGAAGAAGGAGAGGAAGGAAAGGAGAAAGCTCGTGAGACCGGGTTGAGCTCGTAGTTCTCGTCCCTCCTCCCTCCTCTCGATGGATCCTCTTCTGAAGAAACCAATTTCCTCCTCCTCAGCATTTCTATGGAAACCTCGAAAGAAAACTTTTGAAGTCTCTTGTTCCTTCTTCAAAGGGAGCGCGAACGACTCTTTCTCCTTCTCGTCTCCTACCTCCCCTTCCTCCCTTCGTTGTCAAAGAGAGAGAATAGAAAGAAACTCACGAGCTTCTCAACCCTTCTGTTAGAATCCTCTCCTCTCTACTCTTATCATCCACTCCTCCGCTATGCTGCCCGTTCACTGGTCTTCCTGCGCCTGCTCCACTCCCACTAGCGACTCCTGATCCTCCAGCTCCATTCGGACTTGGTATCGATGGATTCCTGCCTGTCCCGTTCGATAGACTCTGTCTTCTGCTAGACGGTAGAGAAGAGAGAGGAGTAGCGGTGGTAGTGGATGGTGGAAGGCGAGAGGAGGGGAGGGGTTGATGGGTGAGAGGAGAGCTGAGGTTGGGGAGGGAGAGGGAGGGAGGAGGAAGGATCGAAGAAGGAGGGAGTCGAGAAGGTCCTGCTGGTACTGGTGGTGATGGTTGGGAGGAGGAGGATGGAGGCAGTTGAGGAATCGAGAAAGAAGAGGACATTCGGAAGCGAAAAAGAAGGAGGGAAGGGCAGAGACCGAGCTTCCAAAGAGGGAAATGAACGGTTGAAGGGAAGGGAAGGGCGCGACGAGAAAAAAGAGACAAGTGCGAAAGAAACGAGAGGGACTCTCAATCGAGAGAGATGTAGTACTACCAGACATGGGCTTCCTGGCAGAGAGATGGTAGACCTGAAGCGCGGAAAAAAATGAAGTCGAAAAAAACAGATGGTCGTCGGAATGTTCATTCAAACGCGTCGTCGTCCTCAATCTCATCCCTCCTCTCCTCCTCCTTCTACTCTCCTACTACTCGTCACGCCCCTCCCCTTCCTCTCCACCACACCCAACCCAACCTCATCTCCTCTCGATCTCAGATGCTCCCTCACCTCTACAACAACCCTTCGCTCCTCGGCCAACTCGAGTTCCAACTCGTTCAGACGCTGTTCCGTTTGCAGCAAACGAGCGAGACTCTCTTCGTCGAGTTCGCCGACTCCAACGGCCACTATGAAACAGACGTAGAAGGAGTCAGAGACGGATGGAGGGGAGGGAGGGGGGGGAGAGAGAAGCAAACGAGACTTGACGCGTCGTGCCCGTCACTCACCTCCTCCCACGAGTTTGATGAGACGCCAAAGCCGAAGAAGGATCAAAAGACCTGCTAGTTCTCTTTCTCGTCCCTGAGCGGTCGACACGAAACAAAGAAAGAGAGAGGTCAGCTCGAGAAGAAGCTGAAGCTTGAAGGGAGACGAGAGGACTCACGTGAAGAGCGACCTCTAGAGTGAAGGTTCCCACGATCAAGATGGCATCGAAAAGGTGGAATCCCGCGTCTACATCCAGGTAGTGAGAGACCGACAGTCAGCCCACAGAAGAATGAAACGAAGGAGGGAGGGACGAGACTGGGACGAACGAGTGACGGGTCCAAAGGGATTGAAAAATCTCGTCCCGAACGCGTATAGGGCGAGAGGGATTTCCACGAGGAAGATACTGAGCTCACAAAGAGAAGAGAGGGTAAAAGAGAGGTCAGCTTGGGAAGGAGGAAATGGGACGAGCCAGGGAGAGGAAAGAAGGCGAGACGCACGTCGTGATGACGATGGAGAATATTTCAAGGATCTCCAGCCATCGAGGATTCTCTTCCGGCACTCCCTCAGGAGTGCACTGGTTGTGTACTATCCATGAAGGGGAGAGAGGGAAAGAAGGATGGGAGGGAAGGAAACGATCAACGACGATGAGCTCAACTCGTCCGGGCCTCGGCTCATGGCGATGATTGCGAGAAGCAGAGAACGCACAGACGGTATAGAAAAGATCAGCTAAGACGAAGCATGCGTCGAGAGCAATCTGAAAGTCGAAACGAGTGCTGTCTCAGCTTCTTGGGAGGAGGAAAGGTAGGAGGCCGAAGGGAGGGAACGAACGAGAAAGATGATGGCTCCATGGACGGGTTTCGACTCGAGCTTTTGCCCCAGGACGTGTTTCCGATGGAAGGCTGAGGAGGTTTGGGTTACAGGAGGGGGTAGGTTGGTAGGGGGAGACTCTTGCTCAGACATAAGTCTGGCCTAGAAAGAAGGAAAGGTCGGCTGATGCAGTTGAGGGTTTCGTGAGCTCGACCTTTTGAACCTCCTCCCTCCCTCTCTTTCTTCCTCTCAACGATCAGCATCCATCCAACTCTTCCACCTCACTTTCACTCGTAGCGCCTTCGTCATGCAAAATTCCACTCCTGACACCACGACTGGACCTCTCCCGACTCTTCCTCTCGAGATGAAGCACCACATCCTCCGCTTCTGCGACCTCTCCACCCTTTACAACACCTCCCTCGCCTCCCTCGCCTTCCTTCAGCTCTCCTCTCCGCTTCTCTACGAAGAGATCGTGATCACTGGACTCTCCAAGCTTGAGCTACTCTTCTGTTCACGAGTAAGCCCGTCTCAGCCTCTCTGTCTGAGGCAGCAGGGCAGGGAAAAGACAAGCTCACCTCCCCTCCCTCTTCCTCCTCCCTCTCCTCCAGACCACCCACACCCGAGTCGCACCTCTACTCGCACTCTCCCACATCCGAGCCTTCACCGTTCTCGCAACCTCGGACATCGGAGGAACCCTCACGCTCTCTCGAGATCGATTGATCGAGTCCTCCCCCTCCATCACCGTCGACTTCCTCACTTTCCGTCCAGTTGCGATCAAGCAGGACTTCAAGAACCTCCAAAACTTTGACACGGAGGAGGAGGAAGAGCTCGAGAGATGGAATGTTCTCCTCCCCTTCCTCAATCCTACCATCTTCCACATCATCGGCCTCACCCCTCTCGTTCCAAATCAATCGACCTTCCTCTACCCCAACCTCTCCAACGTCCTGTTCCCAAACCTCAAAGAACTCCTCTTCAAGAACGTCCATCTTTTCAGCTGGAAGACGGGAGATCAAATCTTTCCTGCTTTCCTCTCAGCAGCCACGCTGGTCTCTGTCGTCTTCGACGTGTCCGAGGAGCGGGACGACGGATCGTCTCAACTCGATTGGCAGGTTGGACTTTGTCTCGCAAGTGTGATCTTCGAGGGGCTGGGGACGACGGTGCGAGACGTCGTGGTGAAGGTCTCCTCGCTGGAGATGAAGAGGGCGATCTTGGAGAACGTGAAGGAGCACGACGATGGGATGGGAGGAGCGGAAGGTCATGCGAAGCTAGACAAGTTTTTGAGGTTCGAGGAGGTCAAGCGAGGCTCAGGAGCCTGAAAATCGCGGTGAGTATCTTTCGTCTCGCTTCTCGCTCGCATCGAGTCTCGTTCGGAACGGAACTGACTCTCGGTGTGGTTTCGTCGCTTTTGATCAGGTCTTCACGCAACGTCCCCTCTCTTCGCTGCCCTCCCCTTCTTTCCATCTCGCGAAGTTCTACAGATGGAGATCGTGATATAAGCCGTACCTATGAATGAGTGATTATTAACTAGTGTATCTACGGAACGAAGCAAACAAGTAACAACGAAGGAACAAAGAGGGAACGGAGCCGAGACGCGACGAGTTCAGAGAGCTTCCTTCGGCAGATCTCCGGACTCGTCTCGACCCATGGGAGCATCGTCCAGAACGGGAGGGGGAGGAGGAGTCCTGAAGAAGGCGAGGGCGAGTCCAGCTTCGGCGAAGCAGACGGCGGCGGCGAAGATGAATCCGTACTGGGGAACGGGGGAAGGAAGGGTCAAGACGAGGCCGATCGAAAGAAGACGGCAGAAAAGAAAGCTCACCTTGTATCCTTTAGCTGAAGGGAGAGAGAAGGGAGAGCTTGGATCCTCGGGGTAGGCGATTTGAATGGTGTTCTGTATGGCGATGAGGAAAGCGACTCCAAGCTGAGCGACCGACTGCAAAACTGCTCCAGTAACTCCCGAGACCTCGGCAGGAACGGATTGGAGGAAGTTGACGTAGGCCGAGATGAAGGCGAGGGAGTTTCCTAGGAGAGAGCGAAGCGAGGGTCAGGCAAAATGAATCGAGACTCGACGAGATCGACCGATGATTTTGTTTCGCTCACCAGCTGAACCGACGGCGAAACCGACGAAGATGAGCTTCCAGTAGGATGAAGGATCGTACGCGAAGGCGAACTGTAGAAGGGAGGATCAAGTCGAAGGTCAGCTCGAGTATCGGGTTGATGATGCGAAAAGAGAAAGCAAAAGCTCACCATCAGCATCGACCCTCCGGCCAACAAAGATCCCCCGACGAGTCTGGCCTTGAGAGGAAGAACGGTGAGAGGAATGGCCGAACCGACTCCCATGGCGACTGATTCGAGGAATCGAGGACGAAGGAAAGAAACAACGTCAGTGATGAACGACGACAAAACAGCGACGCGACGGAGGAGTCCAAGAGAACGCGACTCACGAACTCCACTGATGCTACTAGGAAGGAAACGGACAGCCGTCATAATGGCTGATTGGTGCCAGATCTCTTGGAAGATGACCGAGTAGGTGACTTGGCCTGAAAAGAGAGGAAAGGAGAGGGACGGAGGAAGAAAGGTCAGGATCGAAGGATGAACCAGGGCCGCCCACGGTTCGGTCATGTCAAAAACCGCTGGGCCCTCTCCCAAACCGAAACCGAACCGTGACCGTCAAAATCTCAAGCCCCAAACCGAGAACCGAACCGTAAACCGTCGGTTTGGGCGGTTTTGACCGCGGTTTTGACCGTCTGGCTGCGCTGCGGAACGCTGGTGAAGATTTTCGAGATCTGATTGTTTGAGGCGGCTCTATAGACCTAGATAACGACTTGATAAAAAAATTGAGATCCGCTGCTACAGATCTGAGGCTTGAGCCGCTGAGCGACCAAAAGAAAGCGAAAGGAGAGATGAGGGAGGGGGGAGTCGAACAGCCAACCTCGACTCAGCCCTCTGAGGCAGCAAAAAAATGAGCTTGAAGAACTACAACTAGGCCAGCTGCGTCTTATTCAGCCCTTTCATGGTGCCCGTCCAACTCAGGCGATTCGAAAGCACCCCTCGGCGAGCTCGAGAACGCTCTCGGTCTCACGGTTTTTCTCGGTTTCCACGGTTTTTCCAGCTCTCAAACCGAAACCGGACCGAGACCGCGAGCTGGCAGATTCTCAAAACCGAAACCGAAACCGGACCGCGGTTTACGGTTTTTGACGGTTTTGACCGCGAAAAACCGAACCGTGGGCGGCCCTGGGATGAACGGAGAGGGAACAGTATCCCGTCAGAAATTGACTCACCAGCGAAGTACCAGAAAGCCAACGAGAACGAGTAGAGAGTGATGAGGGTGAAATTCGGGATCTTCCACAGCGACGGTCGAATGAGCGCGTCGACCTCCCCAGCTCGAGACTCCATCCAGAAAAAGACGGGGAAGAGGAGAACTCCGATGATGAGGGTGGCGATTGATCCAGCAGAGTCCCTGGAAGAAGAGTAAGAATATGTTGAATTTCACGTCAGATCTCGGGGGAGGGAGAGTCTTCGAACAAAACAAGGAAATGGTCGGTCGACGGTGACTCACCATCCTTTGACGTTTGCCTCCGTGAGAGCGTAGATGAGCAGAGTGATGGAAGCGATTTGAAAGAAGGTTCCTCCGTAGTCGAACCTGGCCTTTCGGACAATGGTAGGCTCTCCGTTCGAGTGAGGGACGACGACGAAGACGGCCTCCTTGGGTTTGGGAATGATGAAGATGCAGATAATGGCGAAGGGAATGGAGATGAGCGTAATGAAGAAGAAGATCCAGGTGTAGTCGGCAACTAGGAGAGCTCCTCCGAGGATCAAACCGATGATCTGAAGAAAAGAAACGACGAGGTCAGTTCGAATTGTTCGTCCTGGCAGTCGACGCTCGACGCAGAACTCACGTTCGCGATAGCACCGGATCCTCCGAAGCTGTGAAGACGAAGAATTTGGCATTAGCACTGGTAGAAGGAAAATAAGTCGAAGGGGGAAGGTTTTAGAGCTCACAGGGCGAGTGCCGTCGCTGAAAAGGAGAGGCGACGCGTCGAAGTCAGCTCGCAGCTCCGAGGTCTGCACGAGAAAAGAGGAACAGAACTCACCCTGCTCTTTAGGATCAGGGAAAAGGTGAACGACCAGATTGGTAGCGGCAGGGATAGTCAACGCGGCCCTGAAGAGAGATGAACAAAGATCGAAGGTCAGATCGAGAAAAAGAGAGGATCAAAACCTGAAAAAGCGAAGCTCACCCAGCTGCTGAAAGAGCTCGAAGCAGAAGCAGTCCGATCTTGTTCTTGACAAAGCCGAGACCCAAGGAGAAGGCTCCTAGGGCAAAGAACCCAATGATGAAGACCCATTTCGAAGACCAAATGTCGGCCAGACGACCTCCCGTGAGCAAAGTTGCTGCAAGAACGAGAGCGTAGGCGTTGACGATCCAAATCGATTCGGTTGGAGTCATTCCGACGGTAGCGGCGATCTTTTGGTCGAGGGAGGAAAGGAGGGGAGAAGAAAAACGAAAGACAACGCGTTCAGAGTCAGCCTTGAGTACGGCGAATGGGGCTCTTGGATGAAGCTGAAATTCGGGCAGAGGAAAGATATAAGTCTACTGACATCTCCAAGCGCAAGAACTGCAGTTCAACGAAGGTAAGGCGGGCGTCAGATCTTGAAGGGTACGAAAAAAACGCGCGTCGTTTCAACCCCCGTCCCCCCTTCCTCTGCCGCTTTCTCTCCCTGATCAGGCATTGGGTCAAAACTCACCGACAGCCGAGGCAGCGAAGATATCAAGGAACTGGGCGAGCCTGAAAGAAGGAATGAGAGCGAGGTCAGAACGCGGAGAGGGAGCATGGAAGCGGAGAGGCGAACAACTCACGAGAAGATGAAGAGCAAAGTGTACTTCCGGGCGTTCGAGATGGCAGGACCGTGTATAGAAGGAGAGGAAGCCTTCTCAGCGTCTCCTCCGTTGACGGTGGGAGTCCTACGAAGAGAGCGAAACGTGGAATCAGGTTTCAGCCCTCCCCTTCTGGCGAGATCGACCGAGGCCTGAAGGAAAGAAGCACTCACGGAGAGCCTTGGAGCGCGAGACCAGCTGATTGAGTGGTGTATTCAGAGGTCATCTTTGGAGTAGTGGTATTCAAAAGGTGGAAAGTTGAGGTCGGGGATGGTGGGAAGAAAGCAAACGGAGGCTTGATCGTTTTGAGACTTGAGAGGGCACGGGCATCGACGGCTGAAGGCCGAGAGCCCTTTCCTCCCCTGCCATGGCCTGACCGTAGGGTCTGAGCCCCAGAGCCGCGCGTCGATACGTAAGCAACGCGTATATACGTAAGAAAGGAGGCTGAGGCGAGCCGGTTGATGCGACGCGAGAAACTTCAACCAAAAGCGGAGCGGAGCGGAATCCAACTCGAGCTCGATTCCTCACCGTGAGAAGAGCATACCGCTCATCTTCCGTTCTTGATAGTCTGCGAGAGCCTTGGAGTTACCGGTTGCCACGATCGGGCTTGAGAAACGTGATAGATCTGTCGTCGCCGAGGTCGCTGCCGAGCTTCATTCTCCCCTCCGTCCGTTCTCAAGGAAATGTTCATGGTGAATAAGCAACGAAGCAGTGAGTGAGAGCAGGTAGACCAACAAAGAAAGATAAAAGAGGAACAGGAGATCTAGACTACTCATTCCTCGAAAGCTAAGGAAGGGGACGAGAGAAGAGAAGGTCAGTCTCGGACTTGGTTCGACGCGTCGAAGGAGAGAGTTCGACTCACCGATTGCATCTGTGTCAGTTCCCAGTACCCTCCCTTCAAGGCAAGAAGTTCCTGGTGAGTACCAGCTTCAGAGATTCGACCTGGAGGATGAACGAACGAGAGAAAGAGGTCAGCGTTTGACAAGACGAGACTGAGGGGGAGATCGAACGAACCTTCGTGGAAGAAGTAGATTCGATCGGCCTTTTGGATAGTACTGAGTCGATGAGCGATGGCGATGGTAGTCCTTCCCTTCGCAGCGTTGTCGAGAGCCTGAGGATAGAGAAGAAGATGGAGGGGTTTAGCGGTGCGTCTCGCTCCTCGCAGTACGAATCGAAGACTCACAGCTTGTACGACCTTCTCCGACGTACTGTCGAGTGCTGAGGTCGATTCATCGAGGAGGAGGATCTTGGGGTTTCGAATCAACGCTCGAGCAATGGCGATTCGCTGGAAAGAGGGAGAGGAAGTCAGTCGGAGGGTCGAAAGAAGGAACAGGCCGGACGCGTCGACTCGCCTGTTTCTGACCACCACTGAGCATGGTTCCCTTTCCTCCGACCTGCGTATCGAAGCCATCCTACGAGAGAAACGAGATTAAAGGTCAGTTCGAGAAGAGATGTATCTAGAAGGAACGTGAGACTCACGGGCAACGACTGCACAAACTCCAGGATGTTGGCGGATCGACAAGCTTCCTCCAGCTCCTCTTGGGTGACCTGCTCGGGCGGGACGATGGCTCCGAGAAGAATGTTGAATCGAACAGTTCCAGAGTAAAGAGTTGGCTCCTGAGAGACGAGACTGACTTGCTCTCGCTGTGAGGAAGAAGAGACAACGAAGAAGGAAGGACGATCAGTCGACCGGGAACAAGACTCAAAGAGAGAGCAGAGAGAGCGGAGAGGTCACTCACGAAGCTGTTGACGTTGAGATCAGAAATGGGAACACCGTCGAGAGTGATCGATCCGGTGAGAGGATCGTAGAACCGGAGGGCAAGCTGGAAGGAAGGAAACAGTTCAGCAACGGGATTTTCCTCTCTCCTCGACTTGATCTTTACTCACCTGAATCGTAGTCGACTTTCCGCATCCCGACGCACCGACCAAAGCCACGTAGGTTCCTGGAGCGACGTCCAGGTTGAGCCCTCGAAGGACCCGCACTGAAGGTCGAGTTGGGTAGCGGAAGTGAACGTTCGTGAATCGGACGTGACCCTGAACGGCTTTCCTGTCGAGCATGATTCCTTCAGTGGATCTGAGGAAGGAAGAAAGCGTCATCACCGGTGAGTTCGACTCTGTAAGAGGCAAGGCTGGACTCTGGACTCACTCCGAGTCGATGTCGGGTCGAGAATCGAGGAGACGAATGACCGAAGAGGAAGCTGATTGCGCCTGGCTCATGTCGGGGACCTGTAAGACGAAGGAACGATGGGGAGAGGCGTAGAGGAGAACAGGACGAAGGGAGTGAGGACTCAGGTCAGCGTCGGGTCTTTGTCGTCGAGAGGGAAAACAACGATACTAACAAAGGAGAACACGTTTCCAGCCTGAATCGCTCCGAAGACCACGGACATTAAGGTGGTGAAGAAAGCTGTGAGGGAGATCGTAAAGTCGGCGATCCAGCGAGATCCGATGAAAAAAACTAACGCGATTACAAAAAATGCGAGCGATTGACTGAGAGCGTAGAGAGCGTTGGAGTAGATGAGGGTCCGTTTCGCAGCTTGGAGAGGGATGTCGAGCGACTTTGAGTAGGCGTCTGTAAGTCCACGTCGGTGCAGAGGAACGTCAGCGAAGGAGAGGGACGCGTTCCACTTCGTCGTCTCTCTGAAAGACTCACCGACGGCGTCCTTCTCACGAGTGAGCGAGGCAACGGTTCGGATAGCTCCAGAAGCTTCGCTGTAGTTCCAAACGAGAAGGAAGGTCAATCTTGAGCTCACTAAGATTAAAGAAGAGTTGAGGAACGAACCAGGCGAGTTGAGCTGAAGCTTCATGATCCGCCTTGTTCTTCTGATCCTTCAGAACGACGAGTTGTAGACGGAAATATCCGGCCGAAATCACAAGCGGTATACATGCGATTCCGATCAAGGCGAGCTTCCAGCTGTAGATCAGACCGACTGAGCGAGGAGAGGCAAGAGAAGAAGGTCAGCACGACGCGTCGACTCGAGATCCTTCTTTGTGAGACTCACTGATGGCTCCAGCGATGACAGTTGCGCACGACTGCAGAATAGTTCCAAGCGTGACACCAGCGAGTCCTTGGATCTTAGCCGAGTAGTCGGAAAGAGATGATGTGAGAGCTCCAGTCTAGGGGAAAAAAAAAATCAAACAAAGTCAGCTCTCGTCCGACGGAAAGCACACGCTCGAGAAAACCCTATTCACCGAGTTCTTCTCGTCGTCAAACCAAGCAACATCAGATCGAAGGATGGCTTTGAAGCTGAGAGATCGAAGCTTGCCGGTAAGAGCTGGGGAGCAACGAAGAGAGAAGACGACGCGTCAGTTCTCTAACGACCTTCGATCTCCTAGAAGCTCGAATTCTAGAAAACGTACCTTCGGAAGCTCTGATGAGACAATGGTTCTGGATAGCGATACAGATAGCGGCGAGGATGGCCATGACGCTGAAGAAAGGGGAGAGGAAGGTGCAGTCAGCACTTTGTCCCTCGATGGCGACCGAATTGAAGTCGCGACAGAAGGCATCTCGTGTACTCACAAGAACCACAATCCAGATCGGTAAGAGTGCCACCTAATCTGCTCGTCGGACGAAAGCGAGAATCCGTTCAAAGCGGTTCCGTAAAGGATACCGAAGGCTGAAGAAAAGAAGGACGGAGTGAGTTCAGGGTTCGGTCTCGAACAGCGGAAAGATCAGGAATCACCAGGGTATACGCATCCTCCGAGGGCCGAGGTGATGAAACCTACGATGTAGTACATGCGGCAGTCGTTGTTGATCCTTGGAAAACGAAGAAAGAGAAGGAGTCAGTACGAGGAATCGCGTCGGGCCCTGCGTTTCCTCTTTCTTCTTCGTTCCTTCGATGAAACTCACTTCCAGAACCTCTTGGCGATGGTAGGATAACCGATGACCTCGTTTCCAGCAGTGGAGCTTCCAGTCGTCTTGCTCTTGAGGATCTGACTCGAGAGAGACGATTTCCCGGTCGTCGACCTCTCCAAAGCGGGCTTCTCGTTCGCAGCGAAGTCTCGAGCGTCGGCGGAGCTCATCCCTTGCGGGTCGGCGTCGTGATCCTGGTGCGCTCCCTCGTCTTCCTCTCCAGACTTCTTGTCGACGGCGGCGGCGAGTTGCTGAGCAGTAACGAGGGTTGCGTAGGCTCCTCCGCTCTCGAGCAGGTCGTTGTGAGTACCCATTTCGAGAACCTCTCCTCCTCCCATGACGAGCTGTGGAAGTGAAAGTTATAAAGGTCTTGTGTCAGAAGGGGTTTGAAGATAGGAAAGAAGGCGAAGGAGAGGAGAACGAACGATGTTGTTGGCGTCTTCGAGGAACGAAAGAAGAAGAGTCAGCGACGTTGAGCTCGAGTTCGAGGGACAGGTAGAAAGTAGAGCTCACCCTTGATGGTAGCAAGTCGATGAGCGATGGTGATGGTGGTTCGACTGTTAGGCAGGGAGAGGAAAAGCGGTCAGCGGCTCGATCGTGCGACGCGTCGCTCTTTCCCTCGAACTCACCCTTTCGAAGCCTTCTCGAGCGCATCTTGAACAACTCCTTCAGATATACCGTCGAGCGCCGATGTTGCCTCGTCGAGGAGGAGGATCTTTGGATCAGAGACGATGGCTCGGGCGATGGCGACTCGCTTTTCAAGGAAGAGGGTGAAGAAAGGAGGTCAGCGTCGCGGCGAGACGAAGAAGGGAGATCGAGAGCGACTCACTTGCTTCTGGCCACCAGCTTCGAGAGAAGAAGATACAAAGGTGTAGGTAGGGTCAGTACTCGAAGGCTCGAGGTACTCTTGAACGTCTGAGGAAAGAGAAGTTAAACTCACAAAGAAGCATTCCTCTCTCTCCTACGATGGTGTCGTATCCCTCGGGAAGAGCAGTGATGAATCCGTCGGCGTTGGCTTTGATCGAAGCCTCCTTGACGAGCTTGAACTTCTCCTCGGCAGATGCGTGTTGGTGGACGGTTCCAATCCTGAGACGGGACGAGAGGTTCAAAAGATCAGCAACTGGACGTCGACACACCGTCTCTCTCCTTTCTCTCGGCGATTCAACCAGTTCGAGCACTCACAGACCATATTCGATGTTCTCTCGCACCGACGAAGCGAACAGAACAGGCTCTTGAGAAACGAGACCTGAAGTTCGAAGAAAGGGAGGGAGAAAGGGCGTCAGAGATCGAGCTAGGTTTTCCGATTGCCGACGAGCAAGGGGAGGGCGAATGAACTCACCAATCTGCTGCCTCAACCAGTTGACGTTCAAGGTTTTGATATCCCTTCCATCGAGCTTGACGGTTCCCGAGATGGTGTCGTAGAATCGTTCGACGAGAGCGACGACGGTGCTCTTTCCGCTTCCCGAGGTTCCGACGAGAGCAGCAGTATGTCCAGCTTCGAAGTGAACGGTCAATCCCTTCCTGTTGAGAGGAAGAATAAGAGAAACGGAGGAAAGGAGAGAGAAGTAAGCGGTGAAGCGACGTTACGAGACATCTCGTTGTTACGGATCGAGTGAACGAGAGAGGAAGGTCGACGAACAAGATAGGCACGTTGGGTCGAGATGGGTAGTGGAAGACGACGTTCTGAGAAGAGGAGGAGAACAGGGTCAGCTGGAGTCGACGCGGTTGGGTTCAAGGTCAAACTCAATTCTCGAAGAGACTCACCTCAAAATCGATGTTTCCAATAACCTCATCCGGTCGAAGACCTTCCTCGCTGAGACTGTCGATGGAAGGAACTCGATCCATAGTTTGGAAGAGCTAGAAAGATGGTTTGGAAGAAGGCGAAGGTCAAACGAGGAAAACGGCCGCGTCGTCTCTACCATCGAAACTACTCCGATACTCACCTTAGCGGCAGCACCACGAGCGTTTCCGATAGCTTGGATTTCGGGGTTGAGCTGAGAAGAAAGGGAGGGTCCGAAAAAGCAAGTGAGGAGTCAGTGTCGATTCGACGCGTCCATCTCAGCCTCGCTCAAGACGATCCCCAGGAAGGAACGTCGTAGGTTTCCCGATCAAGAACTTACCATAGCCAATGAGAAGGATCCAATCACTGGGAACAGCCACCAAGGGGAAAAGAGAAGGGTCAGCCGCAGCAAGAGGAGAGGAAACGCGGAAAAACGACCTTGTCTGGGTCGAGTTCTACGGTTCGTCTTCTAAAAAAACACTTACAGATAGCTAAGAACACATTCACAACGACTCCGGCGTCTGCACGTCCTTCAGTGATCAAGACACCGCCGTAAGCTGAGTAGGAGCGGGGAGAAGAAGGGAGGCGCGTCGCGGTCAGCTCGAACTGTCTGAAGGCAAGAGCGTATCGAAACGGTCTACTCACCGAAAGCGAGAGCGTAGGCTGAGTAGATGACGAAGAACATAGCACCGAGACCCGCAGCCATCACTGTCGAAGTCTGTAAGAGAGAAACCAAAGGTTTCAGCTCGAAGCGACCAAGGACTCGATCAAGCCGACGACTTACCTTGTTGCCGACCACCAAAGCAGCAGCAACGTGCACGTCAAACAAGGCAGAAAGCTTCTTCTGAGTAGAGAAGGCTGCTCAATTCAAAAAGAGGAGAGGCGTCAGCCTTGTTCCAGGAAGAGAGGAAAGGGACGACACGCGTCAAACTCGCCTTGAGCGGTTCGAATCGAACTGATCACCTCCTCGGCGAGAGATCCAGAATCAGCGACGTTCTTGAGCGCAGCAGCCTTGTACTTGGTCGTGAAGATCCCCATGAAGGCTCCGGTGCAAGCGATGCAGGGAAGGATGGCGGAGAGAGCGAGGGCAAGACGCCAGGATTGCGAGTAGGCAAGAACGAAACCAGTAACAAAGGTGGCGAGGTAACTGACGACCATGGCGACTTTCTGTTTGTTTCAGAAGAGGAGGAAGGGAGAGGGATCAGTCTTTTTGAATCTGACGCGACGTTCCGGAATCGAAACTGTCTGGACGAACCTCGCTGATTCCTTCTTGGATGAGATGAGTATCGGTTTGAATCCTACAAAAGTCAGAAGACAAGGCTCAGAAAGGTAGTCAGCCTCGACGAGACGGGAAAAAAGGGAGAGACAGAACGAAAAAGAAACGAGCCGCCGAACCTCGTAGCGACCTCTCCAGCTCCAAGGGTATCGAAGAAGGCCACGTCCTGACGAAGAACCGACTGAAGGTACTTTTCCCTGATCCTCTTGGAAGCGACTTCTCCAGTGTAGACCCAGACTCCCATCTAAAGGCCAGCAGAAGACGACGCGTCGAGAGGAAAAGGTCAGCTCCGTCCGTCCCCTTCCTCTTCCCCCCCAGCCGAGCCGAATCAGGCATCGAACTCACGAAGAACAGGGTAGCGATGAACATGGCAATTCCGATAACGACCAAGTAGAGCGAATCCAACGCAGCCGTGCTCTTAAGGTCTCGTTGAGCTTCAGCGAGGGTGGCGAGTTGTTCAGCCGTGGGAGCGCCGGCGGTCTCTCCGATTTCGTTGAGGATCATTTGGAACTGTTTTTTGTACCAACACATCCAACGAGACGTAGTTTGGTCAGTATGGCTTTCCTCCCTCCTAGAGGAGAAGGAAGCAGAAGTTTGGCCCTCCTCGGTCGAGCCTCAGATCGACTCTCCGACCTTCTCTCCTTCCCTCCTCCTCCTCCTCCTCCTGAGCACCTCCCTTCTGAGTCGAGCGAGCTTTCGAAGAGATAAACTCACATCAACGAAGGCTCCCGTAAGTTTTCCAAAGATGAGCGTCATGAGAGGCTGGGCGGCACCTGCGAGAAGTCCATCCAAACGAAAGAAAAGGAAGGACAACTTCAGTTCAGCTTTCGACTCGATCTCTCGCTTCGAAACCCTCCAGCTCAAACCTCAAAGCTCAAAGAAAAAAGGAATCAGGAAACGTACCAGCACCGGCTAAATCCCATCACCCCCAAATCAACACCAACCCACAAAAAGTCAGTGCCAAATCGAATCGCAGCGGCGGCGTCGAACCTCCGTCCGATTCCCTCCCTCTCTCTCTCAAACACTCGACCTTCCTCCCTTTTGACCCCCCCCTCCCTCAGCCAGATGCTTCACTCACCACTAGCCACCAACCCAAAGAAGTTCAAGATCATCTCCCCCTTGGTCGAGTACCGAAACAGCTGGAGGAACGGAACCGGTGGGATCTTCATATCCTTTCCTGATCCTTGTCCTTCATCCACGTCCACGGCGACGTCTTCTGTTGCTGCTGCTGATGCTGGAGATTTCGATTTGCGAGACCAGCGAGAAGGTTTCTTGAGGATCTCGTTCTCTGAGCGTTGATGCTTCTCGTCGTCCTTGTGGTGGGACGAGGTAGGGGAGGGCAGGGAGGGAGAGGTGGTGGGTTTCTCCATGGCGAGGCGAGGGAGCGAGCGAGATCGATGGGAGAGTTGGAAGTTTGGTGGGGTGTTGGTGGTGGTGGTTGGAAGGGAAGAAGGGAGACTCGCTTGGTTTGGTTTGCCGAGCTAAGGGTGGGGGTTGAGAAGAAGGAAGGAAGGTGGGATGAGCTCGAGGAACGTCTCTGCTCGCTTCCAAGAACTCTCGCTTCGGCGCCCGACAGCCCGAGGAGGAGGTCTGTTTCGATTTTCTGTTTCTCTCTCTTGAGAGAGCGAGGGCTTTCCGTTGTTGTTGTTTTTCTAGAACAGAACAGTTACTACCTCATCCTCTCGCTTCCTCTGCCGATCCTGATTCTCGCTTGCGAAGCTCTCCTTCTTCAGCCACTGAGAGCATCCAAAAGAGTTCTCGGAAGGCCAGGCACAGTCGGGTACGCGTCGAAAGAAAACAAAGCGGCATCTCCTTCCTCAATGCTTCCTCTGGTTGATTTCCTCGGACCGAGTGAGTGAACATGGGACGTGCGTGAATCATAAGTGAACATAAGTAAAACTGAGCCGAAGCTCGTGCAGCGAGAAATCTGGAGGGAGGAAGGCGAGAACAGAAGCGAAGTCAGCTCACGCGTCTCTCTCTCTCTCTCTCCGAGTTCGACCCAACCTGTCCTTCCCTTCCTCTTCTCCACCCCCCAGAAATTCACAGCGTCACTCACCATCCGTCAACTCAACCCCTTGGAGTTCTCCCTCCACCACCTCCGCCGCTCCCACTCCCACCTCCAGGCGTCCCAACGTTGATCCCAGGCGTTCGAGGCGTCAGCGCTCCTCCGTTCTGTTTTTTTTCGACGACGAAAAGCACGATCAAAGAGTCAGCTCCAGCGGATCCTCGACGAAAGGAGAGAGGAGAGAGAAAGAGAAGAAAAGGGAAGCTGAGACTGACCTCCTTCCGACGCTTGTTCGGATCCGACGAGACGTTGATGAACTGAGCGTTCCCTCCGTTGGTGTTGGTGTTGGTGTTGGCGTTGGGAGCAGGATTGAGAGGATCTTCTGAAGGTCGAGGTCGTTTGTTCTTCTTCTGTTTGATCAACGCAAGAGGAAGAAAGAAGAGGTGTGAGTGGGAAAGGGAGCTGAGAAACGAGACGACGCGTTCGAGACCCAAAACGAACCTTCTTCTTGTCCCCTTGGATCCTAGGCGTCCGAACGAAGAGAGACATGTCGTCGAGCTAACCAAGCCCAGATCCAACCAAAGAAGCTAGTCAGCTCTCCTTCCCTTCTCGAAAACGAGAAGATAGGGAAAGGATCGAGTCGAAGCTCACCTCAGGCAACCTCCCCTCGCTCAACCTCCACCCCCACTCCTCAAGCTGTTCCGGCTGATAAACCCTCAACGATTCCGCCCAGTTGGGTACCGATCCTTCGTCTGGAGCTTCGTAGACCAGACGGCGGAACGAAGCTGGAGGGTGATGGATCGAAGGGTGGTCGGAGGCTTCGAAACGAATCAAAGGAAGGAAAGGTGTCAGCTTGACCTCCTCCCTTTTCGTCCCCCTCCTCCTCCTGCTGCTCTCCTCGCACCCAAAAGAAACAGTTCCCTCGACTCACCCAGGACCACACACTCCTCCACCAAATCATCGAAATCCGCCTTCATCCTCTTCAGATCGACCACGTTATCCTTGATCTTCTTCGTCTGCTGTTGAACCGGTCGTCCCTTCGTCTTCCCTCCTTCGCCCTCCACCGCTCTCCCCTTCCCTTTGTCCTCCGCTGTGAGAGCAGCGAGTCCTCCTACGGTTCCTGTACCTGGTGCGAGAGGGACGGGTGCTTTTGGGTTTCGAAAGTACGGACGAACATAGGCGTCGTAGGAAGGGAGGAGGGAGAGGTGCGAGAGCAGGTCGAGCGAGCCGGTGAGGTGCGTTTTCGGGAGGGCTGCGAGATATAAACGAGAACGAGAGGAAGAGAGAAAGAGAGAAGATGAGCTTTCGTGAAGAGATGAGTCGAACGTAGGGAGGGAGGAAGATACGAACGAGGAGGAGCGAAGGGAAGGACGGCTGGCGGGGGAGGGGAAGGAGCTCGTCGAGGAGGAGTGGATCCACTGGCGATGGGTTGATGGGAAGAAGAAGCAGAGGGTCCTGCTGCTGATGAGGCGTCCATCCTGAAGTTGAGAAGGAGAGACCTCTCTGTTTGAGCTCGTTGAGAAGACCGGGAAGGGGAGAGAAGGAAGGAGTTGGAGGTCGAATCGAAACCAAACTCCTTCGAGATCTCCTTCCCCCCCACCCGCATCAGCCCTTTTTTCTCAACTTTTCTTTCTTGCACACCTCTTTCTCACCTTCTCTTTCTCTCAGAAATGTCTTCCCTTCTCGCTCGTAAGCCCTCGCATTCCTGGGCCAACGCTCCTCCTCGCTCCTTCCTTCCTTCTCTATCTCTCTCGAGCTCACACCCTCCCTTCCTTCCCTCCAGATCTCCCCAACGGCCAAGGCGGTGTCCTTCCTTACTGGATGCTCTTTGTCTCTACGCTCGCCTGCTTCAACACTGTCCAGAACTACATCTCCCCTACCCTCACCAGGAAAGTTTACGCTGGCAAACCAGATCAGGGTCAGCAACGATCTCCCCCAACTTCCTTTGCCTTCTCTTTCTTTGTGCTCACTCGTTTCTCCTCCCCCATCGCTTCGCTTTTGAAATTTGGATTCGGAATCAGTTACTCCCTTGAGCAACAGGACTTTCGGGATCTGGACTCTGGTTTCAGCGTTGATCAGGCTCTACGCGGCTTACAACATCACCAACAAGGAGTGAGCTCGCGAACGAAACTCTCCTCCCTCCTCCTTGTCGTTCCACTTCCCTCAAGCTGACTCCTTCCCTTCTTAAAAAATCGACCCCCAGGCTCTACCAACTCGCCTTCTGCTCCTACATCATCGCTTTCGTGCACTTCAACTCGGAACTCTTGATCTACAGGACCTGCACGATTGGGAAAGGGTGGCTCGGGCCTGCGATTGTTTCGAGTTCGTTGTCCATCTCCTCTCCTCTCGCCTCTTTCTTTCTCCTCGCTCTCAAACTGACCGGGATTCTATTTGGGCTCTTCGTTTGCAGCCACCAGTCTCATCTGGATGTCCAAGCAGAGCGCTTTCTACACTGGAGCGTCGCTCTTTTAACAGCTCTCCGGACCCAATCTCCCTCCCTCAAAATCGCTTTCACACTCAACCCAGCCACACCCGACCCAACTGTATCTCGGATCGCTACTTACAGCTCTTTATTACATCCTTCCCTTTCTCTGGACTCCACGCCGTTTCGATTCGAGCGCGTCGTCTCGGAAGAAGGACGACGCGTCTCGAGCGTTTTTGGTTCGAGCAGCTCGGTTGGAGGAGCATCATACCTGCAGATATGGGAGTTGGAACGTTGTCTAGGCTACTCGAGGTTGAGTCTGGGCTTGAGTGAGATAATGGAAGGATAAAAGAAGGACAGAAGAGAGACGGGGACGCGTCGACGGACGAGTTTGGGTCGAGCGAGCGAGAGAAGGGATCGTGAAGGGGAAGGGACGTGGGTCTCTATAGACTGAGCTGAATGGTAACTTCGAATGATCTCCAAGCGAGCTGACGAGGGACCAGAGGGACGAGGATTCTCAGCAAAGAGCAGAAGAGAAAGCAGACGCGACGTCGTGCCTCCCTCGACCCTCGCTCCTTCGAGCCTCGTTCTGCGAGCAACTTTTCCCACAAGTCGACTCAACTTGGACTCTGCTCTCCGACAAATGAAATGCCGTTGAAAACTTTCTCAGGACCTCGATGACGATCGGTTCCGATTTCTCGCAGCTCACCGCCTCTCTTCTCAGCTTCCAGCGAAGCTCAGCTCTCCTCCCCTCTCTCCCTCCCTCCTCCTTAACCATGTCCCTCTCCCGCCCTCACTCCATAGCAGAACTAGCAGGTCCGCGCCTCTTCCTCTCCTCTCGTCCCTTGTTCTCTACTAACCCTCTCCAACATCCCTCTTCAGACCTCGCCTCCGCCTCCGTCCGCCTCTCGTCGTCCTACTCCCTTCGCTCGTGGGTCCGAGCAGCCGACGCTGTCCAAGTCCAAGCTGTCTCGTACGCTTCCTCCACCGATCGAGAAAGCAGGAGGAGAGAGGATGATTGGGAGAGTTACGAGAGGGAGTTTGGAGCTTGGGTGAGGTGTGCGAAGTGAGTACGAGTGAGAGAGGAGAGAAGGAAGGGAGCGAGCGAGCTCAACGAACGCTGATGGTTTGGGCTGGATTGTTGGTTTGGCAGGATTCTACTGGAGTTGGTTCCTACTCATCCTCAGTACAGGGACTTGGGGAAGGAGGAGAAGGGTCATATCAGAGAGGTCAGTCGTTCAGTCGTCTTTCAACAACAGGAGATGGTGGCGAAGGGTCGAAGCTGACCTTCTTTCCTCCCTTCCTTTCCGATTCTCCTCAGTCCGGTCAAGCAGCCCTCGACGCTCTCAACAAGATGAAACCTCTTCTATCCGAACGCTACGAGAAGTGGCGAGCTTCCCATCCGAACTGGAACGAGCGGGAGGAGCTAGAGAAGGAGAAGGAGAGGGTGCGGAGGAGGAGGGAACAGGAGGAGAGGGATCAAGCTCAGATCAACTCGAGAGGGCTTCCTTCGCACCCTGCTGCTGGGAGATATCTACCACAACCACCACCACCTCAGCAGTATTCTTCGTCGAGTCAACAGCAACAGAAACCTCGTTATCCAACGGAATCAAGGCCTCTGCCTTCGCTCAACAACCAACATCATCACCACTCCTCTCCGTCCTCGAGCTCAAGCTATCCCTCCTCGTCCCATCACCCTCAAATCAACTACCCAACCCTTCAACCTCAATCCCAACCCTACCCATCTCGCTATCCTTCACCAAACCCACCACCTCCTTCCAACTCTCCCTACCCTTCCTACGCCCAACGTCCTCAACCACCACCACCTCCTCCTCCCGCACCCTCCCCTCGGCTCGCACCTCCCTCTTCTTCCTCCCAAAACCGACGCTCCTCTCGCTCTCCTTCACCCAATCCATCATCCTCCAACTCCTGGCCTACTTCGCTCCAGACTCTCAATCTACCGCCGTCGGTGGTCTCGAGCTTCTTGAAGGTGGCGGCGAAGAACACGAAGAAGAAGGTTGAGACGTGTGGGCTGCTGTTGGGGACGTTGGATCTCGGGGTGTTTACGGTAAGGGTGCTGCTGATACCGGTGCAAATGGGGACGGGGGATACTTGCGAGTGAGTAAGGTGATGATGCTGAGGAGGGAGGAGGGAGACGCGTCGCCCGGATCCAACGTCTTCCTTTCTCTTGGTTTGACGAGCTGATTTCTTTCTTTCTGGGTTTTGCGTTCTATTAGAACGTTAGAAGAAGAGAAGGTGTTTGAGTTTCAGGACAAGAGGGGGTTGTTGACGCTTGGTTGGGTGAGTCTGATCTCCGAGACGAATCGAAACGCGTCTCGATCTTTTCAGCTCACCTGTTTTCGTCTTGCTTCGGTTCAGATCCACACCCACCCAACCCAATCATGCTTCATGTCTTCACTCGATGTACGTCCATCCTTTCCAATACACTCTCCTTCTCTGCGTCTTCTTTCGTTTCGACTCGAGAAGAGCTGATCGTCTCCTCCTCCCTCCTCTCTCGCTCCTCCTTCCCCTTCTTCCTCCACCTACTCAACACTCCCTCAGCTCCACACCCACTCAGCCTACCAATGCATGCTCCCCGAAGCCATCGCCGTCGTCTGTGCTCCCCTCGCCACTCCCGCCCTCGGAATCTTTCGTCTCACCGACCCACCAGGTCTCAACTTGATCATGGCGTGCAGGAGAAGGGAGACCTTTCATCCTCATCCTGATGTGGATGGGGGGATTTATACGGTGAGTGAAGCGGGACGAGAAGAGAGGGGGAAGGGATGGAGGTCCGCGGAGAAGGAGGGAGGAAGAGGAAGGAGAACTGACTCGTTTTGGGCTTTTGGGTTGGACGTTGGGTGTGAGCAGGGAGGGTTCGGAGCTGAAGATCAAGGCTATGGTCATGTTCGAATGAGGGAAGGCCAGGGGGTCGAGGTCGTGGATCTGAGGAAGAGGTGAACGACTCGACGCGACCCGACGCGACGCGTGACTTCGACTGAAGGAGGAAGAGCGGGAAGACTGGAAGACTAGATCACGGTCACTGTAGATTAGACTGCAACGATTTTTACGAGCTTGGTGTTTGTTTTTTTGCTGTACGGTACTGAGAGGGCCGTAGATCCTTCGTCGTCTCGGCCTGGACGCTGCTTTCTCGAGAAGAGAAGAATTGAAGAAGAGATATGGTTGGATTATCAAGCGAAGAGAGATGATCTAGGTAGATGATGGGTGACGCTAGTATATTAAATTTAATGTATGAGTTACTGTAGAACTGAGAGCTTGAAAACGAGGGTGGGGACTCGAACGACGACGACGAGTGCGAGAGATCTGCAACGGGAATGGGAAAGCGACGAGAAGCGAAAAGCGTTGAGAGCCAAACAATCTCGAGCCAAAGAGCTAAGGGGGTGGGTGGAGTGAACTAGAGAGGTCGTGAAAGGAGCGTGTGTGTCAGAGAGTCGTCGAACAACCAAAGATTAGAAGGAGACGGTAACAAGATTAAGGTAGAGGACGAGGCGGGGACGACGGTAGCTTGATAAAGTCCTGGGGGGTTACTGATTAAGGGAAGAGAAGGTAGGCTAGGACGAGAAGTGAAGCGAAAGGGAAAAAAGAGACCAACGAGCAACAAAACGGGAAGACGACGAGAAGGGCAGCTCCGAATAAAGAAAGGGAAAGAGAAAGAGCCTCGAAAAACGACTACTTCTACTGGGTAGCATCACTGTATCCACCTCTACCTCCTCGAAAAGAGGGAGGACCTCCTCGATGACCGTAGCTGGGTCCACTCGACGCGTCGAAGCTGTCATCGAAGTCCATCCTTTCCCCGCTCGGTGGTTGCGAGGATTCGTACTGAAGTCCTTGAGGATGCTGCTGCCGAGGATCCGGTTGGTAAGGTTGAGCTTGGTACGACGACTGCTGAGGTGCGAAGGGAGTGAAGCTGAACTCGGACGAGCGCTGAGGAGGAAGGGAGGAATGTCCTGTTGTCGACGACGACGCCGGAGGATCGAGAGGGTAGGGCCATGGGTTGGTGAACGAATTACTGGACCACGAAGACGATGAAGAGGTGGAAGGAGTGGAGAGATGGGGCAGAGAAACTCGAGGCGGAGGAGGACCAACGTAGTGGGAGGTCTGAGGTCGAGTCGACGACGCTGGAGCTGAGTCCCTCCGAGGCGCTACTGGGAGAGGAGCCGAGATGAAGCGTTGATGGGGTTGCTGGATCGACCCAAAAGGCACCTCGTACTTCTGCTGGCGTTGCTGAGGCGATTCCTGTCCGTGGAAGCTGTAATTCGACGGCTGGTACCGAAACGCCTCCGATCCTGATCCGGGTGAGGATCGTTCTCCGAATCCTCCTCCTCCTTGATTGTAGGACGACGACGACGAAGCCTGATCTCCTCCGTAAGAGCTGACTGAGTCAAACCTCTGGCGAGAGGGAGGAGGACCAGGAGCGAGAGGAGGAGGAAGGTACTGCTGTCGAGGCAGAGGAGGAGCCGCGTGCTCGAGTTGGAATCTCGGCTCCCACTCCTCTCCTGTCGTCCACGGTCGACTGCTTCCGTGGCCGGACGATCCAAACGTGCTCCGAAGATCGTTGGACGTCGATCTCTCTCCTGCCGAAGAGAAGGGACGTGCGACCGGGAGGCGAGAGATGGAGAAGGGAGGGGTGGTCGAAGCGATCGCGTCCTGTTGGAAGGGTCCGAGAGAAAGGCGAGCGACGGAAGCCGATGGCGAGATCCTGGCAGGAGGAGGATACGGGTTCGACGAGGATCCCGGACTGGAGGTTGAAGAAGAGGAGACTGAACCGAAGGAAGGAGGAGCGTTCGACGGAGGTGGCATTGAGAGGTAAGGGATTGGTCGAGTCGAAGAGAGGAGATGGCTGAGCTCGGGGCTGGAGGTGATGATGTTGAGAATCGTGGATCTCGTGGTCTAAGAGAAGAAAGACAAGAGAAGAGTCAGTATCAGAATCGAGGCAAAGAAGGAAAAGAAGAGCGAGAAAAACTCACCGAGTCGGGTCCCTTGATCTTGTGCTCCCTCGCCCCCGACACAACTCCTTCGGTAAAATCGCCAATCGCTTCCCAAGGACCTCCCTCCGCTCCCAGATCAACTCGGCCCTCCCTCATCTTCGTACACCACATCTGAGGAGGAGAATCGACCGAGAAGACGCACTCCGACGTCGAGGCGCTGTTGGGCGGTGCGACGTTGAAGCCTGTGATGGTCGAGAAGGGAAGATGCATCTTGTAGCCTCGTCCAGCGTGAGAAATGTACCAGGCGAAGTATCCTTCGGACGGGTTGGCGTAGAGGATCAGGTCGGGTGGAGGAGGAGGAGGTCCAGAGGGAGAAAAGGAGGGTGTCGTGAGGTTTCGAACCCAGCTCTCGACGACGAGGCTGCTCGCTGGGATAACGACGATGGCTGCGAGATGTGATAAAGGGTGAGAAGAAGGACAAGGTGAAACAGAAGAAGGGTGAGAGAGAAGAATACCAAATCGAAAACCGAAATCAAAGAACGGGGAAGAGGAAAGCAAAGGGGAAGAGAGGGGGACGCGAAGAAGTCGCGTCAGTTATAATTTTCACAGACGACTGAGAGAAGGAATCATGGGAATTTGACTCACGGGAAGACTCGAAAAGAGAGTTCCTTCGGAGGTACTCGTGATGTTGATGAAGGGAGGGAAGTGCGACCGAAGGCGAGCGTTGGGGGGACGCGCTCGACTTTTCTTCGTCGGACCTCCTCCTCTTGATCGACACGGGTGGTCTCATCCCTCTATCGGCTTCTCGAAGGTGTTGACGACTGCAGAACGCAAAAGAGGAGAAGGGCATGGAAGTTGGTGAGCGAACGTTAGCCGATATGAGCGGGTTCTCTGCTCGGAGTTGAGAGATGAGGACGAACCGATTCTCTGCAAAAGAGGAGCGAAACGAAGAAGATCAGCATCCAAGCTCTCCAGTGAACCAAAGAGAGTTGTCTCAACATTCCATAGCGAGAAATGTGGGGAAGAGAACTTACGAAACCTGCGAGAACGAGAGCAGCAAAGAGGAGCGAGCGAGAGGAGCAGAGGGTGAGCTGCGTTCTTCAAGTTTTGAGAGCCCTACGAGCTCGAGCCCTTTGGAAACTTTAGACAGCCCGAGGAGACCGTGAACTCACCAAACGTTGACGTTTCCTGGAGGAAAGAGGAGGAGAGACAAGCTCGATCAGCATCTAGATTCGTTTGGACGAGCCCCCCCTTCGCCAGACCGCTCCAAACACGACACATCCTTTCAAACACTGGAGAACGAGGAAGCTTCTACAAGAAAAGGAACTCACTCTCTGTAACAGTCGTCCCTGGATCTGAAACGAGTTTCGTCGCCTCAGCCGCCAATCTCAACCTCTCCTGCTTCGAAGGTCGCTCTGCCTCCTCGAACGAGGCCATGAAGATCTCGACCTGCTTCGCGTTCGACTGGAACCGACGAGGTTTGGGTCCTACTCGAAGACGTTTTCGAGAGGTGGAAGGGTTGAAGGGCTTGTCGGTCGAGGAGGATTGAGGGCGAGGAGGAGAGTAGGATTGACCGGAGGAAGAAGGGGAGGGAGATGGCTCGTTTTTGAGGGAGGTTCGACGGGATTGGTGTTGGCTCGAGGAAGAAGAAGAGGTAGAGGGTTGAGGATGAGAGGAGGGGTGTCTCGAGGCGGAGGAGGAGTGGGTCGAAGGCTGAAGGGAGGAGGAGGCAGAGGAGGAGGAAGGGAGTTTAGAAGTGGTTTGATGACGTCCCGAACCACGTTTTTGAGCTGCTTCCATGGGAAGAATAGATTTCTAGTCAGCTTCTATCGGAGAAGATCGATGTTCTAGAACAGATCTGCATCTCTTCCGCGAAAGAAAGGAGCAGAAGCGACTCACTAGTCGATCCCGGAATCCACTCCTCGTCGTCCTCCTCGTCCGTCGAAGGCGATGAGAGCTCCTCCTCCTCCTCCTCTTCGTCGTCGTCTTCTGCTTCTCGTTCTCGTTCCTCGGTGTACTGGTGAGAACCTCCAGGTTTCGAGGAAGCTTCTTGGGGAGGATTTTGGCTCATGGCTGTTTGAAGATGAAAAGGAGGGAGAGCTGTTTGGGCGGGGAAAAGGGAGGCAAGGAGAAAAGGAGGGGAGGGGGAGGAGGTCGAGGGTCAGCCAACCAAATTGAAAGACGAGGAGGGCAAAGGCTTCTACAGCTCCGACTGGCATCCTTCTCCTCCAAGAATCGGAGAAGGGGTCACGCCGATGAACAGAAGAAATATTCGAACTCCTGCTCGAATGGTTTCGTATAGCCGGGGGGGAGTGACTTCCGAAAAGAAGGCGAGGGAGATGTCGAGAGGAGGAGAGACGCCGACGAAGCTTGATGAAGGAAGGAGAAACTGCAACTCACGTCGTGTAAATTTTCAGATATGAGTACTTGGTATCTGAAGGGAAGAGCATGAGGGAGAGGGGAGAAGGGAATTGTAGGGGATTCAGCTCCAGGAAAAGAGGAGATAGGAAAAGAGAGGGAAGAGGAGAGCTCACAACAAAGAGCGAAATGAGAGATTCTGAGCGGCCAGCGCCTAAGGGAGAGGGTGGTATAGAAAGGGAAGGGGAAGGACCTGCCTTGGGGAAAACGAGCGAAGAAGGAGAACGGGTTGAGATCCTAGAGGTTCTGAGGTAACTCGTAGAAACGGATTTCGAGTTCGACCAAACCAAACCAGGGAGACGGCGACGGAGGAAGGAGAAAGGGGAAGAGCAACTGCCTGACGTTTCCTTCCCCTTCTCCAGCCAGCACACAGAGCCCATCCTGGGAGGTTACGAGGAGCGTATCCTGAAGCGTAGGGAGGGAGGAGTTTTGGAGGGTTAGATTAAAACAACGAAAGGAGTTGCCGTCGAAGCCGCCGTCCGTTTCGAACGAGAGGACCGAGCGTGGGAAGGACTTACTCGTTTGAGCGATGAGAATCGAGAGGATTTCAGCCTAGCGAAAATGAGAACAGGAAGGTCTGTTCAACAGCTGGGCGGAGATCGTGGATCAGGAAGAGAGGAGACTCACGACGCGTCACGCGTTTCGAATCCGAGAACGCGTTGGAGGAGAGTCGAAGGACAGTCTGTTGGAGAAAGAAGATGTGGGGAGGCTTAGCTTGAGACTTAGTATATATTGCGGAAGCAGAAAGAGAAAAACGTTGCTCACCAGTGGTAGTCTCAGCCTCCTCCTTCGAGTCGAACATCCCACATCTCAGCTTTCCCTCCCTCTCCCTCTCACCTTGAGTAAACAACCCATCAAATCTTCTTTCTCCTCTTTGCACCATTCCCATCGTCCCTCATATCCTCCTTCGTCGAATCCAAACCACCAGCAGCCACTTTCGCCGCTTCCCTCCTGATCGACTCCTTCACGTTCGTTCTCCAGTAGATCGACTCCCTCTCTCCTTCGACGAGTTCCAGAGCGACCCTTAAGTCCGAGGAAGAGAAGTAGGAGAGGAGGAGAGGAGCCAGGGAGGGATGAGGGAGCCGAAGGTAGCACTGAGAACAAGGAAACGAGAAGGAACAGCGCGACGCGTCAGTTTGACGAAGGCCGAGAAGACGAGCTGAAACGAGGCTGCAGGAGAACGTACCGTATCGAGACCTTTGGACCAGTCGACGTAGGTAACCTCCATGCCTTTTGAATTCGTCTCGTCCGAGCGAAGGCCAGCATTGAACAGCTCCTTCAGCGACGTCTTGGAACAGGAATCGGGATCGAGTCCCTTTGCGAAGACGAGGCATCCCGGAGGATAGTCCGACGACAGTTGAGAGCGAGAGAGGGTAGGGATGGTAGATGTAGGTTCGATGTTCGACGATGAGGATCCGTTGAGTGATTTGGGGAGGTCCAAAGCGGCGATGCGAACGGCTTCGAAACGAATCGACTCCTTGATGTCCATCCAGTAGATTCGTTCTCGTTCTCCGGAGATGAGTTCGGGAAGGATGGGAGGATCCGAGGGAGAGATGTGGTAGATGGGAGTGGAAGTGAGAGATTTGAGGAGGTGGGATGTGTGAGAGGGAGTCGAGATTCGAAGATGGCACTGCAAGAAAAAGGAGGAGAGCAAGTCGCGAACGCGTCAACTTCCGATTTCGAAGGGTCGAAAACAAAATTGAACGAACGCTGTCTGATCCTTTCACCCAGTCCACGTAGTCGATCTCCTTTCCGTCTGGTAGGAGAGAGTTGAATAGGGTGTGGAGAGCCGTCTTGGACGTCTGAGGGTCGACGTTTTTGAGGTAGAGAAGGCAGGAGGATGGGAACTGAGGTGGAGGTGCTGCGAAAGTGGATGTAGCCTTTGGAGGGTTGTAAGACGAGGTGTAAGGGTGGGTAGGAGTTCGAATGGAGGTGTGTGTATGAGGAGGTTGATCGTGAACGAAGGCAGGGGCGGAGATGGAGGTGCTCGAGGGATGATGGGTTGAGGTCGAAGGGAAGGTTGCGAGGTGTGCGACGTATTCCTGCTGTAGACGAGAGTGCTCGACTCTGGATACACGGATGCGAATTCTGTCAATGAAGGAGATCGTCGATCTGACGTGAAAGCAAAGAAAGAAGACTGACTTCTTCAGGACTCTCAAGCCAGCGTCGCGACCCTCCTCCGTCTCCTTCGACACTCCTTCGACTTCCTTCGCTGCTCTCTTCCCTCGAGCGACAGCTCCATCCCAGGACCACTCCTTTTGGACACTCTTGAGAGCTTCCTCGTCTCGAAGCACGATCCAGACGAAATTGCGGAAGACGAGGCCATCGAACGAGAGGGATTGGACGACGGGTTGGTTGGAAGAGGAGGAGTGGAAGAGGGAGTTGAGGTAGAGAAGGACTTGAGGGTAAGATCGAAGATGAGGAGGAAGACTTTCCTGTAAAAATGGACCAGATCGGATCGATGATGAGCGACACGTCTCGAAACGACGAGGAGGCGACAGCGAGAGAAAGAGAGAAAGACACTCACGAGGTAGATCGTCCTCTCCTCCCACGGCTCGTCCCTCTTCCCAGATCGAGCTTCTTCCGATCCCCAGTCACACCTTCCAACCTCTATTCCAGGCTCTCCGTAGCTCTTGGTCCCTCCCCATGCCCTTGGCTCGGTGAGAGCGAGTCTCGTTCGAAGCAGACCTGGAGTTCCGTGTTGACGAAGAGCTCGAGTGAGAGTTGGGTGAGGAAGAGTAGCGATGAAGGAGAGAAGAGGGTGGTTCGCGAGGAGAAAGTTGAGAGGAATATCTGTCGACCGAAGTGAGGCAGCTTCAGCTTCGGTTACGCAGGAAAAGAAGGAAGGGAGGAGGGAGGAGGGAAGAGAAGCGACGTACATCCTTCGTTTTGGTTGGATCGAGCGACGAGGTGAAGGTCATCCTTCGTCCAAAGAGCATGGTCAGAGAAGACCAGCTCCAACAAGGCCACAGCTTGGAGCTCGAGAGTTTTCGCTTCGGATAGAGAAGCCTTTGCAAGCGGTTTGACGTCTGTAGCGGTTGGTTGACGGGCCGGAGGGAGGACAGAAGGGGAAGGGGAAGGGAGGGAGGAAGTTGAGCTCGTCGAAGTCGAGGGAGCCGTTCCTGGAGGAGGAGCAGGAGCAGCTAACGAGCTTGGAGCCTGTCCTAGTTTGGCTGCTTGCTTCTTCTTGACCGCTCGAGGGACGAACATCCAGCCGAAAGGAGGGAGAAGAGAAGGAGAGAAGTTGGACGTTAGGGTGAGCTCGACGGAAATGAACTCGGAGAAACCTTGCGTCACCACCTCCTATCTACTGATATATCTGGGAGAGAAATTGTAGGGGACTATCAGCATACAGATCGTCTGAAGTGGGCAGAAAAAATAAGGGGTACAGATAAAGGGGGCAATCTGAAGCCGAGAAGAGAAGAGAGGCAGCCTCAATTTCGACCTCCCTCCTTCTTTCTTTCACCCCGACCACCACCGTCGGACCTTCGCTCATCGCCAAAACTGAGAAGACCTTTTTTATCTACACGCTGACTACCAGCTCTAAGGGAAGCTCGGACGAAGGCGGAGCTTGCCAGCTCGTTTGGTTGATCGACTGAAGTTCGTGACTGCCGTCGACTGGACCGCCCTCCCTCCCTCCCAGTCCGCCCTCTCTCGTTGCCTGGGGCCAATGAGAGGACTCGGTTCTCTGGGGAGCGGACTGACCAGTCACTGATCTTCCTTTTGCTCGATTCTCAAGTTTTCTCTAGAGCTATCACACTCCCACTCACTCTCAAAACCAGCTTTCCCCCTTTCACGATGCCCATCGCCGTCCCTCCTTCCTCTCCTTCCTCCCCCTCGTCTTCGGCTCGGTCCACAGACGCGTCTCTCCTTCCAGTTACTCTCCTCAGTGGTTTCCTGGGAGCAGGGAAGACGACCCTCCTTGAGTATATCCTCAAGAGCAAAGATCACGGGCTTCGTTGCGGTGAGTCGAGCTTTCTTTCTCCTCCTGGTTCTCCTGTCTCCTTCTCGTAGCTGATCTCGTTCTCGGCGCGTCTTTCCAGCCATAATCGTTAACGACATCGGAGCCCTCAATGTACGCGATCCTATTCGAGTCTCGAGCCCTTTCCCTCTCGCTCAGAAGCTCACGTCGACCCCTTCCTTTTTTCTGCTTTCACTCCAGATTGATGGAGCTCTGATCACGAACCACAACGTCAAGCAGAAGGTAAGCCGGAATAGTCTCTAATAGGGAAATCCACCACTCCCTCTACAGACAGGGAATACACGACGGTGTTGATCCGCCGTTTTCATGCGTTTTATTGTTCTGTTCCAAAGGAGGAGACTCTAATTCAGATGCAGAACGGTAGGTGGATCCTTCTTTGTCGAATTTACAAGTTCAAACGCTGACCTGATCGTCCTCCTCTTTTCGCTTCCCTTTCTTGCCTTGCCTCTTCTTCGTCTTTCCCTCCGCTTCCGCTCCACTCTCCTAGGATGCATCTGCTGCACTCTCCGAGGAGACCTTCTCGAGGAAATTGCTGACCTCGCGGAAAAGAAGGAGTTCGAGTGAGTCTTCCTCTTCTTCCTCTTCTCCGTCGTCTTAATCGCGACTGACTCATTCTGGACTCATTCTTCCTTCTTACAGCTACCTCATCATCGAGTCTACAGGAGTCTCAGAACCTATGCAGGTCGCCGAAACGTTCAGGTGAGTTGGTTTCCTCCTCGTTTCGACGCGTCTTGCGACCGAGCCTGACCTTTTCCCTCCTCTTCCTTGAAACCTCCAGGTTAGTTCAGTTCATTCTCGTTTAGACGCATCTTGATGACGGGGACTGACTTTTCTTTCCTCTTGCTTGCCCGCAGTGCCGAGTTCTCTGAGCAGATGGCCGCCGAGGACATCGAGGCTTCTCTTCCAACCGATGCCACTCCCGAATCAAAAATCAAGCTGGCTAAGATTCTTGCTTCAGGAGGCTTGTCGAAGATCTCGAGGCTCGATACCTGCGTCACTGTGGTAGACTGTACGACGGTGAGTCTTCACTCTTCGTCTTCTTCGCTCACGCCTTGCGACGCTCGACGAGAGGAGACGCGGCGGGATAACTTGCTGCGTGCAGCAGGATCGAGCGTGATCTGTCAGTATGCGAGGAGACCTTGAGCTCCTATGCGTGGCGAGAGACGTGTGGGATGGGATGGAGGACTGGGGAGAGAGGAGGAGTCGAGGTCACTTCTCTCTTCGCCTTCGTCGAAGAGTGCGAGCAACTCTCGATTTGCAAACACACACTGAACCTTCACATTTCTTCCTCCCAGTTCATGGGAGACTCGATACCACCGACTTCCTCTCGGATCGAAACAAGGACGTCGGAGCTGAAGACGAACGAAACATCACCGACCTGTGAGTCGATTCTTCTCCCTCCACGCTCATCGCTTCTGAGATCTGACCGTCCCTCTTCGACTTTCACATTCGTAGCCTCGTCGATCAAATCGAGTTCGCGACGGTCATCTTAATCAACAAGACCGACGTCGTAGGAAAGGAGGACGTCGCTCGAGTTCACGGCATCGTCAGCAAGCTCAACCCAACAGCCAAGATCATTGAGACCGTTCGATCTCGAGTAGATCTCAAGGAGATCCTGAGTGAGTTCTCAACGTCAGCTGCCTTCGAATGTCTCGAACAAAGCTGATTTGCATCGCGTCTCCTTTTTCAGACACCGGCAAGTTCTCGTTCGAGGAAGCTGCCACTGGAGCCGGGTGGCTTCAGTCTCTCAAGGAATCGAATCGAGTTCCGTGGACTGGTCCTGATGGTGTCGTCAAGATGGTTCCGAAGCCCGAGACGGAAGGTTCGTCGCGCCTCGATTCGATTTTTCTCGCTCACCTCTCCCTCCCTTCTGACTTCCCTCCCTCCTTCGATTTCCTGCAGAGTACGGAATCGGATCCTTCGTCTACCGAGCTCGACGACCCTTTCACCCTGAGAGATTGTGGCACCTCGTCAGCGAGCCCTTCGTCGTCGTGAGTCTGCCTCGTCCTTTCCTGCTCGAACTCTCTCGTCCGAACTGACCGTCACCTTCCTTCCCTCTCACGCAGATTCAAAACGAGTGAGTCTCATCTTCCTTTCTCACCTTCGTAGGTCACATACTCATTCTGTCTTCTGGTCTTCCCCCTTTACAGGTTCGTCGAAGACGACGAGGACGAAGAGTCGGGATCCGACGCGTCTGGTTCGGAGGACGAGGACGCAGACATGGACGAGGACGGACAACCTCAACTCGATCTCCCTGGACGACTCGCCTTCAAACGAGCCTCTCCTCTCTTCAAGTCCCTTCTTCGTTCCAAGGGTTTCGTGTGGTTGGCTACACGACCGAAAGTCAGCGGAGAGTGGTCGCAGAGCGGAGTGATGTTCACGTTGCAAGGAGTGAGTCACATTTCTCCGTCTCTGCTGCTTGAAACTTTCAAGCTGACTCTCATGCTTTCTCGCTATGAAGGGAACTCGATGGCTTTGCTGCGAGGACGAGTCGTCCTGGCCTATGTCCGACAACCCTGAGGTCGTCCGTCTGATCAAGGCAGATTTCGAAGGAGCTTGGGGAGATCGTCAGTTCTTTCGATGTCTTCTCTTCATCTACCTCGGAGCGTTCACTGACCGACCTTTCTCTCGGTTTGCAGGACGTCAAGAGATCGTATTCATCGGAGAGAAGATGGATCGAGAGCTCCTCACCAAGACTCTCGATTCCTGCCTTTTGAACGACGGAGAGTTCCGACAGTGGGAGCAGGTTCGTCCTTCCCCTCTCTCTACGTCTAAGCTCTACTTCTTCCGCTGACTTCGTTCACTCCGTCTCCTTCTCAGGTCATGAAATCGAAACGCAGCTACGCAAAGCAGGTCGAACGACTGGTCGAACTCTTCACCGACGGTTGGGAGGACTGGCAGGATCCTGGACTTGAGGAGGAGGAGGCCATCGAGGCTGCCAAGGAGGAGGAGGAGAAGAGGAAGTTGAAGGAGAAGAGGAAAGCGACGTTGGAGCTGATGAAGAAGCATGAGGGACACAAGCACTCGAAGGGGAAGGGGAAGCGAGTCTGAACTCGACCAGCTTTTTTTCTGTTTTCGCTCCCAAGCTTTGTATCTCTACTACCATGATGTCTCTCTATCTTCATTCCCTATCGGCGAGAGCAGATCGGAAATCAAAATCCAACGCGTCGAAAAAGAAAACAACCAAGAGCCCTGAAGCTTCGACGCGTTTCTCGAGACTCAGCGCGTCGTTTCGCATTTGTCCCTCAACCTTCACCGTCTTCCTTTCCTCCCCTTTGCTGGCTTTCTCTCTCGCTCCGACGATTCGACAGCATGGTCAAGGGCCATCTCTCTACCAAGGTTCCCAACGTTCGACTTCGAGCTCAACCTCAGCAACCCAAGGCTTCAACTTCAGCAGGAGGAGGAAGCTCGAAGGGAGGGAAGAAGGGAGGAGCAGGAGGTCGCAATCGAGGGAAACACGGTGAGTTTGAGCTTGTTTTTAGGAGAGCAGGGTTGCAGGAAGATCTCGTCGTGGGGTTGGACGCAATGTCGACTCAGTTGAGGTCGGGGGTTGACTGAAGGTCGAAGAGAAGGAAGGGAAGGGAGGGAGGGAGGGAAGGAGGGAGGAGGAAGGTCGTCCCCCCTTTCGTCCCTTCACCATGGCCAGAGTGGCTATGGGTTTATTCTAGCATGCTGAAGGACCCCGCTGGTGTTTAACATAAATCATCCATTGAAGGAGGGTATCGTGGGAAGGTATTATGCTCGGAAAACAACCTCTTCGGTGAGCTCGAGCTCAAAACGCTGACCGTCCTTCCTTGCCTCCTTCAGAACACGACGCTCTAGAAGAAGAAGAAGACCCAAACGAGGAGACATCGGAGTCTCTGAACAACGTCTTCAGACCGTTCGCTGGAGCCGTAATCTCGTTCACTGGAGTCAGGGATAAGGTCGGTCTTCTTTCCTCTCCTCCTTTTGCCTCCCTTCCTTCCCATCCCTCCTTTGCGTCGCTCCCCTTGCTGAAGCGAACTCGCTGGTCTGAACAGGCTTCGCTATACTCAATGACTAATGAGCTTGGTGCTCGAGTGGAATCCAGTCTAACAGACCACACCACCCATCTCGTCGCTTGCGAGTTCACCTCTGAGAAGTACAAGGTTCGTTCTCGTCCCCTCCCTCCCTTCGCCGCGATGGCAACTCATTTTTTTTTCCTTTCTGGGTTATTCTCCTAGGTCTCCTTATCTCTCGGAATTCCTATCCTCACACCCGATTGGATTCGTCAAACTCACGCAACCTGGAGAGACGGAGGAGACGTGAGCTTGAAGGAGGTGAGCTCGACCGCTTCCCTCCCTCCCTCTCCTTCTCTCGGAACTCACCAGTCTGTCTCACCCTCTTCAGTCCATCTCGTTACATCGCCTACCGGCATTCCAAGGTCTTCGTATCTGCCTTTCTGGATTCCCCACTGGTTCGTTCAGCCCTCCTTTCTTCTGTTGTTGCTTCCCTTCGAGCTGACCTCGCGTCGTGTCCTCCTTCTCTCGCCTCCTTCAGGAACTCAACGCGACACCATGATTGCCCTCATCGACTCTCTCCAAGGAGAGTACTCTGGAGGATTGGATTTCACCTGCACTCATCTCATTTCTGATTACGACAAGTCCGACAAGATCGAGTTCGTAGCCTCTCTTTCCTCCTTTCGACCCTTCCCTCCGATCCTGATCTCATCGTCTTCACCTTCGTTCAGATTCGCCAAACGAGTCAACGCCGATTTCCTCCTCCACACTGTTCAAGGGAAACCTCCCCCTAAACGAACGGTCGCCAAGTTCGTTGACGATGGACTCGGGATCGGAGGGAAGAAACGCGTCGAGTACGAGAGGGAACAGGTCGAGATCAAGATTGTGCGACCCGAGTGGTTCTGGGATTGTGTAGGAGCTCACGGTGAGTCACATTTCTCTTGTGTACGTTTCTATCGCAGGTTACGGTGCTGATCGTATCTTTGTCTGTTTCTGAAGGTCGTTGGAAGGAGGACGAGTACGAGCTCTCGAGGCCTGCGAGTGGGATCACACCGAAGAACGTCCCTCGTGAGTTTATGCCTTCCTTCACCGCTTTCATTGAGACCGAGGCTCATCATTTTCTCCTCCTTCGCCCCTACAGAGTTCATCCCTCCTCGAGATCTCGCTCTTCGTGGAAAGGACTCCTCCCTGTTCGGTCTCGCCGACTCCCTCGTCGCAGAATCAACGTCAGCAGCAGCAGCAGCAGCACCTATCCTCGTCGCCGCTGGAGACGAACGCAACGAGCCGGCACTCGTAAAACGACGACGTCTAGGAGGAGGAGGAGCCCCTGGATTCGCTCTCGTTCAGGACATCCTCGGAACGGCTGGTCCCTCAGGAGCTTCGACGTCGAAACGCCGTCGCGTGGTGGACGACGACGACGACCTCCCAGCCGTCGGAGACATTGGAAAGTCAGCTCGTAGAGCATCCTCGGATCAAGCTTTGCCATCAAAGGCGACGGGGAGCGCCATCGCTTCAGCTCAACTCGGTCGGATGCTCTCAAAGGCTCGTTCGACTTCCTTCGCCTCGACCTCCACCGCCATTCCTTCTGCTCTCGGCGGCATGGGACCTTCCCTCGTTCCGGCGGACGCCAATTCCAGTCGTTCCTCGTCCTCGTCAACGGCTCCCATCTCCTCTCCTTTCAAGGGACTCAGGTTCCTGTTGAAGTGCGGTGTGAAGCAGGTTCGAAGCGACATGGAGAGGTGCATTCCGATCTTGGGAGGTGTGATCGTGAAGGACGAAGAGAAGGAGGTCGGAGAAGGTGTGGACTATGTGATCGTCAAGCTCAATCGGTGAGCTCAGATACCTTCTCTCCGAGACGAGTCTCCGATCTGACCTCTCCTCCCTTTCCTTTCACAGAGGCAAGCCCCGGATCTCCCTCCCATCTCGAACCTCGTCCATTCGTCCTCAACCTCGCTTCGTCACTCAGCACTGGGTCGAGAGCTGCTACCGAGACGACAAGCTATGCCCTCTCGAGAGCTTCCGCCATCACACTCCCGTGACGGTTCCGATTCCGGTTCCAGGTGCGTCTCGTCTCCGTCTCGACCTTTTTCTTCTTCTTGACACTGACGCTGATCTCTGTTCATCTGTCTCTTCGCAGGTGCTGACACCATCATCGTCTCAGCTACTAAGGTCCCCTTCCGGATGCAAGCTTGCCTGGAAAATCTCGTCGGATGTTTGGGTGAGTCGTTTTCTCTGCTCCTTCGACGCGTCTCGAAGCTGATCCCTCCTTCTCCTCTCTTCCAGGCGGTACCTACGACGCAACCTTCTCTCGACGGGTCACTCATCTCGTCTGCTCCCCTGACGAGGTCGAGGGTCAGAAGTACAACCTCGCTCTCAGGTGGGGAATCCCCGTCGTCAGTCCGGACTGGATGATCAGGATGGCGGACGAAGGAAGGATTCCTGAGCTTCGAGAGTTCGTTTTGGGAGCTTCGGCCTCGGTCGGTAAGTCTTCTCATCATTCGTGTTATGTTTTCATCTCTTTACTGAATCCACCTTCTTCGGCTCGTCTTTCTACAGACAAAGTGGATCGAAGCGCCGTCGATCGAATGCCTGTCCCCGACTTGGGCAGGTCGGATTCCAACGCCTCGACCAATCGCTCCCTCTCCAGAGCTCTCTCGAACCCTGAAGGAGGTCTCGCTCTTCCTGCAGCTCTCGGATCCACTCCTACCCTCGTCGACAAAGATCCCGTCCCCCGACCTTCGGCACCCGTCGTCTCTCCTCCTCCCGTTCCTTCAAAACCTTCCACCTCCAGCCGCTCTCTCGCCGGAACCTCCTCCCCATCTCGGACCCATCAAGCTCGTCCTCCATCCTCGCCCAAACGCTCATCAGCCAAGACAGCAGAATCTTTGGACTCACCTCTCTCACCACCTCAGCGCGTCGCCACCCTTCGGCTCCTGAACGACGCGTTACCCGACTCCAACGCCACTCCCAACCCTCTACCAGTCACTATCATCACCACGGCTGCATCCTCTCCTACCGCCTCCTCCTCGAAACTACTCCCCGTCCCACCTCCTCTCCAAGAACCCATCATCTCGCCTGCCTCGACGAAGGCTCTCGCCGCTCTCGCGTCCGGAGGATCCTCCTCGTCAGGCTCGAACGCTGGATCTCCCGTCGTGAGATCGGACTCAGGAGGGTCAGGAGCACTGCTTTCGGCGGTGGCGAAGGGAAAGAAGAGGGAGAGGGTTTCGAAGGCGCCTGCGTTGACGGACGATCTGAAGGAGATGATCGATCGGATGGGAGAGGAGAAGAGGGAGCCTCTGCTTCCGTCGAAGGAGATGGACGAAAGGGTGAGTCCAGGACCTGCCCAGCTCTTTCTTCGAATCCGAGCTGACTCTCTCGGCTTTTCGCCTTTCTGCTTGTCCAGGCATCAAAGAGGAAGCGTGTTCTTGGACGCCCAGGTCGAGTGAGTTTCGACGCGACTCGAATCGGCCTTTCTCCACTCCACTGACTTCTTTTCCTCTCTTTTTTCGATTAGGCGACTCGGTCACCTTCCAACTCTATCTCGCACAGCAACGCCGACGGTCTCACTCCCAATCATTCCCCTGCCAAATCAACCACCTCTTCCAAACGACTCTCTCCTCCTCCTCCCATCTTCCCACCAGCAACCTACCATGCCAACTCTCCTCCTTCCTCTTTCCAGCAACGCTACTCCAACGAGCCCGAGGATGGAAACGAGTCTCTTCGAGTGGTGTACGACGATCCTGAAGCGAGGAGAGAGAAGCAGCGGATCATGGACGCGTTGAGAAGAGGGGAGATGGCGAGGAGAGGAGAGACGTGGGAGGAAGAGGGAGACAGTCAGGAGATGATGGTTGGGATTCTGGAGGGGGGGACGGGTGCTTCGACTAGTGTAGTAGAGGCGGAGAGTCAGGCGACGGCGGGTGGGAGGAGGAAGAGTACGAGGGTGAGGAGATAGGTCGAGGTTTCGTTTCGTTTCGCATTTTGTTCGTGTTTCATCCCCTCATCTTCGTTCTCTCTTCGCACACCACTTGGGACGCATCTTCTTAATTTCGTCATTCTTTGCATACTCTCTATCTCTCACTCCATGTCGTTTGTTCTCCTCCCAAGCAACGGAAAATGGGACGGCGCGGACGTCGAAGCAACATCGATCGATCGACTTCCTACGCTACTGGCCCAGCTTGCTCTCAAAAGCACCAACTCCCAGCCCTCCAACCTTATGATCTACAGGTCTCGAATTGCTCTCGTAAACCACTCCCGTCGGGACCTCTCGTCTCAACTTCAACGCGTCTCCACAAAAGGAGACGTAGGTGACTCGGATGGGAGTGTCCTCCTCGTACGAGGAGGAGGTCGGTGTAGGGAAGTGAAGAGTTAGGTGGGTTACGGAGGAGAATTTTGAGATCCTGGAAGACGACAAGCAGGAGAAAGGAAGGGTCAGAACGAGCAGGCGGGAGGGGAAAGAGAGGGAAAGAAACGAACCTGACGTCGTACGTCGTAGCGGCAGAAATCTGGACGAGGGAGAAAGATTGGGTTGGAGTGTGAGAGGCCAGATCTGAGAAGTCAGGTGAGGAGTTGGCGTACTGAGAGCAAAATAACGGAGAGGATGATCAGCCAGCTGACGGACGCGAGTCGAAGTGCGTCGACGTGGAGGAGGCAAGGAAAAGAGCACTCACGACGTTCATTGTGTCGGGACTGCTGATACTTCCTCCTCCTATACGAAGGGTGATAGATCGAAGCTTGACGGTTCCGATGAAGGGGACTTCAGAGAGCGGAAGAGAGGACGGGTCAACGACGGCGGACGAACGGGGGGGAAAAGGAAGGGAAGAAGTTGCTGCTGACTTCGAATCATGAGCTCTCCGTCGTCCTCGCTCTGGCAGTAGAAAGTTTCGTCCTCTATCATGTCTCTAGATCTGTGAGAGAAGGGGGAAATTTGGCATTCAGCTTGATTGGACGGCGGAGGAAGAGGGAGAGAAGGAGACGAACTTGATGACTTCTCGACCCATCTCCTCCCTTTCAGCGTTCAAAGCGACCACGTTGTCGCCTGAAAAGGACAGGGAGAACTAATCAGCTTCTGGAAGACTGTAGAAAGAAGAAGCTGAACGCACGATCCACTTCAGAAAAGAGGGATTGCTGTTCTCCGTCCGTCGAGAGGTCGTGGTCGTGATCGTCTCCGCATCCTCCTCCTCCCCCTCCTCCTGAGCTGCTACCGTGGTCGTGTCCGTGTGAGTGAGAATGGTCGTGGCCGTGATGAGACATGGGTTGTGAAGCTTGGCGTTATCGAGTCGGGTAGTGACTGTTGGAGGACGCTTCGAAAGTTGGTGAGCTTGACTGTTCCTTCCTTCCTTTCTTTCGGACCCAAACGACGACGTCGCTACACGCTTTTCCTTTACCTTCGACCTCCTCTCAAGTTACCGCTACCTTTTTGTCATCCCATGAGTGATTCAGTCGCACTCCAACCCTCTCTCATCGGAGCCAATCCTCTCTCGTCGACCTCAACTCGAATCCCTTCTCTTCTCCCCGTCGAGCTCTGGTCTCAAATCGTCAAGGAAGTTCCTCGAGAGAATCTGCCGTATGTCCATGCTGCGAGTAGGACATTTAGAGCGGTGAGTGAAAGCTTCTCAGGTGGTCTTGTGGATCGAGGAGGAGAGACCAGAGGGAGGAAGGAACAAGGAAGGAGTGTTGAGCTCGACGAGAAGCTCACCCGTCTCTTTCTTTTTTTCCCGTCGTTCCCGTCTTCTCAGATCACCCCACCGCTCCTCTTCAAAGAGAGATCAGTCTCATCCGTCATGGAAGTCCTATCCCTGATACTGAAGAGTATGTCGTCGCCCGAGCTCGCTGAGCTGGTCGGATCAGTCCCCTTCTCTCACGTCCCCCTCAGCCTCAGCCCAAAGGCGCGCTGTTTAGCAATCCTTCCTTCCTTTTCGACTCTAGGATCCTTCAAGTCTCGATCTTCACCCACAGCTCCTGGGATACATCAAGGGACGGGCCTGCGATTTTATCGCCACGGCGATCTCTCTCCTCCCAAAGCTCGAGACACTCGAGCTCGTCAAGCCAGAGGAGTGCTACAGCATCCCCCTCGACGATGGTCTTGAACGAGCGATCCTCGATCATCCTTCCCTGCGAACCCTCTCCTACGACCAGTGGAATTCCTCTCGCACATCCTACGACCTCTCCTTCAAACGGACGAGAACCCACCGGCCTCTCACCATCGAACGCGTCCCTTACCCCTTCGACCCGCGTTCCGACCAGGAGGAGGTGCTTCCATCTGAGAGCTTGTTCGGAAGCTGATGAAGGATCAAACCCTGCACGGATTGACTCCACGTTGTTGGAGCGGCTCCATGATAAAGAATGTCTCAGGAGTTGGAAGGCGTTGAACCTTCGACCTATTACACGAAACTCTCCTTCTGTCCTCTTTTTGGTCTCGTCCTCTAAAGGTCTATCGTGAAAGCATACAATGAAAGAGGATCAAAGTATTGTTAAGCCCAAAAACCGAGCCCCATCCTTCTGAGAAACCATCCCGTCCTGATCGCTTCGAATCGCTCCAACGCATCTTTTTCCTCTTTTGGCTCACCCGCTCGCCTCGAGCTAGTCCGAACGCCTGCACCCCCGGACCAGGCACGAAGGATAGTCAGAATCCGTCTCAAAATTATCTTTGCTTGAACCGCACACTCACCTAGCAGGTCTCGGTCCACTCCTCCTCTTCAAAATCTCTCTCACGTTCGTCTGCCTCTCCTGGATGAGCTTCAGCGTCTCCTGATCCATTTCTGTCCCGCGAGGTGAGTTCGCTCTATTGACTTTGGCTCCGAATCGGGTAGCGGCTGCTCCGTCGATGAGCAGAAGGGCGAAAAGGACGGAGGAGAAGAAGAGGAGGAGGAGAGGGGATCGCATTTCGTTGTTGACGGTTGAGAGGAGATGAGAGTTGCTACGACTGGACTGAGGGCATAAGGAACAAACTCTGCGGAATCGATCTTGGACGGTGAATCAACTTGACTCACGAAGGTGAACCCGTTATGGTGTTCGAGAGGGAGAAGAGGCGTTGTTCGGAAGCGACGCGTTTGACAAAGAGTTTTGAGTTTCGGGCTCGCCATCTTCCGTTTTTGGCTGAGTTCTGAGCTGAAATGTCTCTCTGAAGACAGATACGAGTAAGTGAGGTGTCTCGACACACGAAGAGGGATGTACGCTCTTGAAAATCATCGAAACCAAAATCGAGCGAGACGCGTCGAACGTCGCTTCGGCGATCCTCTCCCTTCCTCTCTTAATCACTCCCAGCTCTGGACTTCGACGATGAAAGAGCCATGATCAAAGAAGCAAAAGCAGCCTAAACCTGAGAAACCAAAATCGAACCCGGTGCAGAAACAACTCCCTCAAACTCAACAACACGGAACCAAAGCAAGCAACTCTCTCCTCCTCGTTCCTCTCTCCTCACTTCAACCTGACCGTGATCTCTCCGAAGTCCTCCTCCTGCGACAGACCGATGATATCCTTCGTGCAGAGGACTGTTCGTCGTTTCGAAAGAAGAGGAGGAATGAAGAGGAAGTCAGCCACGTCGGACGAAAAGAAGAGGACGAGGTCTGGACGCACCCAAGCACTGGTAGAACCCTTTCGCAGCGGCTGAGGGAGTGCAGCTGTGTTCCAAAAAGCCAAGCAAAAGCTCGTCAGCGAGATTTCTTCGACGAAGAACGGAGGGACGAAACGAAACTCACCTCTCGACAGGAACGAGCACGGAGAAATCGATCGAGAGCAAGGGCTGAGCTTCGTCCTCTCCTTCTTCGTTGATGATCGGAGAGGGTTTGGGCAGGTCGAAGATCATCTTCTTGAGGTACTCGAGGAAGCTGAGGAAGATAAGGAGAACGAAAGAGAAGGTGAGTGAGGAGAGACGAGAAGAGAGAAAGAGATGGGAGAAAGGGACGAACGCGTAGCTTTGTCTCTGTTCGAAGGACGAGCGTGAGATAGTGGGATGTCAGGAAAGAGTCTTGGATGGAGAAGAAGAGGAGAAAGAGGACTGACCTCGAGCTGCAGGAACGAAGCGAAACGACCGAAAGTTGAATCAGTCTCGACTTTTCCGATTCGACGCGTCCTCAACTCGGCCACCTCGACTCACCGCAAAGGTCTCCACAACCTCCTCTCCCTCCGGAAGGTATCCTTCTTCATGAAGCATCTCAGCCTCGGGGTAAGCTTCGAGAACGAACCAAACCCAAACTCGTCAGCAATCTCGACTCTCCCTCCTTCGACGCGTCTCCAGACTCACCAGCCTCCAACCCATCCTCCGTCCCAGCTCTCGAAGGTCTTCCGAGTCGTTCAACACTCGCAGAACGAAGAGAAGAGACGTGAGATCCGGCTCGTTGATATCGTCGGCCGGCGAAGACGCTGTTAAAGGAAACGACGGGAGAAAAAGTCAGTTCGACGAACGAACGACGGGTGAGGAGACAGAGAGAGAGGAAGAGAGACCAGGATGCGACGAACCTCTCAGCAGCAAAAGAAGGTCTTCCAGTAGTGCTTGGTCGTCCGTAGGATGAGGAGCCAGGTCCGAAGCCTCCCTCTGTTCGAAATCGAAGCGAGGGAAGTTAGCGGTTCATTCTGCTTCTTCTCTCATCAAACAGGGGTAAAGCTCACTCACCTCCGAGGAGTCCAATCGACGATTCCCTTCCTCTTCGTTGAGCCGAGTCCCACTGTTCGAGATCCAGACGAAGAAGGTCAGTCTTCTTCTCTCGACAAAGTCGAAGCGAAACGCGTCGAGGGAGAAAACAGACTCGAAAAAAACTCACCGGAGCCACCGAACTCTTCCTGCTACTCCCAGCTCTCCTCCCAACCTCCGACTCCTCCTCCTCGGATCGTCGAGTCTCGTCTCCCTTCAAAGCTAGCTCAACCAAACCGCAAAACCATACACGATCAGCTCTCGTCTCGTCTCCTCTCGTTCTCTTCCTCTCTCCGCCCCACCATTCTCCCTCCTCACTGCCCACGCGTTGTCTCACTCACGAATCGAATAATCCACGTATTTCTCCTCGTGCTCCTCCTCCATAGGCTGAACGTCTCCCATGTCGAAGTGGTCGAAGTCGTCGGCAGGGTAGGCGTAGGGTTGCTCTTCTTCCCCTTCTTCGACCTCGATTTCGGATCCTTCTCCCTCGGCGACGGGTTTCCTCTTGCGCTTGGTTCGGGGTTTGGGAGCTTTGAAGAGGGGTGGGTCGAGCGAGGGGAGGGAGGAGAGAGAGGAGAAGAAGAGGGAGGGGAGAGAGGGAAGGGGTGGGAGCGATGAGAGTCAGAGAGACGAGAAGATGAGAGGAGAAAAGGAAGATCGGAACGTACTCGTGATGAAGGATTTCTTCTTGTTTTGCTGACCGAGAACGCTGTGGAATTCGAACGACCAGAATAAACGCAAGTCAGGCGTGCTCGAACGACGACGTGTTTGACGAGGGAGAAGAAACGCACAGGTCGACGAGTTCAGGAGCTTGGACTGCCGTCAAAGTCGAGACGAAAGGGAAGACGGTCAGTTTCCTTTCTCCTCTATCTCTCTCTCAACAGCGTCGTCGTCCAACTCACCTCCTCCAACCGGAATCCCCTGGAGCATCCCAACCGCCGCGTCCCTCGCACTCTTCTCCTTGTGCTTCTCCTTCGCAACGTTCCCTTGCTGAATCATGTTCTTGACGTAGTCCTTCCTCCAGCCTTTGATGACTGCGAGATGAGAACGAAAGGGAAAAGAAACGAGACGCGTCAGTGAACGCCAACGAAAAGAAAGGTGAACGAAACGACTCACTCGCATCCGAGAAAGTCAACTCCTCGTCCATCTTAGCGAGCTTGACGGTCTTCTTCTTCTTGGGTTTCCCAGCGGCAGGACCTTTGAGGATGGAAGCGAGGGAGGATTCTTCGGTCTGTTGAAACGAAACGACGCGTCGAAGAGCAAGGTCAGTGACTCGTTCGTTCGTTGGGAGGGAGGGCGAGAGGGACGCGTCGGGAAGGCAAAGCGGGAGAACGAGAGGGAAGGAAGAGGTGTCGAGAGAGTGACCAGAGCGAGAAGATGGGAGGGAGGTGGGAGAGAGAAGAAGAAGAGAGAGGAAAGACTCACAACCTCCGACCTCTCTTCGATCGGTCTCATCTCCGGCTCAATCCCTTCCATCGGTTGCCCTCCCTCGTCCATTCCGAAATCGAATCCAGCTCCATCTTCAGGGTACTGATATCCTTCCTCTCTGCATCGAACCAGACCCACAAATCAACGCGTCAGTCCTACGTCGCTCCGCCTGTCCTCCTCTCCCCCTCTCAAGGAGAGAACTGTTTCGTCTTGAACTCACCCCATCCCCAACCCCAACCCACCAACCGAACTACTCGGAGCTCCTCTCCCATACGGTCCTCCTTCGAAATCCATCGCCATCTCCTCTTCTCCGAGTAGACCCAATCCGAGGCCTTCTACGCCAGGTTCGAATTCGACTTCGGGACCTTCGGAGGGTCGATGCTCTGATCCAGCGTAGAGGTGGGGCTCATGAAGGGTGCTGGGACATGGAACGAGAACGAAACGAAGGGAGAAGGAGAGTCAGTCAAGCGAGAGGGAGGGAAAGAGAAAGGGAGGGACGACGCGACGAACATCCTCGAAGGCGATCCGATCGTGCTAGGCTTCCCACTTGGTCTTGCTCGAGCTCGAGGAAGTTCTGTTTGTAAAACACGCCGTCGAAGGAGGAAGGAGAAACCCGAGGTCAGCGTTCGAAGGAAGGGAAAACGAGACGAAACGAAACGACTCACCACCCTCCTCCCCTTCTTCCTCCTCCTCCTCCTCCGTCCTCGTGCTCAGACTCAACGTCGTAGCCTTCCCAACCGACGACACAGGTTCTCCAAATTCAAACTTGTCCCATTCCTACCCCATCCTCCCATCAAAAGGACGGATGTCAGCCCACTCTCTTCGAAACGAAGACGTTTCTCGTCTTCGACGCGACGCGACTATAACTGAAACTCACGTCCCCACCGAACCCAGCAGCCATCCCGAAATCCAATCCGAACCCAAGCATGTTCTCCTCCGGTGCGTCTAGGTTGCTTGTGTTGGCTCTGCTCGAAAGGGAGAAGAGTTGTCAGCGACGAGAGGGAGGAAGAGAGGAAGAGTGAGAGACTGACCTCGCTCCTCCGTCGTCGGGCATGTCGAGTTGTCTAGGACCTCCAGTGACTCCAGCTTTCCCTCCTTTGCCGTAGTCGCTGAGCATGGGTCGGAGAGAGAGGAAGAGGTGGGTGGCGTCGGACTGTTGAGGAAGAACGGAACGAGGGAACGAGGTGAGCTCGACCAGAGCGGAGACGAGGAAAAGCGAAGAGACGAACACTCGTAACAGAGACTTGAAGATCGTAGACCCTGATGCGAAGGGAAGCAATCAACATCAGCTCTCTCTCCCTCTCGGAAAGGGAAGAAGAAACGGCAGCGCTCACCTACAAACCCCTAACATCAAATTAGCCCTGACCCTCAACCCAATCACGACCTTCTCTCCCTCCTCCTCCTCCTCAGCAGCCTTCCTCTTCTTGACGGGTCTCTTCTTCTTCCTAGGCTTCGCCTTCTTTTTCCTCTTCCTCCCTTCTTCTTGTTCTTCTTCGGAGGAGAGCTCGGAGGAGGGAGGCGAGGGCGAGGGAGTCGGAGGAGCTCCAGGGACGGCGGCTTCTCCTGCTACGATTTGCTCGCACGCTTCGGTGAGGTTGAGTTTGACGAGTTCGTTTTTGGGAAGGGAGCGTTCCTGAGAGAGTGGAGGCGAGTGGGAGAGGCGAGGGAGGAAGGGGTGGGAGAGGTGGGTGGGTGAGTGATCAGTGGAGGAGCGAGAGAGACGACCGAGGGAGGGAAGAAGAGTCGAGGAGGCGTCGAAACGAGAGCGGGACGGGCGAGTCGAAGAGTCGAGGGAGAGGTCGAGGGAGAAGAAAGAGAAACAAAAAGAAAAGAGGGAGACTGATGGTGAGCTCAACTCGTTCCTCTCTCTCACTCCCTCGTTCCCTCCCCTCCTCTCCCCTCAAAATTAAACCATCCATGGCCGAGAACGTACATGAGATCCAACAGTCGCTGCCAACCTGTTCGCGTTCACGAAAAAAAAAGAGACGAAGGAATCAGCTTCGCCTCGCTTCCTTCCTTCCTTCCGCTTCCTCGCTCCTTTCGAGTTCGACGCACCAAAGGATCCCGAATCTATACACATATCGAGGTGAAGAGAGTCAGCTTCTCTTCTTATCCCTTCTTTCGTTCTCTACAAAAAGCTAGAACGAGCTCGACTCACTTCCCCTTCCTCCCCAACGAAGCAGCGACGGCCTGCTCGATTCGCCACCCCCAAACTCGTCAGCTCTTCGTTCTCCAATCTATACACTAATGAGAGGGGGAAAGAGAAGAAGGAGAAGCTCACGGCTGAGAACATCTCTATCTGTTCGAAAAAGAGAAAGAAGGAAGGAAGGGGGCAGGGAGTGGTGGTTGGGGGAAAGATCGAAACAGGCGCGTGATCTCGAAAGAAGGGAGGAGAGGAGAGGGACGCGACTGCCTTTCGATAGATGTATACTTGCGTCTTTGATGGTTTACGGCTTGTAAGAAGAGCGAGAAAGGGGACATTCCTAGGGAAGAAGGAAGAAGCAAAAGCAGTTAATGAGGTGTTTACGAGTACGATTTAAAGTGCGAGGGAAAGAGGGCGAGAGACGCGTAGAGTTGCGAGCGTCGAAGCGAGGAGGTTGAGAAAAGCAAAACGAAAGGATGTAGAGAGAGAGAGAGAGAGAGAGAGAGAGAGAAGGGACAGAAGAAGACATCTAAGCCACGACACAGCAGGAGTTTTGCTGCAACGCACGAACACCAATGAACGACGAAAAGGAAAGGGGAAGAGGTCAGTGACTTGAACGAACGAAGAGCGAAGGAAAGGCAGCATGGGTGGCTGGGAGTGGTATGGGTTGAGAGTGGGAGCTCGAGGGAGTGGTGAAAGAGAGACTCACCTTCTTCGCCGTCTTGTAGAACATCTTGGACTGAGCGCTCAGCGCGTTGGACCGTTCGACGAGGTTGTCGAGCTTCTCTCCTCGTTCGAGAACGGACTCGATGGTTTTGTGCTGCACGGGCGAACGATAAAGGGAGGGAAAGGAAGGTTAGTTTCGAGATGAGATGGATGCAGAAGGGCTTGCTGGGGTGGGAGAGAGGAGAGGAGAGAGAGAGGAAGGGAAGGAGGGACGAAGCGAGCTCGAGGGGAGAGCTCTCGAACTCACCAAAACGATCTTTGTCTCATCCAACTCCTGCTGCACCTTCATGATAGTATCCGCCTGTTTCGGATCCTGGTACTTCCTGACGTACTCTGCCAGCTTGGCGTCCCCTACAGCTTTGGACCAGGATTCGGACGAGTACTCGTCCAGAACCTTGTTGAGAACGGAGAAGGACACTCGGACGGGGTAGTCGGTCGAGGTGACGAGGACGGCTGCAGAGAGAGGGGGAGCGAGAGGAGCGAGAGGAGGGGAGCGAAGCGAGGATGGGTGGGTGGGTGTGGGTGGTTGAAGGGTTGGAGGAGAGGGAGAGGGAGAGGAGGTGAGGGAGGCAGGAAGGGTGCGAGCGTTGGATTGAATCGAGTTGAGTAGTACGATGAAGCGAGTGACGGTTAAGGGGAGAGTTAAGAAAAGAAGAAGAGATACGATAGGTCAGTAAGTGTGCTTCTATACAAGCTCAGTCGTGGGAAGGTGCAGAATGGAGAAGGAAGGCAGGAGGGAGGGACGCCAGCGAAGGGTCGAGAGTCGAGCCGTTGTTGAGACCATGGTCTCTCTCTCTCGTCTCTCCTCAAGCTGCCTGTTGGAGCTCGAGATCCTGAGCTTCCCTCCAAGCATCTCTACAGCACTCGCAGAATCGCCCTCCTCGGCTCCCAACCCACCCTCCTCCCCATCCTCCCTCTCTCTCCCTCCTTCCTTCCCCAAACGACCTTCTTCTCTTGCAATAAACTCACCTGCGACATTCCCCTTCCTGTAAACGCTCGCCGAGTTACTCCCTTCCTGGACACTCTGTCTCTGTCCATCCGCCGTCCGAGAAGCGACCGTCGAAGCGAGGAAGTTGAGCGCTTCCTGCACCGACCCTTTCGTCAAGAACGAGTAGTCCGAAAGGTCCGAAGCCGTAGAGAAGAGCGTGGCGCTGGAAGGCGTGGGGAAGGTGTAGATCGAGAGGGAGAGCACTTTCATACTGGGCGAGCGTGGGAGGGGTGGGAGAGGGTGGAGGGTGTGGTGGGCGTTGGGAGGGGAAGGAGGGGAAGGAGAGGGAAGGAGGGGAAGGAGGGAAGGAGAGGAGGAGGAGGCGATGACGCCCGTCGGGCATTCGCTCGATTCTGTCCTTTCTTTCTGAAAGAGGAAGGTTTTCTTGCAGATAAACAGAAAGATAACTGAGGAGAGGAATCGTCATCTCAACACCGTGCAAAAACGCGATAAAAAAAAAGAGGGCGAGACCGTATTAAAGAGAGAGAGCAAAAGACGAAGGGGTTCGGGTGGGCTGAAAGCGCCAAAAGGTTGGGTTGCGGTAGAAAAGGTAGAGAAACGTAGAAGAAGATATATATCTAGTTTCCGAATCCGTAGAGGGTTCGTCCCTGTCGCTTGAGAGCGTAGACGACGTCCCTGGAAGAAAGAGAAAGGGAACGAAAGGGGAAGAGGGTCAGCGACGCGTCTACACGATGGATGGGAATTGTATAGAGAAAAAGGGAGGAGTTTAATCACAATGCCGTTACTGTCTTCCTCTTGGAGTGCTCGGTGTAGGTGACTGAGTCTCGGATGACGTCTGGTAGAAAGAAGGAAGGAGCGAAGAAGAGGGAGCCGGTCAGCTCGTCGTTTCGTCGTTCCGGATCTCACCAACCACCTCCTCCTCTCCTCCAAGCGACTGCCACCCCCCCCATCCCCTGAGAAGTATAGTACTCACTCTCAAGGAAAAGCTTAAGAACACCTCGAGTCTCCTCGTAGATCAGTCCAGAGATTCGCTTGACTCCTCCTCTTCGCGCCAATCGCCTGATCGCGGGCTTGGTGATACCCTACAGAAAAGTTACAACCAAAAAAAAACGAGGTCAGCTGCTGCAGGGTAACCTGCTACTATAGGATTGGGTGGGTAGTGTGAGACTAACCTGGATGTTATCTCGAAGAATCTTCCTGTGTCGCTTGGCTCCTCCCTTTCCGAGTCCCTTTCCTCCTTTTCCTCGTCCGGACATTGTTGTTTAGGTTGTTGGGGTGGGTGGGGTGGGTGGGAAGAGGAGGGTGGGATGTGGTTGAGGGAGAGGAAGGAAGGGGGCGACTTTGGGGAGTTTCGAGCTTGGGAAAAGAGCGCGCAGTGAAGAAGGTAAACAAAAGGGAATCCTTATCAGAGACGCGTCTTCGATGTATGCTGTGGAACTCGAAGAGGAATGATTCGATGGGGAGATCTTTGACGTTTGGCGAGCACAGTGAATCGTGATGCTCGACTGAAGAAATTTTGAAGCGTATCGGCAAAGGAGGAAAGGCTGTAAGGGCAAAAAAGAAAAGAAAAAACGAAGCGGGGGGCAGGGGAAAGCGCGTTTTCTCACCGGATCTATAGATCTCGCCTCCCGCGGTCAGTAGAACTGAAATTTTGACACCCAGAACCTGGTTCATCTCCTACCTGCTTCGACTCAACTAAATTTCGTCCTTAACGTATGTCTAGAATTTCCTACAGGCCGGTTCTTAGCCCCCCTAAGACTCTCTCCTTGTTTACCTCTTTCCCTCTCGCCCTCCTCTTCTTGAATTCGAAGCTCAAGGTCCGCCTTCCTCCCCCTCCTTCCTTTGCCCTCTAACCATCACCCCTCCTCCTCTTCTTCTTCTTCTTCTTCAACTCTACTACCATGGCTCGAACCAAGCAAACCGCCCGAAAGTCTACCGGAGGAAAGGTACGTCCTCGTTTTCGACCCTCCCTCCCTCCTCATCCTCCTCTTCTGAAGCTGACCTTCCCTCTCTTGCTCTTCTCCTCCAGGCCCCTCGAAAGCAGCTCGCCACCAAGGCCGCTCGAAAGTCCGCGCCTGCCGCCGGTGGAGTCAAGAAGCCTCACAGATACAGTGAGTCTGAGCTTCAGCGTCGAGCTTTGCGTCGGTGAGCTCGAGAGCTGACCTTCTCTCCCTCCCTCTTCTCCATCGCTTCCAGGACCCGGAACCGTCGCTCTCCGTGAGATTCGACGATACCAGAAGTCGACCGAGCTCCTCATCAGGAAGCTTCCTTTCCAGCGACTCGTTCGAGAGATCGCTCAGGACTTCAAGACCGATCTTCGATTCCAGTCTTCGTGCGTCCCTCCCGTCCTCTCACCTGCACCTCCCTCGATCTTGAGCTAACCTTCCTCTTCCTTCCTTCCTTCTTCCTCTCCCACAGCGCCGTCATGGCTCTCCAGGAGGCTTCTGAGGCTTACCTCGTCTCCCTCTTCGAGGATACCAACTTGGCTGGTGAGTCTTCGTCTCCTCGTCCCTCTCTCGCACTCTCTTCTTTCTCGACGCTGACTCTTCTTCCTCTTGCTCCCTTCCTCTGCAGCTATCCACGCCAAGCGAGTCACCATCCAGCCTAAGGATCTCCAGCTCGCTCGACGACTTCGTGGAGAGCGAGCTTAAAACCTTTTTTCGTGAAGTTCTAGCTCGTTGTTGTTTTGTTGTTTGTTCTGTAACGTGGCCCTTTTTGTGATCCTTCTTCTTGGGGGGCGGGTCGCACCTTTTCGTCTTTGCCTTTTCTACCTTTTTTCTACATACGTTGGAGGCTTGCGGAAATGCATGCTTCGGACCTCTCATACTTGTATAGTCATCGCAAACAGGGAGAGGAAAGGGACGCGTCGAGGAAAGGGGGAGTCGAGGTGTACTCGTCCGTTCCGCTGCTTTTGCTTTGAATCAACACGAAGATTCGAGAGTTCGTTTCGGACGAGCGAGCTCGTTTTCTATACCACCTTTTCAGCCTTCACGAGAACCTGTGGTCCAGACTTACTGACTTCCATCCTTGCGATCCACCCTTTTCTTCGTCCGACGCGTACATTTCTGACCTTCTCCTCTGTCCCCACCACACTCTCTGCCTCAGATAGGGTAGCGGCGAAGGTTTTGGTCGGTTTTTCGAGAATCAGCGCTCTCACCAAGTTGTTGATTTAGATTTTTGTTCTCGAAGTGTCCCCGATCAAGATGTCAAAAACTTTTTTTCGAGCGTTTTCGCTCGTCAGTGCGTTGGTGAGGGTCTCGAAGTGAGCTCGCGAGCAAGTTGGTCGAAATCGACGCGTCGAGGACCCCCTTCTTATTCGATCCCGACTCCCTCCCTCTCTCCCCCCTTCTTTCCTGACGTCCTCCCTTGGCCTCCTATCTTCCAAGGAAGTTTTTCGAATTGTGTGCGCAGTTTCACCGCGGAGGAACTTGAGCCAGCGGGTTCCGAGTAGGTATTCACCGCCACGCTCTGCTCTACGCCATTCGCAACTGCCTCTTCCCTTGAGCCTCAACCGTACCAACAATAAAACCATGGGCTAGAACATCATTTTTGGTGTTGGATATCTGCCTTCGGCCTTTAGCCTCAATCATTAGCGTTCGGTTTCTCTCGCGACGCGTCACCGTCTCTCTTTTCCTTTCGGTTTGACTTACCTTTACCCCTGGACTCTTTCGACCAGCTACCAGCTCCGCAAAATGTGGTTTCTCCCTTCCTTCTTCTCGTTTTGGTTTATCCCTCTCGTTTTAGATCCGCTTTCACACGACGCGTCTTCATGTCGAAATTCCGTTCTTGCGCCCACGCCTCATCCTTCTTGTTTAGAAGCTTCCACGGGACTGTTAGTATCGCTATGAAATTCAGAAGTCTAGACATCGTTATTTAATCACCCTGGAACGAGCACAGTCTCTAGCAAGGCACTTCTCAGCTTCGTTCTCTGTCTTGTTCCAGATTCTCGCCCCGCTTCCCTTCTCCAGACTCGTGCTCTCACCTTCTCGTCTTCTCCGAAATATATCTGATCACATCCACCTACTCCCCAGTCTTCCAGATCCCTCAATGGACTACTTTCTCCGTCCTGAAGAGACAGCATTGTCGTCGTCCCCTTTCGCCTCGCCCTCGTCTCCGACCTCCCCAGGCTCCCCTTGTCGGAACTCCCAACCCTGGCTCGGTCAACTTCACTTCTCTAGTCGTGTCAACCCGACACGCCTTTCAAACGTAGATGCGTACATTGTCCCTACAGCGGGAGGGAGGAAGCGCCAATCGGCAGGAGGGAGCGACGCGCCTGCTTCAGCTCCGAGGCGTCTGTAGCCTCCGATTTTGAGGCTGTAGTAAAATTTTCACGCTCTCGGAAAGAGGTTTACGAACAAGCGAGTCCCCTCAGAAGTTTTCCCTCGGGCAAAAATCACCAACTTGCTCGCGAACGAGATTCCAGAACGCACTCACGAGAGTCATTTCATCCTCGACCTTCCCGGGCACGGTACTCAGATCCAAACTCCACCTCCGTATCACTTCTCATCCTTGAGCACTTTCTCAACAAGCACAAGGCGTGGAATGTGGATGCCGAAACTCTGCGACTTCCCGCTCGCCATCGCGATGGATTTGGAGGAGAGGTCGAGAGTCGAGTTGGAGGGGCTTCGGCTGTGCGCTGAGGGTCAGGGATTGCATGTTAGAGCTTACAGTCTCACTGCCATTAAGATCTGATGGTGTTATCCACTCGAAAAAGAGGAATGGAAAGAAGTCGGAGGAAGCAAGACGAGACCAGAGGAGGGACGGCGAATCCAACGCCGCGTCGATTCTCACCCGCTCTTGAACGAGCTGAAGATGACAGGCTCGCGTGAGTACCTTATTTAGTATCTTCTCTTGGGAAGGAGCAACAATCGCGGTTGAGATCGAAGGAGGCGGGAGGGCAGTTTCTAGTCCCAGCTACAGCGACCTTCAACACGCTCGTGAGTTTCTCTATCTGGCCTCGCTTTATAGCTTGAGCTTAACACATTTCCAATACTTCAGATCATCGGCTCTCAGCTCTTCGAGGCCTCGTAGATCCCGTCGCCAACGAAAGTTTCGCGTCGTGTATGTAGCACTGTAGTTCGAGAGAGTGGACCTTTCCGAAGCGTCCTGGGAGTCATCCATCTCTTACCAGTCAGAAGCATACTGAGTCAAAGTTAGCTCAACTCTTTCTTTTTTGAGCCCACAGTGTTGCTCAAGCTGACCTCCCCTCTTCTCTCTCGGTTTCTTTGCGACGCGTCGTCCAAGGTTCAGCAGCTTTCGAGATCTCTACGAGCCTCTTGGAGCAGCTTCTCGTCAAGAATAGACCTTGGGTGTCGAGTCTCCCGGATTCCCTCTCGGGTTCCCTCTCGCCATGGCTGCCCTTTGGTGTTTTACCGGGAAGGGGAGCGAATGAGACGCGTCAACAAGATCAGTCTCACGTCCCTTTTCTTCTAAACTCTCTCAAACGACCTTCGAAGACGAACTTGGGGTATTTTTCGTTAAAACCGTTAAGAAAGCAAGAGAAGAGAGCCACAACCTGTACCAGCGCCAACCACCGTTCGTCAAGTCCTCAAAACGTCGAAGCAGACCCGTTGAGATCGTATCCGCTGTCCAGATCCAACATCAGGAGGAAAGAAATATCACTAAACGGTACCTCTGAAGAAGAAGAGGAAGCAAAGGAAGTACTCTGGAAAGACAACGTCGAACTCACGCGTTTATCATTCTCCTCTCGATTGCAGCTTCTTCCTTGTCGGTGAAGGGAGGTCTCCGCAGAACCGAATTGATGAAGCGACGACCTCGAGAGTCGAGAATCGGTCTGGCTCGGGTGGTTGATCTCTGGTGAGTTGGGGCAAGAGGAGGTTTTCAAAAGAGTCAGGGCGGTTCGAAGCGACGAGTCGACGCTGGAAGTCGAATCGAAGGACGGACCGTGGTCTCAGGCGTGAAGAAAGGCGACTCCTGGAGCATTTCAAATTGGAATGAGTAAGTTTTGGAATACCGGAAGGAGGGAAGGACGGGATGACGAACCTGCACCGTTCTGTATTTCCCGTTCAAGCCTTGACGACGTTGAGCGTGCGTCGTGTACTGCGAGAACAAGAGCTGATCAGTCTTTGCGAACCGTTCGGGACAGCACCATACGCAGACTGACGAGAAGAACTTCAGCTCGAGTCATAGCAACGTAGAGGAGGCGTCTGGGAGTTGGCGGAGAGAAGAAGAGAGGGTCAGTTTCCGTCGTTCGACGCGACGAAGGTCCTCAGACGAAAAGGAAGAAACAGGAACAGGAGCGTACCGTTCCTCCTCAATCTCTTCCTTCTCCTCACATCTATAGAAGGGGTAAATGCCTGTCTCGACTGTGGGAGGGCAGAACAGAGGCCAAAAAAAAAGGAGACTCAGCGTCGTCGCAGACGACTCGTTAAAATCAGCTCCAAAGATGCTCACCGCCAGGAACAAAGACGACGGGATACTCGAGACCTTTCGCGGCGTGAACTGTAGAGAGAACGACTCTCTGTAGGATCAAGAGTCGGCAAGGATGGTCTGTCAGGGAGCTCGGAACGACGCGTCGGAAAGAAAAATGAGCACGAACGGGTACGTTCTCTTCCTCCTCACGAGTTGTCGTGTCAGTAGAAAGCATCGAAGATTCGAGGAAGATTCTGAGAGGTGTAGACCTAGGAAAGAAAGAGATGTCAGGGCGGGCGAAGACAAACAGAGAACCGCAAGAGACGCGAACTCACGGACGTTCGGAGTGGTCGAGCTCAGCGTCCACAGGAAGTTCAGCTTGGGATTTAGCGTTGTTAGACACGAGTGCCGAGTAGTTGACCTGTGAACGAAAAACGAATTGAAGAGGAAGAAGAGGGAAGAGCGGAGACGAACCCAAACCGGAACGAACCAGCTCCATGATGTTGTCGAGACGGTCTTCCCATGTGTCCTTCCAATGCTCCTCGAGGTCAACGCTTCTGAGAAGAGCGTAGATCAGTTGAGAAACACTTGCACCCTGGATGAAACGGAACGAAAGAGTCAAGCAAGCTTCAGCTCCGCGACCGTTTTGTGCTCTTCTCCTTCGGTGTAGATCGAAGACCGCACCTCTTCTGCAAGACTTCTCAGCTTATCGACAACTCCGATGAAATCTCTGAAGTGACGATCGGCGTCGGTGGAGAGTGGAGGCGTGTAGAGATGAGTGTCGAATGGAGTGACACCTGCCTCCTTCGACGCGAGGAGGATCTTCCGTAGAGCCTAAGTAAGGAACCCAAAAGAGGTCAGACTCCAACCGAGATGATTGTAAAAGAAGGTATGCAACTCACTGCAGGACCTAATCTTCGTTTTGGGACGTTGGCGACGAGGTTGAAAGCAGGCTGTTCGAGGCAAGCAACGAAATCGAGTCGAGCGGGACGTCAGATTCGGTCTCGAAGCTGCAATCTTCACAGAGTCACCTTCACGTACTAGAAAGCTAGGGTTGTCGGCAATCTGAAGGTAGGCTAAGACAATCTTGATCTCGGCGCGATCGAAGAACTTGAAAGGGGAAACAAACGAAACGGCGACGCGTCAAGCCATCGCCTCGTCAAGAAGAACTGACGGGAGAGTAGAAGAACAGCTGACCTTCGAACCCGCCACCATTCGATACGGGATACCAGCTTGTGTCAGATAGTACTCGATGGATCGACTCATAGCCCTGTATCGCACTGCTCTCGACGACGAAAAGGCAGGAGGTCAGTTTCGTCGGAGGGCGCGCTCAGCATCGAGATATCGAGCAGTGAGAGGAGAGGAAACTCACGAAGGATAGCGAAGTCACTCCAATCCATCCCCGTAGATACCTTCACTCTGCCGATTTCTGTGGCGATGAATCTTGCCTCCTCCTCTCCGTTGGCGAATCGCTCGCAGACGACGCGGTGGCCTCTAGGGTGAAAAGGGACGAGGCCTTTCGGGTGTCGAGTAAGGTCTGTAAGGCGGTTGAGAAGGATCAGGAAGAGGGGAGCGAGAGGTCAGGTCAGATCGAGCGAGGTGGGGGAAGAGCGTTCGACGACGAACCCTGATTGATCACGTCCAACGAAGCGGTCAATATAGAGCCAGTCGAACGAAAGTTGTCCTCGAGAAGAACAATCTGAGTCTCTGGGAAGTCTCGTTTCATGTTGCTGAGGTTTCCGATGTCTCGATGAGTTGTGAAGGAAGAGAGGAGTGCACGTTAGACGGAACGAGACGCGACGAGCAGAGGGGGAGAGAAGGAGAGCGAGAAAAGACACACCTGCGCTCCTCCAACCGTAGATACTCTGATCGGGATCTCCGACAACGGTAACACATCCAGAGGCTTTGGCTAGGAGTCTGAATCAAAACAACACAGATCAGTCAAGGAGCGAAGAAGAGAAGAGAGAGAGTAAGAAACGGAAAGGAAGAGCGAACTTGAGGAGGTTGTATTGAGTCACGTTCGTATCCTGGCGACCGAAATAACACCTGGTTAGCTTCGAATAAGATACAGATCCCAAAGGAAACGACTCACTTGGTACTCGTCGACGAAAATGTGCTTCAAGGATCGCGTCACCTTCGGCTCCCTCTCGAACAGTTCCACTCCTCTCAGCAGTAGATCCTCGAAGTCCAACGCGTTTGCGAGTCTCATCTCGTTCTCGTACTCGGCGAAAACCTGAATCGAAAAAGAGAGAGCGATCAGTAAACATCTTCTTGCAAAGCTGAACAAAAACGAGAGACTCACCTCCGAAACCATCACCTTGACTGAATCCCCTTCCCTCCTCCCTTCCGTCTGCATCATCGCATGAGTGATCCCCTTGGATTTGGCCTTCCCGATCTTGTCCAAAGTAGAACCGGCGTCGAGCTCCAGTCCCATCGGTTTGAGTTTGGACGAAAGGGTTCCGGAAGAGAGGATGAACTTGACGAGTTTCTTGCCGTCGGCGGTGTCCTGGATGGTGAAGTTGTTGGGGAGACCGATACGGGATCCGTAGCAGCGAAGATAGCGAGCACATAGGGAGTGGAAGGTTCCTAGATGAAGATGAAAGAGGGCATGTGAGGTCGAGGGAAGGAAAAGAGTCGTGAGGGAACGACAAAACGAACCGAGGATGAGCTTCGAGGTTCGTTCAGAACCGATGCTGCTGATGAGTCGCTCCTTCATCTCGTTGGCCGACTTGTTGGTGAAGGTGACAGCGCAGATCTCGTTGGGCAGGATCCCATGATGCTCGATGATGTGGACGATTCGGCTGGTGAGGACTCTCGTCTTGCCTGGAGGGAAGGGCCGAAAGGGTGAGCTTTGGCTCGTTGCTGAGACGTCCCTCGACGTTGACAGAGATACAGCTTGCACTGACCTGCTCCTGGACCAGCTAGAATTTGAGTCGGAAGGGAAGGATCAGAGGTGACCGCTGGGGGGGACGAACGAGGGGGGCGAGATGGAGGAAAGGAAGACGGAGGATCGGACGAAGTCAGCGGCGATGAGCTTGACACCCACAGTGCTTCTGTAAGAAAGCTACTCACCTCGATGTTGCCTCTCATTCAGGGACTTGAGATAATTTGGCAGTGGCTCCTCGTTCCAAATAGGAGGAGGAGGAGGTCGAAGCGAAGGGAGGGTTGTCGTAAAAGAGCGGAGGGAGGGAGGTGAGCTCGAGCTTCGGAGGGAACGTCGAACAAAGCTCGCTAGGTTGGCGAGCTTGGAAAGCTCTCGGGGCGAGAACTGGATGACCGACATGCAGGGATCCTCCGAGGAAGAGAAAAAGGTCGAAGATTCCTGTTGAAGCTCGTTCAACTTGAGTGGGAGGTTGAGGCGAGGTCAGGGAGGGGGATTGACTACGACCAAACACGCGTCTCTACTTTATTTTTCCTCCTAAAGCTCTGAACGCTTCATTTCCCCATTCTGAATGGTCCAGCCTTTCACGAGAGAGACGGACGATTGGGATTAGCGACTCGATAAAGAACGAGAGAACAAGAGAGGGCGAGCGATGAACTGCGAGTGCGTCTTCCCGCTCTTCCTCGTTCCCTCGACGCTCTTCCTCTTCGAGCAAAGTAGGACTCGAGCATAACACGAAAATAAGAGCGAAGAAATATACGTATCCAAAATACCGAAAAGCACTACACTAACTGACGAAATAAACCAGACAAGACGAACGCTCACTGAACAAGATGGTTCTTGAGCACCATTGCAAACCTCCCTCCATCATCCCCCTTAGTCTTCACCTCCCCCTTCGTGATCATCTGCCCAACATCATGCGCCAACTCAGCCAGCCGATCCATCTCTCCTCCCCTCCCAGCCGAGCTTCCCAAACGATCCTGATCCATTCGACCTTTCGACGACAAGAATCGAGTGGCGAGGGCGAGTTGCGTGACGGCGAGGAGGGAAACGGCCTCGAAGACGTCTCTGGTTGCTGGGAGAGAGATGGAGGGGGAGAAGGGTGGGAGGTAAAGATGGGAAGTGGAGGTGAAGGCGTCGGGGAAGACGGAGATGGGAGCTTGAGGAGGTCGAGTGGAGATTTGGACTGAGAAGAAAGGGAAAAACGAGTCAGAGTGCGTTCAAGCTGAAGAGAGAGTGGTAGATGACTCACGATGGTAGTTGATAGCAGCGTCTCCGATCTCCATGAGGGTTCCGATCGTTGCTGGTTCCGAGGCGGAGACGGTCGCGTCTGCAGCGATGAGAAGATCCTCGACGTCCCCTCCGTCCGGGTTGACCAACCACGAAGTCGACCTCGATGCCATGTTGATGTTGAACGTCAGCGTCCTAGCGATGAGGAACAGCTTCTGAATAACGGCACAGAGGAAGGGTCGTTTCGCCGGGTCGGGAAGGGCGTCGGGTTCCAAAGACGACGCGTCGGCTTCCGAGCTCTCCTTGTGAAGAGCGAACCGTTCGTCGTCCGTGACTGGCTCGATAAGAGCGAAGAGGTGGTTGGGATGGGAGAGGAGGTCGTTGACGAGTTGAAGTACGAGACGAGCTCGACTGGCGAAGGTTCGGACGATGGGGATGGTTCGAGTGAAGCGAGAGGTGGATTGGAGGGAAGTTGCGATGGAGAAGAAGAGGGTGGAAACGGAGTCGAGCTCTTGGAGTTGGGCCGAGGTGATGGGTTGACCTGATCTCCATTCGACGCATCGAGCGATTTGAGCTCGGCTGCAGAGGGAAGGAAGAGATGGAGGTCAGAGGGAAGTCTCGAAAGAGACGGGAGGAGGGGAGAGACTGACCAAAGCTGAACCCAAGGCACAACCTCCGTCTCTACAAACTGAGCACTCGATCCTATCGATCCGATGAGATTCACCACAACTCCCAACTCCGCCAACCAAGCTGCATGCAGCGGATCGTGACCTCCTGCTCCTCCAAACGTCTCCTTGATCGTCGGCGAGATCTGTCCTGCCTGAGCGACTTCGGCGAGGACGTTCTTCGAGTACGCTGCCATGATGGCCGACGAGACGAGTCGGTCCGCTCCTCGGTCGATGGTGCTGACGGCGAGATGGAAGTTGAGGGTCTGCTCCATGAAGAGAGGTCTTCTCGGCTGAGCACCTCCCTCTCCGTCCTCCTCCCCTTCCTCGTCCATCGACGCGTCCAAGTCTGAGGGAGAGGACGACGACCAGGGACTCGAGATGACGACGTCGAGACTGTTCCGGATCAATCCGATCTCGTCTGCTAGACTGAGCCACTCGCTAGGAGAGAGGTTGTGCTCTGGACGAACGGCCTGCTCGAAGACGGCGACGAGGAGGGAGAGCTCTCCGTCGAGTTCCGATGACTGGGTTTGAAGGATCCGTTCGAAGGTCGATCCGAGAGCGAGGACAAGGAATCGGAGAGTTGTTTGGAGGAAGGAGTGGACGACGAGTCGATCTTGAGGGGAGATGGGGTTGGACGAACTCGGCGGAGGGAGGTCGACTGCTTTCCGAACGAAGAGGAAGAGGATTTGAAGGAGGGTTTGGTGGAAGGGGACTGAGAAACCTCCTCGAAGAGAGTCCAAAGGAGGGAAGGTTTCGCTGATGATGAGGTTTCTGATCTCCGGAAGGACTCCGATGAAGCTTTCGAGCTGAGACGACGACGATGATTCCGAGGCTGGTGCCTTCCCCTTCGAGCTGGTACTGCTTCCCTCCATGATCGACGTTCCCCAAGTTCCCTCGACGAGTGTCCTGAGGATCTCCATCCTCTCGACGTGGACGGCGAGCATGACGTCTCCGTCTCGAGTCTCCCTGGCGATGACGGGAGCGATGGTTCGAACGTCTCGAAGGAGGATCTCTGCTCGTTTGACTGAGCCGTCGAGGAAGAGAGGGATGACGGCGGTGAGGAGTTGACGCCAGGCTTTGGTGCAAGCGACTTCGGAATCGATGAGGGACCAGTCGAGGTTGATGGACTGAACTTCCTCGACGGTTTGGTCGATGAGGAGGTCGTCGACTTGATCCGAGCGGTATCCTTCGATCTTTTGACGGAGGACGTCGATGGCTGAAGAGAGAGAAAGAGACCGAAGCCAAGTCAGTTGAGGAGTTTGAACGAGAAGACAAGCGAGAGAGCACGGGAGAGAGAAGTGAAGACGGAAGTGAGAAAACACGTCGAAACTCACAGTAAAGGTATCCTTCTCCGAAGTCCCTCTCCTCCCTGGGCAACCTCATCCTCACACTCTCCACCTCGAACCCAGGATAGGCCTCCCTGATGCTCCTATGCACCGTCTCGTGCAGCTCCGGATCGCACGAGCTCCTCAGGTACCTCAAGCTTGCTCCTCCCATCAACCGATGCTTCTGCCTCAGCATCAGCTGCTCGATCTTCTCGAACGAAGCAGGTTTCGGGTTCCGACTCTTGATCCCTCCTGCTCCTCCTGCTCCGCCTCGTCGACCTGTCGTCTCGAGATCCAGTGCGAAGAGGTGAATGGCGTAGGCTCGAGAGAGATTTCGATACGACGTAACTCGGGTATCCTGGTCGTAGAGGAGGGTGTCGTCGTCGAGCTGGTTCGGGTTGGAGGTAGGGAGGAGGTCGGAGTCAAGATCGGGTTCGGAGGGGGAGAGTTTGGATCGGAAGGTGATTTCGAAGAGAGGTTCCCAGAACGAAGGATCCGAACGGAGAGCTGCGAGAGCTTTGTGATCTCCAAAGTTCTCCCATGCGACGTCGAGGAACCTGAGGATGGAGCTCAGGAAAGCAGGATCGCTCTCCCAGTACTCCTCCCAAAGGACGACCATCGTCTGAGCGAGCGTGACGGCGTTGACCTCTTTCGTCGATCCTTCCTTCTCCTTTCCTTTCCTCGACGTCGACGAAGCGAGGACTCCTCCTCCGTAGCTGTGGGACTTCATGTCGAGGAAGAGAGCGGCCCATCCGAGTTGAGTAGACATGAGGACTCCGAGGAGGTTCCAAACGGCTCGTCGGAGGTCTCGATCTTGGTAGGGGTCGGCGAGGAGGTCGAGGAACGCTTGGGTTGTGGCTGTAGCGTCTTCGAGGTGACCGACGATGGAGGGAGGGGAGGATCCCGGGAGGGCTGAGAGGGATCCGCTGAGGGTTTCGAGGAGGAGGACGGCCTCTCGAGCGATCTCCTGGGACGACGAAGGGGAGGTAACGAAGTGGGCGACGACGTCGACGATCTGGGTCTTGACCTTGTCGTTTCCGTTCCTGCTCTGGTTGTTGCCGAGGTTCCCTGCTGACCTATTCGACGACGACCTGTCGAAGAAGAGCTGCTCGAGAGGGACGAGTTTCCCGAGATCCAACCTTCTTTTGGTGGCGAGAAGGTGCCGAACGAATCGAAGGGTTCCCTCGATGAGACGTTCCGCCCGAGGAGCTTCGAAGACTCGACCACTGGCGTAGAGACCTGCGACGAGACCTCGGCCGACGACGAGGGTCGAGACGATGGGGGAGAGGGCGAGGTTGGTGGAGTTGACGATAAAGGCGTCTGCGAGGAAGCTTTGGAGGGTAGAGAGGGGACCGAGGTTGATGACCGACGACGGCGACGAGGACGAGGGAGTTCGAGGAGCGAGGGTAGGGTCCCTGAGGATCTCGTCGTAGAGAGTTGTGACCTTCTTCCCGATCTCGAACCTCTCCTTCAAGCTCTTGTACTTCCATCCGGTGTATCCCGTCCAGATCTCGGCGTGAATCAACGAGAGGGCTCTCGTCAAAACGTCCGCCTTGACCTTGAGGAACTCCTGCTCGACGACGAAGTGAGATCTCTGGGCCTCGAGGAAGAGAGCGAAGACGAGATCGACGAGGGCGAGGGTGGTAGGGTAGGATCCGATGGACCGTTCCGAGGCGAGGATGGAAGCCGTTGAGGCTGAGGAGCGACCGTTGGAGAAGAGGAGGGAGGAGGATCGGAGGTAGGTCCAGACGCGTCCTGGGAAGGCTGGAAGGAGGGAAGTGAGGACGCTGAGGGTTGTGCTGATGAGTCGAGAGGAGGTAGGCGTTGGTCGAGTGGAAAAGGAGAGGGATCGTTCGAGGATAGAGAAGAGGATTTGAACGATGTCGGTGGAAGAGTCTTCGTCGTTTTGTCGGGAGGAGGAGGACGAGGAGAGGGATCCGGAGGGAGAGAGGTGCGCGACGAGTTCCGCTGCGAGGCTTGGACCCGAGGAGAGGACGGATTTGAAGAGGTCGAGGATGTCGAGGATAGCGTCTTCTCCAGCACAATCCTCGATCCCCATCTCCTCGAGAGAGATCGTCAACGAAGCCTCCCTAGCTCCTGATCCAGCTCCGAACACGTCCTCGTCGGCTCCTCCCCTCGACCCTGTCGGTACCTTCGCCCTGATCCCGACAAACGCCCTCAAGATATCCAAGCTCAACCTCCACCCTGAAACCTGGGTTCCCCAGCTGACTACGACGGGAGTCGTTTTGGGAGGGCTGACCACGATTCCGACGGTTCCAGATGGGACGACGATGCCAGCGGGGAAGTCGAGCCTCCTCTGCGTCCTGTACTGGATCTCTCCGGGTTGGAGTCCAGGCTCGACGACGAACCGACCTCTCGTGTTCGAAGGAAGGACGTGCGAGAGCGAAGGGATCTCGGCGAAGAACCTGAAGACGATGTCGGCGCACTCTGCTGAGGTTTCGGAGGGTTCGAAGGTTTCGGACGAAGAGAGGGATTCGTCTCCACAGAGGGAGCGAGAGAGTCGAAGAAGGGGACGAAGGAGGGTGGGGAACCGAGATCGAGCGAGGACGAGGAGAGATCGACGAGTCGGGGAGGTTGGGAAGTCGACCTGAGGAAAGGAAGAAGGAAAGAAGTCAGGACGCGTTCGAGGGAAGGGAGGGCAGAAAGAATCGACTCACATCCCAGAACTGATGGCATAGCGAAGCAGTTCCTGTTCCAGATCCGTAGAGAGCAATCCAGCAGTCGACCATGGCCTCGAAGGGAAGGAACTCGACGCGTACGAGCTCGGTCAAACACGACATCAGGCCTGAGCGGAGGAGAACGAGGCCTGATCAGCTTCTGTCCTTCCTACCGATCAACGAGAACAGCGATGAGCTCACCCTTCATCACCGACCTATAACCCAAAGCGTTCAGATCCACGTTCTCTCCTCCTCCTCCCTCTCCTCCCTCTTCGACGTCAACAAACAACCTCCCCTTCAACAACTGCAACAATCCGCCCAACAAGTTCCCCTTCCCTCCCAACGCTCCCGTCACGATCGTCTGCCAAGCCGGCTGTTGCTGCTTCTGCCCATCCACCGAAGGGAGGATCGCCTCAGCGAGAGGGATGTACTCCTCGGGCGTTTCGTTCGAGAGCGAGTCCGTGAGTCGAGAGAGGATGTACGACCAGGCGATGAGGATTGGCGAGGTGGTAGGAGAGGGTGCGACTGTGAGGAAGTGGTGATGAAGTCGGAGGAGGTGAGATGGTGAGGAGAGGAGGGAGTTGGGAGGTAGGGAGGCGAAGAGAGGAGAGTTGAGAGGTATCGAGAGGAGGGTTTCGAGATCGAGGACTTCGACGCAGATGATCACCACCATTCCGTTGATGTTCCCTCCGAGGATCTCACTCTCCTGATCCTTCAGGAACCTCGCGTTCCTCTGATTCCTTCCGTAGTCCGTGTGATGCAGGACGGCGATGATTCCTTCGACCGTGTCGGGGTCGTTTTGGGAGGTTTCGGAGGAGGAGTTGTAGAGGACGAGGAAGATGACCTCGAGGATGGAGAGTTGCTCTTTGAGGAGTTGTTTGGCCCAGAGAGGAGAATGGGTCGTAGAGGAGACGATGTGGTTGGGTAGAGGGGTTCGAGTGTGAGTGTCGAACTGACGAGCGAGTCGTTGGACGAAGGAGGGAGGGGAGTCGGGGGAGAAGGAAGGAGGAGCGAGGAGTTGGGGGATGATGATTTGGGCGACCTCAAAGTACTCGTGCTGCTCGTCCTCGACTGCTCGAAGAAGAGCTGCTACCAGGCGGAGGATGGCCAGTCGCTCCCTGAAGTAGAAGAGGTTGAAGTGGTCGAGGAGGTCGGAGGAGAGGGAGGAGGTCGCTTTGGAAGGGGAGGGTTGTTCGACGACGGACGAGGGTCCTCCAGCGGGAGCGGCCGTGGCGGCAGAAGAGGTGACCTTGGAGGTAGGAGGGGGTGGAAGGGATAGGGATGCTGCATCGTCTGACCGAAGGAAGGAACGAAGGAGGAGGAAGGATTCAACTTGGTCGAGGTCGAATCTCGAGCTGATCTTTTGGACGAGCTCCTTCTCTCCTGCTTCGAGCTTGATCTCTTCCCCGTTCTACAGAAACCAGAAGCAGATTAGCTCTGAGTCTACAAAGAGACGCATACGAGCTCTAGGAAGACTCACCTGAGCCTTGACGGTTCCTGATTCTACGACCTTGTTGGACTCTTGACTTGGACGTTTGAAAGGGTCACCGCACGAGTTGAGCTGAGAAAGTCTCGACTGTAGGATCCGTTCCAGGGATTCCGGAGAGACGGAGGAGGGACATGGTGGGAGATCGACCGATTCGTAGAGAGTTTGGTAGCTGCAGGTGAAAGGGAAGGAAGGAAGTGAGCTCGAGAGCTCACACGAAGGAAGGGAAGGAAAGATGAGGACGAACGAGAGGAGTGTTTGAGACACGCTCAACGAAGAGCTAGGAGACTGGGAGGAACAACGGGGTCAGAAGGTGATTCTTATAGAGAAGAGGAGGAAGAGCTCACTTTTCCGCTGCTCGACATAGGGTGGTCGCTTGAGGAGAGAGACGAAGGGAGTCGGGTCGTCGAGATTCAGTCTCACCAGCGCAGCCCACGCCGTCGTGAAGGAGGGAGAGGGTTTGTGTTTCTGCTCATTTCAGGTCGAGAAGAGAAGATTTAGAGGCATGACAAAGAGATCTTTGAACTCGACAGTTCCAAAGAACGAATGAAATCGACGGGAGGGAGCCGCCTTCGCTCGTCGCACTTCGAGGGAACTGCTCTTCGCAGATGGTATATCTAGGTTGCATCAAAGTGTCTGTCTGATAGCTATTTCATACGAGCTTTCGGGGCAGAAAACTCTAACGCAAGGGCAGGAAGTGAACGCAACAGCGAGAGAAGGTCACGACGCGACGCGTCGCAGAAGAGAGCATCGAGGGAAGAGAGGGAAATCTAAGGACGTCTCAGTGCAGGTTCTCGGAGACTAGTCGACTGCTTACCTCTTCGGCTAAATTGAGAGCCCGACAGGGGGTCTGAGGGAGGCAGTCGAAGCGAACTCGTCCGTCTCGCTGCTTTCGAGACGACGGCGAAGGTTTGCTGCAGGACCTCGAAGGGCGGAAAACCTCCGCTCGGTCAAGTAGCTCTTTCCAGTCTGAAGACGAGTCTGTGGAGATGGAAGATGAGCTACTGCCCAAGACGAGGAAGGCCGAGGGAGGAGAGAGGAAGAAAAACAACAACGCCTCGAGGGTCGTCGCTGCTGCTTCAACGAGAGCGACGAAAGGACTGGAAAACTTTTGCCACCACACTCGCCTCGACTACTTCTCCCTTAGCAAGACCTGGTGTCCTACGAATGAGAGAGGGAAAGGAAATCAGTAGCCGTTGGGTGATTTTTTCTCGCGGCCCAGTCCTCTCTCAGCCGAAATCGAAACCAAAAGAGAGGAGGGGAGGGGAGGCAGCTTTTGAATCCCAACGTCGACTCTCCCCCCCTCTTCGTCTCTTTCCTCCCTCTCTCCCCCTTCTCTCCTTTTTCAAAAGGACTCCCCCAAAAGCGTCAAACGCACTCTCACAACAACACACCCACACACACAACCCTTTCATAGAATGTCTGGATACGGAGGAGGAGGAGGATGTGAGCAAACTTCCACTCGACTTGACTTCTTTCCTCCTCCCTCTCCTCCTTCGCTCCGAGCTGACCCCCTTTGCTTCGTTCCTTCTTGCTGCAGACGGTGGTGGAGGTACGTCTACGAGTTCTTTTCTCTTACCTTCTAGTAGTAGCTAGCTGACTCTTCTTTCCTTTGTTCTGTCGTGAATAGGAGGAGGAGGCTACGGAGTGAGTCGACCTGTCTTGTCCCCTTCCTCCCTCCCCCCTTCCATCCTTGCTGACCACTTCCCTTTCTCGTTTGCTTCTTGACTCTCAGGGAGGAGGAGGAGGTGGATACGGAGGAGGAGGTGGAGGAGGAGGATACCAAGGAGGAGTGAGAAATGCTTCCATCTGTCTTCCACCGCTTCGGCGCGCTTCCTTCGGCCTTCGCTGACTCTCGTTCTCTCTTTCGTCGCTGTTTCTTAGGGAGGCGGAGGATACGGAGGAGGAGGAGGAGGATTTGGTGGAGGTTCGTACGGAGGAGGATTCAACAATGGCTTTGGGGGTGTGTATAAAACCAAGACTCTAAAATGGAACAAGCTCGCATCCCTGAAGCTTTTTCTCGCCCTCCCCTTCCCTTCGACCTCACCTTGCTGACGCGTCTCCTTCTCTCTCTCTCTGCTACTCGTTCGGTCTAACAGGAGGAGGAGACCGAATGTCCAACCTCGGAGCTGGACTCGGCAAGATCGATTGGGCTTCTGCCAACCTCATCAAGGTTCGTTCGAGCTCCCTTCCTTTCCGTTCCCTTCCTTCGAGCTCGCACCAGCTGACATCCATCTTTCCTTGGTTTCTGCTTCTCTTCCTCAGTTCGAGAAGAACTTCTACATCGAGGACAAGCGAGTCCGAGCTCGTGAGGACAAGGAGATCGAGGCCTACAGGACCAAGCACCAGATGAGGGTTCGTTTCTCCTTCCCCTTCCTCCCCTTCCCCGAGCCCTTTCTCGCTTTCTGCCTTGCCCGTTTCCCTCTTGCTTACCTTTTGCTGCTTTCTCTACTTCCCCAGATCCAAGGAGCCCACATCCCCAAGCCCGTCACCTCCTTCGACGAGGCTGGTTTCCCCGACTACATCATGACCGAGATCAACGCCATGGGATTCGCCGCTCCTACTCCCATTCAGTGCCAGGCTTGGCCTATGGCTCTCTCTGGACGAGACATGGTCGCCGTCGCCGAGACTGGATCCGGAAAGACCATCTCTTTCGCTCTCCCCGCCATGTTCGTCTCGTTTCTTCCTTCGTTCGTCTTCTCCCTCGAGCGCGTCGAAGCTGACCTATCCTCGCCTCTTCTTTCCTCCTCAGGGTTCACATCAACGCTCAGCCTCTCCTCTCCCCTGGAGACGGACCCATCGTCCTCATTCTCGCTCCTACTCGAGAGCTTGCCGTCCAGACCCAGGCCGAGTGCACCAAGTTCGGAAAGTCGTCGAGGATCCGAAACACCGCCGTCTACGGAGGAGTTCCCAAGGGAGGACAGATCAGGGATCTCCAGCGAGGAGCTGAGATCGTCGTCGCCACCCCTGGACGACTTATCGACATGCTCGAGTCCGGAAAGGTCAACCTCCGAAGGGTTACCTACCTTGTCATGGACGAGGCCGTGCGTTCATCGTTTCCCTTCGTCGTCGAGCTTCGTTCCTTCCTCGCAGCCGCTGACCCTTCTCTTCTTGCTTCTTCCTCTTCGTCAGGACCGAATGCTCGATATGGGTTTCGAGCCTCAGATCAGGAAGATCGTCGCTCAGATCCGACCTGACCGACAGACTCTCCTCTTCTCCGCCACCTGGCCCAAGGAGGTTCAGCGACTCGCTGCCGATTTCCTTACCGACGCCATCCAGGTCAACATCGGATCCATGGAGCTCTCCGCCAACCACAACGTCAAGCAGCTCGTCGAGGTCTGCACCGACTTCGAGAAGCGAGGAAAGCTCGTCAAGCACCTCGACACCATCTCGAACGAGAACGCTAAGGTCATCATCTTCACCGCTACCAAGCGAGTCGCCGACGACATCACCAAGTACCTTCGACAGGACGGATGGCCTGCGCTTGCTATCCACGGAGATAAGCAGCAGCAGGAGCGAGATTGGGTTCTCGGAGAGTTCAAGTCTGGACGATCCCCCATCATGATTGCGACCGACGTTCGTCCCTTCCTCTCTTCCTTCCTTCTTTCTCTTTTCGACCCTCGCTGACCTCTCTCTTCCTTCCTTCCTCTCAGGTTGCCTCCCGAGGTCTCGGTAAGTATCCCTTCTCCCTTCTCATTTAGCTTTGTAGCTTCAACAGCGACACCCTCGACCTCGACGAGACGTTTCCTTGGGTCTTCGGTCTTCGTCCTCTTCAACGCCCGACCGTCCTCCTCTACCTTCAAGAGCATGGTCAGAAGTCTTCAAAGCGGATCTTCCGAGACACCGACGGACGCTGCTGCTTTGGAACCAGGTCTCTTCCCAAGGGGCTTTCGAATGGCTCGTTCTTTTCCTTCGGGATTCGATACGTTCCTTCTTCGAGATCACCCCTTCGAGATTCTCTCTCCTCCGCGTGCGCTCCTTCAACCTCTCGTGGATTCGTCGACGTTCTGCTCCCAGCTCAAGATACCGAGGAACCGACGATCTCGGGTCGATAAGATCGAAATCGCCCTACTCGGAAACGAGCCCTCGCTGGCTGCTTCGACCTTCGACTGTCGTTCAGCCCCTCCTCCATCCGACACCGAAACCATCGCTGCCTTCCCTCGATCAGGCCAAGCGCATTACCTCGGGGAGCGAGCGAGCAGGAAACTAACAGGAGATCATCTCGCGGGGAGCTTCGGTTTTGGGTTGGACGTTCTGTCTTTTACTCCGAGTCGGACTCTCCTTGCGTTTTCGTTTTCGATCCGCTTTTGCTTTCTTCGATCCTGCCCTTCCTCTTCGGAGATGGTGGCATTCGGGGAAGTAGACGTTGGTCTTCTGTTTAGGTTTCTTTCCCTCTACTTTAGCGTTCGTTCGTTTGAGGAAGAGTGAGGGGGAGGAGGGGAAGGGAGTCGGGACGAACTGGTCGATTCTTCGCACCTCACGAAGTCGACCGCTAGTCTCTTCTCTCCTTCTTTTCTTCTTCACTACCTTCCTTCGTTCGTCTCGTTAGGTTTAGGAGAGGTCGCTTTAGTTTAGCTTAGCTTAGTTTCTCGCTCGATAGCTTTGCACTCGTTTCCGTTCCCGCTCGTTGTTGACTCTCTTCCTCTTCCCCTTCCCTTCCAACTGCCAATCTCACCCCCCTCCATCGCATCTTCTCTGCCTTGGTTTGACCTTTTCTCAGAGTACGTATCCGCTTTCTCTCCTCGCTCTCTTCTCGTCTTGATCTCGTCGAACCGTTCCTGACCTCTTCCCCTCCTCCCTCTCTCTTCCCCCCGAACAGTGTCAAGGATATCAAGTACGTTATCAACTACGATTTCCCTAACAACTGCGAGGATTACATTCACCGGTACGTCTCTCGTCTTTTCTCTTCTCAACTCGCTTCACTCTGTTCGAGTCGAACGCTCGAGCTGACCTTCGCTCTCCTTCCCTCCTCGCAGAATTGGACGAACTGGTCGAGCCGGAACCACCGGAACTTCCTACACCTACTTCAGTACGTTCTCGTTTCGTCTACTTACACTTTCGAAACGAAGAAACTGACCTTCGCTTCCTATCTGAACAGCCACCGACAACTCGAAGTCCGCTCGAGAGCTCGTTGGTATCTTGAAGGAGTCCAAGTCCGAGGTCCCTCGGGAGCTTGAGGAGATGGCCATGTACGGAGGAGGAGGAGGTCGAGGAGGAGGAGGAGGAAGGGGAGGACGAGGCCGAGGAGGTTACGGAGGAGTGAGCATCTTGTCTTCTTCGTCCGACGTGCGACGCGTCTCAGCCCGCTGACTCAGTTTGCTTTTTTTCTCGGCTTCTTAGGGAGGAGGAGGAGGATACGGAGGAGTGAGTAAAACTTTCTTTGGTCTGCTACATCACTCTACTCGACCTTGCAGCCCGCTGACCGCTTTTCTTCGTTTTCTTTCGCTTTCTTCAGGGAGGAGGAGGAGGATGTAAGTTTAACCGTTCCTTTCCTTTTCGAACCTCCGCACCCTTCCCACCCATCCCCTGCTGCTGCGAGTCGGTAGCTCGTTCTTGTAACACGCTGCTGACGGACTTCACCTCTCGATTTCCCCTTCGACAAACCCTCCCTCCCTTCTTGTAGACGGTGGAAGCTACGGCTCGAACTCCTACTCGGGTGGCTATTCGGCTGGTGCCGGAGGCTCCTACAGCTCCTACTCTTCCAACAGCGGCGGCTGTAAGCTCTCGTTTTCGAACTTGCTGCTGGAACGATCTCCCTCCTACGGAGACCTTCAGCGAGCGATGTTCTGTCTTCCGTTCCTCTAAAGACCTTTACTGACCTCGTATTTCTTTTTCCGCATATCAAAAGACGGAGGAGGAGGAGGAGGAGGAGGGGGTAGCAGGTGGTGATCGGACGACTTACTAGATTTCTTTATACTTTCCCGCTCCTTTCAGGGATACCAGGGATACTGCATGACGTGTTTCGCTACGACTCCCCTGCTCACAATCGAAAGAACGAGGCGAACTGAAAAGCGAGTCGTCTCGCTGGTCTTCGGGCTCAGTTCGGAGGTGCAGTTTAGTCGGGGTAGTGGCTATATACCATGCTGTTTGATTGCGAGTCGTCTTTCCTGGATAGCTTCTCCCTCTCGCGGCGACTCCCTCTTTTCGACTCCAGCTCCCGATTCAGCGAGATCTAGGTGCTAGATCTTGCGCTGTAGACGATTCGACTGTAGACGATTCGAATAGTCGGTAGGCATGATCTTGGACTTTGACCATCATGGTGGCAAGCCTCGATCATGTTACCGCTGAAGAGACGAAGACGAACCGAGACCGCGTCGCCGCTCCGAAACGCGTCTCTGTTGGTGGTAGCTTACACTTCTGGAGTAAAGACGACACCACGCTACACTGGGGGATCTAAGGTTTTGTTTACTGCTTCGATTATGTCTTCGGAACTAAGACAGAGGGGAGGAACTGCTGACCGAGAAGGAACGCGACGCGTCCGGCTCGTGCTCACCCCTGTTACAGGTTGCAGCCTTTTGAGCTTTCCTCAGCTACGGAAACCAGTTTAGGAGTGTTCAAATGTTTACTGGCGATGCTGAGGAGAGAAGAACAGTCGCCCGTCGGCGTCAGAAGCTGCTGAGGCGCGTCCATCATGTTGACGACGTGTCCGATTTCTCGGAGCTCCTGGACCTTTTCACCTTATCGCTTCGGCCAATCGTCGTATCGATTGTTCTTATCTATATTTATCTGGTTGGTACCCTCAGCTGACAAATTCTCCCTGACTAGTATCGCCTCTTGCTCAGGGAGTCGTTTTGTCCACCTTCAACTTGTTGGTTACCGCTGATTTCTTTCCCTTATCTACCCCTTTCTCGGCTAGAATCGCCTCGACGTATATAGGAAGGTATAGAAGTGCTTCAGCGATGTTATCGGCGGTTTAATGCCTTCTCTAGTACCGATCCTCGGTTCGTTTCTTTTGGGATTCACAAAAATGAACTAAACAAGTCTCATCGGATGCTTTCGGATACTGGACTTCTCCCAGCTTTGATAAACTCTCTCATGAAAAGACTGGTCGATAGAAAATTGGAGAATCGGTCTGTACGAAGCTCAAAGCTGGGTTGACCCGACCGATCAGAATCGTTTCCATCGAGCCTCTATCATTTTCGGCGAGCCTTAGCACACACCCCAAGTATGAAGCGAACGGTTGAGACATATCTTCGAAGTCTCCGAGCTGTTTGGCGGTCTTGGAGTCTGTAGAAAGCTTGTTCTCTTCCTTCTCTCCCTCCGACGCGCCGTGTGCGAGCCAGAGACGCGTCACAAAAGCGATCTCCAGCTATAGCGCCCCGAAGACTTCTAAAAGCCGTCAGAAGCTCCAAATGTCATGAAATATACTTCACGCCATCGATAGAGGTCATCACTTGGTCATTTGGTATCTTCGAGAAGAGATGGGAGGCAAACAACGAAGCTCAAAACTCTGTCAAATCGAACTGAGGGAGAATCAGACTGAAGTCCTTCATGAAGAGAAAATTGTGTTTTCGGCGATGTCAGAGGTTTAAAGACCGATATAGTAAGCTCTAAGAGGAAACGATTTGCTCTCGAGAAACTTCGTGAACGCAAGATCACCTGCTGGCTCTCCTTTGTGCGTCGAGTCGCCTCCCCTCCCTTCACCCAACCCCACACCTTCATCTGCAGCTCCCTCATCTCCGCCTTCGTCGTCCTGACGAGCCCGGCCTCCGTGAACGAGTCGTATCCTTCACAAAGAGTTTGGGGAGGCTGGCGAGGACCTGGAGCTCGGCGTTCGAATCCAATCCGAGGAGGGTGATGTCGTTTCCCTCCCACGTCCTATCCGCGAAGAAGACGGGTTGGTTTCGAAAGAGATGGGTATGGATGCAGACTTTCGGTTCGTCGAGGGAGTTCTTGAGAAGAGGGCAATCGCATGCTACATCGGTATCGTCGAGGGAGGGCTCGAGATGGGAGTAGGAGAAGGGCTGAAGAAACGCGAGAGAGGGAGCAAGATCAGTAACAGAACGAGAGAGATATGATATATCGAGATGATGACTTACCTTCAGCGTACTTTTCTTCTCATCCCAACCCTGCATGACCCAAACCCGACCTCCAACCTTCGCAAACATCGCGTCGGGCGACCTCAGCCTCGCGACGTACAACCCTAGAGACCTCGCTCGCCGCTCCTCTCCCTGATCTACCCAATCATCTCCACCTCCTCCCCCACCATCATCACCTCCGTCACCTCCGTCTCCTCCGCCACCTCCTCCTCCTCCAACGACGGGTCCAGGATTGGGAACGGGGGCGGTGGGAGGAGAGGCGAAGGAAGGATGAGGCTGAGGAGGAGGCGGAGGCTCGATGGCAGGAGATTTGTCCTTCTTTTTTCGTTTGACGGAAGGCTTTGATGAGGTAGGGGCGTCCCTGTTCCGTTTCTTTATCGGGCGATCGTAGGAAGGAGGAGGTACGGTGCGATTTGGCGGAGCAACGGGAACGAAGGGAGGGATGGCGAAGGCTCGAGAGGAGGAAGCCGCTGGAACGACTGCTGGAAGCGCTGGACCGATACGACTGCTGGTGGAAGGAGGTGGAGGGATGAAGGGAGGCAACCGAAAGCCAGAGGAGGAGGAGGAGGTGCTGGAAGGGACGTTTTGTGGGGAGGAGGGAGGGATCCGATGGGGGCGAGCTCGAAGGGGGGAGGTTGGAGGGATGATTCTGGCGGATGCGGGAGGAGGAGAAGGATTCCGAAGGGCTGAGTGGCGAGAGGGAGGCATGGCGATATACGGAGAGTAATAAGGGGGTCCTGAGAGTGAGCTGAAGGTGTGGGTAGGGCGTAGGAAGGGGAGGAGGGAAGGGGTTTTGAGCGGAAGGGAGGGAGGAGCGAAGGAGAAGTGCTGCTATAGACGACGATGACCAGTAGACCAAACGAAGAGTTCGAGAAGCTTAACAAGACGTCGATACAGGCAGAGGCTGAAGGAGAACTCACGAAGAGTTCGAGGTCGAGTCCTGTAGAACGATGAAGGTGAGCGTTAGGAAGGAAGGAGGAGGTGCGAGCTCTCTCTTTCGAGTTTCCTTCCTGACGGCCGTTTCGCTGAGATCGACGGCTGTTTGACTCTCAGGAGGCGACTTTTCCCGCTGACCCTCACGGCCGCTGCGCTACTTCTTACGACCTTTTCATTCAAGAGAGACGCCGTTCAAGGGAAGCTTCCAGACGGCCTCCCTCGAGCGCTTGAGCTCGAGCCTTGTTTGCTCCCTTCCTTCGACGGACGACGAACTTCCGTCCAGCTGCTTCGTTCTATACAGATCGCTTCTGGTAGATTCGAGGGCAGAAGACTTCTCAGTTCTGCACTCTCCTGCTCGCAATATAGATTGTAAGTCTCTCAGCTCGTGTCGAAGGGGAAAGAACGGAACGAGAGGGCAGGAGAAGGAAGGCTCCCGCGGACCTCGATTCAAAGCTGATCTTCTTTCTCTTCTTCTCGCACCGTCAGACTCCACGATGACCTATGACTTCGAGCATGCGAGCAAACCTCACTCAGTCTGTGGTCCTACAGATCGTGAAAGATCCGATCTTCGAAATCGACTGGGTCAAAAGTCAGCCGCGTTCGCTCAGGGGACGCGACGCCTCTTGTTCCTGGTCTCTCTCTTCACATTAGAGCCTTCGCTCGTCGCTCGAGCCTCTCCCTAGCGGAGCTTCCGAGGAGAGGAAGTAAACCAAACGACCTGCAAACCATCAAACAGTCACTGCAACATGTGTCAAGAGCAAGTCCCGTCCCTCTCCCCTCCCCTTGTTGAAGCTGCTTCCCTTCTCGAGCTGACTCTCCTTGCCTCGTTTCCGCTCTCTTCTGCCCTCAGCTTGAAGAATACGCATTCTGTGAGTCTCTGCCCGTCGTCTCGACCTCTCGAGCTCTTCGCTCCTTCCCTTCCACATCCCTCCCTCGCTCTCCGTGTTCAAGCTCTTCTCGTCTAGAGCTTACCGGCTCTTAGTATCAGTTTTCTTTCGAGCTCTCTCTCATCTGAATCTCTTCGTCTTCATCTTCTTCGTCCACACAGCACGAATCAGTCTCTCATCCCCCATCGTGAGTTCGACCATTCTCCAGCCCTCGCCTCCTCCCTCGCCTCGGCTATCCTTCGTCTTCACCCTCGCCACTCCCTATCTACGTCGCCATCTCTCTCCTCCTCGCCCACCTCACCAACGCTAACTCCTTTTCTCTCACTGGATACCATCTCGACCCACCTCATCTCTCTCTTCTCGTTCCTGCGCGATCCAAGCTGAACTATCCTCGTTCTTCCCCCCTCCCTTCCTCCCTTTCTTCCTCTTCATCCCTCCTTTTTACCTTTACCTCCGTGTACGACACAGTCGCACTTCATCCTATGCCTTCCAGAGGCGACTCGATCTACTCAAGCTCCACCATCGAGCGATCCTCGCTGCCAGCTGGACTTCACCGCCTCCGGTCGTCGCCCATCGCCTCGAGGAACTCCAAGATCGCGTGGACTCCCTTCCTATCGACGGAATCGAGGCCAGGAGAGCTCAAAGGAAGGCTCTTAACCACTCTATCAGGTACTCGTTCGAGAACTTCACAGATGAGCCGCACGCGACTGAAAGGTGAGCTCGAACGAGCCTTGTTCGACGCCGCCTCGCCGAGTCCAAACGCTGATGAACCCTCCTTCTCCGTCAGTCTCTCCACGAGCGGTTCTTCGAACATGGCATCTGGCTCGAGCTCGCACTCTTCCGTTCACGCCTTGTCGGAGGACGCTTCTCGGTACGTCCCATCTCCCTCGATTCCTTGCTCTCGCCGCTTGAGCTCATTTTTCGATCCCCGCTGTTCGATGGCTTTCCACAGAAGAACATCCAACGAGATCATAGTCGAAGTCGAGTACGAGGGAGAGCTTTTTGGATCGATTGGTGAGCGCAATCTCCTCTTCGACTCTGCCTGACGAGGGAACGCGACGTGCTGAATCATTCCTTCTTCACTTTACAGTTCTCCCTTCAGATCACTCGTCGTTGAGTTAGTGATGCTCCTCCTTGCTCCATCTTCTTTCTGAGCTGACTCCTCCTCTCTCACAGCTCTCGTCTTCGACTACGTGAAGGTACGTCGCGTCGTCTTCTCGAACGAGTTCAGTCTTTCCCCGCTGACACGATCTCATTTCCTCCCGTCTCTCGCAGGGACTTCTTCTCGATTGTAGTGAGTGTTTGAATCTTTTCGCCGAGGATATCTCCGAGCTCACCCTGCGTCCTTCTCTTCGGCAGACTGCCATTCGCTCTCGACCTCTGTGAGGCTCTCGCTGGACGGTCTCGTTCTTCGAGGTTCGGAGTGGTTTCATTGCGTGAGTTCTGACTGGTCGAGAGAGAAGTCGACGACCGCTGATGTGTTCTCCTTTCCACCTCCTCTATAGTTCGGTGTCTTGGGAGGTTCGACGGTCGTGGTTGGTCTCGATTTCGAGATGGTGGGAGGAGGAAAGCGAGGTTCGTCGCATCGTCCATTTTTCGACTCTGACGCTGGATTTCGCTCTGACTAACCTCCCCTTTCCCTCCTCACCCTCCTCAGCCTTATTGGAGGTAAGCCTTCCACTACCTTTCGCCTTCGAATCAAGCGAAGAAGGGAAGAGCCGAGAGCTGACCAAGGTCTTGACGGTTCGAAAAACAGAGCGACGACGATCTGGATCGAAACGGTGCGTTCGATACGACTGCAGTTCGGCTCAGCCAGTTGAACTGAGCTAACGACATTCCTTCTCGCCTACAGGCTGCTCGTCTGACTCGGAGTCATCGGAAGACGACTCACCAATGCACGCCTCCCCTTCGGTTCGACTCGGTGGACAAGGTCAGCGACGACACGCGACGAGACGCGACTTCCTCGTTTCTTCGACGCTTTCGACTGACTTCTTCCCCCTTCGTGCTTCAAGGTGGAGTCTTCTCGTCCTCCAAAGTGAGTCCTCTTCCATACCTGCCCGATCGAGGACACAACTGGACCTGATTCGACGCGACTGATTCACTTCTCTTCCTCCTTCAGCCGAGCTCCAAACAGATTCGTCTTGAGAAACGTGAGCTCGCCTTTCTAATTCTCCAGAAAACGAACGAGAGCTGATCTTATTTCCTGCTTCCAGCATCGGCATCTAGCGAATCTTCTTCCATGGATGTCGACGCCAACGAGGTTCGTTCAAACGAGCGAGCTCGAGAATGCGAACGCGAAAGACTGACAACTCTGCTTCTCTCTCTTTCTCCTCCAGGATCCCGAAGGAGTTGCTGAGGAGGATGACGATCTTCTTCTCGAGATGGAAGCCCTAGAGCAGGTGAGGACCCTTCTGCTCGAGATGACTGTCGTCTCACTCACCTCCGTCTCTCCCTTCCTCGCACCAGTCTACGTCTCGTCCTCCGCTTCCGACGCTCGACCACCTCCCTGAAGGACATGCTTTTGACCCCGAGGAGATCGCAAGGCAGATCTTCCCTCAGCTCGAAGCCCAACTGCCTGGGATCTCCAAGTCCGTCGAATGGGTTCGATCCGGAGCAGGACAGCCGTCGAAGGAGGTCAAGGTTCAGCAGCACAAGGATCGCCTCGACACTCTTCATCAACTCAACCATGACCTTCGAGAGTTCGACAAGGGATCTCTTAGGGCTGAGAGCCATAGGAGACAGGATCCTCTCGCGTTCGAGCCAGACACCGGTCTTCGGAAGCTTGCGTGAGACTGAGTCTGCTCCCCTCTTCCGACTCTGAGATTGTCGCTGACGCTCTTTCACTTCTCGGGGTTTCTTACCAGTGTCCCGACTGCGAGTTGGTTCTCTCCTGTCATCCAGCTCTACGAGTGGTCAACGACGGAGAAATACCACCCCGAGGGCTTTCTTGGATCCATTTCGTCGTCGTCCGTCTCCAAGACGGAGCGTCATTTCACCGAGAAGGTGTATCAACAGCGAGGAGAGTACGTCGACGGTGTGAGTCCTCGGTTTATTATTCTGTCGGTCGACTTTGGGGAAACGAGTCGAGACGCGAGGCTGACGTTCGTTTTTTCAGTGCGACGCGATCGACGTCTGCCCAGCACCATTCAGCGTCAAGGAAACCGGACAGTCTCCCTACAAGCACCTCCTCAGCCAGCCACAGCTCTCCCTCCTCCAGGACGACTTCATTCCCGTCTTCTCCACTCGAGTCTCCGAGGGAACTCTGATCACTTCCAACGGTCGCGACTGTTTCAACACCTTCGTTCAACCTGCGATTCGCGAGCTCAAGCTCCGCTTGGAGTCAGCAGAACTTCGCTTCCACGTTCGGCTTCGATCTGGAAAGGTCACCGTCGTCTCGAGGACCGTCGTCTTCGCTGGAGGAAAGGATCGTTCTGACGCGTCGCCGATTCTTCCCAGGAGGCACGGGAGCTTCCTCAGCTTCTATCCTTCCGAGATTCAGTGTATTGAGGAGGTCAGTTCGTCTGCAGTATGTTTCGAAAACTGAGCTAATTCATCCTCTTCATCTTTGCGTCTGACAGGACATAGACATGATTCTCATTCGTTGGTTCGCTCCCCGCTCAGTCGACTTCGAGGAGGTTCCCTCGAATCACCACTTCGAACGATACGGGATAGGAGGACTCGGAGACCCCTTCTCATCCCGTCTCGAAGGCCGACAGATCAAGAAACTCGCTCACCTCGCCTCCGAGGAAGCAGAAGCTGGGATCGCAACCGACCTCGACGAACTCCAGATCCTCTACCCCGGGGAGATGCGATACCTCGCTCAATGGAACGTCGACAACGCCTCGATTTTCGACAGGATCAGATGGCCGCTCTGGTTGGACTCCTCGCTTCGCTCTTCTCCTCTTCAGCTTTGCGTTTGGGCGATGACTCAGAAGGGACTCGAGACTACATAGTGAGCGTTCAGTCTCCCCGATCCCTTTTTTTTCGAGCTCGACTGACTCTTTCTCGTCCTTCTAGGAGCTCGCAACAACTGTGAGTGGAAGATTTGCTTCACTGAGCTCAACTGACACCTTTTCTGCTTCGTTTCAATCAGATCTTCGATCTCTACCGCCGGACACGCTGGACGAGAAGGGGAGAGAGAGTCTTCGGAAATCCGAGGTTCGTCTTCGCTTTCCGTTTCTTCCTTTCTCGCTCTCGATACTAGAGCTGACTCGGTCTCTTCTATAGTGTCGGAGGAAGAAGGAAGCCGCTTTCCTTGCCTCTCTCTCCTCAGATCAACTTCGACAGCGTGTGAGTACACATCGAGTTTGTCGAAAATGGATCGAGCTTGAGCTGACCGTTCTTCTCGTTTTCAGGCTGCCGACGCTCGAAGGCCATGTCCTCTCGCATCGATTACAGGATGTGATCTCGAGTTCGCCTGCCGTCGGAACGCTTATCAACACGCACGACATAACGTCTGTAGACCGAATGGAGACAAGGTGAGTTTTCGACGCGTCTCGTTTTTCTTGCCTCGAGACTCGAGCTGACCTGCCTCTACTCCTTCTTGCAGCCCTTTGTATGTCCTCGAGCTGAGGAGACCGGATGCGACGCTCGGTTCTCGAGACCTGATATCGCCAAACGACACGCTCTCACCAACTCATGCGAATCTCTCCTCGATGATCGAGACAAGGTGAGTTTTCGACGCGTCTCGTTTTTCTTGCCTCGAGACTCGAGCTGACCTCCTCTCCTTCTTCTTGCAGCCCTTTGAATGTCCTCGAGCTGAGGAGACCGGATGTGACGCTCGGTTCTCGAGACCTGATATCGCCAAACGACACGCTCTCACCAACTCATGCGAATCTCTCCTCGATGATCGAGACAAGGTGAGTTTTCGACGCGTCTCGTTTTTCTTGCCTCGAGACTGGAGCTGACATCCTCTCCTTCTTTTCCACAGCCCTACGAATGCCCCCGGATTCAAGAGACCGGATGCGACGCTCGGTTCTCGAGAGCTGATATCGCCAAGCGTCACGCTCTCAACAACGGTTGCGAGTCCTTTCGCCCTGCTCACGAGAAGGTTCGTTTTCTCTCTCCTCTCTTCCCTCTCTACCCCAATCTGACTCGTCTTCTTCTTGTTCGCGTCCTCGCAGACCATCCCATGTACCTTCGCCAAGAAGCACAAGTGCTCGGAGATGTTCTCTCGCCTGGATTCTCGAGATCGACACAAGAGGATTTGTGGAAAGTCGGTCGTCGTTCGTCCTCCGTCTTCCATTCCCCTCTCTGTCCGAACTGGCACGCTGACCTATCTCTCGTCTTCCAGAAGTTCCCATGTCCCAAGTTCAACCCGAACGGAGGATGCATCTCGACTTTCGCTCGCTCCGACACCGCCAAAGCTCACGGTCTTACCTGTGGTGACGACTCAGCAGTGAGTTGAATCGTTCTCGTCCTCGCTCTGTTCTTTGCTTCGGCTGACCGACACTTCAAATACCTCCGCAGAGATTCCCATGTCCTCTGAACGCCGTAAACGGATGCCTGATAACCTTCAAACGACGGACTCTCGCTACGTTCCATGCTAAAGACTGTGACGGAAAGAAGAAGACTGGGACGATTCGAAAACGTAAGTCTTCTCAGCAGAAGCTTATCGAACGCATCACTGACTTCACCCCCTACTTCCCCAGGTCCCGTCTTTCGAAGGTCGAAAGCCGAAATGAAGTTGGCTGGTCTTTCTCGTGAGTTTCGTTCTTCTCAATCGCTAGATTAGCCTCGCTCTCTGACAAGCGCGTTTCCGCTTACAGTCGGATCTTCATCGAGCTCGAAGGCAGGTCCTACCTTCGCCTCTGTAGCCTCTACGAAACCGTCGCTTCCCACCTCGAGCTCCGCTTCGAAGGGTCCGTCCCCGTCGTCGTCGACCTCGGGAGGTGCGAAACCAAGTAATTCCCTCTTCTCGTACTTCCTCGTCGACTCGAGTCTTTTCGCTGCCCACTTCTCACCCCTCTGTTCCTCTCGCATCAGCTTTCAAGACCCCTTCGATCCCTTCGAAGGTCGGAAAGCCTGCTCTCGTCGGTGAGTCGAAAAGCAGACGCGTCTCGATTTCAAGCGTCGAAACTGACCATCATCCCCACTTTCTCTCTCCTTCACCCTCTCCGCAGCCTCTTCGACACCTCAGCATACGCCATCGGTCCCTCACACGTCGGCTCCTCGCTCTCAGCAGTGTGAGTATCGTCTCCGGTCGCGTCGATCTCGAGAGGTTTCGAGTCGACGGCTGATCTTCTCTCTCCTCGCAGTGTTGGCTCGAGTGGCGCCTCGTGGATTCGAGAACCTTGGAAACACTTGCTACATGGCCGCTTCTATCCAGGCTCTTCTTGCCAGCTCGAGTGTCCAGCAGAGGCTGAAGCTTCACAACCACCAGGCGTGTGAGTTGAGATCCCATCTCCTCTCGTCTTCGTTTGAGATCGAGCTCACCTTCTCTTTCTCTCTCTCTTCACAGGTCCTCACACTGCTTCGTTCTGCGCCTTGTGCGAGCTCAAGTTCACGCTTTGGGATCTGTATTCATCGAGTGGTCCGGTTTCGATCTTGCCTCAAGCGTTCGTCGACAGCCTGACGGGTGAGTCCGCGTCTCTCTTCCTCTCTTCGCTCGGATCTTCGATTGCTGACTGGAGCCTGGATCTCCCTTCAGAGATCTCCCCTCATCTCCGAGTCTACTTCCAGGAGGACGCTGCTGAGTTCCTCGTTGGCCTTCTCGACAAGATGTCGGAACAGGAGGGTCTGAGGTGCGCTTCCCTCCTGCTCGTTTCGTTTCGTTTCGTCGAACACTTGGACTGACCCCTCTCCTTTCTTCCCATCTTCGCACCTCTTCCCACCCTTCTCAAACAGTGTCCCTCTATCCTCTCGAACCAGCACCCTCTTCGACAACTCTCTCGTCAGCGAGCAGCTCTGCGAACATGGTCACGTCCATCGGTCGGAAGTCAACTCCTCCTCGACCATCTCCCTCGGTATCCCCCAAGGAGTGGACACTCTCGAGGAGGCCATCGGCCACTACTCTAGCTCCGACGATATCGAGTCCTTCGAGTGCTCGGGGTCAGTCTTTCTCCCGTCTTCGAGTTCCGAAACCTTTTGCTCGACGCGTCGAAAGTCTGACTCCCTCACTCTTCCTTCCCTCTCTCTTCCAGCTGCACTTCGAACGTCCGAGGCACTACTTCTTCGATGATCTCTTCGACTGCCGAGGTTCTCGTCTTCACCCTCAGCCGCTTCTCATTCGATCAAGAAGCCGGTGCTGCTACGAAGATCGAGAAGCTCGTTCGGTACCCCAAAGAGCTCTCTCTTCCCGGACAGGTTCGTCTTCTTCTTTCCTTCTCTTCGAATTCTTTCTTCGTACTGACCAGCCTCTTCCCTATTCACAGGTTGGCGTCGTGTACGATCTCGTCTCCGTCGTCTCCCACGTCGGAACTCGAATCAAGGATGGTCATTACCTCGCTCAATTTCGAACCTCGGACGGGTCAGGCTGGGCTCGAGCGAATGATACGAGCATCACCAGTATCACTGCTCCTCTGGATCGGGCTGATGCCTATATCCTGGTGTATACTAGGAGAGTCGTCGCTCCAGGCTTCGGTTTGAACTCGTCGCTCGGTGCGTCGCTCTTGCTCTTGCCCGCTCCGACTCTCGGACGATTTACTGACTACACCACCCCTTCTACCATATCAGCCTCATCATCAGCGTCCTCTTCGTCTGCTCCCAAAGTTGTCCAGGCTCCCGCTGTCTTCGCGACGCCGGGTCCCTCAGGCCTCAAGAAGAGGTGAGCCTCCCTCTCCCCTCCCTTTCCCTCTCGTTTCGAGCCTGTGTCCATATGCTACTGCTCATCTCGAATCGCTGACGCCCCCATTCATCTTCCTTTCGCGCCCAATCCAGCTCGGTCTCTTCCGCCGCTGGCTCGACGGCTTCGACTTCGGTGAGTCCTTCGCGCTCGAGAATCGAGGTCGACTTGCTCTCCCCATCGAATCGCTGACTTAATGCTCTACTCCTCGCCTCTAGGCTCCTGCTGGTGGGACAGTTTCTCAGCCTGCTGCCGCTCCTTCCATCAAGGGCCTGAGCGTCAGTCTCGTTCGAACCGAATCAAATCGAAGCGAATCGACTCGAATCGACGTGTCTTGATGAACGCACTCACTCGCTGACTCCCTTTTATCTGGTCTCACAGTTCAAGAAGAAGTCGAAACCACCTGGATCGGTCTCAGTAGCGCCATCCACGGCTCAGGTGAGTCCTCGGAGGGAGGAAAAAACGACCTGCCTCGTCCCCTCTTTTCGACGCTCAGTCCACTCACACCCCTTCCTCTTCGTCTCGCAGACTCCGCAGCCTGTTTTCGGATCAACGTTCACGTCATCTTCTTCTGCTGGAGCCTCATCGAAGGTGAGCTCGTTCGCGCAATCAAGAGTCGGTGGAATTTCAACTGACGTCGAGTCTCAATTCACAGATGTCATCTTCCACGCCTACGATCTCGTGCGTCTGGCCTCTCTTCCCCCTCACGAGTTTCGCGAGATTCTGACTTCAACACCTGTCGCTTCCTTCAACAGCTCCTCCTCGACCCTTCCCTCCTCGTCGTCGTCCTTCAACCCGGATGGCCTCGACTTCCTCATCCCCTTCGGGTTATACGCCTCTTCGCCAAAGTCGATTCGTTGGCTGGAGGAACATGACCCGTTTTGGCTCGACTCCTGCGTCTACTACAGGTGGTTCCAATTTCGTGGAAGTCCTCCCAGCCTTCGATGGGCGCTCCTTCGCTCTGGGAGTATGAGGGTCGTGGGACGCGGATACCTTCGAGTTGTGAGTGGCACCCTTTCAGAGAAGAAGACGGCAACGATCGAAGCTAACCAGATTCTCTTCGACGTCTTCAGTCCGATCCGTTCCTTCGAATCGAAGCAGCGAACGAAGGTCGTCGAGTCGTCGCTTCGGAGAAATCGTTCCTTGCGAAGAAGGTGAGTAGATCGTCTCCTCCTCTCTCTCAAAGGTCACTTATACCTCTCAGATGATGACTCTTTCCTCGTTTCCAGCATTGAGCACTCGTCCTCTTCGCTCCGTCGGTACCTTGTTTCGCGTCGTCGCGTCTCTCCTTCTTCTTCCCCGTGGTTCACCTTCTTCTTTCTAGTATCTCAGCCCCCTCTTTATTCCCTTGGATTCTTTTCGTAGCGATGTCGCCCTCTTGTACTACTCTCACTCTGATCGCTCTGATGATTTCTTCTCTCCGTCGCGACGCGTCGACGGCTCATTAAACGCGCAAGTTTCTTGTACGGCCTTCTCTGCCCTCAAACCTCAGAGATTTGGATTCAGCATCCAGAAAGTAGATCGTAGAGAGCTCTCATCGCTCGATGATGATGTGTTGTAATTTTTTGGGCTCTTCCTCTCTCGTCCCGCTGCCTCTCGCTCTCTCCCTCTTAGACGTTCATCTTCTCTCGCCCCTTTTGCTTTTCCTTGCTACCCCTTTTACCCTTCGGTGATTGCATGTCTATCCCGTTATATTCTCTGTGTTGTGTTCTCTGCAAGACTGTGATTGAGGGCGAAGCAAGGGAAGAAGAGACGGAGGGACCGAGGTGCGACGCGTCGACTCCTCCGCCTCCGCTCGAGCGAACTTCCCTCGCCCTTTTTCTTCATCTTTCAGATCTATGCACCGTCGAGCAAGGAGCTCAAAAGTCTGTTCTCGGAGAATTTCGTTTCGTTCGTCACAACAAATCAAGAAACTGCGTGCCACAAGAACGAATCCGTCCCAAGGCGAACGGTCGATCTCTCCGTCTCACGCCTCCCTCCCTTCCTTCTTCACCTTCTCCCATCCAACCACCACGACACCACCCTCCTTCTTCTCCTCCTTTCTCGGTTGACCTCTACCAGTCCCTTCGCACGATGGCTTCTACCGCCTTCTCTGCCTTCCCACTTGTCGGTCCTACAGCGGAACGACCTCTTCAACAAGCGTTTGTGCTTCGGCTCTCGGAGGACAGTTTGGAAGCTCTCAGGGAACTCTTGAGGAACGATAGAGAAGGAGAAGGGATGGAGCTGGAGTTTGGAGAGGGCGAGACGGTGAGTTCCAGCGTAGAAACTTTGATCTCTTAGGGGTACGAGGCGGCGAAGGGGTGCTGGGAAAGAAGCGGAGGAGGAGGGGAGGGAGAGTCGACTTTGGAAGGATCTTTTGGAGGGAATGGAAAGATTTGACTTCCATTCTCTGGGTGGGTGTATATATGCGCCGAGAGAGATCCGTAGAATCTCGAGAAAATCTATGGATCTCGTTGAGAGGGAGGAGGGTTGTTCGCTCCCTTCTCCCTCGTCCGAGCTCACATCACCGTCTTGTCGTTTCTCGTTTTTTGCTCCTCTCTTCTTCTCTCTCTCAAAGCTGACCTCTTCTTCTTTGTATGCTCTCCTCCAGCTCCTTCATATCCCCAATCAACCTTCCTTCAACTTGACTCCGGCCTCGCTCGCTCCTCCGACCGAGTTCCTCTCGCACCCTTCCTCCTCCTCTCCGTACTTCCTTCACTCCTCCGCTGCCACTCGGTACACCATCCGTCAAACGACCGTTTCAGCAGCAACCAAGAACAAACTTCGTCTAGGAACAGAACAAGCCGCTAAAGACAAAGCAGAGAGGAGGATCGTTCAGCTCGAGGAGGATCCCGTCAAGTCCAAGGGCAAAGGGAAAGGAGGAGCGTCGTCGTCGTCGTCGAACAAGGATGGACTTCCAGCCCATATGCGTTCGAAACCGCTCAGTTCAGGGAGTGCAGGAGGGAGTGCGGCAGGAAGTAGAGGGAGTAGTCCTGCTGGTGGGAGAATGGGAGGAGGAGCGTTGACTCCGGGAGGAAGTCCGGCCATGTCGAGCTCGACGGTTCGAGCTGGGTCGAGGGACGGGTCGAACTCGTTGAGAACGAGGATCATCCAGTTGCTGGCGATGGGACCTATGAGCTCGAGGGATCTGGCCTCGAAGGTGAAGAGTAGGGAGGACGACGTACTTGAAGTGCTCAATCTCGTGAGCACCCATTCATCGTTTCGTTCCTTCCGTCTCATCCGAGCTGACCTTCCCTTCTTCCCTCTGCTTCTTCCTCAGGTCGCCAAACCACCCACCAACACTCGTCTCTACCACCTCCTCCCCAAATCTTTCTTCGAACTCGACATCTTCAGCTGGAAACCCTACTCTCAAAACGACCGAGACAAGGTCCTCGCCGCTACCCGTCACGCGTTCGACGTCGACCTTCGACTCCCCAAGGACGCTCCAGAACGAAGGATCCTCGATCCTGACTTCGTCAAGTCGCCAGCCAAGCCAGCTTATGCGACGTCGGTGCTCGGACAGTCGGGATCGTACGGGTTGGGGTTGGGAGTTGGGTTGGGAGGAGGAGGAGCAGGGAGCGGGAGCAAGGGGTCGGCTAGTCCGCTTCCTCCTGCTTCTGCGTCGCCAGCAGCGGAGGATTCGGGTACGACGAGTTTGGGGTCGACGCTGATGGGGAAGGGAAAGAAGGGAGCGGTGACGGTGGTGGAGAAGGGGAAGAAAAAAGTCTCTCTTTCGACGACGACGTCCGGAGTCGCGTCGAAGAGGAAAGGTCGAGACGACGACGACGACGAGGAGGATGGAGAGATTTCGGAACCACCCAAAGCTTCCAAAAGCTCGGCATTCGCTACCCAGAACGGAAACGGAAACGCATCAGACAGCAGCAAACGTCGGAGAACGATCGATCCTTCCTCCTTCAGCAACGATTCCACCCTCCTCGCCCCGACCCCTTCCACGTCTTCAACCTCACTCAACAAATCGCTTCTTGGTCCATCTTCATCTCACTCCAAATCCCACCTCTCCCAATCCTCCTCTTCCCAATCCATCCACGTCCCAACCCCTTACTCCTCCCGTCCTTCCACCCCTCTCATCTCCTCCCACCCGCCTCCGCCCCCTTCCTCTTCGCATCACTCCCGTCGCAAAGCCTCGCCAACCTTCACTTCCTCCTCTGGTTCCTCCTCTGGCTCCCCGTCATCATCTCGTTCCTCGTCTCGTTCACCCTCCCCACTCAACCTACCGGACTACTCGCCCGGAGCCCTGCGAAAGAGGTTCAAGTCCCTCTGGCCCGAGTACGAGTCGCTAAACGAGAGTTTGGGGAGGGAGAAAGAGAGGAGTGAGGGGATCCTAGCCGGGAGGGTGGGGAAAGAGGGAGCGGAAGGGAAGAGCTTCAAGGAGGTGAAAGGGGAGGTGAAGAGGAGAGGGAGGATTCATAGGGAGTTGGAGGAGATTAAGGGACGGTTGGGGAGGAGGGCGAAGGAAGGTAAGTGAGGAAACGCGACGTTGGGGGAGTTTGGTTTCGGGTTGTTCGTTGTTGGTTCTTCTTTTTTTCGTTCGTCCTTGAGTTTTTTTAACGCTTCGTGGAGAGCTGAAGGTGGAGGAGTCCCTTGTTCGTTTCGTTCTACTTTTGGTTCTTCTAGATGTGTCGTCTTTCTGTTGACGACCCAGTCTATACGACTCGAAGGAAAGAGGAGCGAGACGAATAGGGAGAGCAAGGCCGTTCGAGACGAAAAAGATTGCCAACGATGCAGGTCAGAGTCCGAGTCTATACCTGAGTTCGAAAAGAAGTCTGACGGGGCTCTAGGTGCTGCTCTTGCTGATCGTTCTGTGGTTGCTGGTCTCTGAGCTCGAGTGAAGTGAGGGTCGCGAAGTGTCTCAAAGCTGAGGGCATCTCTGTTTCACCTCCGCAACGATGCGAGCTCGGTCTGGTATGATGTTTTACGCCAGGCCTCTATATATCACCCCAGCGCGTCGTACTTTCTCAAAAGGCGAATCGCCCGTCGGCGAGCTTCCCCTACTGTAGTCGACGACTCGACGCTGACTCTGCTCCGAACGAAGACCCCAAAGAAGGCAAACAGGTCGTCTCAAAGAAGGGCGGGCGGAAAATATGAAAACTGAGACGCTCACGCGACTGCACCGCCTCGGGCATAAAGGAAACCCAACCAGAAACGAGCGAAAAATCCCAAAATCCCAAATTCAAAACAACGACGCGTCGGTCTCGTCTCCCCTTTACGAATCTCTCCTCCGCCTTTTGATACTCACCTTCCATCCGCCGGTCTTCCTCGCTCCTCTGTAAGCCCTGCCGAGAATATATAGACTTCTGGTTCCACTCTGAGGGACTAGATCTCGAATTGAAGGCGTGAAGGCTGACCTCTCTTGCTCCTTCTTTCTTCTTCCTTTCGCTCTTTCGTTCGCGTTCTTTCAGCTGTGGGATCATAATTGCTGGCAAGTTTTTTTTAAATCCATAGTTCCCTGACCGATCGAAACTCCTCACCTCTCTCGTCCTCCCGCCTCTTTCTCCCTTCCGACGCATTTCCGGCTCTCTGTTTCTTTCGGTCTGACTCTCTTTCCCCCCGGATTCTTTCAACGTGGCTGGTTCCTTACATTTTGCTCCTACTCGATTTGATTTCGTTCTTTCTTATCGCTTCTTATTTCTTTCCTCTTGTCTCAGATCCGATCTCGCACGACGCGTCCTTGTTTCGAGTTTCCTTTCTTGCGCTTTCCATCGTGTCGTCCTCCTCGCTAGCGACTTCGTGAAATTAGCAAAAACGATACAGAAGGTAGAAGTTTAGGCAACGTCACTCAATCACCTCTCTGAACCAGAAGTGTTTCAAGCAAGTCACTCCTCGGCGTTGTTCTTTTCCTTTCCGCGCTGTTGTTGCGTGTTCCTTCTCGAGCCCCGTGCCGTCATCTTCTCGTATTCTCGGCTAACCTTCTCATCAGGTTCGACTCACTCTCAGCGTCCCGAGTTCCTCAATTAACTGCTTTATCCAGCCTCAAGGGGCAGCGCTGTCGTCGTCCGTCCGTCACGGCGCCGCACTCGTCGCCTCCCGACTTCCTGAGCCTCCTTCCATCGACTAGAATCCTCTGGCCTTACCAGAAACCATAAATAACTCAGAGACGAGCCTCTTCGGAGGTCATAGGTGTACCGGGTACCAGCATCGAGGACGAGATCAGTCAGACGCGTCGGCTGATCGCCTCTTTTCCTTTTTCCTCGAAGACAAGTCCCTCGAAGTGCTCAAACTTGACACGGATCGACTTGCACTGGTGATTTGGTTCGAACAGGTCAACCATGATAGAGATCGTACAACCAAAAAACGCTAACAAACGCAGAATACAACGAAACGAGAAAAGCAAAATCAAAACAACGCACGGATCGCACCATCCGTTTTTTGCTTTGCGTCTTTCTCGAAGGAGAGCAGAAGATAAACTAAACCGAGAAGAGAAATCTACGAAGAGAGGCTGGTTCAGATCGCCTCGACTCGAACCTTAGTCGCGTCCTTGGAATAAACCGCCTTCTCGTCTTCATCGATAGACCCTGCCTCCGCGCCGTGAGCAGTACCTTCCTTCGTGAGAGTGTCGGATCCAGAAGTGGGCAGGTCGGGGACGTCGTCGGCGAGGATGGCGTGAGGGACGAAGGACTCGGAGTCGGGGAAGTAGTGGGATAGACCGGAGTAGATGACGATGGAGGTGCAGACTGAGGGAGGAGAAGAGAGGGAGAAGGAGGGTGAGTCTCGACGCGTCTTCTTCCCTCCGTCGTCGTCGAGGAAGAGAGGGACTCACATCCGAAGAGCCAGCAGATCGAGAAGAGGTTGGTGAGTCCCTCAGTGATAGTGACCGTTCCGGGAGAGACGGAAGCAGCGAGCCCAGGGAGAGTGGGAGCGACTGAAGAGAGAAAAGGTCAGCGTCAGACTTCGTTCTGACGGGAGGGAAAGGGGGACTCACTTGGAACCACCAAAGCGACAAGCGCTCTCCAGTTGACTCCCCCAATGTATCGGTATCGGCCCTCCATTCCCGTGTACAATGCGGGCACGTCGATTCTTCCTCGTCGGGTGATCCAGTAATCTGAAGAAGGAGGGGAAGACGAGGTAAGCGAGGTGGTTTGGGAACGAGTGAGAGGACGGGAGGGGCGAGGAATTTCAGTTGGTGAGGGAAAGGAGACCAAGACTTACCAGCGACCATGATACCACAGAGAGGAGCAAGGAAGACCGTGTACCCTCCCATAAAAGCGAGGAAGCTAAGGAAGAGGATCAGAAGAGAAGAGGAAAGATGGGATCAGTTTCGTTCGGTAGTTCACGACGCTCCTGCCCTCCCCTCCATCAACTTACTTTCCAGCTTTGGCGAGAATGTTCCAAGGAGTGATGCACCATCCTCCAACAACGACGGCGAAGATGGAACCTCGTCGGATGTTCATGTACCGCGGGAAGAGCTGTTCGAAGAAGAAAGGAGGAGTCAGGCCAGGAATCGAAGGCGGGAAGAGGAAGGAGAGAAGAAAACGAACCGAGAGGAGATCGTTGGCAGCACTGATGGTGTTGGCAGAGACGTTGGTTCCTATGGTCGCGAGAGCAAAGCCAAAAGCACAGAAGAATCGAGCGGCTCGACCCTTGGCGTCTGGAAGGAGAGAGGGAAAGCGAGAGGAAGAGGTCAGCGTCTGATTTAAGCCCGAGGGAGCATGCAATTCGACGAACCGTCGTTGAACTCGTTGACGAGAGTAGTAGGATCCCAAAGGAGCTTTCCGTATAGAGCCTCTCCGGCGGAGGTAACAACGATTCCCTGAAAAAGAAGAGCAGGGTCAGACGCGTCTGATCCTCTTCTTCTCGCCTCTTGTTCCCGTACTCACGACGAAAGCAGTCAAGGTGAAGACAACCGGGATGATGAATCCCTGGATGTAGATGGCTCGGGTGTTCTTGGCGTATCGAGAGAAATCAGGGATCTGAGAAGGAGGCGAACGGGAAGCGGGAAGAAAGGAGAGGGAGTCAGTCGAGATTCCGCTCGAAAGCGGATTGGGAAGAGAGGACTCAGGCTCACGTTGACCGAGAGAGTAGCGTAGTTACCGAGCACCGAGTTCATGCTCGAAAGGAAAGTCCAGGCGAGCTTGGATCCAGAAATGGTCGTCTTCTCCTGGAAGATGGGACCCGTTCCAGCGGCAGCGAGAGCCCAGATGAAGAGCGCGACGAAGACGATGGGGACGAAGATGGACTTAGCCCAGAAGAAGTACTTGATCTTGGTGGGGTGGATGAGGACGAAGGCTGGAAGGGAAGGAAGGAGTTAGGTCAGAAAAAGTCGAGTCGAGACGAACGAAGACGTCGAAACGAGACTCACGGAACTGAATGAGCCAGAAGAGGAAGAACGAGAGCATTCCAGCGCTGGTGATGTTTGCGGACTCGGGCAGGTGGTTGGGGAAGTTTCGGAAGGAGGGAGCGAAGGCGATGATCATCTGGTGGACACATTCGGAACCTGAGGACGGAGACGGCGACGCGAAGAGCAGAGGAGTGAGCTTCGTTGGCTTGGAGATCGTGAGCGAGAGAGTTCTCACCAGTGTAGCATTGAACTCCGGTCCAGAACACGGCGAGAACGACTCGAGAAATAACGGCGAACTGAGAAGGGAGGGCGAGAACGAGTCAGCTCGGAATGGTCGCACGACCTCGCTCGTCGCCAGAACCGACGCGTCTCCCTCACCTTTGAGAGATGGAACCCGAAACTAGATCTCGCTTGGATAGGGAAAGGGACGTGGAGGATGGCTCCGGTGGCGCTGGAGGTCACATAGGTTCAGGGATGGTCAGCTAAATCCAACGGGAAGAAGGCGACGGCGAACGGTCGAAAGAACGCGTCTGATCTCACCTCTGTAGCAGAATTGGGATGGCGATGATGAAGTGACCGAGGAAGATACAGGGCAAAGCGTATCGCAAACTGAGAACGAGAGGGTTGTTTCAGAGTCGTCAAAGTCAGCTTCCCGTGTCTATCCGAGATCGAAAGGTCGTACCTCATTCCTCCAGCCAACATGGCAGAAGCCATCATCCAAGTAGAAATCTAAACGAGAGTAGAAGATAGTCAGCGGGTGGTCAAAGAAGAGAAAGGAAGGAAGTCAAAGGTGATCAGACGATCCGACGGCTCTCTCTCATCTTTCCCCTCCCGTCCTCAGCAGAACAACGACACCTGCCCGAGATATACGAAGATAGGCTCACATTCAAGGCGTCCGAGATCCAGTACACAACGAACGAGGAGGTCGTCCAGGTCCGCTGGGAGGGAGGAGTCGGGTCCAAATCTTTGTTTGATGTTCCGATACGAGCGTCTGGTAGGAGAGGCAGATGATGAAAGCAGGGTCAGCGACCCGAAATCTAGTAGACTCTACTACCCAGCCCACTCTCTCGAGCTCTCTCCGCGATGAGAAGAAAAAAAACGAGGTGATTGGAAGGAAGATAAGCCGAAGAAGAAAGTTCAGCCCGCTACTCACAGCTCGACTCTTCGGGTGCCAGCTCCCAGCTCGACAGCTTCGTGCAGTTGCGGATCGTGAGACCGTTGGAGGTCATATTTGGGAGAGGAAAGGAAGGGGAGAAGGAGAAAGGGGAGGCGAGAGGAGAGGGTGGCCGTTTGAAGGAAGGGAAATCTTAGGCAGGCTGGTGGATTGGCGTTCATTCTAGCGCGGCGTAGGCTGCGCTCGAGGCTTGTTATCTTCTTTCCGTCTCCTCCGTCTCTTCGGAACTCGTTCTCGATCAAGGACGGAGGAGGAGATGAGCGGCGGACCCCGGAGGAGTCGAGACTTCCCAAGACTTGAACGAGAAACACGACAGAGAGCGAGGCCAGAGGGAGGCGAGAGAGTGAGAGGAGAGAAGAGGGAGGAAGAGAGGCGAGAAGGTGGGGCTTGAAACGCTACCGTTGGCCGTAGATTGGCTCGTAGAATTCTCGCTGAGCTCAGAAGAACGATATCTGAACCCTCCAAACACCTGAAAACTTGAAGGTCGCTCTTTTCTCGCTCTTCGACCGTTCTTTCGACGGAAAGAGATGGGGGAAAAGACTTCGACGGCGTCGTTAAAGCCGCCTGGGATAGCAGTATTATCCTCGACGTTTAGATTTCGTAGACGCCTATGTAAAGGATCTCCGAGAGTGCTCTTTCGGGGGTTCCTTCTGATCTCTTTCGGTGTCAGGGAAGCAAATGGGACGGGAGAGGCGCGTCGCATTCAACACCGGGTCTTCTGTCTGTTCGTCTCCTTGCAAAAGTCCAGTTTTTATGAAGGTAACGACGTCTATGCTACTCCAAGATATAATCAGAACCAGCACACAACCACTCAGACCTTCAACGCTGCCACAGAAGCGAGATCGAAACGGCGACGCGTTCGTCGATCCGCCTCCACGCATTTTCTTTCTATCCTCGACTCCGTCTTTTTTCACCAAACTGACAATTGTGCTACAGCATCTGTTTCCTCACGGAAATGAAATCTGCGAGGAGAAGCAGCAGCAGGTGACCGATCCTTGACGACCATCTCTTCGTGAGGGCCAGCGAGCCTTTCGTGAGCTTCGTCCCTCCTTCCCTTCCCTTCCTCTCACTCTCACCCTCCCCCCAAACGATGTCAGAACGCACCGAACCCACCACCACCATTTTCGCCTCTTCTTCCACTCCTCCTCCCAATCCAGAACTCGCACCTCCAGTAGCAGTAGCAGCAGCAGCTCCCCAAACGTCCGTCTTCCTCCCCTCCAACACATCAGCTCCTCTCGGTCAGTCATCTCTCTCTCCTTCCTCCCTTTCTTCTCCTTCCAACCTCCGCTCACCCTTCTCTTCTTTTGTTTCTTTGGTCCACCCCAGAAGATCTCCCAGACTCAGCGTTCGACCCTACGCCTTCGGAAGTCGGAGCCGCTTACGCTGCTGCAACGGGGAGGGTTCAAGCGAACCAGGTGTTGAGGACGAGTGCGATGAGAGCGAAGGACGAAGGAGTCAAGGTGAAGCCTAGTTGGCCTAACGTGAGTCTCGTTCTCCACTTTTGTTTCAACTCGTCGGAGGTGGGTGGCTGGGAGAAGGAGAAGAGAAGGAGGGAGGGGGAAGGAAGAGGGAGCTGAGCTGAACCCATCTCCTCCCTTTCGCTGTGAGCAGACCAAAATTCGCATCAAATTCTCCGACCGAACCCAAATCGAACGCTCCTTCCCTTCCTCCACCCCCTTGAGCTCGGTGTACGATTTCGTGAGGTCCTCGTTGTCGGAAACGTCCAAGGAGGAAGGGTTCATGCTTTGTGAGCTCTCGTCTCGTCTCGTCTCGTCTCCTCTTTCCCCTTCCCTCCCCTTTCGCCTTTCTTTCCTTCCTCGAAGCTGATAGAGTTTGTTGCTTTGATGTATGGTGGTATTTGTGTTCAGATCAACCCCCAAGAACCAACCTCCCCGAAAAACCCATCAAATCGACCGTCAAACGAACGAGATACGACCTCCCTCCTCCTCCTCCTCCGACGTCCTTGCTCGATCATGGATTGGCTCCGAGCTCGGTGCTGTTGATTAGGTTTGAGAACGAGGATCTCAATAGTCAGTTCCCTTCCGTCCGATCAAACCAAAACTCAGCTCACACCTTTCCTCGCTTCGCTTCCTCTCGATCCTCGCCAGCCTCCGACCGACCAGCTCCTCTCCTCCCTACCCTCCTCTCGCACGCGACCGAACTTCCTCTGCCGACTCCACCGAAGGAACCGGAGACTCCTACGGCGGAATCGAGTGCTGCTACTCCTGTGGCGAAATCGGAAGGGAAGGCTGCTGGAGGGAAGGTGCCCAAGTGGTTCAAGGGAGGAAGTGAGTTGAAAGCGCTCGTTCCTTCTTCTTCACGATCTCTTTTCTTCTTTCTCGTTCCTTGAGCTAGCCTAACTGATCCCTCTTCGTCTTCGGTGGTGGGTTGCAGAGAAATAAACTCCTCGTCCTCAGGGCTTGCCTCAAGAAACGAAGCCCGTCGCTCACGAACGATCTTGATGACCTTTTTCTTGCTCTTCTTCTTCTTTCTCTCTAATTTTTTAACTTTCTTTGCAAGCTCGACTCTCGTTCCTCTCTCTCTCTCCCCCTCACTTAAGGGTCGTCTTGCTCAAAAAAATCATCGAAAGAAAGTTAAACCACGCGTCTCTCTCTCCTTCGCGCGTTTCCGAGCTCACCTCCGTTCCCTCCCAACGTCCAACGTCCAACTCCCTCCTCCATCCCTCATCCTATCCTATCCCGACCCATGCCACCCTCCTCCATCGTATGTACCACATCCGCTTTCCCCTCTTTTCCTCACTCTTCGCTCTTCGCAGCTTCCTTCCTGACGTCTCTCCTTCTCCTCCTTCTGCCTCCCAGCCCTCCAAATCCCGTGAGATCATCCACCTCCCCGACACGGACGACGACGACTCGGACGATTTCCCTGAAACCAACTCTTTGTTCACAAAGTACTCGTCCTCGTCGTCCCAGCAACCGAACCCCAAGCCGAAACCAGCTACGATTCCAAAGACGTTCCCTTCGTCGCAACCAGCTCCTTCGACGAGGACGAGGAACGCGAGGGCATCCGGGAGCGGGAGTTCTTCTGCGTTGAAGAAATCTGCTCAGGTTGGAGGAGGATCGAAGAGCACGTCGCCTGGCCCTGTTGGAGGAGACGAGGGAGCAGAGGATGTGGGAGGATCCGGGAGGAAGAGAAGAAGAAGGGAAATGTTTGACTCGAGCTCATCACCGTCGAACAACAACCCTCCCTCGTCGTCGACTTCAACAGCAGCAAAGAAACCCAAACCCGCTTCGAAACCAAAGTCGAAACCTACTCCTTCCAAATCCAAACCGAAACCGAAATCCAACTCCAAATCCACGTCCAACTCGGACGCCTGGGAAGTGAGCTCGACGGAGACGGTTCAGGTTGATCAGACTCCTCCTCTCAAGAGAAGCTCTCTTTGGGATGAGCTGGAGGACGACGAAGAGAGGGAGCAGAAGCAGAGGAAGAAGCAGAAGCAGAAACCTAAGCCGAGGGCTTCGTTGAATGTTGGAGTGGGAGGAGGGAAGCGGGTGGTGGAGTTGGAGAAGGAGAGAAGGGAGGAGAGGATGGAGGTTGAGGAGGAGCGACCTGTTGAGGTTGTCGAGGAAGAGAAGGAGCCAGAGCTGGAGATGGCGGCTGACGAGCCTGAACCTGAGAAGGAACCGGAGGTCGAGATGGACGTCCAAGTCGAGATCGACCAACCCGTCGTCGTCGAGGAGGAGATGGACGTCGGATTCGAAGCCAGTCAAGCTGAAGTGGAAGCAGCCGTGGTCGTCGAGGAGGAACCCCATCATCAACAGGAGGAGGACAACGAGGACGAAGTCATCCCTGCTTCCGACATCGAGGAGGAGGAGGAGGAGGAAGTCCAGCGGAAGGACAAGGGCAAAGGAAGGGAGATCCTCCTCCCTTCTCATTCTCGCTCGCCAACACCACCACCAGCAGCAGCTACACGAGAGGAATCGGAATCCCCTCCTCCCTCACCGGATTCGGCTTCTTCGTCGCTTGTGGAGTTGGAATTTGCAGCGGCGATCCCTCTTCCTCCGTCGTCTCCTCCGATTCGAGCTGGATCGTCCGCCGTCGCGTCGAGTTCGACCCACACCACCAATCTCAACCCGTTCGCTAGGAACGCTACCCCTTCTTCCTCCTCCTCGTCGTTCGCGTTCCAACCACCTCAGGAGTCGGTCCTTCCTCCTCCTCCAGCACCTTCCGCAGGTCCCGTCGTCGCTCCCGCTCCCGTCCCAACTCTTCCCCTCGAACCAACCCTCCCCCTTTCCCCACCAACGATCTACCTCCCCTCCCTCACCTACCGCCACCCCCACCCGAACCTCATCCTCCGCACCTCCGACCACTTCGAGATCCGAACGCGTCGAGAACTCCTCTTCGCCGCCTCCGAGGTCTTCGAAGCGTTCTTCTCCAAACCCGAGTGGGAGGAAGGGCTGGAGGTTTCGGCGCTGGATGGGTTGAGGATTGTTTATGTTGGAGCTGCGGAGAGGGAGGTGGGGATGTTCGTGTGAGTGCGAAAGGAGGTGGTAGAGAGGGGAGGGAGGAGGGAGAGAAGAGGACTGACGCGTCGTTTTGGGTTTCGTTTTCGTAGGGGGTTCGCTTCGAGGAGGAACCCAGTCCTTTCGGTTCATCCACCGGATGATTATACGCCTATGTGAGTACCTCCCACCCTCGCCTTTTCCATTCCTTCCTCTCGCTGATGCGTTCGTTCGTGCCTGACCTCCTCGTTCCCTTCGCCAGGTTCAACCTCCTGCACCAACTCGGCTCTCCTCAGATCCACGCTCAGCTTCTTCGGATGCTTCGGGACGAGATCTTTGTCGTCGCACCGGAGGAGGCGATGAAGGACGGGCCGAGGGAGGAGGAAGGCGATGGGAATGGGGATGCGATGAGATCGAGCGCTCTTTACGGTGAGTTCGAGCTCTTTTCGAAACCGATTTTCCTCGTACTACTTGAGGGGTCTACAAACTGACTTTTTTTCTTTACTCCTCTCGTTACGGCCCTCGGCGGAACCAGTCCTCAAAATCCTCCTCCTCCAACTCTACCCTTCCCGTCCCGCTCCGTCCATCCTCGACCCTCTGCCCTTCAGTACCCCTACGCTCCAACTTCGTCCTTTGCCCCTCTCTCATCCCAACCCCAACCTCAACCCCCTTTCCTCAAACCCACTCACCACCAACCACGACCTCCAACTCCAACTCCTCGCCCGCCTGGCCCTGTCCTCCCTTCCGGAGAGGTTCGACCCGGGGAAGATGTCAGAGGAGGTGGCCGAGTTCTTGGGGTGGGAGATGGGGTGGAAGATGATGAGACGGAGGGACGAGTGGGCTGGCGAAGAGGGAGGGGGGTGGGAGGGGGTCGGGAGGGGGTGGAGGTTCTGAGGGAGGGAGGGAGGGAGGGAGCAGGAGGTTGGAGTTGTTTTGTTGTGTCGATTCGTGTATCTGTGTGTGCGTGTTTCTCGTTCTTTATCCTATATCTACTTGTGTCCTTCCGTTTCAGCGTCGTGATTATTTGGCGAGGCGAGGCGAGGCGAGCGAAAAGAAGAACAGATCGCGTCGACGCAAACAACCGACGCGTCGGTCCTCCCTTCTCTCTCCTCTCCTCGCTTTCGCTTGCTGCTTCCTCCGTCCCGAAGGTATGTGTGCAAAGTCGACGTCCGCGCCTTCCTCTGGGACGAGAAGTCTCCTTCGACGTCTCTTTCTCTTCTCTCAATTAGAACCAAAACACATTTAAGAAGGCGAGAAAACCGAGACCTGGTAGATAACCGAAAAAGGAAAAGAGAAAGAGAGGATTCCAACAGTTTTGAACTACACGCACACCCCTTTCTTTCTTAGGAGAAAGGAATGAGACGGAGGGACGACACGAGAGGGAGCGAAAAAATATAAAGAGAGAGAGTCGAGTCGAGTCGAGTCGAGTCGAGTTGGGAGGGTTTGACTCGAAACGAGAGGGAAGGGGAGGTTAAGAATAAGATAGGGAAACCGAGGCATGCTAGACAAACGAGGAACGAGATGAAAGGAAAGGAAGCTAAGCAAAACTCTACATCACAGCAGTCTGCCCGAACGTCTGCCTTCCTCCAGGACCACCCTGCTGCTGCCCTCCTCCCTGCTGCTGATGCTGCTGCTGAGGCTGCTGCTGTTGTTGTTGCTGCTGCTGCTGCTGCTGGGGATGAGGTTGCTGCTGCTGCTGCTGCTGGGAAGGATGCTGCTGCTGCTGCTGCTGGTTGGTCGACGACCGATCCTCGAGGGCCTCGTACGCGAGGTTGAAGTCCTTTTGCTCGACACGCGCCCAGGTGGCCGGGTCGAAGAAGATGTACGTTCCTCGTTCGTAGGTGGCCGTCTTCTCGGTAGCTTCCGCTCGAGGATCCTTGGTGAGCCAGTAGCCCATCTCTTTGTGCCACCGCCAGTGTCGGGTGTAGCTGTTTGAGGAGAGAAACGGAGGAAGAGGAGGAGTCAGTGGACCGAGAGACGAGAGACGGTAAACGACGTCCGATTCGAGGCGTTCCCCTCGACTCTCGTTCGAAAAGAAAGAGAAAGAAGGGTAGGTAAGTTGGACTAACAGTTCCTGAGCAGCCACATCCTGCAGTACGTCCCTCGGCGAAGCGTAGAAGATGAAGAAGAGGGTCTCCTCGGCGAAGAGGTTCATCTTTCCCTGAGCGTTGGCCGGTCGAACGTTGTAGCACGACGGGGTGTGGAACTCTTCCTCGAGATGGACGCCTCGGGTGTTGGCTGGTTCCGCCCATGGAGCGACGAGACTCGACGACAGAGGACTATCGAAGACGAGGACGAGGGAAAGGAAGGAGAGAAGGGATTCGGGAAAGGTCAGCTTTCGAGTTTCGTTTCGTGAACCGCCTTCTCGTTCGAACTGATCTTCCCACCCCCACCGACTTGATTCCTCTCCAAACCCAAACGACCACGGAAGCAAAGACTCACTCGTTTCCTCCCATATCCACTCCCAAGCTCATCAGATCCGTCCCAAACGACAGCATCCCCTTGTCCTCGTCCGCGTTTCGAATCGCATGCAAGAAAGCCTGCAGTCCCCACTTGTCCGCCGGACTCGACAGCACCTGCTGAGCCGGCACCGTCTGAGGAGCCATCGGTCCTCCACCCTCGTGGTGAAGAAGCTGATGCTGGAGCTCCGAAGGAGGAGGAGGAGCGGTTCCGTTCGTCAGGTTGGGAGGATACGTCGGCGCTCCGGCGGTAGGCTGTTGACGAGTTGTCGAGGAGGGAGAGGAAGGAGGGAGGAGAGAGGGAGCGGCTGATGTTGAGGAAGGAGGGTTGACGGAGGAGGAGGAGTTTGGAGGAGCAAGCTGAGGTGCGGGGAGGGAGTTGGAGGTTGGGTTTTGGGAGGGCCAGGCGGATTGAGCGGCGGCGAGTTTGGTTGCGTAGTTGGGGTTCTGGGAAGAGGAGATGGGTGGAGAAGAGAGGGTCAGAAAGGAAGCTATGCAGTAGTAAGGGGATGGGTGTTGAAGGGGAGAAGGAAGGGAAGGAGAGTCGCGGAAAAGCGAGCTCGTTGAAGTTCGAACTCTCCCTTCTCCTTCCTTCCTGGCATCACCTTCCGCCCTTCCAGCCTCCACTCTCCGTTCGATGCGACTCCATCGACTACCAAGCAGCATCGAACCACCAACGAAAGAGGCTCTCGAAAGATCCCAATCGAAAAGGAAGGGAAGGGAAACTCGAAGACTCACCCTAGGATCTTCACTCACTCCTCGAGCAAACTTCCCTCCACCAACGACACCCATCCCCGTCCCAGTTCCATTCCCCAGACCAGCTCCTACACCGTTCACCTGGCCAGCTCCACCAGCAGCCATGTCTCCTCCCAAGGCTGGGAAATCGTCTGCACTGAAATCTCCTCTCGGTCCTCCGGCTCCTGCTCCTCCCAGCGGCTGAGGAGTGCTTCCGAGAGCTGCAGGGTTGCTGGCTTGGGAAGCGTAGGAATGAGGAGTTGGAGGAGCTGGAGGAGGTGGGAGAGCTTGGGAAGCGGTTCCTAAGGACGAGAGAGCTGGGAAGTCGAGAGGATCGAGACCTGCTCCTCCAGGGTTGTTGCCTGCTCCTCCCTGAGCGTCCGACTGATGGGAGAAGAGGGACTGATGGGAAGGAGTAGCTGATGGAGGACCTTGATGCTGCTGCTGGAGAGGATTCGATGAGGGAGTTTGAGGTTGCTGCTGCTGGGAGCCGAGCTGCTGCTGTTGAGGTGCCATCTGCTGATGGGAGGGAGGAGGAGGAGCTCCGAAGGGGAATCCTGCTCCTCTAGTCGAAGAAGGGAATCCTGCTCCTGGGGTGACGGGAGCTGGCGTCCGAGGACCTTGTTGCTGCTGAGGGAGTCCGAACTGTTGTTGTTGCTGCTGCTGCTGCATCGGACGAGGAGGCATGTACTGGTAGGGAGGTCCTCCTCCTCCTCCACGTGGAAAGCCTGCTAGAGCGGGAGGAGGAGCGAGCGCTGGAGGACGAGACGGAGGTGCTCCTGTAGATATCGATGTAGATGGTGGGAGAGAGGGAGGAAAAGGAGGAGAGGGCAAGATTGTTCAGCTGATGGTCGAGGAAGGAGCGATGGAAGGAGCTAGAGTTCGAAGCTCAACCCTACACCTCCTAGAAGAAGAAGAAAGGAACGAACCTGGTCGATTCATAGAGCCTGGAACGAAGAGAGGGTAGAGGGGAGAGAAGGAAAGCGGCGAGCTTTTGAAGGGTCTGACGAGGGAAGGCGAAGGGGAGGGAGGGAAGGAGGTGAAGGGAGGTTCGAAGGGACGAGGTCGAGAAGGAGCAGGGTTAGGATGGGATTAAAGCGAAAGAAAATCTGTCAGGAATGCTTCCTTTGATTCTCTAGAGGGCGAAGGAGTGTTTGAAACTCACGATACCGAGATCGGGGGATGGATGGGAGATGGGAGTGAGAGGGAAGGGGACCAAAGGTCTCGTCTCGAACGAAAGCTCAAAGAGGAGGGAGGGAGCGAAACGAGTTAGATGCAAACGACCATCTTCTCAATCCCTCAAATCTTCCCTTCGCCAATCAGAATGGAGAATCAAGAGCTCCTTACCTCCTCCAACGATCTCCCCTTTCTGCCTACCGAAATCAAGCACCACATCCTTCGCTTCTGCGATCCTTCGACCCTCGCGAGGGCGTGTCGAGTCTCCCTCGCCTTCCTTCAACTCTCCTCGCCCATCCTCTATCAGGACGTCGAGATCATAGGACTCAAGAATTTGGAGAAGCTTTTTTGCTTCAGAGTACGCATCTTTTCGCCGTATCTGGAGACAGCAGCAGACGGACGATCCGAGCTCACCTCTCCTCCCTCTTCTCCTCCATCTCTCAGGGCGAAGGAAACGACGTCGACCGACCTCAACTCCACCCCTACCTCGATCTCCTTCACTTCCGAACTCTCACCATCGTCGCGACATCCGAAATAGCAAGAACAGGAGAGGTCTGCGACCTGTTCGACTCTCGAATCTTCATCCCTTCCTCCTCCCCTGCCTCTGGCCCTACCGTCTCCATCGACCTTCTCGTTCTACGACCCATCGCCGTCCTCCTCCCACTAGACGACAACACCGCTGAACTCAACCGCTGGTACAGCATTTACAAGATCCTCAACCCCAAATTCGTCCACATCTTCGGTTTGCCTGCTTCCCCTCTCGACGTCCCCTTGGGATCATCCATCCCTCGCTTCGACTTCAAGGACTACATCATCTGGGATCAGCTCGAACAACTGAAGATCACCAATGCTATCAATAATCAGGACCAGCTCTTCTTCGCTCACTCTCTCCAGCATCACGCCCACCCCGTCGTCGTCTTTGACCTCTCTTCCAGGTGGGGAGTTGATCTGTACGAGCTGACCCTCGAAGAGGCGGCGCTGTACGAGATGAACCCCGAGACGATGGGTGAGGGAGTGAAGGAGTGGGTTCTTCTTATGGGATCGCAGAGTCAGAAGGAACGATGTTCGCAGTCGCTGGAAGTGCATTGGAGGGAGGACGGGATGGGGGACGAAGAGGTGGCGAAGGCGAGACGAAAGGTTCGATTCGAGGTTGTCCAGTAGGAGTCCTGGTGAGTGCATCACTTTTGTTCTCTCCTATACCCTTTTTCAGTTCTCTCGGTCGCTGACTTTCGCTCTCACCGTCCTGGCGCTCGATCCAGCTCGACTCTCGTTTTCGGTTCGACGCGTCGACCGGATCGCTCTGCCTTTCTTCTTCGCCTCCTTTTCAAGGTTAGTCGCTGCTCCTCTTCGAGCTACCACCTCAACTGCGCTTCACTTTCTTGTTTTTCTCAAGATACTGATCTTTCGACTTTCTCTCTCTTCTGCAGGATCCGTCTCCTCCCTCTCCACCGAACGACGTCGTTACTCACTCGACTGGGCAGCGCCGCTGTCACTCCCTCTTCTCCCCCGCATGAACTACTCCATACACTTCCTGCTCGTTCATGATACTCATGATACCCTTATGCCTACTTTCCCCTCTGTACGACTGCTATAAAGCTCTAAACGAGATTGATCCTCTGCTTTTTCTGTCCTTCTTTCTCTCTCCCTCGTTTCCGTTCTTACGCTGCATCTTCTCTTTCTCGCTCATACCCCTACATGTGATTTCTCCAATGACCTCCTCAACTTGACCTTCTCTGCTCAATCCCCTCGTCCTCGCTTCGAATCGGGCGCGTCTTCGGAGCTTGAGAGACGCGACCTTGAAAGAAGTGAGACCGGCTAGATAGATTCACGAGTTTCCAGTCTCATGTCCCACTGCTGGATAAGCATATTCTCAGAACACAAGAGGGACAAAAGTCTTTTCGAAAACCAGACCTTTTCGTCGTCGGTGGCAAACCGAACGAAACTGAGGAAGGGAGCGAGCTAGTCTCGAAACCCTCCCCTCTGGGTCTGGAGACACTTGTAATCGTCCTCCACAGCTTCCGTTTTTGCTTTTGGAAGCCGAAGTCTGCAGTAAAATGTCATGGGAAAGCTTGAACTTAAACTTTGAACCGTTCGAATTTTTTACATCGGTTCTGTATCAGTCAGAATCGAAGAACAGTGGGAAGGAAAGCAGTTATAGACTTTCTGAGCTTTGAGCGTCTTGATCAATACTCCAGTTTCTTGAATGCGAACTCTTGGAACCCGAGCAGCTTTGCGGCGTCGGGGAGACGAGCTCAAAGTCGTCAAAACGCGCCCTGAGGGGAGCTCGCCGCGACTTCCTCCTCCAGTCGACGCGACCTCAAGCTCGTGAACGCCACACTTCGGCTGTGGACTCGCTCTCCTCAGCCCTCCTCGCGTCGACTTGAGCACTCAAACGCTTCTTGCTCCTCCCGAAACATCGTTGAAGCTTCGATTTTTTTTCAGACGTGCGAAGGAAGGTCCTCTCGTTCATCTGGGAGATTTGGGGAAATGCTTCGCAAAGGGGACGAGCTCAGGAAGCAGAACGAACAGCGCGAAAACAGGACTTCGAATAAAAAATTTGAACGGTTCAGAATGTCCGGAAGTCTTGCATGAGCTCTCAATCTCGATTTTTAGTCTCCAGAGAAAAAATGCACCCCTCTGAAGGTCGCTTTACAAGTTCCCTCAGACCCAGAATGGGCGTTCTCAGACTAGGAGCGAGCTCGGTTTCGAGTTCCCTTCCCTCCGACCACGACGAAGCCTCGAACGAAACGATGGGAGATTCTTCAGATGAAGATATTCCTGTGAGTACGAGCCCTTCTCCTCCCCATTATCTCGAGCTAATGTCTTCTGGGTTTCTTGGGGTTGCAGCGTGCGAGGAAGAAAGTTCGACGAAGAGGTGAGCTCGACGTTCCTTCTCCCTCCCTATCCACATCTTCTGACCCCTTTCTGTTCGATGATTCAGAAACGACTGTGGGTGGAGAGTCTAGCTCGTCGAAGCTGCAAGCAGGATCCTCCAAGGATGTCCAGAAGGGAGGAGGAGAAGGTGGTGGAGGAGCAGGAGCAGGGAAGGAGGTGGTGAGCTCGACCCTTTCCTCTCCCTTCCTTCTTCCCTCTCTGATTCCAGACCCTTCTCGCTTCTCCCGCATCCTCAGACCAGGAAACATCCTCAAGCCCCTCCTGTCCGACTTACAGCTCCCGTTCACAACACCTCGACGAACACGACCCTTCAAAGACGTCCTGGAGTTCGAGCTCCTCCGCCGAATCGTCCCCTCCCTCTTCCCTCTCCTCCATCCTCACCCTCTTCGCATGCCAAATCCAAATCCAAATCCAAAGCCAAATCCAAATCCATATCGACAAGCACCAAACAGTCGGTCAACAACTCCCTCCCGAGACCAGCAGCAGCTCCTCTTCCTCCTCCTCCACCCAGACCCGTCACTCCACCACCTCTTCCTCCTCCAACACGAGCCACCCCTCCTCCAGGATCCGTCTCAGCCTTCCTCGCTTCCACTTTCCCTCCCAACCCCCCAACCTCTTCCTCTTCTCGAAAGAAGAACCCCAAGCCCAAATCCTACGCTACCAAACCTCGTCCCGTCCCTGTTCGACCTCCTCGAGGACCTTCCTTCTCGGACGCGGAGCAGGAGGAGGAAGCAGCTATCGCTCAGTGCCCCCCGACGAGGAACGGAGCTGAACAGAGGGTGGATATCGTTCAGGAGGGAGCAGAGAAGAAGTTCAGAAATGGGGTGCTGGGTGCGAATAGGAGAGGGAGGAAGAGGGAGGAGAAGTTGAATCTGGAGGAAGATGGGAGAGGAGGAGAGAGGGAGTGTCCGAGGTTGAAGTTGGATGATGGGAGAAGAAGGTAAGTTCAAGGCTTCCTCTTCCGTTCTACTTGACTGCTGACCTGTTCTTCTGCTTCCTCGAGCAGTCCTCAACTCCACTTCGCAAACTCTCGACCTTCCAAACGACCTCGTGTCCACGCTGCTCCCTCCTTCCCAACCGCTCGTTCCATCCTCAAACCCTCCACCTCCAGACGAACCAACGACGCCGTCTCTTCACCACCCGAGATGCAGCCTCTCTCTACCATCACCGCTCTAGCCATGAATCTCCAGCTTCCCGAAGGCGTCACGGTCGACCTTCTCGACGGTCGACGAGGGATCAAGAGGAAGCGAGGAGTCGGAGGAGCCGCAACGCTCCCAGAAGCCAAGAGTGCGAAGCTTGTCGTCGTAGGAGCTTCGAACGGTCAGGGAACTGCTGCTGCTGCTCAGAAGAAGAAGAGCGGGAGGAAGGGCGTTCCTCAGCTCGAGATGATGGAAGTTGAGGATGGGTGAGTGTATGCTTCTCTCTCTCCTCCGTCGAATCTGAAACTGACTCGAGTTCGATCCTTTCTGCGTCTCTTCAGACCTCTTACTCCGCCTCCCGAGAGGGAAGATCGCTTCGAAGAACGACACAAGAGGAAGAAGGAGAAGGAGAAGTCGAGCCGTCGACGCGACCCTCTTCCAACCCTCGCCGCTCCTCCACCTCGAACCAACGCCGTTTGGCAGACGGTTCCTCTTCCTCCGCGACCAAAGTACGTATATCTTTGCCCGTCTACACCAGCGTGACAGCCGAACTGACTGCTTTCTTCTTCGTCGTTTCCTTTCCTTCAGAGGCCTCCCAACTCCACCCGTCGCGTCGGACTCCGTCTCCCCAGTCAACAACGCTCAGCTTCTCCTTCCTACTCAACAACGACGACAACCCTCCGACTCCATCGAATCCTTCCCATCACCCCAATCGAACCCAAAAAAGCAGAAGAAGGCCAACAAACCGCTGTCAGGAAAGCCGAGGGAACTCCCTCTCCAGGTCGTCGACTCGTCGAGCGGAAGCAACGTCTCTCGAACCTGGGAAGGGAAGCAGAAGAAGAAGGCTTTGACCTTGTATGCTGTTGAGGGAGGAGAGCCGATGGACGAAGAAGGCGAGGAGGGTGAGAACGGTGCAGAACGAGACGCGTTCGTCGATGAACCCCCAGTCGACGATGATCAGAACCAGCACGAGGACGAGGACGCGTACGCCGCCTATCTTGAAGACGACTCCTTCTTCTCTGGAGTGGACATGGACTTCGATGGAGACGCTCCTCCCCAACAGCAGCATCAACAGCCCGTCGTCGACAGAGAAGTCGCCCAGGAAACGAACGGACCTCAAGAGGACTCCTCTCCTCTCGACGGCCCCATCTCCTCTCCCTCGAACGGTCCTCTCAAGAAGGGAAAGAATCCAGCCGTCAACGATCTTCCTCGAACTCGACTCTTCCCGATGGATCAAGTCATGGACAGGATCTCTTCGTCGTTGTCGAAGAAGGTCGCCGTGGAGGAGGAGATTGAGGAGATCGAGGAGGATTCGTCGAGAGAGGGATCCAGGGAGGAAGCAGCAGTGCCGGAGCTGTCGTTCTCGCCTCGAGCTGGGAAGGAGAAGGAGAAGGTCGTTCTTCCAGTCGTTCAGGACCCTCCCTCGGATCGACGTTCCTCCCTTCGATCCTCAACAACCTCAGCAACCTCGGCGTCGACGACCAAGATCATCTCCACGACAGAGAAGAGGAAGTCGAAGAAGGACGTCGTCGCAGAACCCAAGGTCGCTCGTCCCCTTTCCAGAGGAAGATCCAGCAGAAGGATCGTTGCTCGAGAGCCTTCGGATACCATGGTCCCGGCCACGCCCTCTCCTCCTCCCTCTCCGCTCGCACGCGTCTCATCTCGCCCTCCTGCGGACGTCCCTCAGCCTCTGGATCCATCGAACCATTCCGACCCTCCCGTCGTAGACGCGTCGTCCGCAGAAGCAGGTCCTTCCAAACCAGCTCGACTCTCGACGTCCTCCGTCGTTGCGTCCGTCAACGCCCCTCCTCCTTCAAAGCCAGGCCCTCACGAACCATTCCTCGACCGAGCCATCTCCATCACCAACCGAACCTTCTCGATCTCGTCCATCCAGACTCACCAAAGACGCTCCTCGGCTCCCCTGCCTCCCGGGATGGACAAAGACGACTTCGAGTTCGTCACTGGAACGATCGGCTCGACGCGACGACGAGGAGGAAGCGGTCACGTCCTGGGTCACGTCCTGAAGTCGTCGTTGAGGAGAGGACCTCCTGTTTCGACTGGTTCGAGGAGAGGAGGAAGATCAGTCTCGTTCGCCACAGCACCACTTCCGTCTCCGACCAAGAAAAAGCAGGCTCCTCATGCGGCACCAGCTCCTCCCATCCTTCGACCAGGACCATCTCCGGCGGTTTTTCCTCCTCCAGCTGTCCCTTCGCCTCAACAGAAAGAGGAGCAGAGAACACCGGTCAAGAGGATCGCTTCGCTTTCGCAGTTGGGTAAGCAACCTCTCTTCCTTCCCTTCTCGAACCCACTCACTCCACCCGCTTTCCTCCCCTCTCTCTCCTGGCTTTCTTGACTCGTTCCTCCGTCTACTGGACGAGTTCCGATCCCTGACCTTCGTTCCTCCTCCTCGTGTGAGTGGCGTCGAAAACAGCGCTCCCTTCGTTCATCCCAGCAACTGCCACTCCTCCCTCCGTCATCAGACGATCTCCCTCGTCGTCGTCTCTCGCAAGGAAAGGATCTCGTCGTCTCTCGGAAATCCTCGTTCCTGCCTCCTCGCTCTCGCCCTACTTCTCACCCAAACCCAAACAACAACGCGTCGAGGGAGGATCGAAGTCCAAACCCATCGCCTCTTCCTCTGCTACCAAACGACTTCCACCTCCTCCTCCGCTTCTTACTCGCTCAGCCTCGTCGTCTTCGTCCGGATCGAAACCAGCAGCGATCATCTCTTTCCCGAGGACCAAATCGAGCACTCAGCCTTCGAAACCATCCGGACTTCGATCTTCCTCTCCCGCTCTTCCTTCGTCGCCGCTTGGAGGAGGACCTTCTTCCACTTCTCGAACTTCCCCTCGATTCGTCGCTTCTATCACTACCACCAGGAAATCTCCTCGAATCCTTCCAGCTTCTTCCTCATCGTCGTCGTCGTCGTCGAAGGATCAGGAGTCGAACAGGACGGGAGGAGTTCGGTCTTCCGAGTGGGTCGACGTCGATGTCGAAGATCATAGAGTAGGAGGATGGAAAGGTGGGAGTGCGAAGGCTAGTAGCTCGACGGTGGCAGCTGGAGAGGGAGGGGACGCAGGGGAGGAGTCGGAGGAGCACTGGGAGCCGTCGCAGGACGATTTCTTCGCTTCTGTCGTCGAGCCGCCTTCGAGAGTTCGTGGTCGAGCTGGAGTTGGAGCAGGAGTAGGACGTGGCGGTGGAGTTGGTATTGGAGCTGGTGTTGGGAGTGGAAGCAAGAGACCGTTGGGGAGGAGGAAGAGGGTCGGTTGAAGGGGAACGACGCGTCTCGCCAGTTTCTTTTGCATCTTTTGATTTCGTTCTATCCCTTGTCTCTTCTTGCATGGCTTTTGATCTTAATAGAATGTAGCCACGCTACATCTCGACGTAGACAGAGAGACAGCAGGACGTCGACGGAAACGAGAGTGGGTTAGCAAGAGCGGACTTGGACGCGTCGCCTTTTCGACGGAGCCACCACTCGCCAGTCGCAGCACAAAGAGACGTTCCGAATGCACGTCTTACCACTTCAGCTGCGGACTCGTCTTCTCTGTAGAAACTCTACCCACGAAGCAAACCGTTCGGAGGGAGCAGTTCGACAAAACGCCTCGTCTTCCATCTCCGCCACACCCTCTTTTTTCCTCGCTCTCTTTCCTTCCCTCTTCTTGTGCTCCTTCCAAATGGCAAGCCGCGGAAGTGCTAGTCCCTCCTAGCTGTCTTCTACCCCTTCTTTTTTTTCCAACTGTCCTCCTTAGACTCGTTTTGATGAAGGGAGGGAAGAGGGAAGAGAAGAGATCCATCTGTTTGCCTTCCTTTTCACGCGTCCGTTGTTCTCTCGATCGCTACGTTCCTGATGTTTGTTCTGTGGGAACGAGCGCTCTTTTGGAACAACCTCGCACGAGTAGTACTAGTGCTGATTTCTGCTGAAGTTCGAGCTTCCCTCTTCTCATCTCGTCTCTCGAAAAAGGGAGGAACAGCAGAGAGGAACTCCGTCGACGTGAACGCGCGCGCACCTGTTTGCCCTCCTCCGCTTCGCCCATTTTCCTTTCTCCCTAAAAGCCACCGAACCAGGAACCGAGATGGATCAAAGGGAAGGAAGGAAGGTGCCTCGACGCGTGGTGAAAGGAGGATCAGTAAGGAGACGACTTGTTTTGGGTTGACTTCGGCCCAAGGAGCATATTTTTCGTGTCTCCTCTCCCTTTATATAACTCCCTCGTGGACGGATCTGGAGACTCTGCGGGAGTGTTTGACCTCTCGGGCGGCTCCCTCTGATTTTCGAGATCAAAACAGACTTGGATGGAGGCAAAGAACGAGGCGAACGAGCAGAGGGAGAAGGCGTTTCGTTCGAGACACCTCTGGCTCTTTTGACCTTCAACGTTCAACTGCTCTCTCTTCCCTTTCTCCTCCTTTTCTTTGCTCGTAACGACACTTCAACCCCTTGTTCTCTTACCCATCAAGATCCGGATCTTCATTTCTCTCCTCTCTCTCGTTGAATGAGCAGACTTCAAAACGGCAATGCGTCCAACATGGCTTCCAGAGGTGAGGACGCCTTCTTTCTCTCCATCTCCTCGCTTTTCTTCTTTGCTGACTCGCTCCTTTGGTTCGCTGGATCTATAGTGAATCATCGTATCACTGTTCTAGGCGACGGAGGAGTTGGAAAGACGGCTCTGGTTGTTCAGTTCACCATGTCCCAGTTCGTCGAGGTCAGTTTCCCCTTCCTCCCTTCTCCTCCTCTCCCCTCTTCCTCTCCTTCATCCTCCCTCAAGAGCTCCCATATTCATCTCGGAACCGAGTAATTGACTCTCTCGCTCCTTCCTTCCCCTCAGACGTACGATCCAGTACGTTCTTCTTTATACCTTCCTTTCCAGATCCATCGCTTGCTCTCGATCCTCTTCTCGCCCTTCTCTCCTCCCGGCCTTCTCGTCGTCTGACCGCCGTTTCACCCACTTCAACAGACGATCGAAGACTGCTATCGAAGGCTATGGGTCGTAGATGACCAGGCGTGTCTCTTGGAGGTGCTGGATACTGCTGGACAAGGTCAGTCTAGCTTCGTTTCGACCTCTTCTCCTCCTCCCTCTCGCCGCTCGCCGCCTCGTCTTTTTTCGCGTCGCCTCGTGCAAAAGATCATGAAGAGCTGACGATTTCTTCGACTTGATGCTATCCTAGAGGAGTACACGGCACTTCGGAATCAGTGGATCAAGTGAGTCCGAGTCTGAAGGTCAACAAGAAGGAAGGGAAGGAGAGAGTACGAAGAGAGAGGTCTTCTCCGCTGATCCGAATTTCGTTTCTTTCTTATCGCAGAGATGGAGAAGGATTCATTCTCGTATACTCGATAGCTTCCTCAGCTTGTACGTATCTCTCTTTCCTCGCCTCTCCCTTCGTTCCAACGCTCTCCCTTCAGCTTCAACTTCCCCAAACTCTCCTCCCTCCTTCCCTTCCGTCGAGCTCAAAAGCGACCCGACCTGCCGGCTTTCCCTCCTGCTGACTCCCTCCTTCGTCTTTCTGGTTCCCTACAGCCTTCAGCCGGATACCAGATATCTTCGACCGAGTTCTGGATACGAAACGAATGCAGGGAGAGGATCGTCCACCCATCATCATCGTCGGAAACAAGTGCGACCGGGGACAAACCGATCGAGAGGTGTCAGTGGACAGTGGTCGACAACAAGCGTTCGATCTTGGCGCAGATGCTTTCTTTGAGGTTCGTTCACCTTCTTAGCTTGCTCTCTATCGGGCTCTCGGTGTTGTTGGAGAGTTCTTGCCTCGGGAACACGTCGAGATCTCGAAGAGCACGAGCTGATCGTTTGCTCCCTTCAACCTCACCTCCCTCCCTCCGCTACCTCGTCCTCGCCCAAATCCAACCCTTTTCTCCACCTCTCAGGTCTCAGCTCGAACCAACTACGGAGTGGAGAACGCGTTCAGGTCGTTAGTTCGTCTCATGTCGGATCGCAAGAACGGATCGCCTCCGAACACGTCGAACGGATCTGCGAACGGGAACGGAGGAGCTATGAAGGAGTACGGAGGAGCTGGAGGGAACTCGAGTTCGGGAGGAGGAAACGGTGGTGGAGGAGGAGCTGGTCAGCGTCGGAAGAAGAAGAAGAGAAACTGTGTGATTCTGTAGGAACGAAGGGACGCCCAAGGGACGGAACCCTCTCTCTCTCTCTCTCTACCCATCTCTCGCACTCGCACTCCCACTTATTATAGCAACGAAACCCTGTCGACGACCTTCTTCTTCTTCTTGCCCTTCTTCTCCTTTACCTTTTTTTTTGTAGCATCTCTTGACGACCTCTCTTCTTCCTTCTCTTTCTCCTTTTTGGGCCACTTTCCTCTCTCTCCTCTTGGATTTCTTTTCCTCTCTAGACCTTTGCGATACCTCTCTTGACACTCCCCCCCCCTCTATCTCGTTTGACCTCTCTCTTCTTTTCTCTCTTCACGCCTTCATGATCTTTCTTTCTCGTCTCGCCTCGTTCGCGTCTCACTTCTCCTCTTCCTCTCTCCCTTTTTCTTCGATTCTTCGCTTTCGTTGATTTTTTTTTGAACGGTACCTAGCTGAACGAGGGTCTCTACACCTTCCGTTCATGCTCACGCCAAAGTAACTTAGCTACTCCAAGATTTATGGAAGCCTGATTTCTGAGTTTTAAAAAAGTCGAGCTCTTCAATCCTTCTCTTCCCTCCTTCTCTTTTTGTCCCCCCAACTAGGTGCGTCCCTCCTTCCCCTCCCTCCCTTCTTTCTCGCACAGAGACTGACTCTCTACCCATGTTCCAGTCACCGCTGTCCCCCCTTCGCACAAGTCGCTAGCTTCCTCTCCCCTTCACTTTTAAAACATCAGCAAACATGGACGCTAAGGGAGAATTCGAGAAGACCGGAGCCGCTGGAGGACCCAAGTTCCACAAGATCAGGATCGTGAGCGCAACCCTTTCTTTCACTTGTATACTTGAGAAAGGAGGAGAAGCTGACTGTGGTACCATCTTTTTCTCGCAGACCCTCACCTCGAGGAACGTCAAGAACCTCGAGAAGTGTACGTTCTCTTTCCCTCCTTCCCTTCCTTTGCTCTCTCCTTCCTTTTTGCGTTCGAGCTCACACCTCCTTTCCTTCCCTTTTTCTTTCTTCGCATTAGTCTCCAACGATCTCATCAACCGAGCCAAGGACAAGGATCTCCGAGTCAAGGGACCCATCAGGATGCCCACTAAGGTCCTCAAGATCACCACCAGGAAGACGTTCGTTCTTTCCCTTCCTCCTCCTCTCCTCCCTTCGAGCCACCTCTCCCTCCTTCCGCCGCCCTTCTTCGGTTCCACTTCTCTTTCGATAATGCATAGAGCTGAACTTGATCCTTTTGGGTTTTTAACCTTTTTGTATACAGCCCCTGTGGAGAGGGATCCAAGACCTGGGACCGATTCGAGATGAAGATCCACAAGAGGCTCATTGACTTGAACTCCTCTTCCGAGATCGTCAAGCAGATCGTACGTCTGCTTCTCGCCCGACTACCTCTTCGCCCCAGCTCTCCTCCTCTTGCAATCAGCTGACTAGTTCCCAAACCTCTCGCTTCCAACAGACCTCCATCTCTCTCGAGCCCGGAGTCGAGGTCGAGGTGAGCTTTCGTTTTCTTTTCTCCTCCCCTCCCTCCCTCCCTCCTTTCCTCTCTTCTCACACACCTCGCTCGAACCCAAGCTGACCGCCCCTCGTTCTTTCCTTCCTTTCCTCGCAGGTCACCATTGCCAACTAAACGTTGGTGCTGAACCCTCCCTTGATTTGTTTGTTCAACCTCTTAGAGAAGTCGACTTTTGATGCGAATCCGAGTTTGCTTTTCGAATTACACCCACCGACGGACGAGAGAGTGTGAGAGAGAGAGAGAGAGGGGAGCAGGGAGGAAGGAAGGAGACTGAAAGCGGGAACGAGAGAGAGAGCGAGATGAAGAGCTGGTTGCTGGTTGAGGGAGCAGACAGCATGGAGAGGAAAGGAGGGAGGACGTTCCGAGTTGTTCAGCTCGTCGCAGAGTCGGTCCTCACCTCTATCAGTCGTCGAGGTGAGGTTGCTGGCTTCGAGAAGTTCTTTCGCTTTCTGTTCGTCTCGAAAAGGAAGCAGGTCTGCTGTAAAAGCAGCAAGAGAAAGCAGGCACGTCAGCGAGAACGACGCGTTCCGAACCACTTTCGATCCTCAAGCAAGCTCGAGCTCAAGCTTCCGTCCATCAGGGTCTCAGCCGATTGAGCAGGCTAATGGATTGGTTTCGTGAGGAGTTCAATTTCCGGAGGGGGTGAGTGGATCCGGATGGAGAACAGAGACGGGAGAGGGTGAACGTTGAGTTGGACGAGGGAGTCTCCCTTTGGCACAAGGCCTTCTGTTCGAGAGCAGAAGGTGGAAGTATCGTTTTCGCATGTCATCAAGAGGGAATAGGCTGCTGCTACAGTACATAACTCGAGGGTTCGACGGTGTGAGGAGGCGAGAGAAGGGAGGCCGAGTGTCGGTGAAGGAGTGGTCGAGGAAAGGACGGTGCGGCGAAGGGAGGGGTTCTGAGGCAGCAAGCAGATAGAAAAACAGAGTCAGTGGTCTAATGTTATGATAGGAGGAAAAGGTAAGAAGGGTATGGAGGGTAGAAGACTGACCGGCGAGAGAGAGAGAGAGAAGGACGGAGACGGGAACGCGTCGTCGTGGGCTGTCTTCGGCGATGGTGCTGAAGCAAGGCAAGAGATAACAGGAACGAGTCAGTCAATGAGGAGTTCAGACGCAGCTTCATTCGGTGCTGGAAGAAGAGAACGAGACGCTCACCTTCAAGACCTCTTTGAGGTCGCGTCCTCGAATCGAACTCGTCTGAAGTTTTCTTCGATCTCGGCCTCAGTCGCCCCCTGACGGTTCCACATGTTCCCTAGGTCATCCTCCACTTCTCTCCTCCCAATTCTCGTACCCAAACGAAACACAAACTCCTTCACTCCTTCAGCAGCAGCAGCAGGATTCGCTTCGCACTCAATCACAGTGATCAGGTCCCGCTCGTACCAGTCGTCTCCCCAGTTGGAAGACAAGTCGAGAAGAAGAGTGAAGGGTTCGTTCGAACGGACTGATGTGGCGATGAAGGTCCTTTGGCCTACGTTCGCGACGTGAAGATGTAGGAGCCTAGGCCAGTGGTGGAGGGAGAGGTCGGACCAGGGCACATGTGTGGATGGATGGTTCGGCGCCAGGCCGAAGACGCGAAGCTCTCTGGGGTTGAAGAGAGAGTAGAGAGACGACCACCTCGCATGCTCCTTATGTAAGACGGTTTCATCGGGAATTGCGATGGGACGAACGGTGAGGAGGTCGACGAGGAGGGAGGGAGAGGAGGGAGGAGGCAGTCGAGAGAAGGAGAGGTTGAGGGCTTCTCCTCCGACGTCCGACGTTGCGACTATGGTGATGTTTCGGATGAGAAAAAGGGAGAGATGAGGGTGGAGGTGAGGGTGGTCGAGTGATGGATCCTGAGAGGGAAAAGGAAGGGAAGAGAGAGAGAGGAGGGAGGAACCGATGAAGTGTGAGCTCGAGCTCTTTCCAGAATCTCGTATCACAGATCCAGACCTGAGAAAAGCTGCGTACCCTCGAGCAGAAAAACTTCTCTACGTTCTTGAGTCCTACGATCTCGATATCCTCGTAGAGGATCGGGGAGGAGAGTTGGAGGAAAGCGAGAGAGACTCGGGAGGCGTTCGCGAGCGTCGAGGGATCGCAGAAGCGAAGGATGTGGTGTTTGAGTTCGAGAGGGATGTAGGGGAGATGTCGAGAGGAAACGTAGGTATGTCGGTTCTCCATACTTGAAGGATTCGGGAAGAAATGGGAGGTGATGAGGGTTTGGGGAAACGAGGGGTTGAGCTCGACCCTCCTCCTTCTTCTTTCCCCAACCCACGACGAGCCTTTCCTCCCTTCTTTTCTCGATTCCGATCAAACGCAATCCTCTTCGATGCCGTCGTGAGCTTCTTCTCTTCTTCAGATGATCTTCATTTGAACGGCTCTGATCGCTTCCGTCCCCCTTCTCCCAGAGCCAACCTCGACATCGTCCGACTCGTCCTCCTCCAAGCCTTTGAGCCTCTCGAAACCTACAACCTCTACGGACCTCCGGGACCTCGAGAGCTCACGAGCCATCGCGAGACGTACTCTTTTCTCTCCACCTGCTGTCTCGTCTCCAAGGAGTGGTATGTGAGTACAAAGAAGGCAAATGGGGAGGAGGAGGCAGAGGGTAGACGAGGCTCTTCTCACTTCGATCCTTACCCACCTCTTTCCTTCTCATCTTCACCAGGACGTCGCCGCACCTCTTCTCTACTCTACCATCACGCTTTCTTCCTACGCAGACGAGGGCAAGGATGGATACACCACCAGCTTCAACGGCGTTCGATCCCTCACGACCACCTTCCGACTTCGTCCTACTCTCCTCTCTCACGTCTCAATCATCTCCTCTCGATGGGACGAATTCATCACCTCGCAGTTCCTCGAACAACCTCATTCGTATCCCAACCTCGTTCGACTGGGATCGCTCACGATCGAGTGGTGGACCGCTGAGGGCGAGTTCCCCAAAGTCATCGGACTCGCGAAGCGCTTCCCGTCCCTCCTCGAGCTCAGGATCAACCTCGCCTACATCGACAACGACGTAAAGGAGGACTCTAGAAGGGTAGATCTACGATCCCCATCGATCCAACTTCCCGAGACGATCAAGAAGCTCAGCGTCTCCGGTCCAGACGGTCTCCTCTTCCTCAACGCTTTCAACACCAACTCCCTCCCTCACCTCGTCGAACTCGAGATCGAAACGTTCGGAGACGGTACCTCGACTTTCTTCACCCAAGAGCACGGCCTCGGCTTCTTCCAGAAGTTCGGGAAGAACCTCCTATCGCTCTCCATCTCCCATCGATACGTTAAATCCGAGACCTTCAGCATCTTCCAACTCATCCGACACGACTCTCACCGTTCCTGCCCTCCCTCCATCTTCACGGCCTGCCCATCCCTGAAGACCATCGCCATCCAAGGTCTGGGTCTCAACTCGCTCCTCATCCAAGGTCATCAGAACCTCGAAACCGTCGAATTTGGGCTCATCGACCAACCTCGTCAGATCGCGTCCGATCTCGAAATCACCCATCACGTCGACCTCTACAACCGTCTCAACTTGTTCCTCCACTACTTCGAGAAGAAGAAGCTTCCCCTCCTCACGACGATGCGAGTTGCGTCCTTGGACTTCCGAGAGGCCTCGTCCCGAAATTGGATCACGCTCCAGCGATCCGTTCCCCTCCTCCACGACCAAGGAATCCAGCTCTACGACAAGAGAGGAATCATCTGGATCGACGTCGAGAAGGGATCCTCTTGGCCGTCAGAGCTACTCGCTCAGGAAATCCCGCGTTCGGAATACGTGGTCGACAAGCTCTTCCGAGAGGCGATCGTTTATCGAGCAGCGGAACGACTTCTCGGAGGAGAGGAGGAAGAGGAAGAGGAGGAGGAGGAGCAGGGAGAAGAAATCGGAGCGAGTAGTCGTGGAGGAGACGGCGATGGGGAAGAGGCCGAGAAGAAGATGCCTCCTGGGATGGCTGAGGCTCTCGAGGAGGGTTTGCAGAGCTTGCTTGGAGAGTTGGACGTAGCGATGGAGCACGATCATCTCAGGAACGAGAAGAAGAGGGAGATCATGGAGGAGAAGGATCTCACTCGATACGCCGACGAGTTCGCTGAGGAGGAGATGGCGAAGAAGGGGATGGGGAAGGCGACGAAGAGGCCTTGAGGTGCGACGCGTTCGTCTTTAGCTTTCAGCTTGATTACGGTTTTTTTTCCTTCGTTTCTCTCTCGTTCGTATTCTTTTCACGACCAACACGACCTTTTTTTCTTCAAGCCCAGAGGCTGAGAAGCAAGTTCAAGGAGAAGGACGAAAACGTTTCGACATTGCTCTCTTTGTCCTCTCCTAGCCGAGCACAGAGCAGTTCAAAGTATGTATCGTAAAAACAGAGAGAAAATAGAGTCCTCGTAAGTAAGGAAACATAGAAGGAGACGGAAAATAAACAAAGCAAGCTGAAATATCGTCGAGGTCGTCAAAGAAAACGCGTCGAACCGTCCCCCTCCCTCCTTATTCACCGCTGAACAACCTAACGATCATATACGCTACCGATCCGAAGAATCGGAAGACGGACAGAACGAGGACGGTATAGAGTACGATGGCGAGATACAGCGAGGTTGACTGCTGAACTCCCTTCTCGACGGTCGTCGAGGTCGAGAAGGTCGAGGTCGCGGTAAGAACGACGGCGACGAGGAATCCATTCGAAAGGACCCAGGAGAGAAGAAGGCGGGTTCGGAATCCCTTGTAGTAGTCTGAGAAAGGAAGAAGAAGGATAAGCCATGGGGAGCAAAAGACGAGAGAGCTGGAGCGGGAGGAGGTCGAGACGCACCTTCTTGGACCTCTTCCGGCTTGGGAACTTCGACGACCTCGACGACGGGGATCTCGAGTACATGGACTGGCAAGAGAGATCAGGGTCAGTCAGGGAAGGGTGAGGGTCGATCGGGGAAGGGTCTCGAGAAAAAGAAAGAGAGATCTAGGCTCACTTGCGTCGTCGTACTCAGCATCCAAGTCCTTGTCTCCGACAGTGACCTCGACCTCGGCGTCTTGCTTGTTCGCTCCCTTCCCAGATGTGACGACTCCGAGATCGGTAGCGACCTTATCTTGACCTTTGGTTCCCCAGGACTGTCGAAGAAAGAGAAAGGAGTTTAAAAATCGAAGGGGAACGAACGAGAAGCGAAAGAGAGGAAGGACGAACGACATCGTGCTTTCGTGCGGAACGAAGAAAGGACTGTCAGCTATGAAAGAGAGTATCCGACGAGAAGAGAGAGACTCACAGTGTTGCAGAACGCGTAGACGTTCATGACAGAGATGTAACTGGAGGGCCGAACGATGGGGAGGATCAGCTTCGGTCTTGAGGGGAAACGAAAAAGGAGACGCGTCTCACCTGGGTGCGATGAGCATATACTGGACGAACGAGGTGACTGCAAGGAGGAAAGAACGGTCAGCGCTCTTCCCGACATCAACCGAAGTGTACTGAAACTCACTCATGTGCCAAGGATCGTAGTGCTGCAGAGAGAGGACGAAGAAGGTCAACTCGAGTCGAGAAAAAAACGAGGTAGAGATGGACGAACGATGAGCGAGGCGAGGACGTAGACTCCGTAGGTTGCAAGCAAACTCAGGATGACTGTGATGGAAAGGAAGGAAAAACAGAGCAGTTAGCGAGGGTTCCCTACATGGGGAGGAAGTCGACGTACTCTCAACGAAGGCAGAGTTCTTGAAGAGATCGGCGACGGTGAAAGCGCCGGTCGCTTTCATCACGTTGATCGATTGGAAGGTGATCCAGAACGCTGCGAACTGAAAAGACAAAGAGAGGAGGACTTCAGGATCGCTCGAGGAAGAGTGCAGTCTCGAGAAAAAGAGACGAACCGTCATGTAGAGAGTGACTGGAGGACGAGGAAGAGGGAACTTGTCAGTTCAACTTTCGTCGAAACGAAGAGTAGAACCCGGTACTCACTGACGGCGAAGAGCACGAAGGCAAGCGTGTAGCCGATCTTGGAACTGGGGAAGAGAAGAAGGGCATCAGGACTGAAGGGATCGACGGAGAAAGAGCAAGGCTCACCCTTTCGGTCGGTTTCCGAGAGCCATCAAAAAGCAGGCGCTGAGAAAAGAACGAAGGTCAGTCGATGGCTGTGGGGCGAGTATCGTACAAAGGATGCTCACATCGTCAACCCGCAGTAGACGTAGGTCAGGACGAGGTTCAGCCATTTGAGGTTGGGCGTGAAGGATTCCATCGAGCTGCAGAAAGGGGACGAGTCGGCGTCAGTCGATCTCAAGGAGTGCTTCGAAATCGATTTTTGAACTCACGCAGTCAGGACGTACTGTAGAATAGAAGGAGTTGGTCAGTAGGTGCGCCGAAAGAGGAGAGAAGACGAGAGAGAGACGTACAAACGCAATGAAGTAGTTTCCCTGAAGAGAGAGATCACCGTTCGAGGTCGCGTCAGGCTCGAGCGCAAAGGAACGACAAAGAGGGAAAGCGACGTACGATGGCGAACCACGAGAAGATGAGCTGGATAGCTTGGTACAGGATGAGGATGTGAAGGAAGAACTTCCTGACGAAGGAGTGGTTGCTTCGGTAGAGGTAGTCTGGGACGGAAAAGGGGAACGAGGAAGGGACGTGAGCGATTCATCTCCACAAGGCGAGGGGAAAATCCACTCACAGAAGTGGAAGGTCGCGTGAAGACTTGCTATTGATCGGAGGAGAGAGAGATGGAGGTCAGCTCTGGTTTGTGAGGGTTCGCTAGGACGAGGAAGACGAACCGAAGAAGGAACCGTTGAGCCATCGTCGACGCTGAGAGACGAGGTCGGGAATGGAGTCGGGCACGTCTGTAACTCCCTCGGCAGATTTAACATAGTGCAAAGTCCATCTGGAGCCTCGCTTCGACACGAGCTCCCAGCACAAGATTCGATCCTCGGCGAGATCTGGAGGACGAGGGAGACGGAGACGAGGTCAGTACGAAGAGCCTCGGAAAAAAGGCAATCGATTTGGCTTACACATGTTTGCATCGAAAATCCCAGCACTGATGAAGAGAGAGTGGAATGTCAGTCGAGGAGAGGTCGAGAGAGAGAGGAGCGGGGGGAGGCGAGACTCACGACGCGTCGTGAAGCTCTCCGAGGAAGTACTCTGTGAATGGAAGGAGGTCAACTGTAGTTTCAGAAACACGCACAGACTGTCAACGCTCACTTTGAAGAGGCTGGTAGATAAAACAGAGAGCAAGAGACGTCAGCAAGAGACCGAAGACGCGGGAGTGAGGGACGACGAAAAACAAACTCACTCCTTCTCCAGTCTTCTCGTCGTTCTGCACGGCGATGTATCTGAAATAGACAAAGGGTCAGTGAACTGAATGATACAGGATGAGTGAGGTGAAGTAACAGACCTGTAAGCCGAGAACGCTCCAGGAAGAACCGAGATGAAACCGAAGATGCTCTCGAGAGGTTTATCGAGAATGTTGGACATCTGAGAGGATAAACGATCGATGGTCAGCCACAGCATGGGAAGGTCGATTGAGTGATTACAGACGGACCTTGTACTCGAAGTTCTGAGCAGCGACGAGAGGGTTCTGAGGAAAATAGAAGGGAACGAGTCAGTCGATGCGACGACCGAAGACGAAGTATTCGAACTGACCTTCAAGAGGGTAGTCCAGTAGGGCCCTTTCAACGCAACGATCTCTCCACATGCTCCACCGACATCCGAGTTGACGTCGAAGCCTGGAAAGGGACGAGTCAGCGTCGATCGACGAAGGAGTCGTACGAAGCGAGCAGAGACTCACTCTTCCACAGGTGATAAATCGACTGCGAGGTAACGAGAAAGAAGTCAGCTCAACTTTGAAACTTTCGAAACGTGAGAAACTCACTCGAGGACCAGGTTGAGTTCCAACATCGATCAAGACGCAAACGTTCGGGCTGAGAAGAGGACCGAATCCCTTAGAGAAAAGAAGGTCGAAAGTCAGCTCTTCGTCCTCGTTATGGACTCGATGCACTCTAGAGCTCACATTAAAGAACCCTAGAAGCAATAAGAGGGACGTGTCAGCACAAGAACTACTGACGGGGAGAGTGGACGCGACGAGAACTCACATCGATGCGAATTGAGCTTCTTCTGATTCTTCTCCTTGAGGCAGCTAATAATAGAAGGAGACAGTTAGCTTTCAGTAATGTTCCGGAGACGTGCGAAAGACTCACAAGAGCATCTGCATGGGCATCGACTCGGCGTTTCCGGGGACGACCTGAAGCTTCGAGTTGATCCTGAACTGAGTCGTGTACTCGTAGATGTGAGCGACTACAGGTTTCCCGTTGACGACCTACGAAGCACACACCAAAAAAAAGTGGGTTCAGCTCGAGAAGATCGAAGAGAGCAGCAGGAAAGAGAGGACCGACGTTCTTGGCTTGACCAGGTTGGTAGCAACCGAGTTTCTGGATGACGGCGAGGGTTCGAGGATGGACCTTGGTTCTACCATCACTCACGACACAGACGACGACCTGAGTAGACGGAGAAAGGGATCAGTGACGAAGAATAGAGAGAGGGAGAGAGATGGCTCGAAGACACGAGAGAGAGACGAAGAGAGAGAGCAGACTCACCTTCTGCCAACCAGTGTTCGACCAAGTCTTGCTTCGAGACTTTGTACAGAGGTAGTCGATATTCTGCATTACTCCTCGAAGAGTTCGAAGGAAGAGCTCGTCGTCCTCCTGTAGATCCGAGGAAAAGTCGAGTCAGTTTCGGGAAGACGACTGGAGCGGGAGAGGAAAGAAACGAACGTTGTACATGGTGAGGACGATGAAAAGTTCGGTTCGACGAGGAGTTTCGTAGAGGTTCTGTCGAAGAGCGTATCGATCGGACCTGGAATCGAAGAAACGAGAGTCAGATGCGAGCGTTTGCCGGACCTGTCGAAGAGGCTGCTTTCGAGGCTGAGTTCGATTCGCCTCGATTGTTCTCCATTTTCTTCCCTGAAGGGCGTCACTGAGATTGAAACTCACTTGAAGTCGTTGGGATCGCAGGTGGCGGCGGTGCTGCAAGAAGGAAAAAGGTGAGGTCAGCGAACAAAGAGGGAGGAGAGGTCGAAGGGAGGGAACAAACTATCGCATGGTGGTGAACTCCTTCTCGGTCTTGTTCGGGCAGTGAACGAGCAGCTTCGAGGGAACAGGCGAATCGAGCACGAGATGTCCCATGTAAAGCCTGAGGAAGGAGAAGGCATGGAGAGAAGATGTGAGCTCGGACGCGTTGTCGGAACGAAACTCGGTGATCGAACTCACTGAACTCGTTTGACCGTCTTGTTCCTCCTTGGAACTCTCGAAGGTACGGGACCGTAGTGGATGTTGTCGTCCTCGTCCTGCATTCCTCCTCCTCCCAGATCTGTTCCACCTCCGATGCTACCTCCGTCGTCCCATTGACCAGGCATGTCGGACGGTCTCCTCCCTCCTCTTCCTCCTCCCGTAGGCAGCAGAGCTTGCTCGTCTGTGCTCATCGAAGCTCGAGAAGGATGCCAGTCGTCTCCTCCGTACACAGGATCGGCGTAAGGGTCGTGAGGTGAAGGAAGAGGCTGAGGACCACCGGTAGGAGGGAAGTAGTGAGAGGAAGCGAGGGTGTTGTTGGAATCGAACCGAGCTCGAGGACCTGAGGGAGCTGCTCCTGGGTTCGAGTTGAGATGAGCTGGCGAGGATTGGGAGTAGGTGATCTGAGACATGGGAATGGGAGGTTCTTGAGGAGGAGGAGAGATGTAGCCCGAGGTCGATTGAGGAAATCTCGTATAGGGGGACGGCGAGGGAGGAGGAGGAGAGCTGTATCCGCCTGTGTTGGGAGGTGCAGGGCTGACCGAGGAGCTCCTCCAGTCGGGCTGCTGTTGAGCTTGAGGAGGAGCGAACTGGCTGTACTGAGATTGCTGAGGTTCGGCGGGAGGGTAAGGGTTGTAGAGGGCTGAGGGAGGAGGGGGAGGAGGAGGAGGAGATTGATGACCAGGGTAGGGAGCGATGGGAGGTGCTGGATCAGAGACGAGGTAGGGCTGATTGTTGTTGTAGTACTGTCCCTCGTCAGGCTGGTAGAGAAGAGAAGGGACGGAGAGAGGCAAGAGTCAGTGAAGGAATGAAAAAGAGAGAGAGGCGAAGGAGGCGGGGGAGGTGAGCTTCGATTCTCCTTCCCATCTCTTCCTAGTAGTCATAGCTCTGTCACGCTCTACGGAAGCTAAGCTCGAGGTGAGAATATCTGCTCCTTCGCCTCTCAGCCTGTCAAAGCGAGAAGAACTGTACTTCCTCCCTCTTCAAAGGGAAACCTCCTCTCCGATCCCGTTGAGCTTGGTCCTCTTGCTTCTCCCTCCCTCCCTGCCCTTCTCTCGACCTTCACTCGAACCAAAGCGACTGAAACTCACATCGATTGGATATCTCGACATCCTTGCTAGGTTCTGAAGTCGAAGAAGGGGCGGTTTAACTGAGAAGTTGGACGTTGGGAGGCAGCCGAAGAAAGGGAAAGGAGGGAAGCTGTCCTCCTCTCCCTCAGCCCATGACGACGCAGCAACGGGTGACTGACAGATAATTTTTCGCTTGTTTCACTAAGAGCGTGCCGAAGAACAAGCGAAGGACGATCTACTGATGAAAAGATACACAAATCTCGGTAGCCGTCAAGCAAAAAGCCTTCACCAAAACCCTCGATTCCAGCTCGAATCTGCTCATCTCCGAGTTCTCCTCAGCCATGGTGAAAAGGATTCCACAAGGACTCAACATTCAAGTTTGATGATCGAGGAGAAGTTGTTCCAGGAGGTTGATGGAGATCTCGGAAGTTGCTGGACCTGTGGAAATCGACGACGCGTCGCAAAGAAGCAACAACGAAGAAAGATTGAAGGATTGCCGCTGGGAGTTCGGAAGAGATGAATGAGGAGAGCATGTAATAGAACTGCTCGAGGTTGAAACTTAGGAAATCAGGTGAAGAGGGTTAGGCTCACGAGGAAAGCTTAGGCGAAGAAAAGAAGAGCGACTGGCCAACTGCTCGCAGGCGACGATCCAGAGCAGAGATGAATCAATCCAGCGGAGTGAGCAAAGAAAGGAAGTGTACTCACTTCGAATACAAGAAACTCCCATTCTTCTCGCGCTCGTTTTGAAGCCAGAGGTCCCTTCGAGGAAGCAGTCGAGGTCGGTCGGTTCAAGCCTTCAAGGGCGCATCGTCCTTGCGGATCTGTACCAGAACGAAGCGACTCTTTTTTCTGAGAAACAAGGTGGATGGTGTTGCATAGAGAGTAGATTCTGGGTATATAAATCGAGAAAGGGGTATCGTCCCAAAGCGTTCCTCCCGACGCGTCGTTGTCGTCGTCCTCCTCCGTCACGACCGCCAGTATTGAGCCCTGGAGAACAGAAACAGAGATCAAAGACGGTCAGTCTAAAAGATCGCATGAGACCGAGATGGAAGAGAGGAGACTCACAGATCGTGAATCGCATCAAACATCGCGTTCATCACACTCGTCTTGTTCAGCAGCCTCTCGAACTCCTTCAGCGCCTCCTCCTCCGTCAGGTGCAGCAGAAAGTAGTTCTGGATCTGTACCGTCAAAGGAACAAGCAGATCATCGAGTCAGCATTCGTGACTCGAACGACGCACGAACGAGAGCAAACAGCGACAGAGAGCGAAGAGAGCGAGACGCGTCTTCGAAACTCACCTTCCCCACCGCCGCATCCGGCTCGAACTTGATATCCTGTACTCCGGAATGCACCATCAACGCCACCAAGTTCAAGATCAAGTTGGCGTTCTTCCTCAGGTTGCTGAAAGCTGTACTGCAGAGGTTCCTGAACCGAAGGTAGTGAGGCGACGTCGTTCCTCCCATGGCGTCGATCATCTCCCGAGAGAGCTTGACCGGGGGCGGGAAAGGTTTGGGATCTCGGCCTAGAATGTAGCCGAAGTCGACTGAGGGGATGAAGAAAGGAACGGGTGGGGTTTAGACAGGGAAGGGACGAGAGAGGAGGAAGGGGATGGGGAGTGGAGGGGAGAAGACGAATCGGACGAACTGTGGAAGAAATGACCGTCGGGAGCGAGCATGAGGTTGTCGAGATGTCGATCTCCTACTCCTAGAAGGTACGTGATCACGCAGTAGCCAGCTGAGTCAAAGTCGAACGAAAACGAGTACGGGAACGAAAGGTCAGCTCTCGTCTCGAACGCGTCCTGCCTCCTTCCCTTCCCCTCCCAGCCTCAAACCAAATCGTCGCCAACTCACCACAGCTTCTCACAAACGTATCCAACACCCCCGGTTTCACTCCATACGTCCCCGTACTCTCCTCCTCCGGGTTCATCATCCTCAGATACTCCAACAACGTCCCGTGCTCCCTCATCACCGTCGCCAGACTCTTGCTGTCCACAAACTGAATCATCCCTTCCTCCGACCCCGTCGCCAACACACTGTACGTTGTAAGACGGAGGTCGAGGTTTTCCTTCTTGAGGAGTTGATCCATGAGCGTGAAGAGTTGAAGGACGAGTTGATCCTGCCGGAGGTCGTCCCCGTTCTTGAAGATGATGCCGTACTCTTCTGGTTCGGGAGGAGGGGGGGTTGGTGGGGGTGGGAAGGTGGGCGGTGCTGTCGAAGATGGTGACGAAGGGGAGAGGAGAAGAAGCGGAGAGATGGGCGAGGTTGGCGTTGGTGGTGGGATGAGGAACGAGAGTTTGAGCGGGAGGAGGTTGGATTTGAAGATGGAGCAGTTCTCCGACGAGATCCCGTTGGTGAGGATTCGACCGTCGATGGGTAGCGGGAGGATAGGCATGTTCGAGAGACCGTGTTTGGGATCCGAGAGGTAGGCTTTGAGTTTCTCGATCTTCTTCTCCCTCCGATCTTTGGAGGCTCGGTACTCCTTTGCTCGCCCGGAGAGGGTAGCGACGAGTTCGGCTTGTCGACGAAGGATGTCTCGGCGGTCGACTCCTCCTGGGGACTGAAGAAAGGAAAGGAAAGCAAAGAGGTCAGCGAACACGAGAACAAAAGAAGAGAGAGCGAGAGAAACTCACATCCTCGAGCTTCTTCATATACCTGAAGACGATCTTGGCGTACATCTTCCCCACCGATCGATCCTCCGTCTCGACCATGAGGTACCAGTAGAAGCTGTTCCCCAAGACGGCGTTGGCGACGCTCCGTTTGATCAAGAACTCGGCGAGACCGCTGTCCTCCGTCGAGAGAGCTGCTGCTGATGCGAGAGCCGATGCTGAGTGTGACGATCGAGTCGAGCGAGTATCCGAGGGAGCTTGAGGCTCGAACTTCAGAGCTTGAACGAGTTGAAGAAGGTAGAGGAGGAGTTCCTGTGCGAGGCGAGTCGACGCGTCGACGAACGAACCCAAAATTGAAAGTCAGCGACGACGACTTCAAAACTACCACATCAAGCACCACTTCAAATTAATCTGAAGGACAGAAAGTTTCCCACTCACATCGTCTTCCGCCCTCCCCAACTGCTTCACCGCATACGCCCTCACCCTCCCATCCACAAACCCAGGCCCCAACAGCTCCAACGCATCCACCATCTCCACATCCGTCCACATCGGCAGCAACACCTCCACCGCCTGCTTCACCTCGGACGGGTCCGTCCAACTGACCGACTTGAGAAACTTGGTGAGAGCCATCTTGTCGCGCGAGAGGTAGAACCGGAACTTCCAAATCAGGTCCTTCTCTTCTTCCTCGAGAAGTTGGGTAGGGGGGTATTTGAGGATGGACTACGGGGAAAAAAAAATGGGACGCGAAGATCAGCTTTTGAGGGTACGTAACGTGAGGGAAAGAGAAGGAGGGAAAGGGAGAGGAAAGGGGAGTAAGGACTCACATTCAACCGATCTCGAATCGTCGCGTTGGGCTTCAACTCTCGATCCAACGGACCCGTCCTGTGACTTCTCACGAGTCGTCGATGTTTCGCTTCGACGAGGTTCTCCTTGTTCATATCCGGGTCGACGATCGACCAGAGGTTGAGGTCCGTGGCGAGCTCGTTGGCGAAGGAAGGGATGGCGTTGATGGATTGCGTGGCTGTTGTGGGTCCTCCTCGGGCTGAGACGGCGACGGAGGTGGGCATTTCCTGCGAGAGGTGGGAACGAAGAAGGGGTTGGGTGTGAGGTTCGAGGAGTTGATAGAGGGTGGGAGGGAGGGAGGGAGGGAGGAGGACTAACGGGCTCAGCGAACACGACGGGGAAATCGAACTTGAGGAGATCGATGTAGAGGAAGAGATGAGGCGATTTGGCTGATTCGGCCTGGTAGAACGAATGCGATATTATCAGCTCTACTTACAGTCTCTTGGTTAAAACCTTCGTCGAACTCACAGCATGAACCTTCTCAATCTCAGCGAAAGTCATCTTGTCGAGCCAGTCGAGGTGAGGCATGTCCCTCTTCTCGTACTTCTGGACGAGCTGCAAGTCCGTCAAAGTCACAACAGGAAAGAAGTCAGCTCTCTTGTATCCCTACAGGCACAAGTGAGTCGACGAGGAAGAGCGAAACTCACCTCCTCCAACCTGCCCATCTCATCCCTCAGCCCAATCTCACTCGGCGTCGTCGTCTCGTGGGACCCATCTCCTTCGTGATCTCGATGGAGGTACAGTCTCTGTTCTCCTCTCCTCAGATACCTAACCCAGCACCAAATCCCAAACGTTCCGAACTAATCAGCTCTCTCTCCCTCCATCTCTCTGCCTCTTCACAAGAGACTCACCCATTCTCAAACAGCTTCATGATCGTCCCTCCTACCGGAACCGCCTTCCCGACTCCCTGGATGTCCCACACGGTGAACACGAGTTGAGCGTTGGAAGGAACCGAGGAGAACAGGTTCGGAGAGGTGAGCCATTCGTTCCATCTACACGATCAAAACAAAACAAGGCGAGGTGAGCTCGAGCTCGAAGGAGGGAAGCGAGCGAGAGAGAAGACGGACGTGTAAGATTTCGAGAAGGATTTATGTTTCGTTCGATAGACTAAAGAGAGAGGTTTGTTGTCCGAGAAGAGCTGGGTGGTGATGAAGAGGTCCGACAGCACCCTAGAAAGACGACAACAAACGAACGAACGAAGGAGGGTGGTGAGCTTCGACCGATTCCTTCCTTTCCCCTCTCACCGTCTCGTTAGTTCGGGACTCACGGCAGTTGCGACCCAGAAAACTTCCACTCCGGATGCTCCTGAAGTTCCTTGTAGGTCCTCTTGGGGATCTTGCCTTCCAGACGAGCTCTGGATCGAACGAAGCGAAGCGAAGCGAGGTCAGCTCGGACGAGAAGGAAGGCGAGTTGAAAGGCAGGAAGACGCACATCCTGTAGGAGATGGGGATGTGAAGATCGCAGGAGCGACCAAAGTTGAATTCCTTCCCACCGGGGTCCATGAGAGAACGACGATTCGTGCTGTCGGCTGAGAGAGAGAGGGATGTGGTTGGAGAGGAGAAGGAGAGAGCTGAGCTCGACGAGTGCAGGCGATCTCCGAGTCTCCGCAACTCTCAGGACAGGTCTGGAAAAACTTTCGAGCTGATCGTTGGGAGACAGCAGTAGGTCCGGAGTTTGTTCGTCATGTCATTTTAATCGTAGCGAAACAACAAGAAGCAAGCTCGTGCGAAGGAAGGGCACGAGTCGAGTCAAAGCTCGCATCTTCCTTCCCTCTCTCTCTCTCCTCCCAGAGCCCACGATCTCTACAGCATCAGCCCCGCGTCTCTATATCCGCTGCAACTCGAAAAACTTCTCTCCGCAAACCTTCACCCCCGCAAACAAGAATCAGCTTTCGCCGTCGCCATCTTCCAATCTCCTCTCAGTAGAAATTCCCACTGACCTTACACTTCCCACCCGTCGCCTGTTTCATAGCGCAACCATTGCACAAACTCGGGTGTCGGCAGGTGGGCGATTGGTACGAGATCGGGGAGGAGGAGCAGTTGAGGCAGGACGTTGGAGGAGAGGAGGGAGAGGGAGCAGGGGAGGACGAAGCGGCTGGAGAAGGAGCTGGGTGGGAGGCAGAGGGTTCTTCGAAATGGAGGGTCATAGAATGGGCTGATGCTGAGATATAAATTTGAGTGAGTGAGTGAGGGTTGAGAGGCCGAAGGAGAAAAGGAAGAAGGAAGTCGTTTGGTTTCGGATCGAGTCGAAGCTCACCCTTCTGTCTCCTTCCTCCCCGCCTCTTTTCCCTTTCTCCGCACGAGAAAAAATGTTTCATCGCTCACCGGCTCACTCGCGCTAGAAAACGCTCACTTCGTCTTGTCGCCATTTTTTTTTATAGAAAGCATCTTCGTCATGATCAGGGCCCTCCACTTTCACCCATCTCTCCTCCTCCCTTCTTTTTCTCTCTTCTCTCCCAACCCCCATCCCACCCACCACCCACGAACTCAACTCTACAATCAGCATGTCCTCCTCCTCCTCCTCTCCATCGATCTTCATCCTCGGAGCTACCGGTTCGTGCTCTCCCTCGCTTCTCTCAGAGATCGAACGAACGAAGCTCACCTCCTTCGTTTTGTTTTGTTCTTAGGCTACATCGGCGGTACCGTCCTCAGCGACGTTCTCAAGGCTTACCCTGAGAGCAAGGTCACCGTTCAGTACAGGCAGGACGCTCATAAGGAGGTTTTGGAGAAGTTCTCGAAGCAGATCGAGCCGGTGAAAGGTGAGTCGAGCGAGAGAAGGGAGGAGAAAGCGAGAGAGATGGGGGAGGGGAGGAGCAGGAGCAGATTTTTTCTGCTCGTTTTCGCTGGTATTGGAAGAGGAAGGACGAGCTCGAGCTGAGATCAGCTCCGACTCTTGAAGTAGCGTGGTAGACGAAGCAGCAACGACTCGAGACAGTCGCTCTAAATCTCACGCTGACCCACCCTCCCCTCCCTCCCCTCCTCACCTGTAGCTTCCCTCTCAGACGCCTCCCTCCTCACCACCCTCGCCGCCCAAGCCGACGTCGTTATCAACTGCGCAGACTGCGACGATCTCGTCTCCACCTCGGCTCTCATCCAAGGACTCGAGCAAGCCGCTGAAGGTCGAATCGCAAACAAGCAGTCCAAGGCCGTTTACCTTCACACCAGTGGGACCGGAGAGTTGTGCGATCCCAACGTCCCTTTGGGAGAGTTGGACGAGACGGTTTACGATGATTTGAATTTGGAGCAGATTGTTGCTAGTGAGTGGCGAGTGACTTCGTTGGTTCTGCTCGTTGAGCTCGAGCTGATTCGAGATTTTCTCTTTGTTTTTCCATCGTTGGTTTCAAAAGTGCCTGAGTCGAGGGATCATAGGGTTGTTACGAACAAGTGAGTTTGGGGTCTTGTTTTGGGCTGGGGGTAGGAGAGAGACGAGAAGTGGGACGAGCGAGATGAAGCGAGACGCGTTGAGCTCGAGCTGACCTCCTCTTTTTTTTCTTTTCTCTTTGTCTCTCTTCCTCGCTACCGCAGGGTCATCGAAGCTTTCGAGCGAGGTCACTTCCTCGGCTACGTCATCTTGCCTTCGACTATCTACGGACCCGTGAGTTGCCCTTTTTCGTTCTTTGTCCCTCTCGCTCTCTCTCTCTCTCTCTCCTTTCTCTCCCCTCCTTCCCGAACAATCTCTCTCTTTCCACAACGAGCTCTCAAACCTGATCTTCTTCCTCCTCCGTCTCTCCCTCTCTCAGGGAACGGGTCCTCTGAACCGCCTGTCCCAACAAATCCCCAACGTCATCAACTACGCCCTCACCACCGGTCGAGCGACCTACGTCTCCCCCGGTCTCAACATCTGGTCCAACGTCCACATCCGATCCCTCTCCCAGCTCTACACCTCCCTCCTCTCCCTCCTCCTCTCCCCCTCTGCCCCTCCCCCTCCCCAAACGGGACACGGCTTCGAACACTACGTCCTCGCTACCTCGACGGCTGCGCAGGGGACGCACAGCTGGAAGAAGATCGCTGAGACGGTCGGGGATTATCTCAAGGAGATGGGAGAGTTGAAGGAAGGCGGAGCGGTGGGGAAAGAGGGAGCGAAGGTGACGGGGACGAACTCGGTCGGGTTGAGTGGGAGGGCGAAGCAGTTGGTCGGGTGGGAGGATACGGAGAGCGTTTGGGACTGGTTGAGGGCGGATACGGAGGATACCGTCAGGAAGTTCAAGGAGGGGAAAGGGGGGTTGAAGACGAACTGGGGGAACTAGAGGGAGGTGAGGTTTTGAGACCTGTTTCGGCCTAGCCTAGGCTTCTTGTTCGCTTTTGGTTTGCTTTCTATCGATCTTGATAGGTTCCTGTTTTCATCTTGACCTGCGAAGAAGTCTTGGGAAAGAAGAGCGAGAGTCGAGCCTACGAGCGAGGGACGCGTCGTCGGTTCGGTCGGTCGTTTCCTCTCCTTCGCTTCCCCGTTCGTGAGTTTGCAGCTCTTCAACTATCAGGATCCATGAACGCCTAGCTGCTGAATCATTGCCCAAGAAAGCGAACAGAAGTCTAAATGAACCTGCCTGAAAGAACGAGAGGCTGAATCACCATCGCGTCGTTGGGCTGAACCGGACCTTCCTCCTTCAATTTTTTTTCCCGTCTTTTGATTCGACAGCAGATCTTTCAACAACCATCCGGCGACTCTTATATCTTCTAGCAACTCCCATAGACCTTTCTTCATCACAAAGCAATCCTTCCGCTTCGAGCGTAGCCGCCTCGGTCTCAGCAGAGAAAGAGCGTCACCGACTGGCAGCTCCCTCTCCCTCTCCCTCTCCCTCTCTTCTCTCCCCCCAACTACAATCCTACCTCCAACCTCACCAAATTCTCCCCCAAACAACATGTCCATCCCTCCAACCCAATCCACCTGGCTCCAGGTCGCAAAGGGGAAGCCCGAGGAAGTCTTGAAGTTCTCGACGGATGCGCCAGTTCCCAAGGCTGGGAAGGGAGAGGTTCTCGTCAAGATTTCTCACGCTGCTTTGAACCCTGTTGGGTGAGTTTTTGGATTCTAGGATGAGGGATTGATAGTGGGATGAATGGAGTGGGAAGAGAACGTTGGACGGGAGGGAGGAGCAGGAGAAGTTGGAGAGTTCGGAGAGAAGGGAAGGACAACTCGATTGATCCCTTCCCGCTCGAAGTCATGGTCTTCTCCTATGATCCTCGAAGCTGACTTCCCTTGGGTTTCTTCCTCTATCAGCTCCAAGATGATGCCCATGCTTCCTTCGTTCATGCGAAAGCTCCCAGGTCCGTAGAGAAGGTATCAACTGCCCGAGCGTCCAAACCTTCGAGCTCACCTCGTTCCTCCCTCTTTTTGGCTTCCTTCTCTTCCAGCCGTCCCCGAATCGGATCTCTCTGGAACCGTCGTCGATGCGAGCGATTCCACGAGGTTCAAGAATGGAGATCTCGTCTTTGGAATCATCCCTGCAGAGCTCGGATTCAAGACGGGAAGAGGAACGATCTGCCAGTACGCTGTTCTCAAGGTGTGTCGTCTTCCCTTCTTTCATGATCTGTACTTTCGACAAGAGCGTCGATTGATGGCGTGGGATTAGGGGTTAGCTCGAGATCTTTGAAGGTGGAATGGCTGACCTCGTTCTCACATCTTTCTTTGGACGCAAAAAGGACGAGCATCTCGTTCTCAAACCTTCCGTCCTTTCCTTCGAACAAGCTGCTGGTATCTCTCTCGCCGGAGCTACAGCGCATCAGGCTTTGACTCAGAAGGGAGAACTCAAGGCCGGAGAGCGAGTGTTCATCAACGGTTCGTCCCTTTCTTCCCTCGAACTTTCGCTGCGACGCGTCCGAGTGTTTCCCTCGCTGATTCCTCGTCGTTTCCTTTCTGCTTCGCTCATCAGGAGGAGGGTCCTCCGTCGGACGGTTCGCCATCCAGATCGCTAAGGCTCTCGGTGCCTACGTTGTCGTTTCCTGCTCGTCCTCCTCGCGTCAGGCTTGCCTCGCCCTCGGGGCTGATGAGGTTCGTCCTCCTCCCTCTCCCCCTCTCGCAGCGAACCTCTCCCTCCATAGAAGTCCGAACTGACATCTTTATCGACTCTTCTCTTTTCAGACCGTCGACTACACTACCTCCCCTCTCGAATCCCAACTCTCCAACTCCTACTCCCTCGCCTCCTCCCTCGGCTTCAACCTCATCTTCGACACCATCGGCTCCCAACCTCTCTACTTGTCCTCGGCCAACTACCTCCTCCCCAACCGCAAGTACGTCGTCATCGGAGTGGAATCCCCCAAGGGTCTCGTCTCCACCGGCAAGCTTCTCTCCGACTTTGGGATGAACCTCCTCCGACCGACCTGGTTGAACGGAACTCCCAGGGAGTGGGTCTTCTTCCTGACGGATGTCAAGACGAGTTACTTGGAGGACTTGGCTAGGTGGGCTGCAGAGGGTGAGTCGATTCCTTCAGTTTGCTGTGGAGGAGACGAGTAACAAGACGCGATGAACTGACTGCCGCTCGTTTCCCTCTCTCTCTCTCCTGCAGGCAAGTTTACTTGCTCGGTAGACTCCGTTCACGAGTGGGATCAGGAGGGAGTGTTTGCTGCTTACGCCAGACTTGCTACCAACAAGGCCCAGGGGAAGGTCGTGATTCGAATCGGAGCTTGAACGCGTCGTTGTTAGTTAGAGTGTTTCGCTCGTTCTATCATCGCTCAAGTTTGCTTCGCTTCTCTCTCTTGAATATTAATATGTAGGTTTGTTACCCCTGGATGGCCGAAACACTGTCTCGAAGCCTTGCTCTCTACCTGGAGATGGACAAGGAGAAAAGAGAGCGAAAGTCAGAGCGGAAAGTCGAGAGGACGACAATTTTCCTTCGGTCGCATGATTGGACCTAGTCGTATGACCCCTCCCGAGAAAAAGCACGTCAGAACATGCTTGCCTATCTCTACCTGATCTACTCTGAAATCTGGCGTCAAAAACCTTCCGAGAGACCGGAGGCGCGACGCGCTCCCTTCACCGAGCCGTCAGACCTGAGCCCTTCTCTCCCATGAGACTTTTCGATCTTCGCAGACTGAAGGAGTTAGTTTCAGTTATGCCTTTTCGCCTTCGAGATTATCTGAGGTAAGGATGCGATTAAAAAATCGAATCTTCGCCCCCTCCCCTCATTTTGAGGAGTTTGAGCTCGAGCCTTCCTTCCTTCCTCTCCTCCCTCCCCCACCCACCACCCCTCCAACCCACTTCTCAAGATGTCCACTCCCGCCGAGACTCCCAAGGAGGCCTCTCCCATCTCTACCACAACCACAGCCGACGGATGGATCGAGGAAGCTCCTTCGACGCCCTCCACCACCCCCGCCCCTCCTGCAGTCTCAGCGACCTCGCCAGCTCCAGCTTCGCCGACAGCAACCGCTACAGTCGACCGAGGTATCAGCTCGTTAGCTTTGAGAATTGGAGGATTGTCGACCGATGCGGAGGAGGTGGAGGAGAAGAAGCCTGAAGTAGAGGTCAAGGCTGCTGAGGGTGAGTCGAGAGCAAACGAGGGGAGGAGAGGGAGGAAGGAGGTCGAGGTCGAGCGAGCTGCTGAGCTGATCCCCCTCTTCTTTCTCGTCTCGCTCGCTCTCTTTCAGCGGAGAACATCACTCCCAACTCCTACCAGGTCTCAGTGAGTTCGAATCGAGCTCGAGAATGGCAGACGGACGAGTCGAGAGAGCCCTCCTTCGCTCGACTTCCACGAGCTCACCTTTCCTTTCCTTCCTTTCGTCTCCTTCTCTCCTCAGGTCACCCTCGCCGATCAACAAGCCGATCCCAACTCTCCTCTCTTCAGTATCAAGAACTTCGAGGACCTCGGTCTGTGAGTTCATCTCTACGTTCTCAGCTTTCACGAGCCTACTCCTTCGCAAACAACGAAGTCGAGCTCACCGTTGTCCTTCCCTCTCCCTCGTTTTCTCTTCGACGTCCAGGCACCCCGATCTTCTGAAGGGAATCTACGCCATGAAGTTCCAGAAGCCTAGTAAAATCCAGGAGCGAGCTCTGCCTCTGCTGCTCCAGAACCCGTGAGTCGTTTGTCCTCCTTTTGATCGCTCCTTCCCTCGCAACGTGAGCTCGAGCTCGAGCGAGGGCTGAACTTCTTCCTTTCCTTCCTGCTGCTTCAGACCTCGGAACATGATCGGTCAATCTCAGTCTGGAACTGGAAAGACTGCCGCCTTTACGCTTACGATGCTCAGTCGGATAGATTTCTCGAGGAACACGACTCAGGTGCGTGCCTTTTCCTTCCCGTCTCCCTCCCTCCCTCGCGTCGTGATGTCCAGCTCGTCTTTCTCCCCGACACGAGCCAACTGACCTTCAACACCTTCTCTCTCTGCTTACCTCTTCCTCTCAGGCCATCTGTCTTGCTCCTTCTCGAGAGCTGGCTCGTCAAATCGAGGAGGTCATTCGAACGATGGGACAGTTCACTCCCGTCCAGGTCTTCCTCGGTGTCAAGGACTCGTTCGACCGTCACTCGGCTCCCATCACCGCTCACGTCGTCGTTGGTACTCCTGGAACGCTCATGGACATGATCGTCAAGAAGAAGCTCGATCCTCGGGACGTCAAGGTGTTCGTTCTCGATGAGGCCGACAACATGTTGGATCAGCAGAGTCTGGGAGAACAGACCCTCAGGGTCAAGAAGTGAGTCGAAGTATCGAACGCTTCATGCTCGTACGATCTGCCCTAGCTGACCATCTTCTCTTCGATTCTCTCGCTCGTTCAGCATGCTTCCCAAAACCGTTCAACTCATCCTCTTCTCCGCCACCTTCCCCGATCAAGTTCGAAACTTCGCCGTCAAGTTCGCTCCCACGGCCAACGAGATCAAGCTCAAGCAGGAGGAGCTCTCCGTCGACGGTATCAAGCAGTTCTACATGGACTGCAAGGACGAAGAGGCGAAGTACGACGTTCTCGTCGAGCTTTACAGTCTGTTGACGATTGGTCAATCCATCATCTTCTGCAAGGTTCGTTCACCCTCTCTTCTGACTCTAGACCTATCTCCAACGAGCGAGACCAAGAACTGACCTCTAGCTCTCGTTCTCTTCGTTTCGTCGCGTCCTTCGTTCAGCGTCGAGACACCGCCGACCTCATCGCTCGTCGGATGCTCGCCGAAGGCCACCAAGTCGCTTCCCTCCACGGACAGCAGGATTCAGGAGCTCGAGATGCTACCATCGATGGATTCCGAGACGGGAAGACCAAGGTCCTCATCACCACCAACGTTATCGCTCGAGGAATCGACATCCAGCAGGTCAACATGGTCGTCAACTACGACATGCCTCTCACGGGGAACGGACTGCCTGACGTCGAGACTTACCTTCATCGAGTTGGTCAGTACCCAAGCCTACTGCTTTCTCTCTCCCAAAGATTCAAACTTACGCGTTGGTTGTCGTTGCAAACAGGTCGAACTGGACGATTCGGTCGAAAGGGAGTCGCCATCGCTTTCGTTCACGACAAGCGATCCTGGGAGGAGATGCACGCGATTGAGGTGGCTCTGGGAAGGGAGATTGTCAGGGTTGAGACGGGAGACTTTGACGTGATGGAGAAGGTGAGATTTTCGTGGTCAACGAACGCGACGCAACCGGTCACTCTTGACTCGAACGCGTCTAACGAAACTGACTCGACCCGTTTTCTCTCTCTCTCTCTCCCTCTCTCTCTCGACAGACGATCAAAACCGCTCTCAAAGCGTGAAGGAGCTGCTCCTCGATAGAACGATAATAATGCCCGAAACCCTTTTGTTTACACGAAGAAGTGAGAGGAGACGGAACGGAGAAAGAGGAAAGTGGAGGAGGAGGAGGAGTCCGAGAGCAGCCCGAGCTTCTCTGCCTCAAGGGGGCCTTCTTTCCAACGGGTTCTCGAGAACGAACCGTCTGAAAATTTGTCTGTTTCTCTGCACCCTCGTGTAGATTCGACTTCCGAGCAGCTCCTCCTCCTCCCAAAAAAAAAATCTTCCAGCAAGAAACGGGTCATTGTGGAGAGAGGGGAAATCGGAGGCTGATGGATCTCAGGTTTCCGATCGGGCACTTGAGAAATCGGGAGAGGTGGGCTGGATCCGGATGCGCTTCACCCCTTTCCTTTCCTTTCCTTTCCTTCCCTCTGTGAGAAATCTTTCAGAGAGCAAAGCAAAGAGGGGTCGATACGATGCGAATCCCTTTCTCTCACCTCGCGAGGGTTCTAAAAGATGATGTGAAACTTTTTCTTAACGCCCCGGTCAAAAAACCAAACAGGCCTTTGAAAGGAGAGAGGAGGAAGGAGGGGGGAAGCTGACAAGCAGTTCACTGAATCAGCTTATGTACCTCCAGTTTCAATCCTTCCCTTCCCACGATTCCCCTCCCAACCACGACAACCCGACTTCTCTCTTTCCAGAACTTACCCCCTCCCTTCGCCCTTCTCTCTATCTCTCCTCTCCTCTCACTCCAATGTCCCTGACCTACCAAGTGAGTCGAACAACAAAACTTGACTCTCGAGACTCGCGAGCTCACCGAAAGCTTACGTCCTCCCTTCCTTCCTTCCCGTTCCTTTCCTTTCCTTCAGCCCTCCTCCTCCTCTTCTTCGCACTCGCCCTACCAACGATCCTCGCCTTCTTCCCCTTCGAGCTACTCGCCCTACATCTCCTCTCCTGAATCGAGTCTGGAGGATGGAAGCTGGATTGATTACAAGGTACGTCATGTTTTTTTCTTCTCTTTTCTCTTTCCTCTTTCCTCTTCCCTGTTCTTTTCCTTTTTCAGTCCAGTCTCGTCGCAATCTCATCCTCACTCCTCTCTTTGGAACCGGAAAATCTGACCATCATCTCTTTCTTGTTTCGTCCCTCTTCTTGTTACCCAGTCCTCCTCGCCCTCCTCCTCCTCGAGCTCCTCGCAATCTTGCCCTTCTTCCTCCCCCAACTCGGACATCTCCCCTTTGATCCTCCTCTACCCAACCCTCCCTCTCATCATCCTCCTCGGATCCCTCGCAGGCGCGTTCGCGTGACTTTCGTGATGGGATCTCAAGAGGGTTCGAGGAGGTGGAGGTCGAATCGGTCGTGCGTTGGACCTTCCTCTACCTTCCGTTTTTTCTGCTCTCTCCCTCTCCCTGTGTTTTGTTTTTGCTTTGACTGTATTACTTGCCTCTCTCCTTCTTAATCTTATCTACCTACCGTTCTTAATTCTGCTTTACTTACTTAACGATCTTGATGCCCTGCCTGTGTCCCTTCTCTTCTTCTCTCGTCAGCTCTCTCTCCCGCACACAGGCGCCCGTCTAGCTTCCTTTCTTCTTTCTTTTGAGAGGGTCAAGGCGAAGAAAGAAAAAGCAAAAAGGTTCATCGTTCCAAATCAGACTATGTAGAGTGCGTGCGTGTAGAGAAGGTCGGAGAAGCGTTTATGTGTAGAACTTTCGGTTCTGGAAAGGGGAAGGGGAAGAGGGAGGGAAGAGAGTTCGAAGAAGAGGTGTTGGGTTAGTGAGTTTTTTTCCGAGTGGGTTGGGATGAAGAAGGGAAGAGAGAGGAGAAACGAACCTCGTTGGGACCGAAGAGATCTGCTCGGATCTCGGGGAGCATCTGCGAAGAGGAGGGAGGGAAAGGGGAAAGGGGAAGGAGGAAGAAGGTGGTGAGCTCGACGCGTTTCGGATTAGGGCGAAGGTTGGGTTTTTGAAAGACGATGGTTTGGAGATGATGGTTTCGACAGATTTCGGGGAGATAGAAACAGGGGATCTCATCTGTCTGGGAGGTATTGCTCCTCCCAGTCAAAAGGGTCTCGTCTCTCACACAGAGCTCCTCCTTCGCGTCTCCTCCCTCCTCGTCTCCTCCCTCGTCTCCCTCGTCTCCCTCCCACCCTCTCCCACTGCCCAAAGCTCGGACGAAGCAAAAAGCAAACTCACCTTATCCTCCAACAACCCCAACCTCTCATCCAGAGTGTTGTTCACCTTCACCCTCCCACCCGCTCCGGCCAACTTGGCTCCTCCAGCCGAATCCGCGGGGAGGTCCTCGCTCTCGTCGATGGTCACGACCACGGTCCTTCCAGAGATCTCGTTGTACTGCTTGGCGGCGGCCTCTCCGGCTTTCGTAGCGAGCTTTCGGTCGGACGCTCGGACGGTGAGGGTTGCGGAGGGGGAGAGGAGGATGAGGAGACCCTGGTTGAGAGGTGAGGAGGAGAGAGGAGGAGAGAGCGAGAGAGGGAAAGAGGGAGAGGGAGAGGAGGTCAGCGTTTGAGTTCTTCAAACGAAAAGATCAAGGAGACAGCGAGAAGGCGGCTCGAGTGGAAGGCAGTGGTGAGGTCGTCGGAGGAAGGCAGAAGGAAGATCGAGTCGTCGAAGAAGGGAACGGAAGAGAGGAGGGAGGGAAGAAGACGAACCTGGAGGATCAAGAGCTCCATCAACTTGGAGTACTTGGACTGATCCTTAGCGAGGTCGAGAACACCCTTTCGGGCCTCCTCGAAGAGATCAGAGAGGAGCTGCTCTCGTTCTCGGAGGATCTTCAGTCGGGAGGTGTTGAGGATGGTGGATTGGGCACTGGAGTCGAGAGGAGTCGGTTCGAGGAGGAGGTAGAAGATGAGCGATGGTTTGGATGTGGCGATTCGATAGGTCAAGTGGGGAGCGGATGGAAGGAGGGTGTGGTGAGCAGGAAGGCGAGAGGGTAAGGCAGGGAGGGAGAGAGAGAAGGGAGAGGAGAGGGAGGGTCGTCAGTCAGGGGCTCGTCGTCGAAGAGGAAAGCGAGGAGACGAAGAAAGCAGAGCCGTCTCGGAGGAGGTGGCGATGAAGGACGCGGGAAGACGAAAACGTACATCTTGAGACCGATCTCAGCCTGCTTGTGCTTCTTCTCGTACATGGCGTCGATGTTGAGCGACTCCTGACGAACGATCTTGGCCTGATGGGAGATGAAAGAAGAGAAAGCGAAGGCCAGTCAGCTTCTGCTTGCTCGCACAAAATCAGAGAGATAGAGAGGCGTGAGAAGTCGGTGAAGTGGGCGATTTAGAATGAGGCGAGGATGAGGGAGAGGGAGGAGGGAAGGGAGGGAAGGAAGGGATCTGAGCTCGCAAGGATCGACGAGCACCGTTCCTTTTCCCCTTCGACTTCTTTAACCACTTTGCCAGAGGCTTCAGCGGACAGCGAATGAACTGGTGGAGACGTTGCGAGTAGGGAGTGGCCATGAAGGGGGTATTGCAGAGGTTGGACGAAGCGAGACCCCTCCTCTGAGCTCGCTCCCACAGCCGCCGTTGCTCCAGTCGAGTCTCCACCTCTCCCTCACCACTCCAGCAACTCCAAAAAGACGTGGAGGATATCTCCACCCACTCTCCGAGCTACGCTGAGTCCAAACCACCCTCTTGTAGAGCTGCAGAGGGTCTAAAAGGAAGCCAAGGGGGTTCCTTCCTTCGATCCATCTCGCCAACGTTCCTACGGCCCTCTCCGTCCTCGATTGAGCTCCTACAGCTTGGGGTCGCTTGGGCGTGTTCGGAAGACGCAGACCATCTCAAGCATCTCTAAAAGAGACTCGAACAGGCAGAACGAAGAGGAAGAAGGAAGGCAAGAATGTGACGTACCTTTTCGATAGCGAACTCCTCGTCCGCCTTGACCTGGATCTCCCTAGCCTTCTCTCGAGCCTCTTGCGAAATGAAGGCAACCTGAACGTCCCCGTAGCCATAATTGAGAGTGAGAGTGAAGAGCGGGAGCGTGAAGGAGAGTTGAAGGGGGGAAAGAAGGGAGGAAAGAAGAGAAGGGAAGGGAAGGTCGGCGATGAGCGGAGGGTTCAAACGAAGGGAACGAAAGAAGCAAGAGAAGTATAGATACTGACCATCTTCTTCATCTCGTTCTCGACTTCTTCGTCGTTCAGTGGGCGGGGGTTGGACATGCTGTAGGTTTGAAAAGGGAAGGGGGAGGAAGGGAAGGAAAGGGGAGGGGAGATGTGGTTTGAGGAGAGGGTCGAGAAAGGGATTCGAAGGAGGGGTTAACCGTTTTCGAAGGTGATTAGGATTTTTGGCACTCTCGTTTTGGGATGCTCGCTGTTACCAGAGTACGTGCTGATCCTCCCCAAACCCTTCTGAGGTATTTTATCGTTGTCAAGGTCCTTCGAAGCGTCGTCAAGCGACTCGAAAAGAAGAAGGAAGGAGAGACGCGCCTCTCTTGTTTTCATTCTCCAAACCTCGACCATCCTCTCTCCCTTCCCTTCTCCTTCCCGTCCCTCCTCCCCACCTCAAGACCCCAATATCACCCCCTTCCTCTTCTTCTCCGCAGCAGTTTCTACAGCTCGGGGCTAACTCAACAAACCACTCTCTCTTCCCTTCCAAGGATGGCCACTCCCGGTCGACCCTCCTCTCGCCCTGCTCTCGAAGGACCTCCCCCCGCCACTCCCATCACCGACTTCTCAGCCCTCGAAGGTCAGAAGGAGAACATCCAACCTTTATCTACCGGTCGATCCGCCCACGCTCTCTCTGCGATCTTTGCTCAACGTCCCAAACAGCAGGAGAAGGACCTCAAGGAAGCTCAGGCAAAGTTCGAACAGGAACTCGTCCTTTGCGAGGAGAGAAGGAAGTTGGAACTCGCCGGAGGAGCTGGGATGGGAGATGAGATGGAGAGTGATCCGTTGGATGTGTTCGAGAGGTCAGTTTCAGGTTGAAGGCAGAGCGGGAAGGGGGATGGGCTGAAGGAAGAGGGAAGGGAAAGGAAGAGCTGACCCTTTCTCCTCCTTCTTTCCTTCCTTTTTGCTCGTTCGTTTTCGGTATAGATACATCAAACACATCCGAGAAGTCGCTCCCTCGGGCTCCACCCAATCCTCCATCCTCATCCCTCTCCTCGAACGATGCACTCGTACCCTCCTCGCCGAAGGAGACCTCTGGGCTCAAGACGTTCGGTACATTCGCATCTGGATTCACTACTCTCGTTTGATCGATAGGAAGACGGAGGTCTTTGACTTCTTGGAGGCGAAGCAGATAGGAACGGATTGGGCCTTGCTCTACGAGGAGCATGCTGTAGTGTTGGAAGGGCTGGGAAGGTGTGTTTTTTTGGAAGAAGAAGGGGATTCCAGACGAGCGCAGAGCTGACCTTTGTTGTTTCCTTCCCTCTCTCATTCCTCCCTCTCCTTTCCTCTCCGTTCGCTTCGTTGCACCCCTTACAGACGCCCCGAAGCAGATGCAGCCTACCGCCTCGGAATCAACCGAAAAGCCAAACCTCTCGAACGACTCCTTCAACGATACAAAGCCTTCCAGGTCCGAATGCTCACTCCTGCCGCCCTCCCCGACCCTTCCTCCCTTCCCTCCACTTCCACGTCTTCGACTCGACCATCTCGCACTACTCTCAGTACCCTATCGACTACCGCTGCTGGAACTTCCCTCTCGACGGCTACTCCCAAGGCCAACAACGGGAAACGAGGTGGGCTGGCGATCTTCGTCGATGGAGAGGAGCCGGAGGAGGAGAAGAAGTGGGAAGGGGAGTTTGGAACGAGGGATGCGGTCAGGAAGGAGAACGAGAGGGAGGCTAGTAGCTTTGGGAAGGCGGAGGTGTTGCCTCAGGGACGAGGAGTCGTTCCCAGGACGCCGAAGTTGGAGGTGTTCCGAGACGAGGTGAGCTTCTCTTTCTTCCTTCTGCCTCTGCCCCTATCTGGCTGGCCCATGATTCTGTAGATCGACCCGCAGGCTGTTTTCGTGTAAATCCGCCTCGGAGGGTGCACGCTTGCTGACCTCTCTACCCCTCTGCTACTTCCCAGACCGCGTCGACCACTCCTTCCTCAGCCCACGCCGTCGAGGACGTCTTCACTCGATCCAACACTCTGTCCCAATGGGAGCTCATCGTGCAAGATCCTCTCGTCAACATGCGAGACCTCGTCATACCTCTTCGAACCCACTCTCACTCCCAATCCCAAGCCCTCTCCTCTTCCTCCTCGTCCTCTTCCGCTCACCCTCCTCAACCCTTCGGTACCTCGACCTCCCAACCTCCAGCGCAACCTCGGAAGAAGGCTAGCCGAGTTCCTCCTCCAGCGGAGAACCCGAATGGATTGGTCCAGCCTACCAAGTGGCAGGTCCCGGATTCGACGCCGCCCATTGCGAAGAACGGACAGCCTGAACTGAGGAGGTTCAAGTGGGATATGGTGTTCAGGAAAGGGAAGGAGTGGAGTTTCGAGGAATGCAGGGCTAGGAGTATCGGAATCGAGCTCGGTGGGAAAGATATCTGGGCGGGAATGGGTGAGTCGCGTCTTCGTTGGTTTCGGTTGCTTAGACTCGAGAGAGACGCGTCGAACTGACTCCGTTTCATCTCCTTTCTCTCTCCTCGTTTTCTTGTAGACACCGACCCTCCCTCGAAGAAGGTCCAAACCATCGGATCCTCGCCTATCTCCATCTTCCAGGACGCTCCTTCGTCCTCGTCTCCCATCGCTCCTCCTCAAACTCCCTCCATCTTCGCCAACTCCCCAGCCGCCGCCGCTCCTCAACCTACTCCCTCTCTTCCAACACCGAAAGCACCTTCTCCCCAAGAACACCAACCCGTCTTCGTCGCTCCCACGCCCAAATCTCTCGCCTCGTCCGTCTCCTCCAACCCAACTCCCTCCTCCGCTTCCACCTCTCTCACTCCGAAAGTCCCCTCCAACCCGACTCCCAAAGCTCGAACTCGTCCTTCCCCAACGGTCAACACCAAAGCCGCTCTAGCTGACGTCCTGGACATGTACAACGCCGGAGCGGGAGACGACTCGGACGAGGAGGACTCAGACGAATCGGATGAGGACGACGAGGAGGACTCCTTCATCCAAGGAAGCAACGGAAGCGTTCAAATGATGGCTCCGGAGCAAGGGTTCATCCCTCCTACCCCTACACCAGCTCAAGGAGCTATCCACGCCAGTCGACCTCCTCCTCTCTTCTCTCACCCTCCTTCGGCCCTCGCAGGTTCAACGATTCAAGAGGGAGACGACGTCTTCACCGATCAGAACACTCCTCCAGCAGCTCCTCGAACTATTCAGCAGCAGCCGTCGCCAGCACCCGTATTCAGGGACGAGAACGACGTCCCTTCGAGGACTCCAGGGGCAGCGACCAAGACCCCCGCTAGGACGCCGCTCTCGACGAGGAAACCCACCTTCGAGATCTTCTCCGACGAGCCCTCAGCACCACCGGCAGCTTCGTCGTCGACGTCGGTCTTCAGGGACGAGAACTCGGAGAACAAGAACGTCCCTGTCCGGGAGAGTTTCGCGACTCCCATGCCCGAGTCGAAGCAGCCTTTCCGACGAGGACTCGGAGTCGTCGCTCAGCACGTCACCGAGGAGGACGAGGAGGAGTACGATCATCAACAGCAGCAGGACGACGAGAGCGACGATGCCAGCTACCGATCGAACCGAGGAGTTTGGGACGGACGCGTCGGAGGGTTCGAGTTGATGACTCCCATCACCGAGAGGACGGGAGAGTACTCCCACGCTGGAGGGAGGTCGTCGATGGGTGGAATGACCGCCAGAAGCTCGATGGGAGCTAGTTCGATGGGTGGAAGGGTTGGGATCCTCGAGGAGGAAGAGGAAGACGAAGAGGGGGAGGAGGTTGGAGATCAGGCGTTCGTTGTCGACGACGAGGCAGAGGCAGAGGAGGTCGTCTCAGGAGAGGTGGCGAAGGACCTTCTCTTCCCCGGAGGAGGAGAACGAGTCGGTGGAGGAGACAGGTCGTTGAGGGAGGAGACGCCAGGATCCGAGTTCGATTCGTTCGATCGATCAGGAAACCACACTGGACCTTTCGCTCTCTCGGACGGATACACCATCGAGGGATTCACTGGAAACACCGGAAGGATGGACACGGTGCAGATCGTCGATCTCGATAGGACAGGATCCCTCAACGTTACGGAGGAAATCCCCGTCGCGTCGGAGAAGGAGGAAGAAGTCGTCGCTCCCTCGCCTCCCGTTCCAGCAGCACCCACGCCTTCCTCTCCTCCTCAAACATCCTCCCCGGCCACTCCCCAACCCTCCACTCCTCCTCCCGCTTCAGCCATCTCCTCTCAACTCTTCCAAACTCTCCAACCTCTCCCTCCAGCCGCTCTCCAATCTCCCGTTCGACCCTCCGTCGCCAAAGCCATCGCGTCCTCTCCCATCGTTCCGCGACCCAAGTTCTCGGGAGTTCCCAACCCTTGCAACCCCATGGATCCCGACATCATGAACTCGCTCATCGCCTCCCTCGATCCTCCTCTCGCTTCCCTTCCTGGATTCAAGGACCTCAGCTCGACGACCGTCAACCGACTCGACGGGCTTCAGAAGCTTGCCGCCAAGAAGGCTCGACGAGGGAGCACTGGAAGCAGCAAGAGTGGAGTTGGGAAGGACGAGACGATCTTCGGAGAGATCGATCTTGCTGGGGACATCTTCGAGGTGAAGGAGAAGATCGGAGAGGGAGGGTTCGGAGCCGTCTTCCTCGCAAAGGATCTCTCTGCTGCCGCCGCTGCTGCTGGAGATACCACTCGAGATGAAGACGACGACGACGATGAAGACGACGAAGAAGACGGACCCTCTCACCTCGTCGCTCTCAAGGTCGAGAAGCCCTCCGGAATCTGGGAAGGACTCGTCCTCGATCGAGTTCACAAACGACTTCAACCTCCCTCCCTTCGCTCCTCCATCATCTCCTCCAAAGGTCTCTACGCCTTCGCCGACGAATCCTATCTCGTTCTCTCGTACTCCTCCCAAGGAACCCTCCTCGATGCCGTCAACTCAGCAGCCAAACTCGGAATCGCCTCTCCAGCAGCCGTCACAGGAGGTCAAGGAGGAATGGACGAACTCGTTTGCTTCTTCTTCGCCGTCGAACTCCTCAAGGTCGTCGAAGCCCTTCATCGGGCCGAAATCATCCACGGAGATCTCAAGATCGACAACTGTCTCGTGAGGCTGGACGAGGTGCCTTCGAGCGTGAAGGGTGGGTGGACGAGTCAGTACGACGGAGAGGGAGGAGGAGGGTGGGCGTCGAAGGGAGTGAGGATGATTGATTTCGGGAAGAGCATCGACATGAGTCTGTACCCTGAGGGGCAGACCTTCGTGGCCGAGTGGGAGGTGGATCAGAGGGATTGTGTGGAGATGAGGGAGGCCAGGCCGTGGAGCTATCAGACGGATTACTTCGGGCTGGCGAGCGTGTTTTACTGCATGCTCTTCGGTGAGTCTCTCTTCCCTTTGTCTCTTTCTTTCCTTTGAGATTGAGCTGATGTTGTTCTTTCTCATCCCACAGGCAAGTACATCGAGACCACCGCCGCTCCTTCTCCACCTGGAGTCAACACCAAGCGATACAAGATCGCAACTCCTCTTAAACGCGTTCGTCTCCTTCTTTCCTTCTTCCCGTTGTCTTTCCCCTCTTTCGTTCGTCGAGCCTAATTCTTCCCTCTTCGCTTTCTTCGTGTAGTACTGGCAAACCGATCTCTGGACTCGTCTCTTCGACCTCCTCCTCAACCCTCGTCTCGCTTCGACTTCGAGCGAAGGAAACCTCCCCATCTGCGATGATCTCTCTACGATTCGGAAGGAGATGGCCCAGTGGGTGGCAGAGAAGTGCATGAAGGATGGGAAGAACTTGAGGAGCTTGTTGAAGAAGCTCGAGCTGGGGAGCATGTAGCTTCGTTCATTCGTTTCGTGGGTTCGTCTTAGGTCTTTCTTAGTCTTTTCTTTGCTCTTTTTTCGTCTTCTCTCTCCTTCGTGACGCCGTAGTCTTCTTCTGCAGTGTCTATTTGCCTCTTGATCTCTTCGTTCTAGCTTCTCTTCTGGAATCGTTTTTCCTTCATCGGGTTCTCATCTTCTTTCTTCTCTTTCTCTTCAGCTGTTGGTCAGAGCTGACAGTCGTAACGGAGGGGCAAGCAAAGTAGACTAGCGACGCAGCAAGATCAACGAAAGCAAACCGAGAAAAGGGAAACCGACGCGTCGTCAAGCTCCGGTTCGAACAACCTTACCCTTCGCCTTCCAAGTTCCCACTTCCCACCAAAGCATAAGCAGCGAAGACTTCTTCCTCGTCCCACTCGTGGATTGAATCGATGGTAACGGTAAGTTTTCCTGATCGATAAACAGAAAGGGCATCGAGTCAGCTTGAGCGTCAACTTTTAAGCCCGTTCAGATATTGAATTCGAGACGACTCACCTTCCTCAGCCCGTCTAGCAAAATCCTCCAAGTAATGAGTTTGGGTCGAGAGGTTTGTGTAGACCCACTTCCTGGGAGATCCTCCGACCCAGGTAGGTCTGAAGGCGTTGAGAGCGAACGACAAGAGGATGCTGGCCGTCGCGAGGGAGAAGAACGCTTTGTACCGACGGGCTCGACCGCTCTCTGCTGGATCCTCGAAAAGGGAAAATTGAACGGTATATAGAGAGAAAAACTAGTCGACCAGTTATCCTATTCCGAAGGTGCAGATCCAAAAGCAAGGTGAACGAGCGCAATTTTACCCTAGCCGCGACGCGTCTATTCCGTCTCTCAATCACTCGTCCCTCCCTCTCCAGCTCCCGTCGAGCTCCCTCTCCTTCTCCCCTTCTGACTCCCTCCTACCTTCACCCATAACCCAGTTCCCTTTATTCTCACTCCTCCTCCAGCGACCCCCAGTTTCTTCCTACCTCCTCCTCCCAGTCTTTGATCGCCTTCGTCTTCCCCTCCAGCAGAACTCTCCGAGCTCATCCTCCTTCGGATCTTCTTCCCAGCCATGCTGATACTCCTTTTCCACGTGCCAGAAAGTCCCAGAGCACTCGGACTCAGGCTTTGGGACCGTTCGGGCGTTTGGTCGTTTTGGACGATGGACGCGAAGTCGAGGAAGTTGGGACCTCCTGGGGTGAGAGGAGGAGAGGTTGAGCCTCCTGAGGTTGTTTGCTCGGAGTAGTATTTGGTATGAGGGCGAGAGGGAGGAAGGGAGAGGTTGAGAGAGATGACGTCTTCGGGAACTGAAAGAAACAAAAACGAGACGCGTCGAAGAACGAGTAAAAAAACAATCAGTTTCGTTCGAGCGACACTCGAGACCAGGAAAATCTCCGAAAAGAGAAGGAACCTACCATCGAGTCCACCAACGTTAAAACTCCTTCCAACGGAACCAAACGGCAACGATCTCTGCGATCTTCTCCTCGCCGCCTTCCGCTCCGGCTCCTCCTCCTCCCTCCTCTTCTCCTCCTCCCACTTCCTCCTTTCACCCTCCCAGATCTCCTTCTCCCTCCTCCACTCGGCCCTCTCCACTTCCCATCCCTCCTTGATCTTCTCCTGCTCGTGCTTCGCCTCCTTGACCTTCCTCTCCGCAACCTCCAGAGCTCGCCCGCTCAATCGAATCGCCTCCTCCATCATCTCCCTCCCAGCTCGATGCAAGATCGCACTGCTCTCCAACATTTTCACCGGATCCTCCTCTTCAGACTCCCTATTTCCAGAGGGAAGAGAGGAAGAGGAAGACGACGAGAGGAGACGTTTCCCGTGTTTGAGCATCTCGTTCGACGCGTAAGACAAGTCCTGAGCTCGCTGGTTGAGGGAAGAGGCGGTGGTGTGGAGGTTGGAGGCGTAGTTGGTGAGGAGAGCGGAGGCGAATAGGACTGAGGAAGGAGTGGTTCGAGTGGGGGTCGCTGAGGGGACGATGGTGGTTTCCGAGTTGGGAGCGGAGGCGGTCGGAGGAAGAGGAGGGAGGTCCCTGTCGATGGAGGCTTGACGAATATGAGCCTTGAGACGATCGCCTGAGGGAGGCGAGACGAGGAGGGCTGGGCGAGGAGGAGTTGAGACGTGTTCGGGAGGAGTGGACGCGCCGAGGACGGTTGGTGGACGACGAGGCTCCTCCGTCGCAGGAGAGCCGACGAGCCCTCCCGATCCTGCTCCATCGTGAGAATCGAGGATCCTCGACTCCCTCCCGTCTCCGTCTCCAGGAGGGGCGCTGGACGTCGCAGGAGGAAGAGCCGACATGGGAGACGACGCTCGAAGAAGATCGTCCTCCCGAACCTGAGCTGCGATAGCTTCGGCTGGGGACAATTTCCTCTTCAGTGGTTGAGCGACTCCGTCTTCTCGTAGCGATGGATCGTCGAGACTTGGTCGAGTGCTGGGAGGGAGGGGGAACTCAGGGACTTCGAGGCCGGGAGTGATTCCGTTCGCAGGCGACTCGTCTCTCGTTTTCTCCGGCGATCCTCCAGGCGATTTCGACGACGACGGATCCGACGTCGACTTGGAAGAGTAGAATATCGTCTCTTGTTTCTTCGAGCCGTCTCCTCCCTCCTCCGAAATCGCGTCTCCCGATCTTCCTCCTCCCGCCCTCCTCTCGTACGCGTCCTCCTCCTCTTCCTGCTCAGGCTCCTCTCTCATCCCCGTCATCCCTCCAAACACACTGCTAACCATCGTCTGCCTCCCTCCACCTCCAGCTTCCCATCCTGCTCCAGAAAACGTGCTCGAGCGACCCCCTTCGGACGAGTGGTGGGTGTTGGCGATGCTGCTTCCCGCGACGGAGTTCGAACGCGTCGAGGAGGAGAGAGTCATGCGAGAGGAGCGTTCCTCGGAGATGGTTGTGAGGTCGGACGAGCGTTGGTCGAAGTCTCGGGTTTGATTGGTCGAGTGCTGGTTCTGGAGGAGGGAGGGAAGAAGGACTGGAATGAAGTCTTGTTCGTCTTCGTCGTCGTCGTGAGAGGTCGTCGAGTCCGTCTCTCCGTCGTCTCCTGCCCCTCCCTCGGTCGGAGTATCGTCAGGGAAGCGTCTATGACGTCGTAGAGAGGACGAGTCCTGCTGCGAAGGAAATCTTGACGGTCTTGCTGGCTGCTCGACTTCCTCCTCCCCCTCCTCAAGAGGAGGGAACGCGTACGATCCCTCTTCTCCTCCTCCTCCTGCTCCTCCTGGGAGTGGAGAGTTCTGAAGCTGCGAGGCTGGCGAAAGAGGAGCGAGATCGAATCCATGGAACTCGTCTCGAGGCGAAGGCGTGGGAGTGGTTGCAGCGAATCGAGTTGAGAGAGGGGAAGAGGGGACCGACGTGTCTCGAGCGAGAGGAGGTCGGGAGTGGGATTTCTTCCGAGAGGAGAAGGAAGGAGGACCTCGAATGGTATGCTCGTCGAGAGAGCCTGTTCTTGAGTGAAGGGACGAAGTTGAGTTCTGCTAAGGGAGAGAGAGAGAGAGGAAAAAACAAACAACCAAACATGAAGAGACGGATAAAAGGGAAAGCGTTAGCTCGGTTCTTTTGCTCTGTTGCTGCAAGATTTTCGCAGGTGAGAGAGAGTTGAGAAGGAAGGAAAGAGAAGGAAGAACTGACCCTATCCCAATCTGCCCACACTCCAGCTTCCCTCCCTCTCGAGGTCAAAGCTGATCCTGATCCACTTCGCTCGAGCTCTTCACTCCTCCTCCTCTCCCTTTGGACGACGACTCCCTCTGCTCGCTCTGCTTCCCTCCCTACTTCCGCTTGGAATCGCTCTCGAAGGGACGGAGGAGGAAGGAGGTCATCGTCCAATTCGTTCTCTGTTGCCGTTGGAGGAGGAGGAGGAGTTGAGGAAACAGGGAGAGTTGAATTCGGAGGATGAACAGGTTCGGACGATCCTCGACTTGAACGCGATCTGAAGCGCGCATACATTTTGACGAGGAGGATGGAGGTTGGAAGGAAGGAAGCATGGAGGGACGGAGAGGTGAGGAAAGGAGGCTCCTAGGGGTCGAAACGAGCGTCATGGTCTATAGGAGAGAATCAGGGGAGGGCGGAGCTACAGAGAGGAAGAAAGGGAGGGAGGGAGGAGGAACTTAAGTTATTCGATCATTTTTCTCATCGATCAAAAACGGTTTGACATCTTATCTTTGATATCTCGAGGCAGACTCCTCAAGAGGGATGTTCTGAGAAGGTATAGAAGAGAAGGAAAAGTTTTGCTAGAGACCCGAGTCAAGGCCTGAGGCTTTCCTGAGGGAAAAAAGACCTGAGACCCCCTCCTCTGCTCTCAACACCCACCCCGATCAGCCTCAATCCTCGATCCTTCGTTCTGTGAAGATGGGATCAACATCCCCACCCCCTCCTCCTCCTCCTCGTCCTTCCCTTCTCCCTAAACAAGAAGCAGCCACTACGCCTTCACCACCTCTCGGTCGTCCTGCTGAGCGAGAGTCTCTTCCTCCTTCCCATCCTCCTTCCCCTCGTCCTCCACCAAACATCCCTCCTCACTCGCGTTCTTCAAGTTCGAGCTCAAGGGACGCAGACAAGCCCGATCTCTCAGCCGTAGGAAGAGTTCTAGGAGCAGGAGAGGAGGACCACATCCCTAAACTAGGCAAAGTTCGATGCTGTAAGTCCTTCCTTCCCCTCTCTTCTCTCGGAGAAGGCGCGACGTCGAGAAGACCATCCCCAGGGCTGGACCTTGCTCTCTCTCTTCTTCTCGACCTTCGAGCTCAACTTTCGCTGCTCCTTGAGCTGACTCTCTTCTCCTCTCCTTCCTTCTCTCTCTCTCTTCCTGCTCTCCTTATCGTTCGACAGACTGGTGAGCTATTCTTTTCTCTCGCTCTGTTCCTCCCTTCGAGACATCCGACAACTCATCCCCATCCTTCGTTTACCTCCCTTTCTCCTCCTCAGGTCTCTCCTCACCTCCGATCTCGAGTTCCTTTACCTCGACCCTGTCCTCCAGCACCACATGGGAGCTCAGCATCACTCCATGCTCGGAACCTCGCTCTTCAGCTACCTCCATCGTTCGTGCCTTTCTCCTCCTTCCTCTCCTCACCTCGACCTCAACCTTTCAGCCCCCGTTTCTCAAACTTCTCCTTCTTCGCGCGTCCTGACTTCTCCCCTTCTTTCTGTTTCGTTCACACCACTCCCTCTCGCCCACCCACAGCTGAGGAACTCGAACAAGCGAAAACAGATCTCAAGGGAATCGTAGACAGTGGGACCTTGTTCGGCAGCGTCACCAGGTTAGTTGGAGTGCTCGTTTTCGTCCTCCTCCCTCCGATGGAAAGAACGTTGGAGCTGATTCCCTTTCTTTCTTCTCACGTACTACAGGGTTCGGTTCGCTCGTCTACCTAGGATTAGAGAGATTTTGGGCTGCCAGGATCCAGAGTTTGCAGCGTGAGTTTCGTTCTCTCCTCGTCCTCGTCGCCGTTCTTTGAAGACGAGGCTGCATCTGTGAGGTGGACGGTTGGGTCGCGAAGGGTCGCATCGAAGGCATTGTTGGAAGCGGAGACTGGGTTGGGGCTTTGAAGAAGAGAGCAAGGGGTTTTTTTACTAGAAAAAGACGGGTCGACGACGAAGCCCAATCAACAAACTCGAGTTCGAGGCATTCGCTGAAGCTGACTCTCCTCCTCTCTTTCGTTCGCCCTCGATTTTAAGCAGAGATGCAAATCTCTACATCGCAGACGACCACTACCTCGCTCTCGATCTCGTTCTCAACGCTGCTGGAGAAGGCTTGATCCTCGCCTTCTTCCACGCCATCGTCGGTCAGTCTTCCTCCCGTCTTTTTCGACGCGTCTTTCTTAGCACTCGAGTGCTGACCTCGATATCTTCGAACCTTACAGATAAAGATGAAGCTCAGGATAAGGACGAGAGCAAAAAGAGCGAGTGGACGAATTGGTGCGGAACGCCGTTCATCACGACCGACGTGAGTTCCCTTCGGCTCGAACTTCGAGCCCTTCTGTATTCGTCTCGAACCTCTTCCTGACCCATCTCACCTCACCTCTTCATCTCTTTTATCGTTCCTCGCTCAGATGGTCAAGCTTCTCTGGGATCAAGTCGATTCGGTTCCTCGAGCTAAACCTCCAGTTGCACCTGCCTTCCGTTCGTCGCGTCTTCTCCGTCCCCTTCCTTCCTTCACCGAACTCCTGCTTACTCGCCTCGCTTCCTTCCTTCGCCTATCGCTTCATCAGCTCCCTCTCGAGTCTTCCAAGTCCTCATGGCCAGTCCAGAACACGAGGTTCTTCTCTCTCATCCTCCACCTCGAGACCCAGGCTCGGATCGATCCATCTCTCCCTGCGACGGAGGCTACGCGGAGGAGGAGTTCCAGAAGCTTCTCCTGGAGATTTCTCTCAACCCTCAGGGGGGAAGTCAGTTCGCTGAGGTCAAGACAACTTGTACGAGGAGGTTCAGAGCGAAGCACACGCTCTTGACCGAGGGATGCTATCGAGTTATCGAGAGCGTCTTCATTCCTTACGGTCAGTCGCGTCGTTTCGTTTCGTCTCGTTTCCTTCGACTCGGTGCTGAAACTTTTCTGGTTCTTTATCTTCACAGGAACTCTCATCTTCGCCTGCTTCCAGACCATCAGCCAGCAGTTCCTCCCTCAAAACCAGCACCCTTCAGCAGGCCTCTCCCTCCGAGCTCCTTCCTACGTCGATCCATCTCTCAACAACATCCACCACCACCAACCTCAGCATCAGCTCCCTCCCGCCTTCCCTCAAGCTCCTCACCCAGGATGGCCCAACGGACCAGGCCCAGGAGGCCCTCCTCCCCACCACGCTCCTCATCCCGGAGCCTACCCGACTTGGGCCACCAACCCTCCTCCTCCAGCCCACAACCCTTACAACTCTCACCACCATCCTCCTCCGTCGAGCAGCTACGGTCCTCCGCCTCCTCACGCTTACGCTCATCCTCCTACCGCTCCTCCCACCGACGGATACACCCACGACCGTTACGAGTCGACGTCGCCGACGGGATCGAGGTCGGTCAGCCCTCCTTCGACGAAGAAGAGGAAGGGCCCAGATCCTTTGGCTCCCAGCGTTCCTCTCGTACGACCGAAGAAGAGTCAGAGAGGTGGGAGTGGAGGTGGAAGCTTGAGTGCTTCGGGAGTGCCGAAGGATCCGAGTCAGTTGAGGAACGGAGGGAAGCCGCCGAAGGGTGTTAAGGAGTGTGCGAGCTGTGGGTTGAAGGATAGTCCTGAGTGGAGGAAGGGAGAGAGTGGACAGAAGGATCTTTGCAACGCTGTGAGTTCATCTTTCTCTCCGATCTTCGACGACGAGTTTCGACGCGTTTCAAAAAGGGAGCGGGAGAGACGAAGCTGATCAGTCTCGTTCTTCTTCTACTACTTTTCTCTTCTCACAGTGCGGTCTTCGATTCGCTCGTCTCGTCGCCAAGCAGCAGGGCAAGATTCGATCTCGGAAGAAGAAGGGCAAGAATGGTCAGCCAGAATCCGACGAGGAAGAACCAGCCGCTCCCGCTGGAGACGCCGCCGCCGCTCCTCGAGTCAAGAAGAAGGCCAAAAAGTCCGAATCTGGCTCTGCCGCGGGCTCCAAGACGCCCAACTCCACTTCCAAGAAGAACGCTCCTCTCCCACCTCCTCCCATCTCGAACGGAGATGCCTCGTCGTCGCGTCGCTCCCCTCCTCCTCCAGGTCCTCCTTTGCACCTTCCTCCTCCTCCTCATCAAATGCACTCCCCTCCTCGACACCATGCTCATCCATCCTACGCTCAGAACGGACCTCCAGGCTACCCTCCTCACCCTTCTCAGCATCAACAACAACCTTACCATCCAGGTCCTCCCGCTCAACCTTACTACAAGCCCAACGGGAGCTACCCTCCTCCCCACCTTCAATCTCCTGCTCAACAACATCAACCTCACCCTCAGCACAACGGCTACCTTCCTCCTCACCAGCAGCACCCTCACCCAGGACCTCCCTATAGCCAGAACGGAGGAGGCTACTACCCTCCCGCTCCGCCTCAACATCAGTACCCTTCCTACAGTCCTGACGGCCCAGGTCACTACGGTCCTGTCGGAGGCTACCCTCCTCCGCCACCGCCTGCTCACTACGGGAACGGATCAGCCTACGGGTACGGAGGAGGTGGAGTTCCTGTGCCGAGAGGGTACGAGGAAGGGGAGAGGAGGGAGTAGAGTCATCGTGCTTTTGTTTTTCCTTCGTTCGTTCGTTTCTTCGTTCCTTTGTTTGTGTGTGCTCTTCTTTCTCTCTTTCTCCGTCGTGTTATAGTTGCTATCTACATCATCAACAAACCATCCAGCCTGCCTCGCTACTCTCTTGACACCATCCATCATCCTATCTATCGTCTCGTTCTCCTTCTTTCGCTCTTTCGTTCCTCGTTCTCGTCTTCGGTTCGTTTCTCTCTTTCGACGGGTTCGACTCGCTCGTTCGCCTTTTTTCGATGCTGCTCTTTTGCCTTTCTCGACTTCTATCTACGAGTTTCGTCGAGGGTGCGATATACTTGTCTGTTTGTCTTTGTGTTCGAGGGACAGATTAAGGAGAGGAGGCGACGCGTTGCGTTCGGACGACGAGGGTCTTGCTCAGCTACCTTGGGAGCATCTAGATCCGTCGATATGCCTCCGTCTTATCTCAGCCAAGCAGGGCGAGAGAGAGCAGTATCAGCCTCAGGAACGAAAGCACAAGAGAGAACCGGGAAGCTTGAGACTTGAGACGAATCTCTTGATTCCGACGCGAGACAAAGACCTTTGACTCTGCTCTGCTTCCTCCCTGAGCTTCTGCCGAACTCAACTCATGCTCAGGTCCATCCGACTCAGGTCCTATACCTCAGTCGATACACATCCCGTCAATTTTCTCACCAAAAAAACGCCTCGAAGGCTCGACCCAAAGCAGCCTAACGCAGCAGATGGAACGGAGAGCCTCTTGATCGAGATGATTTCAGGCTTCCAAAGCTTCCTCCAACCCCGTCTCACCTTAAGTCTTCCTTCCCTCCCTCCAACAGAAGATCAGGATGGTCTCCTCTTCGCCTTTGGTCAGAAATGTCTCCCTCCCTGCGAGATCTCAGCAGCAGCAGCTTCCGTCGTCGTCTCAGGAGGAGGAGGAGGAGCAAGGTCGAGCTCAACAACGAAACAACAACGACGACGAGAATACCCAGAAGAAGAGGACAACGCTGGAAAGAGCGAAGTCGGTGGATGCTAGCAAAGGGTTGGGTGTAGCTTTGGAGGGAGTTGTGAGTAGATTTTCATCGTTTCGGTCCTCCAAGGAAAGTCAGGAGGGAGGGAAGGAAGGCGACGAGGCGTCGAAGGGAGCAGAGATGCCCAACGAGAGGGCTGTCCTGCTCGCTTCCCTCGCACCAGAGATATCTATGCAGAGTCAAGGCATATACCCTCGACCCTCTTTCACTCCCATCTTTTGAATCACCCGTGAAAATCAGCTTCTCCCGACCGAAACTGACTCTTCTCTTCCCACCTCTCCTCCTGACCAAACACAGTCGCTCTCACCTTCCTCCCTTTCGACTCCCACCTCCCCTCGAGCATCCATCAGACCGCTCGCTCCTCCTCCTCGATCAAAAGCTCGTCCAGCACCTACTTCCACTCCTACGCCCTCGGTTCCGATCACTCCTTCGACGGAGGAATCTGCTTCCTTCCCTCCAACCGAATCCGAAACAACTGGCGCCTCGTCGAGTTCCTCCTCTTCCTCTTCCTTCCCTTCACTCGCTTCACCACCTCCCAAATCCATCAAAGGTCCTCCTTCGCCCATCCTCGTCTCCTCAGCATCCTCCTCAGGTGAATCTATGTCCAACGACTCCGGAGTCTTCCTCGTCAAGGCCGCCGAAGACGACGAGAAGGTCGAACTCGAAGTCGACGACCCTCTCAACCACGTCCCAACCCCAGCCTGGACGGTACCATCCCTTCCTTCCCCTTCCAACACCGTCTACTCTACTCCTACCACTCCTTCAGCAGTCTCCTCCCCTTCAACTTGGAAGTTCCCAACCGCCTCAGCAGCACCCGTCACTCCTCCCTCTCCCGCCGTCTCACACTTCACTCCCCTTTCTCCCGACCTCAACCCCGTTGGGCCTCTCCCTAAACGACGAGCTTCCTCGGGAATCTACACTCCGGCTTCGTTCCCTGGGCCGGCTGGAAGGAACTCCTCCGCTCCGAGTGCGAGAGATCAAGAGCTGGCGGCTCAAGCGACGCGGTCGAGCGTGGGCTACGGAGCGAGACGGAAGAGTTCTGGATTGGGTTTGGGTTTCGGATTGGGACTTGGAATAGGAGTACATGCTGGAGATGGTGGAGCTGGAGGAGGACCTACTTCGCCAGGAGGATCGACGACGCCAGAAGGACGAGCAGGAGCAGGAGGATCAACTTCGAACGCGTCGTCTCCCACCCTCCCAGCAGGTTTCCTCGCTCGAGGTAGATCCTACTTCGGAGGTACACCTTCAGCATCTCTCCTCGGCAGCTTCGGATCTTCCTCTCCCTCTCCCTCCACCTCTCCAACCACCAACGCCCCAGGATCCATCTCGCCCACGGGAGTCTACACACCCAAGACCTTCGCCCTCGAAACCAGACGCTACACTCCCCTCACCCCAACCTCCCTCGACGGATCCCTCCCTTACCCCTTCCTTCCCATCGAACCATCAGCCTACACAGCAAACCACAACCACCAGAACCTCCACATCCACCTTCCTCTCTCCTCTCGAACTTCCCAATCCCCACTCAGTCCCTCAGGAGCTCTTCTTGCGTCCCCTCCCCTTCCGGTCGTAGCGAGGAAAACTCCTTCGACGCCGGTGAAGAGGAAACCCGTGCCTTCGTCGACTTCCGTTTCAATGTACAGGAGTCATTCGGACGAGTCGAACGGGTCGAGCGTTGAGGAGGAGCAGGAGAAGAGTTTGAAGACGCCCAGTCCTGAGAGGCCGGCATTCTTGCAAGGAAGAGAAGGAGGAGTTGGCGGAAGGAAAGGGATGAGGACGTTGGAGGTGGATGAGCATGTTGGGTTGGGAGCGGAGGTCGGGGGGAGGGTTTGGTGAGATCGACGCGTCGTCTCGTTGTTTCTTCTCGTCTCCTCCTTATTTTCCTCGTTTCCTTTTCCTTTTCATCTCACTTGGAACTTACAATTTAACTCCTTCATTTCATGTTCGCACCATATCGGACATCTCTCTACCTTACACTTCCCCGTCTCTCGCTCTTCGATCTTCCTCTATACGCACGTCTCGTCTCACGATCTCCTTTCTTTCTCCCACTCTTTCGCATCTCATCTTGAGTCCTTACCTTTCAAGTTTCGACTTTTCTTTTCCTATTGTACCTTCTTAGCTTACCCCTTTCGAATTCGTCTTCTCCGCTTCTCTCACTTCGAGCGTCGATTTTGTTCTGGTCGACGCTTCCTTTCGCCTCTCCCTTCCTTGTCGTTGTAGTCTCACCTTTCAGTTTTGTTCGACTTGTTTCCTCTCCCTTGATTTTGATGTGATCACCACCTCGCTTCACCTCCCTCGGAAAAGACTGGCTCGAACGAGGTAGAGGAAGCGGGAGCCCGTCGCGTCTGGCTCGACTCTTCTCGAACTCCTTTCCTCACCCTTATTCAGATGCCTGCTCAGCTTCACCACCCACCGAAACCTATTCTCGTCAAAGAGAAAGTCCATTAGTCTATGCGACCAAGAAGAAAAAGACAAAGCGAAGAAGAAGCTACGAAGACCCAAATCGACCCTCCGTCCGTCTCCTCTACTCGAAGTCTAAGAAAGGCGTAGTCTAAGTAGGCTAGTACAAGAAAAAAATCGAAGAATCCACCGAGCGCTCTCATGCTCCCTTGAGCGACTCGAACGCACTACTCAGCGGAGCGATGCCGTCCTTGGCCTTCCCGTGGTAAGATGAAGCCCTGGATCCTGTTCCGTTGGTTTCCCTCGAAGGAACGAATTCGACGTTGCCCTTCGCCTTCTCGGCTTCCTCGTCGTACTCGTCCTCGTCGTCTTCTTCTCGCCACTGCATCGCCAACGAAGATGAAAGCGAGAGGCGTCAGCGACGTGACGGGAGGGTTGAGAAGAACGAAGAAAGGGAAAGAGGACGGAACGGAAAGAAGAACGAAAGACTCACCTGCCGACTCCTCTCCACAGCTCTCTGCCAACGTTTCCACTTCTGATGTCGTTCTCGTTCGGGTACGTCGGGCTTGAAGACTGCCAGTGCTCGAGCGTTGACTTTTCGAAGCGTTTCCGGTTTGGACATGTCCCATCCGAAGAGTTTGAGAGCGGATCCTGCGAGGAGAGCTGAACCGAGAGCGGTGGATCTGGAGAACGGTTGAAGAAGAGTCAGCGAGAGTGGTTCAAAAGGTACGAAGAGAGGACGAGGGACAGAAAGCGAAGGGACGAGGAAGAGAAGTCGAACTCACTCCCTCATCTCAGGTCTCTCGACGATGAACCCTCCCAAACCAGCGAGAATCTGCGCAAAGTGATCCGAGTTCGTCACTCCTCCGTCTACTCGTAGCATCTTGAGGTCGGTTCCGGAGTCTGCACGCATGGCTTCGAGAATCGCACGAGTCTGAGGACGGGAGACGAGAAGGAAGAAGGCAGTCAATACGAGATCGAAAGGCTTGCACGACGAAGGTGGCTCATCAGGCGAAGAGGCATGAAGAGGGTGGACAGTCGAAGAGAGTGGGGTAGGGCGAAGGGGAGAAAGGGAAGGAGGAAACGAGACGCGTCTCGAATTCGACTCTCCACTCACCTGGAAGGAAGCAGCCTCCAGCGTAGCTCTACACACATGAGCCTTCGTCGTGTACGCTGATATTCCGATGAGAAGACCTCCAGCTTCCGAGTCCCAATAGGGAGCGAGCAGTCCAGAGAAAGCGGTGACGAAGTAGACTCCTCCGGTGTCCTTGACGGTTGAGACGAGACGGTCGATGTCGGAGGATTTCTCGATGAGACCCATCTGATCTCGGAGCCTGAGGAGGAAAGGAAAGGAAGCAGTCAGTCATCGTTGAGGTTCGAGGAAGGTGGAAGGACGGAAGGAGGAAGGGACGAACCATTTGATGGCAGCTCCCGCGACGGCTACACTTCCCTCCAGAGCGAAGACGGGTTTGCAGTCGGGTCCCGGTTGGTAGGCGACCTACACCGAGCAAGATCAGACGAAAGAAGAATCAGACATGGTTCAGAAAGCCGAAAGACGCGTCGAGAAGGACGAGGAGTCGAGCTCACAGTACTGATCAGTCCGTGTTTACTCCTCACCACCTCCTCCCCAGTATTGAACAGCACGAAGGCTCCCGTTCCAAACGTCGCCTTCGCCTCTCCCACCCTCAAGCACTTCTGTCCCACCAGAGCAGCCTGTAGAAAAGAACAAGGGATCAGCAAGGAGCCGACGTCGTCGAAGGAAAAGAAGAAAGTCAGAGCTCACCTGCTGATCCCCCACGATCCCCGCTATCGGTACACCTTCCAACGGTCCAGAACTGATGTTTCCGTAAACCTCCGAGGACGAACGGATGGTAGGGAGGAGGGAGGGTCGAAGACCGAAGAAGGTGAGGAGGGAGGGAGACCAGGAGATGGTTTGGAGGGCGGTGAGAAGGGTTCGAGAAGCGTTCGAGACGTCTTGGATGTGAAGGCCGTTCTCGATGCCGCCGGTGAGATTCTGCGGTAGGAAAAATGGAGAGTAAGAGAAGAACGAAGGTAAGGAAAGGTTTGGGCTTGGGCTGGAGCTCGTAGATAAAGGCGGGACGAACATAGACGAGCCAAGAATCGACGGTTCCGAAACAGAGCTTGTCCTCCTCGTGAGCTTTGGCGATTTCTGGATGGGTATCGATCATCCAACGAAGCTTGATGGCCGAGAAGTACGTCGAGAGCGGTAGACCGGTCCTGAACAGAGCGAAAGAGAGCGCCAGGAAGGTCAGCTAAACTCGTACGAAACCCGACTTCGAGGGAGGTCGGACAGGTTGCCCGGTCCTTTGGACGTTCGTCCTCCCTTTCTACCAATGCGACGCAGCTCCCTCCCAAGTGCCGAGATAAGAAAAAAGGAAGAGAGCGAAAATGTGACTCACAACTCCTTGATTCCCTGAGCACCCATGAGTCTCTTCCTCTCTCCTCCTCCAGCATGCTGATCTACGACGAGACCTTCGAGCTCGAGCTCGAGATCACTCCCTTCCAAGACGATCCCCTCGCTCTCTAGCTTCTTTTGAAAGCGATGGAGGACTGCTGTTGTTCTCGAGTCGTCCCATACGATGGCGTTGCACATGGGTTGACCTGTCTCTCGATCCCAAAGAAGAGTGGTTTCACGCTGGTTGGTGATTCCGATTCCCTTGACGTCGTCCCTCGAGTAGCCCATGGCCTCGAGCTCCTCGATGGTTCCTTCAATGCATTCGTGCACAGAGTCGAGAAGATCAAAAGGTTCGTGTTCGTGCCAGCTGAAAGAAGGAGTTGCAAGAATAGAAGAAGAGAGGGAGTTAGACCGACATCTCGTCGAGGAGGTGAAGAGCTGAAAGAAAGAACCAAGAGCGAAAGGTTGAAAGCTTACCCAGGATGAGGGTAGTGCTGATCGAATTCTACTTGATAGGAAGCAATGTTGTTGGCCCACTCGTCAAAGACGATGAATCGAGTACTCGTAGTTCCCATGTCCAGAGCTCTGTAGAAACGAAAAGACCAAAGAGGGCGAAGGAGGATGGGCATAATGACGACATGACGTTCAGCTCGCGTTCTCTCCCTACAGGCTTCAACTCCTCCTCAGCAAGATTTGGGAGACTGTAGACTGACCCTATGAAGGCGACGTTGGCTGTGAAAATTGAAGCAGCGGGGTAGGAGGAGCGAGCGGAGAAGGGCGGGAGGAAAGGGAAGTTCAGCACGTCTCCTACCTCCCTCCTTCCATCTCGCTCTTTTCTTTCGCTACAGAGACAACGAAGAGGACTCACGAGCTCCTGGAGATGCAGGCCGAGAGGGAGGCATACTCGGAGGTTGAGAGGTTGGTCCATCGTGAGGCATGCTTCGGTCTTCAAGGTTGTTGATGCGACGAGTGGAAGGGAATTGGCGGATGGGAGAGGAAGGAGGGGAAGAAGAGGAAGAAGCGAACCGAACGCTGTAGGAGGGGACAAGTTTGGTTTGTTGGAAGAGGAGGAAGGGGGGAGAGGCGAGGAGACGGGGGGGTAAAAGACGCCGGAGCAACTCGAAAGGTCGTGGGGGTTTGGTAAGAACAAGAGGGTCGGTCGAAAAGAGGAAGGAGGGAGGGAGGTGAAGGAGTTGGAGGCGAACTCCGGACCTTTCGCGGACCGTTTCTTCCTTTCTTTCGTTGCTAAGGACAAGGAAATCTTCATCCTCTAGTTTCATATAGAGACCTTCTCTTTCCAAAGGGCAAGATGCTGAGTTCAGCTTTTTAAAACAAGAACTCGTTCACAAGACCCTCGAGCTGAGCTTCATTCTCGAGCGCGTCTCGTCTTTAGTTTGGAAAATTCCGTTAGAGGTTGTTGGGACTCCGACGCGTCCATCGTGCGGAGAGAAGGACACGAAAAGTTGTGGCTAGCGTTGAAGAGGCAGAACGCCTGCATCTGAAGGCGCGACGGAAGTCGAAGAGGCGAAGGTCTGCACGAACGCGCAAGATCGAGAGTTTGGAGGAGTAGTAAACGGTTCAGTGGAGATCTGGTTCATACGATGGAACTAGGGAGTGCTCAAAAGACTGTTCAAGAAACTACGATAGAGCTGATAGGCTCGAAAGCAGGGAAACATAATGAACTCGCCAACCAAACAACTTCGTCGACATGCGACGCGCTCAAAAACAGACCTCGAGCAGAAGAGTCGTGAGAGTCATCAGATCGTAAACAAAACCTTCCTACTAACCTTCTCCCTCTGTACTAAAGATCAGCGTCGTCACGCGAACCAAAGTGAGGGATAGGAGCCGCCTTCTTCTTGATCTCCTGAAGCTGAGGCCCAACCTTCTTGCTCGCCACGTAACCCTGAGGAAGTGAAATCGAGTCAGTCGATAGATCTTCGAGAGGCGAAGAAATAGAGGGAAAAGCTTACCTGCTGCTCCCACTCCAGCTCCCTCGATTTCTTCGCAGCGGCGTAGCACTCCTCCAACCTCTCCTTCGAGGCACAAAACGCTCTAAACTCCTGACGCAGAACCTCGGTTCTTTCCTTGATCGAGACCTCCCTAGCTCGACTCTTCTCGAGCTTCGACTCGGAGAACAGCTTGTTGTCGAGCCATTGGAAGCCTTGTCCGTCGGGGAGGCACTGGACGAAAGCGAGACCGCTTCGATGGACGAACTGGGAGGACCGGTAGGGAATTCGACGGTGGTAGAGGACGTCGACCGAGTCGGTGAACTGGTCGTCGGATTGAATCTTCGAATGTATGCAAACATGGGCAATCGTCAGTATCAGGGAGGAGGAGTAGGAGGAGGAGACGAGACAAGAAGACACGACGACTCACGTCCAGAACGAATTGTCGACTTCGAAGAAGAGCTGTCTCGAAGAACTGGGACGACGGTCTTGGATCCGAGTTCGACTGAGGATCCCATTCCTCTCGGGTTGGAGGAGATAAGGCGAGAGGGATGATGAGACAAGCTCGGAAAGCCTGCCTTGACGAGATCTCCGAGATCGGTTCGGAGGGTGCTTCGATCATCCTGAGTCCGTAGCGGTCGATTTGCCTCGCCCAGTTCTGACGAAGCTCCTCGACGAGTTGAGCGGTGATTCCGATCCACTGAGAACGCGGAAGATTATATCAGCATCAAGGAAAGGGAGAGCGGGAAGCGCAAAGGGAGAGCGGAACTGACGCTGAACTCGAAGTGGAATCCGTTGGTGCTGTTAAGAACGAGAGCAATGATCAGAAGATGCTGCTAAAAAAGGAAAAGGGGATGTAGAAGGACTCACGCGTTGTGAATCGCATCGTAGTGCAAGAAAGCGACCTCGGAACGCTCGCTCTTCTTGGACGGGTCGACGTCGATGAGCTGGATCGAAACGACGGTCTCGTAAGCTTCGAGAGTCGAAACGGAAGAAGAGCAAGATCACTCACTATCTCCTGACTCATGCTGACTTTAGCTCGTCGGAGGCGACTCGTAGGAAGAGTCGAAGCCGTGCTGTTCCTTGGGATGAAGCGAAGACGACTGTCCTTCGGCGTTCCGTAGGGCGGGTTGAGTTGATAGATGTAGTTTCCATCGCTGAACGAACGAAAATAAGAGGTCAGCTAATCGAAAAGTAAGCAAAGAAACATGAAGAAGACTCACTTGAACTGATGAGTACCGTGAACATGACGGAACATCCCTCGTTCAAAGAACTTCTGTCCTTCCTTCGTCGCGTCTTCCCTCGTCTTGATGTCGGTGAAGGTCTCGCAGAGCCAGCTGACGAGCTTATCTCCAGTGAAGGCTTCGGGCCTGTAAGAAAAGATCAACGAGGGTCAGCTGGTTTCAAGAGACGATCTTTAAGAAGGAAAGGAGCAAGACTTACCAGACCTTGTGAGCCCAAGGAGTGTCTCCGATAGCGAGTCCTCCGTTCTTCTGAAGCATGATCTTGACGACCTCCTCGATGCTCGTCTTGGAGAAGATGAGTCTACTCTTCGAGTTCGGGTGTGAGGACTGAAGAGTCGAGAGGTCCTCCATGAGCGCAGAGTCGAGAACACATGCAGAGGGATCCAAGGTCGTTCGAAGGAACCGAACGGGTCGAGGAGGAGCGCCCGCCTCGGAAGGAGGGATCCAACGAGCCTTGGTCATCAGAGCGGCAAGAAGATCGGCTCCGGAGAGATGAGTCTGATGAACGAAAAAGAGGAGGAAGACTCGACATCAGAGACTGCTCGACGGATACGACGCGTCGACTTCGACTCACTTCCTCGACCGTGAACTTCTCGTTCGTCCCGGGTTTTAGGTTCGTATCCGGATCCCTCTCCGATGGAATGACGATGAATCTCGCTCTCCAGTACGTCAAGCTATCGTCAAGCTGCTCCCGATCTCCCGTCACGAGATTATCGCACTGAGAGAGAAAGGAAAGAACGGAACGGTTCAGCGAAGGTCGAGAAACGGGATGAGACTTCTGCGACGGACCTTGTTCCAGTTGAAGGCTCCCAAGGTATCGGACTGTGGGCAGAAGGGAAAGGTCAGGCCCGATTGGAAAGGGAGGCATCGAAGAGACGTGCTCGAGACTCACGGGGAACTTGAAAACGGCCTCGACCTTCTGGAAACCCGACGCGAGAATCGGCCACACGACGCACTCGTAGTTGATCGGGGTCGTCGAGTAGGTCAGACGTCGAGTGTACTGTCGAATCCTGATCGAATCGTCTCGTTCGGTGTACTCGAGTCGATGAATGAGGTTCGAGAGGGACATGAAGATGGCTCCTTTCGACTGTCGAAGGGCTTCGGACGCTCCACCAGGAAGGGGAGCCGAACGGACTGCCTTCTGACCCTTTCCAGGTCTCGAGGGATGAGAGTGAGATGCCGACGAAGAGGATCCGGAAGCGACGACGACTTGGAAGCCTTGAGCGAGACTGAGAAGGGAAGAGGGATCGGAGAGTCAGAACTCGAAGACGGGACGAGAGCGGGAGATATGCTCACCGTTGCAGCGCCATTTCTCGAACGATGGACTGCTTCTCTACGATTCCAGAAGCAGGCGTGATGATGAAGGGAGACTCGTGGAACTCTTCCATCGGGAACTTCGAGAGGAAAGAGAAGGAAGGTCAGAAACAGAACGGACGCGTCTGGAAATCGAACGGAGACTTACCGCGCTCTCCCGTTCCGTGTAGTTCTTCTGCAGCTCAGCTTCCGATGGCATGTAGTCGGTTGTGATGGGAAGACATCCAGGCTGATAAAAAATGGTCAAGGACGACGAATCAGCCGAAGGTTTTCTCCGAGAGAGACGAGGAAGAAACGAACCGTAACGAGCGACTTCCACTTGACCTGATGAGCCATACTTCCCTTCGGGAGGATGTGCTGCCATCGATGAGTAGCGTTCTGGTTGGCGAGCTGCTTCTCTGATGGGTTGCAAGGGTTGACGAGCCACTGACGTTCCGGAGCTCGTCCGTTTCCGTCTCGCATGTTCTGCTCTCCTGTGCTCCCCGGCGTTCCTCGTAGATTTCCATCTTGACCTCCTCCCGAGTGGAAGACTGAGCGAGAAGCGAACGAGTTCCGAGGTTGAGGCTCTTCTTGGTCAGGCTCGGCTGATCTAGCGATGGGGAGACGATTGGTTGGGATGGAGAGAGGAGAGGTGCGAGGGTTGGGCGGGATCATGGGAGACGGCGAGAGAGGGGAGAGACTGGAGGAGATGGATGATTGGTACTGGGAGGCTGGGGTGGGAGGTTCTGGTGATGCGAGAACGTCGGTTTCCTCCGGGGTAGCTGCTGTTCCAGTCGTCCAACTCCACCATGCCTTGAACCCTTTCTCCTTCTTCGTCTTCTTGCTCGGTTGGGTTCCTGAGCTGGGCTCTGATCCGAGGAGGGAAGGTGCTGGACTCTCCGACGAGATCGAGGTAGGTCGAGAAGGGGTGGGAGTTTCCGAAACGTTGGGAGAGCGGACGACGGTGGATCTTGACGCGAAGGAGGCCTGGGAGGCAGACCGAGACGGAGGCTTGATGGACAACGCCGATTCCCTTCCGACGGCCTGGGGTGGGTTGAACGATCTCGTCGAAGATGCAGTTGCTGTGAGAGTCGATCCGTAAGCCTGTTGGATCGGCATCTTGGGGAAAGCAGTCGTCGTGACCGGCTGTTCGGCGACAAAGCCTGAGGAGGGAGGGGATGGGGAGGGGACTTGTGAGGTTCGTCCAAGCGAGCTGGAGAGTTGAGGAGTGTAGAGTCGGCCGCTCATTGAGTTGTAGGACGAGGAGAGTGGATTGAGAGCCCGGTAAGAGGAGGAGAGGACTGGACTTCGAGCCGATGGAACGACCGACATCGAGTTGGTCGACGAAGGGGAGTGAACGTGGACGCGACGAGCCGACGAGTCCATCGTTCCTGCTGTGAAGGCTCCGATCGGTTCGAGAGGGTAGGCTTGAGCGAAGACGTCGTTGTCGAACTGGTGTTGAGCTACGAGACGTTGTTCGTCGCTGAGAGGAGCGAGCTCCATCGGAGCCGTCGAGGCGGAGGAGGAAGTGTTGGTCTCCAGGAGGGAAAACGCTGACACTCCGTGAGGTTCCTCCTCGAGGTGAGGAACGATGATCGTCGTGAGATCTGATGAGCGAACGTCCAAATTCAGCTCCAGATTCGGTGTACGAAGGAAAAGACGGCGAAAAGAACGAACCGTGATTCAACACTCCCATGTTCTGAACCTGAGGCATCTTGACGCGAGAGACGAACTTCCCAGGCTTCTTCCTCTGCGAGAACGTCAAAGAGGGGGTCAGGGAAAGGTCGGTCGGGTGATGAGACCAGTCAAGAATTACCTTGTCGTTGACCTTCGACCAGAAGCTGCAGTACACCCTGCGAAGACGAAGAGGGAACGAATCGTCAGTCGATCTCGAAAGGGAGAACGAAGGGAAGCTGCGATGCCACTAACCAGAAAGCGACCGAGTAGAACAAGTCCATCTCCTCCATTCCTCCCTGAGGAGTAGCTGGGTCAAAGTACAGCGGGTCCTTCGACCTTTCTTCTTCTCGAGGGTTCTTGCCGTCCGTCTTTCGACCTTCTCCTCCGAGCTCCGGTGTTGGCGAGAAGAAGCTGAAGAGAGGTACGCTGTGAAGAGGCATCTTGTTGAGGCAGACGAGGTCGATGCTGAGGCCATGATCCGTACATCGATCGGTGGTGAGTCGAAGGAGACTGGCGAAGGGGAGAAAAGGAAGGGAGAGACGCCGTCAGAAGGGTGCGAACCGCTCGAAAGAGGAAGGAGGAGAAACGAACTGCTTGTCGACCTTGAAGTGGCCCGTTCCAGGAGTGACGACGGTGAGGTTGAGACCGGTTCGAACGAAGTCTCGATCAACGTAGTGCTTGTCGTAAGGGTTGATGGCGAGGTTGACGACTTCGAGGATGTTTCCTTGGTGAGCCTGCATTTCGAGAAGCAAATATGAGTCAGCGTCGAGTACTCGAGAAGAGGAGGAAGGAAGAAGACTGGAGCCTCACGTAGGAGAGAGTTCCGAGGATCAAAGCTTCTTTCCCAGGAACGTGGTTGTGGTCGAGAAGGACGGCCTTCTGGAAATTGGCGAGCTCACTCTTGAGGAGGGAGATGACCTCTTGCGGCTTGAGGATCGTCTCCATGTCGACGCAGACTTTGTACTGGAGCAGGCGAAGGAGTGAATGTTAGAGTTGAGCTGTGAGAATTTGAAGAGAGGGAGACTCACGAAGTCCTTGTACGATCCGAAGTCCTTGTCGTGATACAGCGGACCCTCGACGCGTTCGAGCTCGGCCTGATCGTAGCAAACTCGAGAAAACAAGATGACGGTGACGACGTGGTTGGTCTTGAGTTTTGACCATCGAGCGAAGAGTTCAGGAAGGAATCCATGCTGTTCGAGGAAAGAGATCGAAGTCAGCAACCCGGGAGACGGGAAGAGTTAGTTGGTCGAGAGTCGAGACGAGCGACTGACTAGAGCCTTCTCGTAGTACCTCTCTCCATCTTCATCGAACTCGTACATCTCTCGACAGACTTGAATTGCGATGTAGCACTTGGCTGACGAGGAACGAAAGATCGTCTTCGTTCTGGCGGTGAAGTAGGCAGCTGGGACCTGAGGGAGACGAGAGATCATCAGCTCAGCCTCGATCAGTTCGAGGAAGGATTCCGAAGACTACTAACTCTCTTCTTGTTGATGTAGATACTTCGGACCTCGGCTTTGATGCAACCAGCGAAGGGAAGCTGGAAGGGAGGAAAGACGCGTAGGTCAGCGAAGGAAGCCGAGATTTCGGATGATTGAGGTTCGAACTTACCTCCTGCCCGACTTGTAGACACTTTCCCTCCCAGCTCACTCCGAGTCTCCACATATCCGATCGACCGATGTACTGATCCTTGAAGTAAAGCTCGACCTGACCGGCGGCGAGGGAAAAGGAAGGTCAGCTCGGGAGATCGTTTCGACAAACATCTCTTGAATCCAGCCTGAGCGAAGGACTCACGAAATCGGCAGTGACATCCTTCGGATCGACCTGAGAATACGAGAACGAGATGCGTCAGCCAAGTCGAGCGACTTGGGTCGAACAAAAGAAAGAGGAACGGAGGAGAAGGACGAACCACCTCGAGCTTGACCTGACCTGACCTCAAGAAACCAAAGTTCGATACTGTGGTCTCTTGGATTGATACCTGAACATATAATCACATCATTAGATGAGCTCACTGTCTCCTTCGTCTCCTCGAGCTTGTCTGGGATCAAAATCAGCGAAGGGAAGGAAAGAGCGAGCTCACCTTGAGTCCCTGCCTCCTCTGATCGTTCTCCAGCACCTTCAAAGCAGCTACACTGAACTGGAACAAGAACCCCTCCTTAGCTCTCTTCTTCAGAGCTGGAGACCTCTGATCTCCTCCTGGCGTGGGTCCTGGAGGCTGAGTGATTCGAATGATGTCTCCGTCTTTGGCGTAGGGGAAGACGAGAGGGTTCAGGAGGACCATTCGAGGCCAGTTCGTTTCGGGATGGGCTCGGAAGGTGAGGAGGACCTGTAGAGGCGAGGTAAGTGTGTCAGCTGGAAGTGAAATCGAGCTGGTAAGGACTTGAGGAGGAACGAACGGAGGATGCTGGTTCGGTGAGAGCGAGATGCTGGAGGCCAGTCGTGGTGGTATTGGAGCGAGCTCTACCAACTCCCGGACGTGAGGATGACGAAGCGAATGAGGCCATGGCGAAGAGGTATCGACTGCTTTGAGAGAGGAATGCGAAATGTTTGGATCGAGTGAGCTTCGAACACAAGATGGGAAGGAGGAAGGAAGGCGAGGAAGGAGCTCCTCGAAGCTCACCTTGATTGAGCTCTCCTCGAGCGAGTTTAGGCTCCTTTTTCGAGTTGGATTGAAGAGATATAGATCTGTATTCGTAGGAGGGAGTTGGATGTGTTTGAGAGGGCGAGTGAGCCCGGAGGAGGAAGTGAGGGCGAGGGTGAGGGTCAGGAGGAAGGAGAAGAAGGCGAGCTCGCTCTTCCCTCTCCTCCCTTCTCTCGTTGCTAGGGCGCAGATTGGTCGGAATATCTACTTACTTCCAAAATCATAGTGCGCCGGTATCTTCCTCCAGTTACAGTGACAAGAAAGTGTGCAAACAAAGGCAACTTTTCCGACTCAGCAGCCATTCGTTCTCGTCCGACCTTCGACGGCATATACAGCTCCTACTGGTGAACGATGAGCTTTCAGAAGCAGAGGGTAGCTTCAGCACGTGCATGATATATCCTTCGGAGGTCGAGGCAAAGTATAGAGTGTCAGTCACCGAAGATTCTTCTCTCCTGAGCTTGACGACGGCTGGACCGACGCGAAGAGAATGGAAGAAGGATCACACTCCGATGCAAGGTCTGGAGCAAGAAAGAATAAGACAGTCAGCTACTGAGGACCTCCGTCGAGGGGAAGGAAGGAAGGTGAGACGAACGAGCTGGAAGAGGGAGAAGGAGAGATGCTGGGCCGTCGGCGATCCTCCTTCATGAGCTCTTCCTCTCGCAGAGGACTCGGGAGGCTGTCGGCGAAAAGCTACAGATCCACGACTCCTAGGGGAGCATAAGAGGTGTATGCTGAGCCTGCGAAGAAATGAAAGGGAGCCGTAGAGAACGTTCGACGAGTGCTAGGACCTGAAATGCGACTCCCAGCTCAAACGCGAGCTCGAACGGATCCCTCGGACGATTGCTGATTGCGCTCTACTAGAGAAGCCGAGGTTGATGAGGTTGACTGCTGTATAAACTCCTACACCGTCCGAGGCAATCGTTCAGCGAGGTCGGCGGCAGTGGACGCCTCTAGAGGGTGGGAGAGAGAAGGTTGATGCGACAAGGATCGAGGATCGAGGAACTTCGAGGACTTGATCGAATTGAAGAGCGATCCCCACTAATGAAGCGTACTCACCGACCGTTTCTGCTTCTACCTTCCCTCGTCTATTCCTCGGATCTACCATATCTGGTGAGAGGAGTGGCAGGATCAGCTGCCTGAGCTCAACCTCGAAACTCATATCGAGAGAGGGCTTCTTCCCCCCCTGAGTTAAATGAGCGGCTTGACGCGACTGGGGCGTGGGGCAGCATCGTCGACGCGACGAGGAACCGAAGGAGTTGAAAGAACTGAGAAGGAAAAGGGAGAAGCTAGGTCAGCGAAAGGAAGAGAACTCTTTCGAGAAGATCTCAAGACGAGCTCGAGGGGAGGATTCAATTTGGGCAGGCTCGTCTCACTCACCGACGTCGCTGATCGAGTTCGAATGAAAAGGTTGATTCTGAATTCTCCGAGGGCGAGGATGTTCCAGTACTAGTTGCCTGCGAAACGAAGAGGGAGGACGAAAGACGACGAGTAGAATCAGCTCGAGCAAGAAGATGCGAACCAGAGAAAGGGACGCCCGTGTAAGAAGCTCGTCCTTCGAACTCCCCTTTGTCCTCGAAACTTCGAGTTTTGCGAAAATGACAAGCAGACGCGTCCGAATCCTATCCTTCCGAAAGGGAGCTCGCGACGTACGAGGTTCCCGCTGGCAAGAAGGAGGGTAGGACAAGAGGAGAGGCACACGAAACACTCCTTCCTCCGCACACGATCCTTCCTCTCACGCCCCCCCCCCTTCCTCCCAGTTCCACCTGTTCGACGCTTCGCACAGAATCCCGAAAACAAATTTGACACTCACTGACGTATGGGTAGGACCCTCGAAGTCACCCCAGACCCAGAAAGTCGGTCGATGAGGGAGGAGGAACAAGTTGGATTGGAAAGTTCTGGGATTCATTGGGGAGGAGGTGAATGCGTTTCGTTCGAAACGTCGCCTTTTCTCGCTTGTTTCAGCGAGACCGTTGGATTCTAGACCATCTCCTTGTGGACGAGGCGAGGGAGGAACGTCGTAGAGGTAGAGAAGAGAGAGCGTGAAGGCGAGGTTTGAGCTGGTTGGGAGCCAGATTGAAAAGCGCGATGGATTGGTCCTGTTTGGTCGACGACAGGTGTCCCTGCGTCACCTTTTGCGAACCCCCTCTTGCAGATTTTTCAAGTCAAAGAAAGGGAGAACGAACTCATGCAAAGGTACTATACTCTAGTTTACAGCGATTAAGGTTGCGGTATCTACTCCAAAACCCTCTTCTACGCACGCGTCTCTCCTCGCGTCCCATCAGCATCCGACAATCTCCCCCCTCCCCTCCCCTCCCTCCTCACCGTCGTCCATCGTGCGCCTGCGACTGAGACAGAGCGACGTTCTTCACTCTCCTCCGTTTGTTGATGAACCAGTCGTCAATCTAGATTCGAGAGAAATTGGGCGACGAATCGAGAGCGGGTTGGTTTAGTGGAGGAAAGTTTGGGGGGGGAGGATGAAAGGGAAGAAACAAGCGTGAACGCGATCGCGAGGCGAGGGAGGAATGCCTAAACTCACCTGCTGCAGCGTCAACCCAGTCGTCCTTTCCCACTCGCTCTTCTGCTCCTTCGACGGGTACTTGTCTCTAGCGTTGTCGAACCATGCCTGAACGGATGAAACCAAAAAGAGAAGACCGACGAGAGGGAGAGAGGAAGAGACCGTCAGGACCGAAAGGCAGGCAAAAAGGGCAACAGCTCCGCCACGAACTCTTTCACCGAGATCTCCCTCTCGATCAAGGCCGCACAAGTTGTTTAAACGAGTTGAGAGGTTAAACTGACCAGTAGAGTCTTGGTCGCTGCGGGAGGCAGCTTCTTCCTCCCTCCTCCCGTGTTGCTGCCTGCTCGTTCGACGGTTGAAGACGATCTTGCTCGAGAGACGGAGCTTGGAGGACCAGCGGACGACGACGTCGAAGATCCAGGCTCAGGTTCCATGGACTGCCATATCGATGGACTTGAGTTTCCTCGACGTGCTCTGGAGTCCGGCCGAGGGAAGGAGGAAGGGTGACCTTCGGCGGACTCTCGAGAGCCTGGAGGGCTGGGAGGAGGGAGCGGACCTTCTCGAGAGAACGACGACGACCAGAGGGTTGGGGTTGCGATGGAGGTTTGAGGAGAGGAATGCTGCTGATGTTGGTACTGGAGAGGATGTGGTAGAGGGTGGAGGACGTTGGAGGGAGGGAGGTGACCGTGGGACGACGAGTAGGCAGGGTAGGGCGAGTAGTTCGATCCTGAACCCCCTTGGGAGGGAAAGTACGACGACGAGGCGGACGAGGAGCCTGAGGAAATTTGAGGATGGGTGGGAGAGTAAGGGTAAGGGCTTTGAAGATTGATGGAGTCGAATCTGTGGACGAAGAGAGCACCAAGGGGAAAGGAAAAAGGGGAAGACGTGAGCCTAGGATGAAAGCTCAAAAGAAGCGCTTGCTCTCGGTTCCCTCCCTGTTAAATCGAAGCTGAAAACTTACACGTTCGGTCCTCCGAGATGAGGATAGGAGATCGATCCTCGTAGATTCCGTTCCGATCCGGACGACGCTTCGGGAGGCGAGGTCAAGGGTTGAGCACCGAGCGAGTGGAACCTCTGGTAGTCTTGAAGTTGAAGAGGGTCGACCTCGCGCCTAGGTAGAGGAGGGGGAGGAGGCGGAGGAGGAGGAGGAAGCTGAGGAGGGACAGCGAACTGAGGAGGTTGAGGGTAAAAGTTGGAGGAGCGATGCATCATGTCGAGGAGGAAGTCGTGATGGGACGAAGGTTGTTGCGTCGGAGGGGGAGGAGCGAAGACGAGTCCTGGAGGCGGGGGATCAAGAGGTGTAGGCAGCAGAGGAAGTTGGCGAGAAGAGCCTCCTTGGTAGTAAGGACCTGTTTCCCACGAGCTGAGAAAAGAAGAAAGCAACGAGTTCAGGACGAGAAAATCGACCAAACTTCTTTATCGACGGATCAAAAGGGGAAGGAGAGAAGGAGGAACTGTTTGCTCACCTCGATCTGTTCTCGTTGGAGAAGGCTGAAGTCTCCATGTCGGGTTGGAACTGCTGAGAGAAGGTGGAAGTCGATCCAGAACTACCTTGGTCGTCTCTATAGCGTCTAGAGTCGTCCAGAGGTTGATTCTCTTCCTCTTCTCGTTCGCCTGACATCCACCAACCTGTCAAGTGGAAGAGAAAGCGGGGGGACGGCTTCAGCTTCGAGCTTGTTGATAGTAAGGAGAGCTAGAAACAGGTTCGAAACTAGGACTCACAAATCGTAAGAGAGGTTCCTGCCTTTCAGGAAAGGAAAGGTTGGGAAAAGAAGGGATCGCAGCGCTGAAGTGGTTGGTGGGGAAGGGAAGGCGAAAGGGAGGAAGGTGAACAGGAGAGAAGATCCAAGAGACGCGATCCAAAGGCTGCCGACCCTCGACCCCCGCGAAACTCAAAGAAAAGAAACAACGCCACTGTTAGAGTCTGGCACATCGAGATCGGCCAGCGGCCAGGGCCTCAAGGGAAGAACAAGCCCCAAAACAAAAGGATCAGATTTGTTTTGAGGACGCGTCGAAATCGACGACTTGTCTCGCCAGATGTTCGAAACGCCTCTTCCGCGCCTGGATTCTTTACCAAGAATCCCAGCACCAAGGTTTGGGAATCAACAGGAAAAACTCTACTAAACTATGTAGTGCTCACCATGTGAAGGGAAGGGAAGGATCCTCGTCTTGATCGGCCACCGAACCAAAGTAGATTAATCCCTGTTTGACCCAGTCGGAGTAGTCTCGCTCTCAGTCCTCTTGTTTTTTTTTGTCTCTCCGACGAGGGAGAGAGACCGACGAGCTCTGTGCTGGAAGACGGAGGAAGACGGAGGGAAGGCGAGGGGAGGGCGAACCACGAGGGCGAGAGGACCAAAAAAAAGACGAAAAAAAAGAAGGAGTGGGTTGGCGAAGGGAAGGCGAGGGGAGGGGGGAGGGGGGGAGCGAGACGCGCGTGGAAACGAGGAAAGATGAGGAGGGAAGAGAAGAGAAGGATGTGGACTCGTCAGAACATGTCGTCGTTGGAGGCAAGGAGCCGAAACGGTCTAGTCCGAAAAAACAAAGGGAGGGGGGGAACGGGACACTCGGAGGGTGGCTTAATGAAAACAAACGGCTAGAGAAGGCAGCAAAGCACAAATGGATCAAGATACCCCGAGAAGATCGAACGAGAGAACAAACGGGAGAGGGAACCAAATCGAAACGAGAAGATGGTAAACGCAGAGATGAGAAAGAGTCGAAAAAAAGTCCTAGAGAAAAAGGAACAGAGAGAACGAGAAAAAAACAAAGAACGAACAAAAACCAAACTGAAACCTCACGCTCCTCCTACTCCTCCTCCTCAACTCCTCGCTTCTTGACTCCTCCTCAACACCGTCTCCATCAACTCAGCAGCCTTCCTCCTCTCTCCTCCCGAGATCTCTACTCCGTCGAGAGTCTTGACTCGAGGGCAAGCCTGCATAACGAGTCCGCGATGAGCGAGTCTCCGAACGTACCAAACATCGGGGAGGGACTGCCTGAACGCAGCGTCGAGTTCTGTCCACGGAGGGCTCGACGCGAACCCTGTTTCGGTGGGAGAGGGTTGAGGAGAGGAAGAGGACGATGGTTCGAGAGCCGAGGAGATGTTGCTGATGATGAGAGGGAGGTACATCGCGAGCGTGCATGGGTTCATCCTGAATTCGATTTGGGGAAACGAGTTGGCGAAGGAAAAGGATCTTTCGGTCAGCTCGGCTCTTTCCCCTGACCCTGTTCTACCGAATCGCATGAAACCAAGGAAGCAAGGAATCGACGAACCTGAGGTCGAGCATCTCGAGGGATGGAAGCGTCTTCAACATCCTCATGACTGGCTTCGTCGCTTCGAGACGAGATCCGACGACGCTGAGCTTAGTGAGCTGCTTGAGCCCTCCTAGGTTCGTGATGTCCGAGAAGAAGTTGTAGTTGAGGTTGAGGGATCGAACGTTCGGGGCGAACGAGGTGAAGTAGGGAGGAAGGTGGGAGAGTTTGCAGGCGGCCATCTCGATGTAGACCAAGTTGTTGCACTGCTGGTTGAAGAACGAGCTCGGGAGAGGGTTGCCTGTGCGACGAGGAGAAAAAGAAGAGGACGCGTCAGTTCGGGCGAGAAGCTCCTCGAAAGGTGAAAGAGAACTTACCTGAAACGAAGAGACGCTTGACGTCTCGAAGGTCGTCGGGGGAGAGAGAACTGAGGTCGAGAACAGTCGAACGTCAGCGGCAACGTCGAGAGAACCAACCGAGCGACGCGACCGAAGACAGAGAAAACTCACAGTTGACCTGTTTCCTGACTCCTGAGACTGAGCCTCTCGATCCTCGTTCGTCGACCTGAGCAGTTGATCGTCTGAAGTCGATTGTTGTCGGCGTAGAGAGTCCGAAGCTGGGGGAACTGGCCAGCGTCCAAACGAGTGAGTCGATTCTTGCTGAGCTTGAGAGATCGAAGTTTGGGAAGCTCGTGGGACGAGTCGAAGGTTCCAAGTTGGTTGTCGTCTGTGGAACGGAACGAAGAAGGGTGAGTGAAAGTAAGGAGGACGAGCTGGCCGAAGAGAGGACGAGACGCACCGAGAGTCAAAGAGGTGAGGCTCGTGAGATGGTGAACGCCAGTGACGGACTGCAGCTTGTTTCGTCCGAGATCCAGAGACTCGAGCCTCGACCTGAAAAAGCGAAAGAAAAATCGAAATCAGGATCGAGAGACCGAAACGAGAGGAAGGACGAGAAGGTGACTCACCAACGAGCGTCCGAGAAGTCCATCGACTCGAGCAGGTTTCCAGCAGCGCTGACCTTGGTGAGTCCGCTCATGATGAAGAGAGGAGTCAGATCTTCGATGGCGTTGTTATCGAGCTTGACCTCTCGAAGGTGACGAAGGCATTGCAGCTCTGAAAAAGACAACACACAACCGAGTCAGCTTCGACGATGGAACTCAGTCGAGGTAGGAGGCGACTCACGATGAACGACGTCGAGTTGGTTGTTACTCAGATCGAGGTACTGAAGGTTCGGGAGATGAGCAACAGCAGTGATACCGCTGAGCCTGTTGAAAGCGACGTGAAGAGTCTCGACCGACGTGGGGAGTCCGCTGAGGTAGTCGAGATCGTTTCGATTCCTGCGGAAGAGACGAGCGGAAGATGAGAAGCAACACGAGTCAATGAAACTATCTAGGGTTCGAGTGGGCGCGGACAGAGAGTTTCGGGCTCAGATTCGAAGTGAGAGAACGAAGAACTCACAGATTAACCTCCACCAACCTGGGCAAGAACTCCTTCAACCTAGCCACACTCCCCGCTCCCTTCCCTTCCAGATCAATCTCCGTCATCTCCTCCCAGTTCACCACGAAAGGATGCACGTCCGTAATGATCTCCACCAATCGATCCCTCGTCGCTCCGAAACTCCACTCCGTCAAGAACGTCGCGTCCCCGGGGTTTCCTCTCCTTCCTCCGTTTCCGTAGTGGAACGACTTGCCTCCTGCTCCCGTCGAGCGAGCGGTGGTGTTGGGAGCGTGAGTCGAGAAGGAGGAGTCGGTGGCGTCCTCGCTGTACTCGTTCGAGGTCGAGCGGGGAAGGGGTTGGTTGTGGTGGGCTGAGGACGGGAAGGCTCGAGAGGAGGAGGATTGAGGGTGTTTGGAAGGGGTTTGCTCGTGGAGACCTGTGAAGTTTGAGAAGAAGAAGGCGGGAAGGAGAGAGGAGGTCAGTGCTTCGTCGAAGAAGAAGAGAAGGACGAGAGCAAAGCGTCGACGACACAACGAGATCAAAACTGACTAGCAATCGACGCACTCAGCTCATCCTCCCCCAACCCTTCCAACATATTCTGAATCCTCGCTCCCCTCGCCGAAGGCAAAAACACCGACGACCTGTTCCCCGTCGCCGAAGCCAACGACTTCTCAAACAAGCCAACCTTCCTCCCCTCCTCCTCCTCCCCATCCACCCTCAGATCCTTGATCTTCCCCACCTTCCTCCCGTCCGAGAACGACACGCTCCTCCTGTGAGGCGTCTCTCCTCCTCCGTCTCCAGCAGCAGGCGTTCCAGGCGATCTCTTCTTCAGCACCGACACGGGCGTGACGAACGGTCGAAGGCCTCCTCCAGACGCGATCCTGGCGACTTGACGATGAGAAGGGAGAGGAGTGGAGGTTGATGTTGGGTTCATGGGCAGGATGGGAGGAGCCGAGTGGGCGTGGTGGAGGAGGGGAGGTGGTAGTGCTGCTGCTTGGGTTGGGGGAGGGGAGAGGGAGATGCTCGAGGACGAAGGGAACTGGAACGATTTGACAGAGTCTCGTTCCTCTTCGACGGTTGGGCTTCGGAAGCTTGTTGCTCCTGGGACGGGGAACCCATCCTCCCGAGGACCTTCGGCTGCGTCGTCGAACGGAGTAGAATCGAAGGAGGCCGTTCGATGGGTGGTTCGAGTGAACTCGCGTCGAGAGGAGAGGTTGAGCGGCGTGGGAGGTGGGGACGATTTCGTTGGCGAGGTGTCGTGCTGCTGGTCCTGCTCCTCCGAGATGTACGTCTTCTCCTGCTCTTCTTCCTCCTCGACCTCCTCGTTCTCGTTCTCCTCGTCAAGCTTCCTCATCCCTCCACTCCCCCTCGTACTATCCATGTCCTTGAACGGATCCTCGTCCTCCTCACTCAAAGCCCTCGTCTCCCTCTCTCCCTTCGGATCCCGAACCTTCACCCACATCATCTTCTCCTGATCGTACTCCATCCTGCCCACAACCCTGGGAGTCATCCCGTTCCCTCCGTCGAAGGGAATCGAGATCATCCTTCCTCCTGCGGGAGGAGGTCGTCCACCAGCGTGTTTGATGAAGGACGAAGAGGAGATGGTTGAGGGTCCGATGGTGGTGAGGACGGTGGAGGAGGAAACGAAGCGGTTGAGATCGTCTGCTGGAGCGACGTGCTGAACGGTAGGAGCAGGTGCTGGAGGAGGTGGAGCGGTGGTGGAAGTGGCGGAGGGGCCTCGTCCTCGAAGCGTCGAAGGAGCTGAAGGTCGAAGAGTGGATTCCGTTCCGGTCGTGGTGTTCGAACGAGTCGTTTGCTGAGAGGTAGGACGGGAAGGAGGCGGGCCTCCTCGACCTGGTCGGACGAGAGGGAGAGAGAAGGTTGCAGGAGGCGAAGCCTGCAGGAAACGAAAGTCAGCCAACGAGTTCCCAAGAAAAGAGGACGACGAAACAAACGCGGGCTCACCTTCGTCGCCGTCAAACCCCCTTCCTCCTCTTCCTCCTTTACGAGCGAAACATCCCCCGACGTAACCACCAACTCTTTATCCACCTCGTCCGCCGCACTCAACCTCCTCAGCAGCTTCCTAGGACTCTGCATCTTCCCCTTCATCTCGTCGAACCTCTTCGGCGCGTCGTTCTCCTTCCCGTCCTTCTCCTTCTGAGCCGCTCTCGCAGCTGCTGCTCGTCCGGTCGAAGGGAATCGGCTCGGCAAGTCGTTCGAGACTCGTCTTCCTCCAGGGACGGTAGCGGGAGGAGCGACGGGAGGAAGAGCCGAGGTGGACGCGACGGGAGAGGGAGAGTTTTCGTCGGTGGTGGTGTGGGAGTCGTCCGAGGCTGAGACAGAGTGGATTCGAGCGAGGACGTTGGCTGCTTCGAGGACGTAGGCGGATTGACGAGTGGGTGGTTTGATGAGAGGTTTGGGGATGCTCGTGGAGGCGAATTGGGCTCGGGTTTGGAGGGGAGGAGTGGGAGGGAGGGAGTGGGTTGGGGTGGGTGGGGAGTCGGCTAGCCCAATCCAAAACGAAACCCAGTTTCGTCAGCTCTCGCTTCTTCTAAGACGCGTCCCAAAAAAAAAAAAAGGGAAGCAAGAGAAACTCACCCTCCTTCTCCAACGGCGCCCTCCTCCTGACCGTCCCACCAGCAGCTCCATCCTCTTCCGTACTCCCACCCTCCTCACTCCCCGTCGCCTCCCTCTCACTAAAGCTGTAGCTCCCTCCTCTCCCCCACCCGCCTCTCGAAGCAGCACTACCACTCGAAGGGTTCCCCTTCCCCATCTCCTTCAACTTCCTCAACATCTCTCCACTCTCCTTCTCCCAATCCCTCCTCGCCGGTCTGCCTCCCGACGAAGCAGCACTCGCTCCTCCTCGACTCATCCTCAAGCGATCCAAACTGCTCCTCCTCGACGACGACGCCGAAGAAGAGGAAGCTCCCGAGACGACTCTCGCTGCTGGGGAGAGCTTGACTCGCTTGATGGCTCGGAAGGGGATGTCGGAAGGGTTGGAAGAGGTGGGAGAGCCGTCGGATTCGTTCGATCCTGGTCCTCCTGAGCGAGAGGATCCGGACAGAGGAGATCCGTCGCCTTGTTCCTCTGGAGCGTTGTGGTCGATCTGATCGATAACTTCCGTCATGAACTCCCTCGTGAAGGTGTCGTACTGGGATTCGAAGAGCGTGAGCCGTCGAGGGTTGTTGGCGTTCCGACCTGCTGCTGGGGAGAGAGGAGGACCGTAGTTCCTCGCGTAGCCGGTGTTGTTCAACGACGAAGATCCTCCCGAGGCGGTAGTAGTAGTCGTTCGTCCGCCTCCTGAGGTTCGACGGGTGGTAGGTTGGGTAGGTTCTTCGTCTCCGTCGACGTCTCGTTCGTACTCGTCCTCCTCCTCCTCGTCTTCCTCCTCCTCCTGGCCGAAGGACCCGTTCTGCCGAAGAGGAGAGATGAGGGATCCGAAGGATTGAGGAGAGCCGCTGTAGGAGCGAGGTGGTGGAGGAGGAGGTTTGCAAGAGAACTCGAAGCCTGCTGATTGTTTCCTCCCGTTGAAGGCTCCGAGGTTGGGGATGTCGGATTCGAGGATTTCGTCTTCTGAATGGTACTCCTCCTCCTCCTCGTCGTCCTCCTGGTGAACGTCGACGGTCGAAGCTGTGAGATCGTCGGGACCGAAAGCTGTTGCGAGTCGAGAAGGACGAGGAGGGAGGTGTTGTTGTTGTTGAGAGCGAGGGAAGGAAGGGGAAGGGGAGGAGGTTGAAGCACGTTGATTTCGATCGTCTGAGGGAGGTGAAGGAGGTTGTTGCTCGTGGTTCTCCTCTTGATCATCGTCGTCCTCATGGTGGTTGGCGTCTTCAGGTTGAGGAGGAGAAGGAGGTTCGAACATGGCTTCGAGAGCGAGCGGCGAGAAGAGTCCCTTGATCCCTGATCCCGCTCCTCCTCCTCCTCCCTTCAACTTCGACGCCGCTCCCTTCGCAGGAGTAAGCGGATTGAAAGGTTTATCCTCTACATCCGTACGAACAACCACCGTGCCTCCTCCTCCTCCTCCAGCATCCTTCCGCTCCTCCTCGAGCTCTTCTTCCCTTTGAGCTCGCGTGGGCGAAGGAGGCGAAGGAGGTCGAGGATGTCTGACCGATCCTCGAACGTTCCCGTCCCCGTAGTCGAGAGAGCGAAGAGAACCCGTTCCGATGCGTTTGGCGACTCGTAGAGAGCCGTTCTTGAGGGAGGAGGAGGAGGAAGCGGCGAGGGAAGGGAGGGTGGTTGGACGAGCGTCTTCGGGAGGAGGGGAAGGAGAAGCGGGCCATTCTTCCTCGAGTTCGTCCGTCATCCACGAAGGACGCGGGTTGGAGGAGGACATTGGAACGTCGGAGGAGGGTCGGGAGGGTGATGCGAGGAGGACAGAGGGAGGGAGGGAGGGGAAGGGAGGGGAAGGGAAGGGAGGAGAGGAGAGGAGAGAAAGGGCGAGCTCGGTGTTGTTGGTTGAAAAGCACATCCTTTCTTTGAACGCGACTTCCTTTTTGATTTTGCCTTTTTCTTTTTCTTCAGTCAACTCAAGCTCATCCAACAGCTTTCAAACCATTCCCACGAAACAAGGAAAATCACCGTAAGCACAACCCCGAAAATCTACGACAAAAAACACCTCTTTCTCTCTCGCCCTCTCTCTCCCTCTCGTCGCCTCTTCCTCCCTCACCACTTCTCGGCCACCAGCACCAAATTCCTCGGACTGACCTCGTACTCCCACCCCACCACCAGATCCACCTTCTTCACTTCCTCCTGCTCCTTCAAGAACAGATACCTATCCATCGCGATCGTCCTTCCCAATGCCCAAACCAACAAAAAAAAAAAAAACGCGTCAACACCTTCTCCCCTCCCTCTTTCACTCGTTTCAACCCGCCACCCGTGGACTCACGACTCAACCAACCCTCCCAAGATCTTAACCAGATTCTCAATCACCCTTCCTTTCCCTTCCCACCTCCAGTCCTCTGCAAACTCTTCTTCCAACCGATCCGCCTCGAGCAGGACGGTTTCGGTTTGGTCGGTTGAGAGGGAGGCGAGGAGGTTGAGTTTGGTGAGGGCTGAGAGGGCGTAGGATCGGAAGGTAGGAGAGGAGGAGGAGGGGAGGGAGCCGAGAGGGAGAACGTGAGGTGTGGGTGGGAGGAAAGGGTGGGAGAGGAGAGGGGTGAGGAGGCGACGATGATGGGTTCTTACGAGAGAGAAAGGCAGACGCGGGAAGAGAGTCAGTGCTCGAGAGAAGCGATGGGAAGAGAGTGAAGTCTGCTCACCTTAGTCTCGCACCCTTCCTCCTCTCCTCCCTCCTCCTAACCACTTCCTCGCTCGTCGGCTCGCTCCCTGCTCCCTCCTCCCAACTCGTAACGTTCTGCACTCCCGCCATCTGAGCTGTAGAACTCCATTCCACTCCCAGATCTTTGAAAACCTTCGACGTAGGGAAACAACCTTCCCCCGTCCCGCTTCGGAGGTGATGATAGCAGCCTTCCGAACCAAAAAAACGAGCAGAGAGCCAAACACGAAAAAGTCAGTTTCGATTCGACGCGTCCTTGGATGATGATCTAAGGCTCAAAACGAACGACTTACACCCAACAACCACCAACCCTTTCAACCTCCCGTTCCTCAGAAACATCCCAATCGTATCGTCCGTCAACTTCCCACAGGCATGCAACCCAATGATCAATCCCTCTTCCTCCTCGTTGGGACCCAACCAGGTTTCGATCTCCTTGGAAGCGGAATGAGCGCCCTCGATCTTCTGGACGAGGTAAGTGATGGCTGAAGGTGAGGAGGAGGGTTTGGAGCCGAAAGTTTGGGAGCCGAGGATTTGGGTTGAGGAGGCGTCGATGGCGAGGAGTTGGAGGGACGAAGCGGGAGAGGAGGGTTGGGTTTGAGAGGAGGAGGTGGTGAGGGAGAGGGTTCGAGAGAGGTAGCCTTGGCCTGCTCCTATGTCCTGGAGATCGAGGCGAGACGAGAGAGAAGAAAAGGGGTTGGTGAACTGAAGGGAAAGAAAGAGGAAGAAGGGAAGGGAAAAGAGAGAAACGAACGACAGCTTTCCTGAGTCCTCGTCTCGACGAAAGTTCGAACGCGATATCTCTAAAACGACGGACTTCGAGCTCTTTCTTTCCCGACATGCCGACGAGGACGGATTTAGGTAACGGAGAGGACTGTGAAAAAATAACAAGGGGAAATCTCGTCAGTCGAGCAGAAGAAACGAAAGAAACAACGAAGAAGCCAAAGCGACGAAACTCACCTCCTCCTCCTCCTTCTTCCTCACGTACTCTCTAGGCAGCGGCAGAGTCCTACAAAGCTCCAGCAGCTCCGTTAACGAATCCGGTCGTCCAATCACTGTTTCATCAAACAACAAATCAGCTTCCGAGCTCAACCATCAACACACGAAAGACTCACATCCCGAACCTCTCCCCAAACTCCTCACATCCCTCATCTTCCCCTCGAGCTCCTGCAGACTCTCACACTCCTCGTCGAACCAAGCTTGCCAGTCCAGGGGCAGTTTTTCCCAAGGTTTCAAGGAAGTGAAGAGGTCTAGGTGGTGGATCTCGACCTGGTCGGGTTCAAAACGGCGAAGAGTTCAGTCGAAGGAAGCGAGAGAGCTCAAATGCAGGGGAAGGGAACGAACGGTGAGCGTCTTGAAGATGGGAGAGTTGACAGCTGAAGCGAGAGCTTGAGCGTATTCCCTAGGGGAGGTGTAGGGCTGAGGGAGAAGAAGCATCCATGGGATGAAGCTTTGCGTTTCGGAGGGTCGGTGTTGAGAGGGAGAGAGAGGAAGGAAGGGAAGCGAAAGCTCAACGGATTCATTTCGAGCTCACTTCTTGTTTTGCTCCCATCTCCCATCATCGATTCGGACTCAAAATCATCCACACCAACCCCAGATACACTCTCTTCATCTCTCCCCCGTCCTCTCGTCGGATCTCAGCTCAACCTCTCGCTTGCCCAGAATCAACCACTCCTTCTCCCTTCCTCCCTCCTCCCCCTCTCTCCCCCTCCATGCCTCCCAAAATCATCAAAAACGACTACACCGCCCCTCGCCCTCTCGCCGCCTCTCTTCTGCCGAAACGCGCAGCAGCTGCAGCTGCTTCAGGCTCGGGATCTGCTCCGGGACAGGTTGTGAATAATCCCGTTGGGAGCGATCCGGACGAGTACCTCGAGAGGGCGGAGAAGGAGTGGAACGAGAGGGTCGATTCGGAGATTTCGGGGTTGGCGAGTGGACTGGGAGGGTTGGTGGATGTTTTCGGGGTGAGTTGAGTGGGCGTTTGTTTGTTGTTGTTGTTAAAGAAACGAAGGAGACGAAAGAAGAGAAAGGAGGGAGGGAATGTTGAGCTCGTCTCGTCTCTTTGTTTCTCCCTTTTCCTCCCTTCTCTTCTTCGTCCCTCTCTCTCCTTCCACATACACTTAACCTCCTCCTCCTCGTTTGTACGCAGTCCCCCTCCACCTCCCTCACGCCTTTATCCACCCCGCTCCTGTCCTCCTCCCTCCTTCGAAACTCGACCAACCTCCTCAAACTCACGCACGAACTCAAACTCCTCCTGCTCTTGTCGATACCGGATGCGAGTGCAAGAGAACGAGACGAGTTGGAGACGGAGATTCAAGGGCTGAAGAAGGAGGTGGCGGGGTTGCTGGGTGGGGGGAAGGGGAAGAAGGAGGAGGGTGAGAAGGGGGAGGGGAGCAAGGGAGACGGGGATCCATGATGACCTTGACTGCTGCTGTTGTGCGAGGGCTGGGAAGAGGGGAAGAAACGAGAAAGGAAAGAGACCCGAGAGTGTACCAGCTCGTTCGTTCGGAGTTCCTGAAGGTCTGGGGAAGGCGCTTTGAGGAGATGGAGAGCGGACGACAGACGCGTCGCGCGGTTTCATCTCTTTCCGAGCTCTCTCGACCTCGCTCTTTTTTTTTTTTCGGAAGCTCGGAATGTCCACAGACATCAACCACTCCCTCAAGCTTCTTATATCAACCCTGAGTCACTGAAGTCTAGCACTCTTCATCTCGTAGGAACGCTCAACGAGGGACGAACGCGCTCTCGCCACCGCCTCTCTCCTTCTCTCTCTCTCTCTCTCCTCCTCTCTTTTCTCTCTCCGACACAACGAGATGATCAAACGCTCTAGATAAAACCCAAACCGAAACCTCTCATTGCTCCTCCCATCCCAGCCCTCTCACCTCGACCTGGCCTTCCCTCCCTTCGTCCCCAAACCCAACTCACGTCCCTCCCTCGTCTCGTCTCGTCCCCGTTTCGTCCTCTTCTGCTCTCTAGACTACTGGATCAGGATCATCCAAGCGACTGCGAGACAAAACGCAAGGGGAAAAAGAAGTCAGTTTTGTGCGAGACGACAATCGGGAAAGAAACGGAGGAGAGGGAGAGGAAGGAGGAACGGGGAGACGCACGAATGAAGTAGAACAAGAACAAAGGGTAGACCGCCAGGCTCTGCCTCGAGCTAGGCAGACGCGTGCCGGACATGAAGTTGACGCTGGCTGCAACATCCAACCCGATCCGAACCCGAAACAGTCAGCGTCCGTCTTTCTCTTCTCTTCTCGAACAGAACAAAACGAAGGACGAGGCGGACGCACCCCAAACAGCCCACGCGACGCTTCCCAACGAGACGGGCAGCCTGATCCAGATGGAGTGAAGGAAGTAGGAGATGATGGATGCTAGGAGGAGAGGGGCGACGCAGTACCCTAGGACGCACTGGTGGCGAACGATCGAACGAAAACGGGAGGAGGTCAGTCAGGACGCGGTTTCGAGAGGAAAGAGAGGAGGAGGGACGGGGACGAACGAGAGATTGGAAGAATGATCTGTGGGTGTTGAATGAGGAAGATGAGAGAGGGGAAGGAAGGGTTAGGTTGAGAGATGGGAGAGTGGGAGAGAGGAAGAGGAAGAGGGAAACGGGAGACATACACCTTCCCACCCAGCAACTGAGCGTTGACCGTAACGACCACACTTCCGAGAGCCACGAGGGAGATGACCATCGAGAAGGCTTGGATGGATTGATCTGCTGGGGCCTAGGAGCCATCCAGCAACGCGTCCAACGAAAACCGTCAGCTCAAAACCGAAGGAAAGGGGAAGCTGAAGCTCGACTCACATCAAGACTCAGGACGATAGCCAACGCGAGACAGATGACCAGCGGACCCCAAAGATCCCATTCCTTCAACAGCTCAGAACCTCCTGAGCCGGAGGAGCCTGCTCGGGGAGGGTAGAGGACTTGGAGGAGTTTGGCGTAGATGGATTTGAGGTCGCGAAGCTGGAGAGATGGGAGGAAGGAGGAGAGGGTTGAGCTCAACGAAGCGAGGGTTTGAAGAGAGAAGGAGAGAAGAAGGAGCAAGAGGAGGAAACGAACGATGGTTTCTGAGACGGGCTCATCGAGGGTGTTCATCCCTGTGTACCTCTGTTGAGAGAGAACGAACGAAGGGAAGGAGAAGAAGGTGAGCTCGAACGAACGAAGCGAGAGATGAAGGAAGGGAAAGGGACGAACCGTCTCGACTCTGACTCCTCCGATGTTGGATCTTGTAGGACCTGAGCCTATACGACCTGAGACTCCTTGAGGCTGAGAAGAAGACGAGGAAGAGGCTTGCTGCTGTTGTGGTTGTTGAGGAGGAGGGATGGGAGATCGAGAGGAGGAAGGAGCGGGTTGGGTGAAGGAGAGAACGTCGTCTTCGTCCTGAGAGATGAAGAGAGTTAGCTTGGAGAGCTGAATGCGAGCCGAGAGGACTTACTGCTTCGATGAGAGTGGAGGACATGGTTGTATAGAAATCTGGAGGAGATGGATGTTTGGAGGGACCTCGGCGACGACGCTGACGCTCTCTCCGGCCTTCTTTCGTCGAGCCCCTTCGACCTCTCTTCCTTCCTTCCTCTCTCCCAACTCTCACTCCACTTCAGAAACCTGTATCAACTCTCAGGACGCTCTCTTCCCCTTCTCCTTAGAGCTTCGAACCCATCCCACCTGGCCTTCGAATGCTTCGACCTCGTCGCCTTCCTCCTGGTCGACTCCTTCCTTCCTCTCCCCCTCTTCAAGTTCGATCCTTCTTCCTCCCTCGTCGTCCACTCTCCTCCACCAACCCTTCCCCTTACTCCTCGACTTCTCCCTTCTCTCGAACCCTCTCCATTCGACCCATCTCGTTCGGTCAGTTCGGTAGACTCCTAGGGAGATCCCTTAGGGTCCCAATCACGGGAGCCGCCATCGGAGGAGGAGCCTTCACCGCTGCTTCCTACAAGCTCGAATGTAAGCATATTTCCACCTTTCTGACTTTACTACGAGGTACCTGATACTAAGATCTACCCTCTCGTACTTTGTAGCTTTCCGAAACTCTACGAACGACCTCCTGACGACCATCGGCGATCAAGTCTCCTCCACGACCTCGTCCTTCTTCAACTCAGCCTCGTCCACCTTCAACTCAGCCTCAGACGTCGCTTCAGACACCTTCTCGACCCTTCAAGCCAAGCTGAACCAAGCGAAGGAAGGTCTCTCGGATGCGTCGACGGACGTTCAGGCTCCAGAATGGATCAGGTCGAGCTGGAAGTGGTTCAAGGAAGGGAGCGTCGGAGGAGAGGAGGAGGTCGTCGTCGACGAGGGAGGAGGAGAACAGTCGTCGTCCAGCGAAGGAGGAGGAGGAGGAGGAGTACCACCACCAGCTCCTACGATAGCCGCTCTCGCTGCTCTGACGGCGACAAGCAAGACTCAGGTCGTTCAGGAGGAGGACGAGGACGATTCCAACCTGATGCAGTTGACAAAGAAGCTCATCGAAATTCGACAGGTCCTCCTCTCCATCGATCAGTCGGACAGTCTCAAGCTTCCTAGCATCGTTGTCGTTGGATCTCAGAGCTCAGGGAAGAGTAGTGTGCTGGAGGCGATCGTTGGACACGAGTTCCTTCCAAAGTGAGCTCACACTCTCTCTCCCTCGTCGCGTTCTTCTCTCCCGTCCTTTCTGATCTCTCTCTCTTTCCCTTCTTTCGTTCATCTTCTCTCTCGCAGAGGAGACAACATGGTCACTCGACGACCCATCGAACTCACTCTCATCCACACCCCTCCCACACCCTCCAACCCTCACCCAGTCGAATACGGCGACTTCCCCTCCCTCTCCCTCACCCACCTCACCGACTTCTCAGCCATCCAGAAAACCCTCACAGACCTCAACCTCTCCGTCCCCGCCTCCGAAGCAGTCTCCAACGACCCCATCGACCTTCGGATCTACTCCCCGAACGTCCCAGACCTCACCCTCGTCGACCTCCCAGGCTACATCCAAATCGCGTCGATGGATCAACCTCCCGAACTCCAGACCAAGATCGCCGCTCTCTGCGAGAGGTATATCCAGGAACCGAACATCATCTTAGCTGTGTGTGCGGCGGACGTGGATCTGGCGAATTCACCTGCGCTGAAGGCGAGTAGGGAGGTGGATCCGTTGGGGTTGAGGACGATCGGAGTCGTGACCAAGATGGATCTCGTCGCCCCTGCTCTGGGAGCTCAGATCTTGAAGGGAAACCGATATCCGTTGCACCTGGGGTACATTGGGGTGGTGTGCAAGCAGCCGAAGAAGTTGCTGGGTCTGGGAGGGACGGTGGACGATGTGACGGGAGCGGTGTTGAAGAGGGAGGCAGGGTTCTTTGGAGGGGAGAATGCGAAGGTGTTTAGGAAGCCTGGGGAGGGCCTGTTGGTTGGGACGGATACGTTGAGGAAGAGGTTGATGGGTGTGTTGGAGACGAGTATGGCGAACAGTCTGCATGGGATTACGAACGCGGTGCAGTTGGAGTTGGAGGCGGCGAGTTATCAATTCAAGGTGCGTCGCGTCGGTTTCGTTTTTTCTTCTTCCCTTCCTTCCGTCCTTGCTCGAGCTCTCCTCTCGACTTCACCTGCTTCTATCTCGAGCTTCGACTGACCTCTTTCTCTTCCTTTCCTATCTCTCCCTTCCTCCCACAGGTCCAATACAACGACCGACGCGTCTCCCCCGATTCGTACGTCGCCGAAACCCTCGACACCCTCAAAGCTCGCTTCCGAGACTTCTCCACCCAATTCTCCAAACCTCGAATCCGTACCATCCTCAAATCCAAACTCGACGACAAACTCCTCAACATCCTCGAGCAGCTCTACTGGGCCGATCCTCGAACCTCCACCGACCTCACCCTCTCCCACGCTTCCTCCAACCCTGGCTCCGACGACCTCGACCCTCTCTGGGAACACAAACTCGAAACAGCCAAATCCTTACTCACCAAGTCGGGAGTGGGGAGAGACTCCACCAACCTCGTCGCAGATGGACTTCGTCAACTCATCGATACCATCGCGGAGGGAGAACCCTTCTCCTTCCACCCGGACGCAGCCGAGCAGATCATCCAGTTCTCGCATTCCATCCTGCGAGAACGAGTTCCGGTGACGTCGGACCAGGTGGAGAACTGTATCAAGCCGTTCAAGTACGAGGTCGAGGTGGAGGATCGGGAGTGGGAGGTTGGGAGAGCGAGAGCGGAGGAGTTGTTGGAACGGGAGTGTGGGTTGATGGAGGGGAAACTTGGGGAGATTAGGAAGAGGGTGGGTGGGAGGAGGACGTTGGATGGGTTGGTGAGGTACGTGGGGGAGGTGGAGACGATGAAGAGGGAGATTTTGAAGAGGAAGCTGGAGAGGGCGAGGAACGGAGAGGAGGAGGTGGAGGAAGTGGTGCCGCCGATGGATGCGTACAAGTACAATGCGGCGCATTTGGCTGAAGGTACGTCCATTTTTTTTTCCCTGGAGTTCCGTCGTCGCTCTCGTTCTAGGGGGGAGGGAGAACTCGACGCGTCGTCGTTGTCGATCTCGAAACTGACCTGACTTTCGTTCTTCCTTCGTTCCCTTAATCTTCAGCTCGTCACGCCATGATCTTCCAAGATCGACTCGCCATCATCAAGCTTCGTCGGCAGGCCCTTCGGTCGAAACGATGCAAGTCGGGTCCAGACGAGAAGGCTTTCTGTCCGGAAGCATTCCTCAACGTCGTCGCCGATAAACTTGCTTACACTTCAGTCATGTTCATCAGTGAGTTCCTCCTCCTTTCTCTCAGTCGACGGGCTTCGTCTTCTCGTACTGACATCCGTTCTGGTCGTTCCGCTTCCTCCAGACGTCGAGCTTCTTGATCCCTTCTTCTACACTGTTCGTCCGACGCGTCTCATCTCCCTCCTCCTTTCCCTCCTCCTTCGAATTCCTTACTGACTCTTTTCTCACTCTTTCTCTCTACAGTTCTTGAGTGGAATCGACTCCGGTCTTCGACCCGATCTTCTCGTTCGTCCCTTCTCCGCCTTCGCTCTCTCTCTCTTCCTCCCTCACCGTGGCTGACCTCCCTTCCTCTGTTCTTGCTCGCAGAAAAACACCACCTTCGCTCGGGAGAACCCAACCATACGAGCTCATCTCGACCTCCAGGAACGCAAGGATAAGCTCGAGAAGGTTCGTCTCTCGGCTTTCTCGTTCCCTCTTCTCTTTTCGCTCTCACGCCGCTGACTTCTCCTCTCCCTCGTTCGTTTCGTCTCCCTTTCCTCGCAGGTTATGGCCTCCCTCCAAAGCCTCATCAACCTCCGACAAGACTCCCAGCAACCCTCGATCGATCATCGTCGAGGTGGGTTCGGTTCTCGAGGAGGAGGAGGAGGGTCAGGGAAGGGAGGCGTGTTTGGATCTTTCTTCTAGATTTCGTACCTCCTTGTCTCGATTTCGTTTGCTGTTGTAGCATGTTTGGCTCGGGTTCGGATTACATATTACGCACACCCTCGCTTTGCTTACTTACCCACACCTCTCTCTTTCTTCGAGGCTTGTTTAGTCTTCGCTCTGACCTCTCTCTCCTCTCAGCTCTCCTTCGTTTTGCTTTCTCTCACGAACTTCGTCTACGACTTCCCCACTTCTCCTTCACCCTTTGTAATATAGATTATGACGACTCGCTTCTGACTTTGCATAAGCTCTGAAGCGGAAAGAGAGAACGCAAGGCAAGGACGACGTCACGTCTCAACTCACTCGAGACTTTCGTTCTCACAAGTCAAACGCAATATCGAAGACGTCGTAGCATACAGATCTCAAACTACCGAGAAACCCAACACGCTCAAGCCCTCTCGACCTTCTTCCCACCTGCTCCACTTCCACCTCTCTCCTTCCTCGCTCCACCTCCTTCCCTCTTCTCTCCGCCCCCCTCCTTCCTCTCCGAAACAGCAGCAGCCTTCCTAGCTCCCCAACCTCTATCCGCGGGCTTGGTAGCAGCAGCCTTCTTCGCTCGTCCCTCGGCAGTCCTCTTCGCAGCCTCCTCCTCGGTCATTCCTCCGCCTTTGCTCTTCTTCGCAGCCTTCGCTCGAGCTCCTCCTCCTCCACGACGGTTAGCAGGGGAAGATTCAGCTTTGGCGGCGGCGAGCTTGGATCGTTTGATGGGTTTCGAGGGGACGAGCTGAGGAGAAAGGGAAGAAGAGGAAGAGGTCAGGACGCGTTTGCTTCCCTCTCGTCCAACTCGAGACGCGCCGGAGAGTCGGAGGATCTCAAGTTCGAGCTGTGAAGAAATTATCCTACTCACCTCAGAGGTTTCCGAATCAACCACACTTCCCTCGTCCTTCCCACCGTTCGCAATCCTAGCAGCCTCCCTCGCAGCCCTCTTCTTCTGGATCGACTCCTCCCTTCGAGCGGCCTTCCTCTGCTGGGTCTTGCTGGGCTCTCCAGGGTTCGAGGGTTGCTCCGACTTCTTCTGCTTGGGCTTTTGAATGCTGGTGGAAGGGGTGGCGGTGGAGTTGGGATCGGCGGCAGCGGCTTTGAGAGCTCGTTTGGCGAGTCGTTTGGCTTTGGCGTTGGTTCGGTTTTCGAGCGACTTGCCCTTCTGTAGAAGCCGAAGACGAGACAAGAGGGAAAAGCGTCAGTGGGAGCTCGATGATTTGTAGGGAGCAGTGATCGAAGAGAGCAATGGGAGCGAATAGCGCGTGAGACGAAGACGCGAAGAAGAGAGAGGGAAGGTCAAAACTCACGATCTCAGCAGCGTACATCTCCTTCATCCTCTCCAGCTTCTTCGTCTCCTTCTCGAGAAGAGTGTTGATCTCCTCGACGATAACCCTTCCATCCTCGGATCCAGGATCTCCCTTCTGCAGGTGAGCGACAAATCGAGCCAGAGCGCGTTTGTGCGACTGAGAGGAGAGGAGGAGAGTTTGAAGGTCAGATTTGAGCTCGGACAGTTTCATCGTCACTCGAATTACAGCAAGGCGGAGACTACGAACCTTGGAAGTCATGTGGGAGTCGGTCATCTGCTGGTTCTTGAGGACCTTGTCGGGGCAGAGGATGCAGGCCTGGTGAGCTGGGTTCGAAGGATCGGGGTAGAGAGGCGAACTGGCGATTTTGTTGAGAGGAATCGGTATTGGGGCTGTAGAGGAGAATATGATGAAGCGAAAAGAGGTGTGAGTACAAGGACTGAGGCTCTGATGAGCTCCAGGGAGGAAAGAAAGGGGAGAGGGAGAGGGAGGGAGGGAAGCGAAGCTCAAACTCACTGTCGAACACGGTAGCTTCTCCGTCCTCAGCCTCTTCCTCGTCGTCCATACTCTCATCATCGTCCTCTCCGTCAGAGCCGTCCTCTGTAGATATGAGTCAACGTGGAGTCAGGGTTAGTTCTCGAAGAGGACGAGCAAACGAAGGGATCAAGGTCGCGAGGCAGGGAGAACTGAAAGTTGAGCTCACCTCCTTCCTCTCCCTCCTCTCCATCCTCTCCGTCGTCTGAGGAATCGTCGTCCTCGTCATCGGAGTCCGAGTCTGATTCTCCTGAGATCTCGTCTTCTCCTCCCATGTTGAGGATAGCCTTGATCTCCTTCATTCCTGAAGCCTCGTCCTCTTCGTCTCGATCCCTCTTCTTTGCGAGTCGTTTGAACATCCCTCGGAGAGCTGAAGCTGAGCTGTTTTTGAGTACGAGTTGGAAGGGGGTCGAGCTGAGTCGATAAGAAAGGTGACCTGCTACTAGAGAAAGCCGAGAAAGGGGAGAAGGAGGTGGTTTGAGGGAAAGAGAGCTGAGGAGGAAGGAAAGTCAATTCTGGCTCTCGAAATTCAACCCCGCTTTGCTCTCCTCCCTCTCTTCCTTTCCCCTTCCCTTCTTTCAGCTCCCAACTTCCAAGGTCGACTTCACAGACCTCCTATACCCTTCTTGTCCGATGCTTCTCTCATCTCGGTCTTCGAGATCTCTGGCTCGTTCGGCAGCTTCGTCGCTCGGTCGTGGAATCCATTCAACAGGGCCCTCCTCCTTTTCTTCGAGCTCAACTTCGACAGCTTCCCTCCCTTCCTCCTCCTCCTCTTCCTCCTGTTCTTCCTCCCTTCCTTTATCGTCACTTTCATCTCCAGGACCATCAACATCTCAGTTCCAAAAGACGGCCCGATTCTCTTCATCAAATACAGGCTCTCGTCGGACGACGACCTCCTCTTCTTCACTCTCCTCCTCTGCCTCCTCTCCCCGCTACGACGCCCTCCCTTCATTCCTTCGAGACCTATCATCTCAGTCGACATCATCCCGTAAACCTCCACCACCATTCATCAAAGCAAGCGTCAAGCGGACTCCAGAAGTAACGATCCCTTCGTCTTCCAAGGACGTCGAATGGAACCACGTCCACGGAACAGAGGAGGAGGGAGGAAGAAACGCGCCTTCAAAGGTCGTCTTCCAGCCTGGAACTATTCTGGAAGCCTTAAAGTCAGTCCCGAATATGCTATTGCCGACCTCCTATGTCGTTTCGATCTCAAGAAGCTCACGCTCTGCTCAAAAACTGACTTCCTCTCGTTCACCCCCTCCCGCTCCCTCTTCACTCAGAGCTCAGACAAGGATCATCGGAGTTGTCCTCGATACCGTCATTCTCGAGGAACGTTTACGCCTTCGAATGCTCACTCCAGCAGGAACCATCGTCTACCCTTACGCCGAATCCGTCCTCTTCGCCTTCTCGTCCAACTCCATCCCGCTCTCCCTCATCCAACAAACCGGGATCGTCGACCTCGAGATGACCGCCTCCGAGACAGCCGCTCGCTCCAAGATCGTTGGATCGCTAAGACAGATCCTCACGGACTCGACGGAGCTCAGGAACGAGATCGATCCCGTCATGGACGAGGCGTGGGAGAGGTTCAGGTTCAAAGCGTTCGAAGAGCAGGACGAGGAGGCGAGGAGGAAGAGAGTGCTCGTTACGACGGCTCAGGTGGCAGAATGGGTTAAGGAGGAGACGGAGAGAAGGAGGGAGGCGAGGAGGATCTTGGAGGGTGGGGAGGCGAAGGTCGAGAAGGAGGAGACGGAGTTGTTCAAGGAGTTGAGGCTGCATAGGGTTTATAGGTCGATGATGAAGAGGCCAGAGTGCTTCATCGCTCAGGAGACGGCTCAGTGGAAGACGGAGATTTGGAGGGTGAGGAGTGAGGAGGATGTGAAGGAGATGGAGCTGGTGGACGGGTGGATGAAGTCGAAGTAAGTCGAACCTCCTTTGTCGACGCGTCGTTCGCTCGAGCTGACTCGTTTTTATCCCTTCGCTGCTTCTCAAGACACCACAACATCCCTTCCTTCATCACAAAATGCCAAACCATCATCGATCACACTCGACCTCTCCTCTCCTCTCACCTCGCCTCTTCCTCGTCTTCACCGCCTCCCTCTCTCGCTCCTCTCGACTCCGACCCTTCTCTCCCAACCTTCACCACCTCCGACCGAGTCATCCTCTCCCACATCCAATCCTCCTTCCTCAACTCCAAAAATCAACGCTCTCCCTTCGCTTCAACGGTCCCAACCCTGCTCAAGAAGATCGATCGATACGGAGGAACCGTAGACGCGAAGGCGACCTTTCAGTTCCTCGTCGAGGTCGGAGTGCGAACTCCTTGGGACGACGTTGGAACGATGTTTGGGTTGATCGAGCTGGAGGCTAGGGCCAAGGAGGATGATGGGGTCAGGGATTTGTTCGAGGCGTTGGAGAAGAAGGAGGAGGTCGAGGCGAAGAAGGGAGGGAAATCGGTCAAGTCGTCGCCGTCTCTCTCGACCTACAACTCCCTCGGACCCGACGAGTTTTACCCCTCCGACCCCCTCTCCTCCATCCGACACGACTTCGGAGACCTCCCCGTCTACGTTATCGACGACATCGAGGCCTCGGAACTCGACGACGGAGTCTCCGTCGAACGATCCTCGAAGGAAGGACACGTCTGGATCCATGCGCACATCGCCGACCCTACAACCCTCCTCCACCCCAAACATCGCCTCAGTAGACTCGCCGCTCAACGATCCTCAACGTCCTACCTCCCTCAAGGCAACTTCGCCCTCCTTCCCGAGGAGATCTCCATCGAACGGTTCTCGCTGGGGAAGAACGGGAAGCTCGTCGCTGGAGAAGGCCAGGAGTGTATGACCTTCTCCGCCGAGGTGAACGAGAGCTCAGGAGAAGTCGTAGACTACAAGATTCGAGCAGGAATCATCCACAACATCAACGTCACCACCTACTCGACCGTCTGCCAACTCCTCGGCGGTCGTCGTCGTCCAACCTCCTTCCCTCTCGGATCTCCTCTCGTCCGCCCTCCCTCCAAACTCCTCTCCGAACCCCTCCCGTCCTGGACCCCCGACCTCCAACTCCTCCTCCGAACTTCACGAGCAGTCGCCTTCCGTCGACTTCGAAAAGGAGGTCTCAACTGGTCTCTTCCCGCCTTCAACGTCAAAGTCTCTCCCAAACCCCTTCCCTCCCTTCCTGTCCATCCTTCCTCCTCCTCCGCCATTCTCGCCTCAGGATCTCCAGTCGTCGACTACGAGGTCCAATCCCCAGCCACGGACGAAGCCACGGAAATCGTCTCCATCGTCATGACCCTCGCCGGAAACGTCGCAGGACGGTTCTTCAGGGATCGAAACATCCCAGGTCCTTACCGAACGTACCCTTCACCCGTCGGAACGACACAGGACTCCATGGCTCAGCTCCTCGAGTCGAGAGATCCGAGGACAGGTAACGTCAGTCCGTTCGACATCGCCAGGTTCGGAGTCGTCTTCCTCCCCGGAGCGATGCAGTCGCGTCCTGGAGCTCATTGGATGATGGGATTGGAGGAGAAGGAGGGTGGATACGTGAGGGTTACGAGTCCGCTGAGGAGATACGCGGATCTGATCGCTCATTGGCAGATCAAGCACGCGTTGTTGGTGGAGGAGAGCGAGAAGGGAGGAGGGAAGTCGTCGTCGTTGGAAACGGCGTTGATGAACGACGAGGAGATGCATCGAGCTATCGCAGCTGCAGATTCCATCTCTTCGCTCGTTCAGCAGACTCAGAGGAAGAGTCTGTCCTTCTGGGGGGCGTACGCTCTCTCGAGATACGCCAGGACGATCGATCCCAACCTCGTCTCCAACCCTGCTCCCAACGACGACCTCTCCTCCTACCCGCCCATCCCCAAGGACGTCTTCGAACCTCTCCCTACCCCTCCTGCTGGTCGACTAGGTCCCTACCGGTCGGTCATCCTCGGATCGTCGGTCATCAACGGAGCGGATCAGTCGAGGTCGAGCGTGTCGGTGCTCGTTCCCGAGTTGGGTTTGCAGTTCGAGGCGACTCATCCTTCGACGGAGGGACCTTACGAGCCTGGAGATGAGGCTAGGACTTTGCTGGACAGGATGGACTTTGGCCCTAGACCTGGAGTTGCTGGAGTTGTGTTCCGTTAGTAGCTCGCTCTTTGTTTTTGCTTTTTAGACGCGTCGTTTGGACCTTGCTTTCTTCTCGTCAGTTCCTCTGTTTATGTTTAAATAGTGTTCTAGTTTTAGATCGTGATACACATCTACCTCTCTCTCTCTTGCACTTCTTCCTACCGTCGAGAGATAGAGGATCTCGACTTCGCCTTCCTCTCCTTCCTTCCTCCCAACCCCTTCCTCCTGTTCTTCCCTTTCCAAGATGGCCACTCCTCTTCTCCTCCTGACCCAAGACTACTCCTCCCTCATCGCTCCCTCCCTAATAGGCCTCTACCTCCTCCCCTCGTTCAAGGGTCTGGCTCAGCAGTTTACTAAGCTCTCGAACTCTTACGCTGGTAAGTCTCACCCCTCCGCGCTCGTCGTTCGGCTCGTCTTCAGCTCATCTCCTTCCCTTCTCTCCCTCCAGCTCTTTACGCCCGCCGACCTCTCTTCCAATTCCACCTACCAGAAGCTCAACCGGACCTAGCGTCAGCCTCGACCTCTCGCACAGCAGCAACGCCTTCGCCTTCTCGAGTTCGATAGACGCCCGTTGAATAAATCGATCGGAGAAGGTCCCAGAACCAAAACAAAGCTACTAGATATAGAGAATGAAAAAAGGTGACCGTTCCAGGAGGTGAGAGGAAAGGAAATGTGAAAGATAGGAAAGGTGGTGAGGTGTAGAATGGGGTCGTTGAAAGGCATCAGGGAGAAGGGGGAAAGGTGAGGAGAATCTAGATCTTCGAAGACGAGAGCTCCTTGACGAAGGTGGTTCCCCAGTGCTCGGCGGTGTACTTGTTGACGTACTATTGGGTCGAAGAAGGAGGGAATGGGAGGCAATGTCAGTTGAGAAGTGAGGAGGGGAGGGAAAAGGGCAGAAGACGCGACGACGAACCTTGCTGAGCTTGTTGAAGTTGGCCTTCCTTGTCTCAGGGTCCATGGTCATAGCCTCGTGGATAGCGTTGGCGGTGGAGTGGACGTCCCCTGGAGCGAACGAAGCGAAGAAAGCGAGAAGAGTCAGTCGAGCGTTCGAGCGAAGTCGAAGAGAGGAGAGAGGAAGACGAACAAGGGTTGATGATCAAACTTCCGTTCAAACTTTGAGCTGCACCAGCAAACTCCGACAAGATCATAGTTCCATGTCGCTGTTCCTGAGTGGCGATGTACTCGTACGAGACCTGCCACGACAAACAAAGCGAAGAGCCGAAAGTCAGTTCGTGAGAAACACGAAGATCAAAACGAGACGAGACCGACTCACCAAGTTCATTCCATCCCTCGTACTCGTCACGAGACACGCGTCGGCCACAGCGTACATGGCAGTAAGCTCCTCGAAGGGGACGGACTTGTGCATGAAGTGGATGGGCATGAACTCGACCGTTCCGAATCGACCGTTGATTCGTCCGACGAGCTCGTTGACGGTGGCTCGCAAGTTCTGGTACTCCTCGACGTCTTGACGAGATGGGACGGCGAGTTGAACGAGGACGACCTAAAGGCAACGTAGAAAGCAAGAAACGGAAAGGGTCGAGTCAGCAAGCGCTCGTTGGTTGACGAAGCGACGAGACGCGACGAGACGAAGCGAAGGAAGAACGAGAGGAAGGAGGAGGCTCACCTTTCCGATCCACTCAGGGTGCTCAGTCAGGAACAGCTCAAGGGCATGAAGCTTCTGAGGAACTCCCTTGATGTAATCGAGTCGATCCACTCCAACAATCAACTTGACACCGTCGAATCGCTGCTCGAGCTCCTTGATTCGCTTCTGAACCGTCGGTCGTTTCAGACCCTGCAGGCGCAATCAAACAAATCGGAGTCAGTCCCAGCTCGAGGACGTTGTTGCTAATCGAGAAGCGGAGCTCAGACTCACCTCAGAGAACTGTCCAGGCTCGATACCGATGGGGAAGGTTCCGACGTGAGCGTAGTGTCCTTCCAGCTCGACTCCGTTGGGCATGGTAGGGAGACCGAGGATTCGAGTACACGACGAGAGGAAATGACGAGCGTAGTCGTAGGTGTGGAATCCGATGAGATCGCAGTGGAGGATTCCAAGGAGGATCTCTCGTCGGACGGGGAGAATTCTGAAGAGACGGACGTTGGAAGAAGGGAAGATCGTCAGAAAGAGCGAGGGAACTAGAGACGTAGCTTCGGAGTCTTCTACTCACCGGTAAATCTCGGAAGATGGGAAAGGAGTGTGCTAGAGAGCAAAAAGGGAGAACAAGGAGCAAGATCAGCTCTGAGGCGAAAGAACGAAAAGCCGAGCTCGAGATCAACTCACCAGGAAGAAACCAATCTTGATATCATCTTCCTTCAACTTCTCCGCTCCCTCCTTGGGAGCCCTATCCGACACAGGCTTCTCTCCCTGATCCTGCTCAGCATCCTCAGGGATCCCTTCGACGACCCTTCCGAGTTCTCTCCGAGTGTAGCTTCCTCCGGCGGTTCCAGCGATGAGTCCTCGGAGGAGAAGAGGGAGGAGCATGAGATGGTAATCTTGAACCCAGACCATGTCTCCCTTTCGGACCTGGGAGAGAACGACCTGAGCGAAGGTGAGGTTGACGGCTCGGTAGGCGAGCCAGTGCGACTCGTCGAAGTTCATCTCTCCTGTTTGAGGGGGAAGGGGCGAGAGTGAGGAGGTCAGTTTGAGAGCTGAGGCGACGAGAAAGAGAGGAAGAGGAAACGGACCTGGGTGGTAGTGGAAAAGAGGCCAGAGGATGGAGTTGGAGAAACCACTAGAGAGTGAAGAAGGGAGAGGTCAGTCCTCAGCCCATCTTCCTCGTTCGTTCTTGATCTCGACTCACTTGTAGTGCTTATCCGCCAAATCATCCGAAAGGTAAACCGCCTGACACTGGTGCTCGTCCATCAGCCTCTGGTTGACGTGAGCTCGGTCCTTGAGAGGGATCTCAATACCAGGCCAACCGACTGTTGGAAAGGAGAGCGGTCAGCCCCAAGGATGAGCTGGGAGGAAGGGAGGAGGAAGAGGACTGACTCCACGTAAAGCTCATGGTCTTCTTGCAACCGGAAAGAGCAGAAACGAGTCCTCCAGAGGACATCTGATCGAAGGAAGAGTGAGAAGAGGAAGTCAGTCATGGCGTTGAGGCTTCGGAAGAGGGTCGAAGGGAAGGGAGCTCGGCGGTTGGGGGAGGGAGAGGGAGAAGCCATCTCGGAAGACTTCTGAGCAGCTTCTAGGAGAGACCTCGGGTCCGAGACTCGAGTGGGATGAATGTAGGAGGTGGGATATTCCCATCGCTCAATATCCCGAGCAAGAAAAGCTGCTCGAGAGCAGCTGAAACGAGCTCGAGGAAGCACCTTCCGCCGTCTGCCCTTCTTCCTCCTCCCCTTCCCATCTTTCCCTCTCTCGAACTCCTGCCTCACCCCTCTCCATCCCAAGCAAACACAAAGAGCCAGCGAGGGAGAGTTCAGCTTACCTTGAAGTGGTATTCTCCTTTCGCATCCTTTGAGATCGTAACGGGCAATCGATTCGAGACGACAATCAATCTGCGATCCTTGTCCTCCTCGAGTTGAGGTTCAGAAGAAGTAGCTGAAACAGGAAAGCAGGGAAGGGTTAGAACTCGGTCTAGAGGGGTAGTAGGAAGAGCAGACGTACAAGAAGCCATGGTTTCAAGAAGAGAGCTAGGGGAGTGGTTGTTGGGGATAGAGCAGAGACGAAAAACGTGGGCTGGCAAGGGTTGGAAGAGGAGGGGGCAGCATGACGTCTCGCGTCGCGACGAAGGAAAAAAAAAAAGGAAAGAGCGGTATATCAGAAGCATGTGTAGCTAGCAGCGAGAGAAAGAAAGCGAGTACAACGGAAAAAGGAATAGGCGAGTGATAGCGACGAGAGAAAAACCCAAGAAAAGAAAAGACCAAGAAATCGAAACGAGAACGAAGCAGAACAGAACGACGACGACCTCTACAAATCTACGAACGAAATCTCGACCCTGTAGGCGCACTCCACCCGCTCATCCCCACCGATCTCTCCTCTGAAAGCGACGCCGACTTCTTCCTAAACTCAGGCGAAGAAGGCTGATCCTGATCCCAATTCAGCTCCTCCCCTTCCTCGTCCGTCGTCGTGCTCGGCTTCCTCCTCTGTCGTCCACCTTCCTGCTCCTCGTAGTACTGCTGCTGATCGTCGTACTGAACAAACTGCTCCTCTTCCTGGTCGTTCTCCTCCTCGTACTCCTCCCCTCCATCCCCCGTCACCTTCACGCAACTCAACGCGTTGGCCAGCTTGTCCTCCGCTTCCTTGTCCGTCCAAGGTCGATGCTTCTCCGCCTCCTGGTACTCCTCCCAAGCTCTTTCCCTCTCCCTAGCCATCATCTCCGCTTCAAACTCCTCCCGAGTCATCATCCCTCCAGGTCGAGGAGGAGTCGAAATCCCGACTGAATCTGTGCTGCTGATCCTCGATCCATCTCGAAGTCGTCCCGCTCGTCGCTCGAGTTTCTTGCGATGGATTCGATCCAGTTCGGCTTCTCGTCGTTGTTCCCAGTCGCGCTGCCAGGCGAGTTCTTCGGCGGCGACTTGTTTGGCGGAGAGGGTGGCTTGGAGAAGTTGAGCTTGGACGCGTTGTTGGGCTTGTAGTTGGGCGGGAGAGAGGTTGGAGCTGATAGGTGTGAGGGCGAGGTTTTGGAAGTGGGATTCGGGGTCGACTCCTGCTTTTTCGGCGACTGAAGAGGGAGGGAGGAGGGAGGGAGAGAGATTGTCAGTTTGATGCGAGCTCGACTGGTTGAGTAGAAATGAGAGAGAGAGAGAGTTAATACGAACCGTCGACGGCTTCCCAATGATCCGAGGTGTGTTGCATTCGATGAGCGAAGTGAATCGTCGAAGCGGGACCGAAAACGAACTCTCCTCCTGAAAGAAGACGCGGCGAGAAAGAGAACGAACGTCAGTCTCGCCCTTTTTCGACCAGGAAGCGCAGACTCGACGAAGTCTTCTTTTTCGCAGGATGTTGTCGAGGAGAGTACTTGGCTGCATCGTAGGACTTCATCGAGTCTGGCGAGGTGGAGCTAACGAGGAATCGAGGTAGAGCTTACCGAGCTGCGTGAGCTTTCCTGGATGTCGAAGAGGCATCCTAAAAAGGCCGTTTCCGATTCCAGAAACGAGTTGACCCGGAACAGTCTTGACGTTGTAACCTGAGGAGGTTGAGAATGAAAAGGGAGGCGTCAGCGGAAGAAAGGAGATAGAAAGGGAGACGCCTCGTCGCGAGTTCGAACCGACTCACGAGAACGATCGCTCTGCTTCAGAGATCCGAAATCGTTGTTCATGAGAGTCATGCCAAGGTACTGGTAAGACGATGTTCAAGAGGGGGACGTCAGTGATTCTCAAGGAGGGGGAGGAGAGAGCTCGATAACTCACGTTGTAGATTGGACGTCCTCCATCGACGAACATCGGGAAAGGGCAGGTGAACAACTCCCTGTACTTCTTAATGACTTGCCAGTGACCGTTCGAGATGATGATGACGTCTGGGAGGAGTGGAAACGGAAGTGGGAGGGCGTGAGCTTGAGCTGCTCAAAGGAGGGAAGAAAGAGAGGAGAAGACGCACCGACGTTCGCTTGCTTCAAAGCGACAGGATCGAGTTCTGAGATGGAGTGGTTGACGAAGTCTTGACATTGACCACAGAAGATGTGTCGAATGAAGAAGACCTGAAGACAGTACGACGAAGGGAGGAGGGTCAGACTCGAACGAGAAGGACAGCGGAGTCGAGTTCGAGCTCGCTCGACTCACCAGAGTCTTCCTCTTCGGATCCTTCGAAATCAGATCCCTGAACTTGACCGAATGACCCATCTCGTCCAGAACCTCACACATCCCTGCAGACCAGATGAGCTTGGGCGAGGGGATTCCTGGGAAAGAGAAAGGAAGGGGGAAAAGGAGGGGAAAGAGTTCGAGTTGTCAGCTTCCAATCTGACCAAACACTTCATTGAGCTTGCTTTCCGCTTCGACAAGGTCAGATCTTCAAGGAGAGCTAGAGGGCGAAGACTCACCATGGACTGAGAAGGGTTCAACCGTCTTGGGATCCAACCGAGGAGGAGAGATTATGGTTCGAGGGAGATCGATGAACTTGGCTTCCTCGAGAACGTCCCAAGTGTTGAGGTTGAGACCTTCGTCCACCGAGCTCCTGGAAAGGTAGAGAACGACGTGAAGATAAGGATAAGATGAGTACGGTGCGCGAGATGATACTAGATCAATCTTCGAGAAGGAAGAGAGACGCTTGAGCTCACACATTCGATCCAAGACGAATCAGCCCTTGCTCCTCCTCGCCTTTCCCTGTCTTCCCTGCCAGCCTCTGCTTGTTGAGCAGGTACGCTTCTCTCTTGGTCAACCCTTTAGCTGAAGAGCCTTGACCTTGATTTCTGTTGTACGCCGTCGTGTTGATGTTTCGAGCTTGACCTCCTCCTCGAGGAGCTGGAGGAGGAGGGTAGGAGGGGGTTGGGAAGGTGACTGGAGGATCGGGGATTAAACGATGGAGTCTTCCAGAGGATGGACCGGCGATAGGAGAAGGGAACGAAGACGAGGTAGAGGGTGAGAAGCGCGTAGGTTTGGTCGTGGAGGTGGAGGAAGGGGTCCTGTTGGGATGAGGAGGAGTTTGATGGGAGGAGGAGGAGGAGGTCGAGCTCGAGCGAGGGAGGGAGGAGTCTTGGCCGTCCATAGTAGTAGGAAGAGGGACTCGACGAAGGTACGAACGAGGTTGAGAAGAACTCTCTGCTGTCGAAGGTCGAGATGGAGGGTTCGAGGAGGAAGAAGGAGAGGATACAGGATTAAGAGAAGCTGACATGACGAGGTGAGGCGAGCCGAGGAAGGAAGGTTGAGAGCTCGGAGGGAGGGCTTGAAAGGTCTACGAAGGAGGTTGGTGGTATCCTAGTAGTAGTGGGAGGGTAAACCTGCTTTCCTTCGGGGAATCTTTTTTTCCTTCGCCGGACGAGGTGGGCGTTTTGGAGAAGGGAGGGTGAGGGAGGACAGAAAACGAGTTGGAGAAAGCCTGGACAAGACGATCGACCGTTTTCTGAGACCCCCAAGGAACAATTTTATCTCCTGTTTGGATCCCTCCTCTTCCCATCTCCTGAGCAGCTTCCCAGAAAGAAACCGGATAAAAATTTCTCTTCTCAGAGCTGCCTTGCAAGTCCCACCAAGCCCTGACCTTGTGCTTCGCTCGCTTTGGAACGCGTCGACGGTGGTTTCAGCTCCCCGACCTTCACCAGAGACCTCCTCCTGCCCCGTCCACATACGCCGCTTCGAGGAGACGCTTCGGTTGCCGATCCCTTCCCCTTTTCGTTCGGTGCTGCAACGACCGACTTCCTTCAACTCGGACACAAGGCGATTTTCGACCTTGCCGCTCGTCGTCCTCCCTGGATCTCGACGCGTACGACTGATGCTCCTGCTCAGAGCTGAGGCTACTCCTTGAAGAGTTTAACCTTCAGTCGTTCAAAATCCGAACAGAAGGTCCGAGGGAGAATCAGCAAGATCCACTCGAAAGTCGCGTTGTCGAAAATGCTTGCTCTTCCCCCTCGCCGGACCTTCTCTCAGGGATTTGGAGGTTGTTCGTGAGCTCCAGAGACTGTCTACTACCGAAAACAAAAACTTGTTGGCTTTCTTGATACCCTTCAGCTCGTGCCTGCTCGTCAATCTTTCAGGATGCGTCGTCGCGTCGCTGTGGGTGGTTCGGTCTGATCTTCCAGCTAGACCGAAGTGAGTTTTAGCTGGCACACGTAGATCGTATCTCACTGTATGTGCCTGAATTCATCCAGATCAAAAGTGCCCCCTACTTCCTTGGATTCCTCTGGGGGACCTCGACGCGTCGCATCCAGCCGTTCCGACTATCTGGCCTACGAGAGGTCGAGTTTCGAACATCAGAGTTTCTTGTGATTTTTTGTGATTCATGATAGAGAACACTTTCACTTCGCTCCCTCGTAGTACGTATTCGTCCTCTCTCTCGCAAACGGTCGTTTCAACCCTGAGTGTACGGATCTCGTTTCCCTCCCTTCGACCCGAAAGATCCCCTCACTCGAAATCATTCACTATTTTTGGGACCGAGAGAGAGAGCTGAAGAGGCCGGGAGGAGCTAAGGAGGGAATCAGAGTAACGAGAGAAAAAGTCGAAGGTGCGACGGGCGTCGGAGATAGGATGAGAACGAGCACCTTGGGCTTTTTTTCACGGTTGGCGAGGATAACTTTACTCCTCGCTGAAGATAGGACCTCGTATGGGATCTGATCTCACCTTGTATATTCTCTGAGAGAGCAAAAGAAGGAGGAGAATCGACGCGACCTTCAAAAGCACAGTCCCAAAGTCGAACCACCTTCCGACCTTCTGAGAGAACCAACCGCCTTCCTTCCTTCTCAACTTCCATCTCCTTCGTTCCCCTTCTATCTTTTCTAGACTCGACAAGCAGGTCCTCCACCTCCTTATCTCCTTCTTCAAGATGTCGAAGAACCTCCTCGCGGACCTCCCTCTGTTCATCCCTCGAGATCAACTCCCTTCCCTCCCTGTCCTCGCCCTCGCCCTCTTCATTGGAGCTCCTCTGCTCGCCGTCGTTCTCAACGTCGCTCACCAGCTCGTGAGTGCAGTCTCTATCCTTCAACTCGATTGCTTGGTTCGGAGAGACGCGACTGGCTTTTGGACTGACGAAGCCTTTCTGCTCCCCTCCTTCAACAGCTCTGGCCCAAAGACCCTACGCTCCCTCCTGTCATCTTCCACTTCTTCCCATGGATCGGTTCAGCTGTTTCTTGTGAGCTCCTTGTAGCTCTTTCTCTTCTCGTGCTCCTGGGACTGATGAAAAACTTCTCGCTCTTGAAGACGGAATGGATCCTTACGCGTTCATGTTCGCCAACCGAGAGAAGGTGAGCTCGACGCCCAAACCTTTTTCTGTCTCGCCCCGTCCCACCATCAGCTCTCTGACTTTGCTGCTTCTCCTTTTCAGTACGGAGATCTGTTCACCTTCATCCTCATCGGTCGTAAAATGACTGTCGCTCTCGGACCCAAGGTGAGTGTCTGCTGGCGGTTTCCTTCCCTCCGACTTTTGAGCTCGAGCTCACCTTCCCTCTCTTTTTCCTCCTTCTTCTCCTCATCTCAGGGAAACGACATGATTCTCGGAGGAAAGCTCAGCCAAGTTTCTGCTGAGGACGCCTACACTGTGAGCTCCACCATTTCAAATGTTATCTACTGGCAGAGCTCAAGGCTCCAAGCTGATCGTTGTTCTCCTCCCTCTTTCCCCTTCACGCCTCGCTCCCTTCCTTCTCCTCGGCCAACCCTTCCTTCCTCTCCCTCTCCCAGCATCTCACCACCCCCGTTTTCGGAAAGGGAGTCGTCTACGATGTCCCCAACCACGTCCTCGTCGAGGAGAAGCGAGCTGTCAAGGCTGGTCTCTCGCTCGAGAACCTTCGCTCGTACGGACCTGACATCGAGGATGAGGTTGAGCTCATGCTCAAGACCGACGCCTCTTTCGCCACCTACCGATCCAAGAACGCCAACACCACGTGGGGATCTTTCCCTGCTCTCAAGACCCTCTCGGAACTTACGATCCTCACCGCTTCGAGGACTCTCCAAGGAAAGGAGGTTCGAGCTGCTTTGAACAAGTCCTTCGCTCACACCTACGAGGCTCTCGATGGAGGATTCACCCCTCTCAACTTCATGTTCCCCAACCTGCCTTTGCCCAGCTACCGACGACGTGATAAGGCTCACAGTGAGTGCTCGTTTCCCGTTGGTCCCTTCTCGACGCGTTTCGGGAGAGTCAGGCTGAACTTTCTCTTTCCTCGCGTCTTTTCCAGAGGAGATGAGCGACTTCTACTACGACATTATCCAGAAGCGAAAGGAGGGTATCTCTGAGGTAAGCACCACCTTCCCAACTCTCGATCCACGCCTTCTCGAGCTGAACAACTCTCTCCTTGCCCACTTTCGAAGGTCGACGACGAGAAACACGACATGCTCGCTTCCTTGGCTACTTTCACCAACAAGGACGGATCAGGACTCGAGGATCGAGAGATGGCTCACATCATGTGAGTTCCTAGTCTCCCATTCCTTTCCTCGAAGCTCAAAGCTGACCCTCGTCTTCTCGAACAGGATCGCCCTCCTCATGGCCGGCCAGCACACCTCCTCTGCCACCTCCAGCTGGACTCTCCTCGAACTTGCCAACCGTCCCGATATCCAGAAGGCTCTCTACGATGAGCAGGTTGCTGTTCTCGGCAAGCCCGACGGATCTTTCAGGCCTCTCGACTACGACGACATCAAATCGGTTCGTTCATCCTTCTCTTCCTCTCTTTCCTTTCAGATCTCGACTCTCGGCTGACGAACCTTGCTCGCCTTCTTGCAGCTTACTGTCATGGACTCTATCATCCGAGAGACTCTTCGAATCCACGCTCCCATCCACTCGAGTGAGTCTCGTTGATCGACGCGTTCGTCCTCCTTTATGAATTGACTCAACTCCCTTTCTTTCTTCTTTCCTCCGTCTCAGTCATGCGAAAAGTTGTCGGAGACATCCCCGTCCCCACCTCCCTCGCTGCTCCCTCCGAATCTTCCTCTTACGTTATCCCTAAGGTTCGTTCCCTCTCTCTTTCCCTTTCCTCGAACCCTTTCCCTGACGCGTCTTCGTTCTTCTTCGCACACAGGGTCACTTCGTGATGGCTTGCCCCGGAGTAGCTCAGATGGACGCTCGTCTCTGGGCTGATGCCGCTAAGGTTCGTCTCTCTCTCTTTCTCTCCCTACTCGTCTCTCCTCACGCGTTCTGACTTTTCTCCCTTCCTCTTGCAGTGGGAGCCCTCTCGATGGACCGACCCTGCTGGATTCGCCGCTATGGCTGGAAACCAGTATGATAATGGAGGAAACGGAGAGGCTTTGGTCGATTACGGATTTGGAGGTTGGTAGCTCGTTCTCGTTCTCGTCCTCCTCTCCTCTCTCGCTGACCTTCTCGTTGCTCCGTCCTTGATTGAACGCAGTCATCTCCAAGGGAACCCAGTCCCCTTACCAGCCTTTCGGAGCTGGAAGGCATAGATGCATCGGAGAGGTGAGTCCTTTCCTCAAACCCAACTCTTCACCTTCTTTCGTTCGAGACACTGACTCGTCGTCGTCGTTCTCTTTCATCAGTCCTTCGCCTACGTTCAACTCTCCACCATCATCGCCGCCGTGATCCAGAAGATGGAGCTCAAGCTCGTGGGAGGAATGCCTCCTCCGAATTACGAGGTGAGCCCGACCTGATTCTCATCTCACTTCCGTTGAAAAGCGAAACCTCGATGCGAGAACCCGAAACCGAAACTGACCCACACGCTCTTTTGGTTTGGTTCGCAGACGATGATCGTGCTCCCCAAAGCTCCCGATACCATCATGTACCGACGACGAGTGGCTGCTGTTCCCGCGTCGGCCTAGGTGGGGTGAGGAAGGGAGAGAGTCGAACGACGGAGGGAGAGAGGGCGTTGGGATTGGAACTCGATTTTGGTATTTGCTCTGATAGAGATGTCGTATTTTTCTGTGCTCTGCTCGATTTCTGCTAGTCTTCCCATCCACCTCGTCAAAGCGAAGGTTTTCTCCCGTTTGTTTGGTTCAAGAATCGCAGAGAAAGAGGCGCACCATCCAAAGATGGTGATATGCTTGTGGGAGAGTCGAAACGGGGAGTGTCTCTCCCTCCCTTGACTCCTTCCCTTCTTGCCTCACCTCACCTCCACTCTGCTTCAGCCCAGAGCGAAAATGTCTTTCACCTTTCAACCATCAAACCCTCGCTCTTCTTTTCCGTTCTTCGTTCGACTTCCTTTCGTCGGTCGGCTGGTCGACTTCTGAATTCAGCCCGACGACCCTTCTCTTTCCTCCTCCCTCCCTTCCTTCCCGCCTCCTCACCAGCCCTCTCCAAGCTCTTAAGCCATGACGACCACCTTCAGCACTCCTCCGAACCGGCCTCCTCATCGAATCCACCGTAAACCGTTCGCTTACGACCCTCTCGACGCCTTCTCCTTCCCTCCCCTCTCGCCCTCCCAAACCTCTCCCTCTCCCTCCAACTCAGCCGTCCTTCACCTCCCGGACCACTTCAACCTAGGATCCGAATCTCCTCGGTTGCTCTCCTCGCCGGAGCCTCAGTCCAGTCCCTGCACGTCCGACTTCGATAACTCCGACGACGACGAGGAAGACGACGACGAGATTGGAGACGAAGAGGATGACTTTCGACGCGGGATGCCTAGATTACAAGCTTCGTTGAGGGGGTTTGGACTGGTTGGAGAGGAAGGGAGGAGGATACAATTTGCGAGACCGTTGGGGAGTCAGCAGGTTGAGGTGCTGGATTCCGAGGAGGAGGAAGGAGAGGGAGAGAAGGGAGAGGGAGAGGGAGGGTGTGCGAGGATTCTGTCGGATCCGGAGGTCGTTCGTGAGTGTCGCTCTTCTTTTTCTGTTCTCTTGCTTAGCCTCTTCAAAGAGCTTAGCTTTAGTCGTTGACCGTTTGCTCTTCCATTCTGTTTTTCTAGAACATCTCTTCGGTCGCTCCATCCAACGAACCCGACGCATCAACTCCCTCACCCCCTCCTCCGCGTCCCACAACCTCTGTTCCCTCGCCCTCACCCTCGAATCCCCTCTCACCGCCCTTTCCGACGCCTCATCGCTCTCCCTCTCTCACCCAGCCGTCAAACGAATCACTCCAACCCCTTCCATCCGATCCGAACTCTCCTCGACCTCCCACTCCTCCTCCCTCGCCGCCTCGAGACGTAAGCTCAAGGCTGTCTTCAAGGACGAGTTTGCCGAGATGGCTGCTGAGAGTGGAGCCGAGGCTGAGGCGGAAGGACTGGCTTCGGATGGCTTGGGGTTGTTTGAGGATGTGGGAGAGGAAGCCGAGCACAAGCAGAGGAGGAGAGGGATCGATTTCGGAGGAGTTTCCGAGATGGGTGTTTTGGAAGCGAAGAAGACGAGGGATGTGGGACCGGTGTTGGTGTTTGACGACGAGGACGTCGAGGAGGTAGAGGCTGTGGCGATGGAACGAGGAAGGAAGGTCTTCAAGAGGAAACTCACCTCTCCGTTCACGTCGTCGCGTCCTTCAACTCCCATTTCGACCTCGGTCCCTGAACCTCTCCTCTTCACTCCTATCACCGCTTCCGAATCACTCCGACCTACTTCCTTCGAATCTACCTACGGGTTCGCCCTCACAGCCCATACCCCAGCTTCAGCCCACGCTCTCTTCGCTTCGATCCCAGCGCCAACGGAACGCGTCCCACTTCCTTCGCCCTCCGCTTCCCTTCAACCTTCGCTCTCCCTCTCGTCCTCCCTTCGATCGGTCTCCTCCTCTACAACCACTACCACAACCAACACTTCCACCTCCTCACCCGACGGTCCTCTTCGAACCGGAGCCTACACCACCCGTCAACACGCTCGTCGAACTCCAGCTCTTATCGGACTTCGAGAACTTCGAGAGCTGAGGACCGCTGCTCTCGTGCTGGAGATGGATGCGAAGAGACATGTGAGGTTACCGGTGTCGATGATGGGTCACCCGAGGGAGATGGAGAAGAAGGTGAAGAGGAAACCGGTTCCTGTTGGAGGGGATCTGGATTTGGTGGTGATTGCGACGGAAGGAGGGAGCGAGTCGAGTGGGTCCCCTCCATCGGAGGTGGTAGAGGAAGGGAAGGATTTCTTCCTTTCTTTCCCAGTCGAAGTTGTCGCCTCAGTCTCTACTACCTTGGCCATCCCTCGTTCCCCTCGACCTCCTCGATCTTCGGCGCGTCCCCTCTCCATCGCCATCATGCCCTCCTCCCCTCCTCCTCTTCGACACACCCTCTCCTCGTCGGAAGCCATCCCACTCTTCCTCCCCGAACCGACTCACCTCCAACCCACTCTCGCTTCCTCCTCCGCCTCGTCGACCTCGTCTTTCGAATCCTGCCCGATCCCACCAACCCCTCTCGAGGCTTCCTTCTTTCCTTCGTGTCCTACTCCCACTCCGGAAGAGCTTCCCAGGACGGACTCGTTGCTTTTCGAGCTCTTGAGGGCGGGAGAGGGAGCGGGAGAGGAAGAGGGAGAGAGGATCGTGACGGATTGGTCGAATGGAGTGATGGGAGGAAGACAGAGGGTGGTCGTCGATCAAGTGGAGGTTCTGGTAGATGAGGTTAAGTTGAAGAGAGCGTTGAGTAGGAGCAGGAGCAGGAGAGGAGGGAACGCGTCGCCCGCGTCGACCAGCTCGTCGTTCTCTTCCTCGCACGCCATCGTCAACGCAAACATCAACGCGACCAGAGGAGCTGGAGTTGGGTTGGGTCTGGGGTTGAAGGGTGGGTTGGGACTGAAGGGGCTGAAGTGGGCGACGAAGCAGGGAGGAGCAGGAAAGGAGAAGCAGGCGAGTTTGGGAGGGAAGAGGGTTTGGAGGGGGACGAAGGGGTCGGAGAAGTAGAGGAGCCTAGTTCTTTCGGTCTAGAGTTCGTGGTTTGTTTTTTCGTGCTTTCTCTGTTTGCTTTGTGCTTTGCTTTTGTCGTCGTCGTTCTCGTTTCGTTCGTCCTTTCGGTCTCATTGTTCTTTGTTTCTTTCTCGTCAGTCAGTCTTTACTACTCTATCTACATTCGCTTGGCTTATCGCGTCTTCATTTTTTCCGCCAACTATCTAGATCACGCTCGTTTCTCTTTCCTAATTCGCTGGGGTTGGGGAAAGGAACAGAGGGACAGAGAGAGCGACGCGTCTTCGACTTCAAAGTTCACGATATCGTCCAGCTGGTCCTGGACTCTCTCTCGCTCGCACCCTCACTCCAGCCGCTCCCAAGAAGAAAATTGAAAGTCATGATCGTGAAAGTTCATTAAACAGAAGAAAGCTACGAAACCACCAACTCCTCAGGCTCTATCTGTCCTCGTCGTTCAAAGCACCTCCTCGTTCCCTCCTCTTCGTCGTCTCCTCCTCCGCGTACTCCTCAGCGTACCGACTCAGCTCTTTCTCCTCCATGATCTCCCTGGTTCGCCCGTACGCCAACCCACTCGTAAACAACACCCAGCGAAGATCCTCCATCGCTTTCTTGAACTCCGGAGACCCCCATCCCCCTGCCTCCTTCGTTCTCAAACTTAGTCATAACATGATCGCCATCCCTGAATCGTCGAACAGAGAGAGGACTTTGGAAAGTGAGTCGTTTTGACGGAGAGAGTTCGTTCGACGCTGATTTCCGCCTTGTTGCACCGGACATCGAAGCAGGAAACATCCAGATCACCAAATAATGGTTCGATGGAATTAATCAAACCCTCAAGGAGTTCCTTGGAGCAGGAAGTCGATGTACGTTCCCCTCTCTTCCCTCTTCGTCCGACGCGTCGCGGTCGCTCGCCTTAGACGGAGGACACCTCGAGAAGATGGTTAGATCTCCAACCACTTCCTCTTAGCCACTTTCCGTTCCGACGATTTCGAGAGATTGGTTTAATTCTTCTTTGTTTTTTACTACACGAACACAGAGGGACAGAAAAGCGAGATGTGGGCGCACTGAGAGGGACACGGCAGCTAGAGAAGGGGAAAAGGGAGATGGGAAGAACGAAGAAAGGGAGAGAGAGATAGGGAAAGACAAGCACGGTTTTAAGGGAGTGGGGAGACGAGCAAAGGTAAGCAGAGGAAGGGTGTTTTGTTGGGACAGCGTGTGAGAGAAAGCGAGAGAACGTATTAAGTGAGCGACGGTGTGAGGAGAGAGATAGGATGGCAAGCGTAGAGTACGTAGACGTAGGTAGATGAGGGGAGAGAGGGAGTCGAAGCAGAAGAACGAAAGCACGAGTGAAGCAAAGCAAACCGAGAACGAGAACGAGGCGACGCTACAGTCCTTCCCCTCCTCCTCCTCCCAACCCGTTCGGAACTCCATCCCCACCCTCAAGCTTCATCTCGGGAGCTCCTCCTCCTCCTCCTCCCCAGCTCCCAAGAACAGCTCCTCCTCCCACTCCTGCTCCGTTTCCGACCCCGTTCCCGTTCCCATTTCCGTTCAACCCACTCTTCCTTCCTCCATCTCCCAAACTCGCCATGTAAACCTCCAAGAATCCCCTCTCCACCTCCACTCCGTTCGAGTTCCTGCAAACAATCTTCTCTCCGTAGCTCCCAGCCCCCTTCCCTCCCTTCCAGTTGTTCTCGACCTTGACGCTGCTCGCAGCGGCGGCTTTAAGCAACGCCTTCGCGGCTCTCGATCCAGCCTCCATGGCGTCTCGAACGGCGGCTTCGAAGGGAAGAGGGTAGGATTGTCGAAGGACGGACCAGACGTTGAAGATGGGGAGGTAGAGGCCTGATTTGAGGTGAGCGGCGGAGAGGACGGAGGAAGGGTTGGGAGTGGAAGGGTGAGAGGCTGGGGAGGCGGTTGGAGAGGGAGTTGGAGGTGCTGGAGAGGGTGGGAGGAGACAGTCGGAGGGTTGGGCGCCGAGGGAGGTGACGATCTGAAGGAAGAACGAAGAAAGGAAAGGTCAGCGACGGAGGAAAAGGAAGAGGAGGAGAGGAGGAGACGAGGAGAGGAAGGAAGGAAACGAGACTCGACTCACATCGTTACAGAACGCCAACAGCCCAGGATCGCTCGAAACAGCCTGGTCGTCCAGCTTGCAACAAGCCTTCAGTCGATCCATCACACTATAAGCCTGAGCCGACCCGATCTCAATCCTCCCTGACGGCGTCCCCGCCGACGACCTCCCCATCGACTGCTGCTGGAAGTTCGGCGTCCCACTCCTCGAAGGAGCGTTGTTGTTGCTGAACGATGACGATCCTCCTGGAGTCGAGACCTGCTGCTGAGGGTAGGAAGGGAATCCGTTGGCGAGAGGAGAGGAGTGCTGAGAGGAGGGTTGACGATGATGGTTTTGGAGAGGGAAGGAAGGGTGACCGTCTCCTCCGCCGGCTCCGTTGCCGCTTCCGTTGTTGGTGTGCTGGGAGTTCGAAGAGAGAGGACGTTCGGGTTGGTTTTGGTTGTTGTTGTTCTGCTGCTGCTGTTGCATGAGGTTGTGGTAGGTCTGTTGCTGAGCCTGAGCGAGTTGATGCTGGTACTGAGCGGCGTAAGGGGAGGAGGCGTTGTTGGGAGATCCCGGAAGGGTGTTGGGGAGGTTCATGAGAGTCGCAGGGTACATGTTGGAGGGAGGGAGGGAGTTATTGTTGTTGTTGTTGTTGTTGTTGTTGTTGTTGTTGTTGAAAGCGTTGAGCTGGTTCTGCTGATGCTGGTTGAGCTGCTGCTGGAACTGAAGGACGTCTTCCGGTCTAGGCGATCCTCCTCCGAGATGGGACGACGAGAATCCTGCGCCGTTCATCATGTTGGGCGAGAAGGGAAGTCGCTGATCTCCTCCTTGCTGGCCTCCTAGTCCTGCTGGGAAGGTTCCTGTTGGGAACATATTGAAAGCGTTGTAGGGCATGCGAGGACCTGATCCTCCGTTTCCGTTGTTGGAGCGACTCGAGTTGAACATGGAATCGACCTGGTTGAAGTTGTCGGCTGCTGAGCTCGGTCGACTGATGTGATTGGACGAAGCGTGTCTCTTCCTCGACTTGGTTCCTCCTCCATCGTGGGTGTCTGGCGTTCCTTGACCGTGAGAGTCGAGGGATCCTGACTCGGATCCTGAGAAGTCTCCATCCATTTTGACGGTCGACGAGGAGGCTCCTGGAGTATCGATGACCTTGCCTCGACCAGTAGGACCAGAACGGATGGCGGGCTGGAGAGGGGATTGTATGCATCGAGGGGGAGGAGAAGGAGAGGGAAGAACGAGAGGAAGAAGAAGAAGAGGAGGAAGAAGAAGGTCAGCTTCTCGTCTCGTTCTTCCCGAAGAAGTCCTGAGCTCGTTCGTTTTGAACGCTCCATCCAACGTTCCAATCCACTCTTCCACCTTCAAGCTATACACCATCAGAAAGAGAAGACGCAGCTCTCCATAGAGAAGTTGCTCTCTTCCCTCTCTCGTCCCTGAAACCCTACCGAAACGAAGCACGAAAGGAAGGAGAAGGGAAGGAGGAAGGAGGAGAGGACTGACTCTGTTCGCTGGTGGCATATGAAGAGCCTCCCTCAACTCTGCGTTCTCTGTCTCCACCTCCTTGACTCTCTCCTCTAAGGCAGCCAGATGAGCCGCTCGTCTAGCTCGAAAAGCTCGTTGAACTTCTCTGGCACGAGAGGGAGGAAGGGCGTCGTTCCGCTTCCTTCCTCGCTGCTCGGTTCGTTGGGACGAGGAGGACTGGGAAGAAGGCAACAACAAGAGGGTTCAAGGAAGGGATTAGTACAAGTTCCAACATGGAAGGTGGTGGTTAGAGGTTGAAAGTTCAAACTGAGATTGAAAAAGTGTTGATATAGATAAGGAACGTACCCCGTGAGGAGGTTTGTCTTCGTCCATTTCAAGTCTTTGAGGGAGCGGTTGGGGAGAAGAGAGAGATAGGAAGGAGGCGGATATCCGAAGATTTAATCTCGTCCGAAGGTTTTCGGTTCCGAAGGCGTCGAGCTGGGTGGGTGTTGAGGAGGCTCGAAGAAGAGGAAGAAGAAAGAAGGGGGGGGGTGAGGATGGAAAGAGAGAGGGAGAAGGGAGGCAATTCTCGAGCTGAAAGATTGAAAGCCGCTCGTCACGACGGACGCCGTCGCCAGGGAAGTGCCTCTCTCTGAAACTTCTCTACTCCTTTTTCTTACCACCTCGGTTCCCGCTGAGATCTAATCTCTCAACTGATAAGAAGAGATTACGCCGAGGGGAAAAGCTGCGTGGGCATTGGACACGACGGTGATCTTCCCAAAAGAAACCATTGCTTCGAGTCGCGCGATGTTTGCAACAACCCTCTCTCGCAAAAGACAGTTTCTCTTTCCTCCCGACGACGAAAGCACGAACGAGCCAGGGCTTGGAGCCTTGGAACGAAGGGGCTCGAGACGCCTCTTCATGACCAACTTCGAGATAGCGGATTGAAGACGAAGATGATGTCAAAAGAAGAGAGAGAGGTCGAACGTCGTTTTCTTTCGAGAGTCGTCGTCCTTGTAGGCGTTTCGGGAAGATGATGCATTGAGAGAGTAGGCAAGAGAGAGGTGGCTGCGTTGAGGTTTCGAGGAGGGAGAGGGGCTCTGCAGGACGACGCCCAGGGATCTGGAGAAGAAGAGAGGAAGAGAGGAAGAGGTGAGCGAGCGTTACTCGTCGCGCTTGAACGAACAAAATAATAGAGAGGACGTCCTGGAGACGGATTTGGACGACTCACAGAGTGGGAAAAGACACGAAAGAGTAGGCCGTGTTTGAAGCCGAGGGAAGGCGTGAGAGGCAAGGAAAGCAGACGCGGATTGGAGGGCCGAACGCGTCTCAGTCTGTTTCCAAGAGAGCCGCTGAGAAAGACGTGACTCGATCAGGACCCAAGAGAGAACAAATCAAAAGGTGTAGATAATCCTGAGCTCACCCAGATGACTCTTCTACGGAGTCGTTCGCTCCTCGACGTTCGAAACCTCAAACCTGACAAGCTTCATGAACTCCCTCCGTCGTTCCTCCTCGTGAAACTTCCACCCTTCCAGCACCTCCGCTTCTACACCCTCCTTCTCCTTCTCAGAACCCGAGACGACTTTTGTCTCCTTGATTCTCGCGGAGAGAAAACGGACAGGAGGGCACATCTCCAAGATCACACCCTCCCTCCCTACCCTCTCCTCCTGGTAAACCTCGTCTCCCCACCTCCCTCCATCCGTGTCAAATCGAACGAAATCGACAGAGGTTTCCCACCCGATGGACAAGCTAGTAGCCAAATCGTCATGAGTCCATCGAACGCTACGTTGGTGAGGATCAGGGAGGTGAGGTTGCGAGGTTGAGACGAGGGATTTGGCGAGGGTTGAAGAGCGAGCAGGGAAGTCCTTGGACGTGAACGACGGTTGGGTCGAGGATTCGAGTGATGCTCCCCCATCGAAGAAGTTCTTCCTTTTGGTCGACGAGGTCGCAGGGGTTGATCCCTATGGGTCGGAGGGTCAAGAAGTCGACGGGGAGGGAGGGGAAGATGATGGAGGTCGAGGGAGGTGGGAGTCGGTCGGTTGAGAGGTGGAGTTCGCCGCCTGTTTGGAAGGTAGCGACGATGGTGAAGGTGTGGACGTGCTGGATCGAGAGGTATGGATGGAGTTGAGGTTGAGAAACGCCTGGATCCTGGAGAGAAAGAGACAAGGCGAAGAACGTCGAGATGATCAGCTTTCGGACTTCTCTCTTTCTTCTGCTGTAGCCTGCAAAGCACATTATGTATGGAGCTCACTCGTGAACAGAAGAGTAGCTCAGCTTTGTCGAGTCCGACGAGTTCGATGTCTCGATAGAGGAGAGGGGGGGAGAGCTGAAGGAAAGCGAGGGAGAGGCGGGAGGTCTTCGAGAGCGTCGAGGGATCGCAAAAGCGAAGGACGTGGTGCTTGAGCTCGAGCGGGAAGATCGGTAGACGTCGAGAGCCGATTGAGGGGACGAGGGAGCTCATACTGGACGGCGGAGCGGCATTTGAAGAGAAAGTGCTGATGGCGGTGAGAGGAAAGGTGATGAGCTCGCCAGTTTTGGTTCGAGCTCACCTTCTTCTTCCTTTCCCTCCCTCTTCCCTGCCAACGCTCACTCGCAAACACAGAGAAATCTACCAAGGACGTCTCAGCAGAACCTTTGGATCTCAGATCTTCTCTCAGGATGAATCTCTACTTTCAAGCAGCATCCTTCGTGAGCTTCAACTTCAACTTGACCAAGCTCACCGAATTCCTTCCCTCCCTCCCCTCCCTTTACTGACGCTGCTTCCCACTCTCCCTCTTCCTCTTTGCCTAAACAGTTGGACGAGTTGACCCTGCAGAAGACATCCATCAAGGCTCTTCTGACCTCCAAAAACCTTCCCGAGAAGGACTCGAAGCGACTCCTCGCTCTCGTTATCGAAACCCTCAAGTACAAGCCAACGATCCTTGAACTACTCGAGAAGGTCCCCTTGACCAAGGACGACAAGAAGATGATATACCAGAGGAGTAAGAACCTCGCCTTGGTCCTCGTACACGATCTCCTGTTCTCCTCGAAACCTGGGTGAGTTCTTTTGGAAGGTGAGCTCGACGAAGAAACCTCGAGCTGACCTTGAGCTCCCTTGCGTCGGCACTTTACAGGATCCAATCTTCCACTGGACCCATCAAGGAAGCGTTGACAAAGCACCGAGCTAGACTCAACGCTGAGCTGGTCAGGATGAAGATCAAGAAGGGAGTCAGGAGCAACAAGGAGCTTCAGGTAGGAGGAGGAGTCGGAGGTGAGCTCGAGTCTCCGTTCACTCTCTCTCCTCGTCGACATTCTTTGATCGTTGTTCTTCCTCGATCATAAAGATCAAATCCCTCGATACGCACGAATCAACACGAACCTCACCACCGCCGAAACCATCATCGCTCACCTTCAAACTCCCGCCGGAGGGTCATTCACGTTCATCCCTCCCTCCTCTGATCCTTACCCTCAACCGATCCCTCCGTTCGTCCCTCTTGGTCTCTCTTCTCGTCCCAGCCGCGCTCATCAAATTGGCTCTGACTCTTCGCTCTCTTGTCCTCCTACAGTAAACACTTTCACCTCGACCCTCACCTCCCAAAGACTCTCCTCGTCTTCCCTCTCTCTTCCTCTCCAATCCTCACCTCTCACGCTTCCTACCTCTCCGGCCACCTCATTCTCCAAGACAAAGCTTCCTGCATTCCGGCTCACGTCCTTCTCGCCTCTCTTACCTCTCCTACATCAACCCAACCTCTCGACGGAGAGGTCATCGATGCGACAGCAGCTCCAGGCAACAAGACAACGCAACTCAGCGCGTTGATGGGGAACAAGGGAAAGCTGCATGCGTTTGAGCTGAGTCCTGGGAGGTGGAAGACGCTGAGAAAGATGGTGGAGAAGGCTGGATGCTCCAACATCGACTACGGGAAGGAGGGAGGACGAAACTTCTTGGATACCGCGCCGAAGGGACGAGAGTGGGAGGGAGTCAAGTGAGTCTGAACGATGCCGCGTCCTTGGAAGAGAAGAGCGACGGAAACTGATCCTCTCTTGCACTCGCTCTCTTCTCAGGTACATCTTGTTGGATCCGTCGTGCTCTGGTTCTGGAATCGTGAATCGGTTGGACTTTTTGATGGACGATCGTGAGTTCCCTTCGCGCGACAGCCTTTCTCCCAGCAGCAGACTCTGATCTTTCCTGGGATCGGGTCATTGGTCTCGTTGCGCAGCCGAGGAGGAGAACGAGGAGATCAAGAAGGACCGTCTTCAGAACCTCGGCGCGTTCCAACTCTCGATGATCAAGGTTCGTCTCTTCTTCTCTTGCTTCAGCTTCCTCTGTAGCCCCTCCAGCTAACGCCGTTCCTCGCCATTATCTTGCTACAGCATGCCATGAAGTGTGAGCTCTACTCCTTCTTGCATTCTCTTCTGCTTTCGCTCGTCGTCGCTGACCTCTTCGCTCTTTCCCTCTTTCCCTCTCCGTCAAAAGTCACTTCCGCCGTCAAAATTGTCTACTCGACCTGCTCCATTCACGCCGAGGAGGACGAGCTCGTTGTTCTTGCCGCTCTCGAATCAGCCGAGGCAAAAACTGGAGGATGGAAGCTCGCCGGAAGGGAGGAGGTGCTGCCGACTTGGGAGAGGAGAGGAACGAAGGAGGTGATGGGAAAGAAGGGTGAGCTTTGGTTGATCGGTTCGATTTGTTCTCGACTCTGGCTGACCTGTTCCGAACCTTTCATTTCTGCCAGCATCACTCTCCGAGGGAGTGCTTCGTTGCGAGCCCGGGACGGATAAGACGAACGTGAGTGGACGTGTCCTTCACGGCAGTCCCTTTCCCACTATGAGAAACTCAGACTAACCGGTGCTTTGCTTTGACGTCTGCAGGGATTCTTCGTCTCGTGTTTCACCCGTTCCTCGCCAGCCAACGACCTCATCGTCGCGTCGAAGAAGGCCGCCAAACCGGTCGTCGTCGCTCAAACTCCCTCCGCTTCCCTTCCTTCACCATCGACCGAAGTCAACCCAGCATCGAAGAAGAGCAAAGCCAACAAGAAGAGGAAGGCTGCTGCTGCTCCTGCTCCTGTTGCAACCAACGTCGAAGTCGGCGCGTCGAAGGTTGAGGAGGTCGGTGTCGCAGCAGTCGCAAAGAAGGCGAAGGTCGAGGTGGTTCAGGAGCCGAAGGAGGTGAAGGAGGCTACCGCTGTTACCACCCTGGATGGGTGGAAGGGGGAGACTGGTGGAGAAGTGGAGGGAGCTGGAAGCAAGAAGAAGAAGAAGAGAGGAGCGAAGAAGAAGGGAGGAGCCGGTGCTGCTGTTGCTGCTGGCGGGGAGGGAGAGTAAATCGAATGATCTCAACGAGTCTTTTGACAGTTGTATGAGAGAAAAACGTTCTTCCTTTTTTCCCACAACAACGAAAAGATACGACGCGCAGACCGACGCGTCGAGCTTCTTGTTAGCTCCCTCCTCTCGCCCTCAACCGCTTCGACCTCTCCCTCCCCCTTCCCTTACTTCTGCCCCCCTTCGTGGATGGCTACTCCCAAGAACAACCTCTTGGAGCAGCTCAGCAAGCTCAAAGGAGCTAAATCAAGACCGGCAGGAGAACCTCTCAAGGTGAGGAAGAGCTCGCTTCCATGGAGAAGGGGAGGAAGGAGGAGGGAGCGAGCTCACCACCTTTCCCTCCTTCCTTCCTTCGTCCATGCTTCTTTCCAGGAATCCTCGAGCTTCCGTATAGCCAAGTCTGTCGAGACTTCTTCAAGTCACTTCAATACTCCGAAACAAGCAGCAGCAGGCCCTTCGACTTCGTCGTCCTCTTCCACCTCGAGTTCGTCCTCCCTCTCCTTCCCTCCCTCCTGCTCTAGGACCTGCTCTTGCTTTCGTCTCCCTCTTTATTCTACATGCTGACGCCAACTCTTCTGCTCCCTCTTGTAGACGCCGTCGCTTCTTCCTCTCGTTCTAGCGTTCAACCTCGTCCCAGTCTCGAACCAGCTCTCCCTCCTCCACCCTCCATCCAGAAACGACCTTCTCCCACTGGTCCCCTCGTCAAGCCTGAGCCAGGAAGCGGAGGCAAAAGACCTAAACTCGAGCCTATAGGTCAGTATATCCTCTTTCTACCTTTCTACTCCAAGAGGTCCGAGACTGAGGCTGTTCTGTTGTTTCGGTGGAATGAAAGGAGGGAATCGACCAGGGCCTCCTCCTCCTCCTCCCGTGGTCAAGAAGGAGCCAGGAAGAGCTCAAGAGGACGTCAAGCCTACGAGAATGGAGCTCGATGAAGTGAGAGACGTGAAGCCTATCGTTGATGGTCCCAGTGAGTCCCTCTGATGTTTTCTAAGGGCAGGAAGGAGGGAGGGAAGGAGACAACGCTGAAATGAGCTCGGGACGCTCCTCCTTCTCCTTCTCAGGTTCGTCGTCGTCGCGAACCGTCTCGGAGGATCGAAGTAGCTCTCATGGATCCAGAGATCAACGTGGTGAGTACATCTGTCCTAGAAATATTCTGGGAAATGAGCTAAATCTGTCCATGCGTTTCTCATAGCTGGATCTTCGACGTCGAAGGAGGACGTGCCGATGCTCGACGTGAAGCCACGCCTTCCGATCCCACCTTCGGACGACGAGGAGAACCCTGACGAGCTGGAGGCTATGATGATGCTCGAAGACGTGAGTCGGAACTTGTTAGGCTCCCACAGGTTCCCCTGCGAGAGCGCAAGCTGACCTGCCGCGTTCCTTCAGTCCAACTTCCTCGCCGCCGCCGCTCCTCCTCCTCCATCTCTACAAGCAGCAGCAGCAGCACCTACGTCCCGACCTCCACTTCCACCTCACATGCAGTTTCAACGGTCATCGGCTTCTTCAGCGTCTCCAGCTCCTCCCTTCTTCGGTCGCTCGCCCATGTCGAACGATCTCAACTCGATGTCGGTCGAGGCTCTGAACGCTCTCGCTCTCAAGAACGCCGAGAAGAAGATGGCTCTCATGGAACAGCTCTACGGAGGAGAGGAGTGCGACGATGATCCTGTGGTCCTCATGTCCAACATGTGAGCTTTACGCCGTTCTGCCTGAGAGAGAGTGCTGCCCGGCTGACTCGCTCTCGCTCTCTCTTTTCAGCGCCAACTACCAGAAGAGGATCGACGAGATCAAAGCTGCCATTGCCAAACGAGATCGTTCACCATCCATACTGTCCGCTCAGGACACTCCTACCATCTCCTCTCGACAACCAGTCGCCTCTACCTCGACACCCTCTTCCGTCGGAATCCCTCGTCGTCCTTCCCCTCCTCCTCAACCCAAGTACTCCCTCCCTCGTCCACCACCTCCAGAAAGCCCCCTTCGCATCCCTCTCAGTCCCATCGCCGCTCCAGCTCAGTCGAGTTCAAAGGGAAAGCAAAAGGAGGTCTGGAAACCGGATCCTGGGATGATCGACCTCGGAAGTTCAGAGGAGGACGAGGCAGCAGAAGAGTCGGACGAGATCGTCGAGATTGAGATGGGGAACGGAGGAGGAGGAGCCTACGGTGCTGGGTGGGACGTAGAGGTGGTGGGGAAGTCGGCGAACGCTCGAGGGAAGGAGAGAGCGAGATCACCAGAGAGGGATCCGATGGACGAGTTCAGGGACTTGGGCGACAACATCTTCGACGACTCGGACGACGACTTCGTGATGCTAGGACCTGGACCTCCCTCTCGAACGTCTACTCGGCCAGCAACTCCTCCACCTCGATACTCAGTCCAAGCAGCTCACCAGCAATCGAGCGGTCCCTCTCGACTCTCCGCCGCGTCGCGTCCTTCCAAACCCGCTCCTCTCAAATCCAACCCAAGCCTCGAACATCCATGGTCAGCCGACGCTCTCAAACTCCTCAAGGAAAAGTTCCGTCTCCAGTCGTATCGTCCGAATCAACTCGAGGCCATCAACGGAACCCTCGCCGGAAAGGACGTCTTCGTTCTCATGCCCACAGGAGGAGGAAAGTCGCTCTGCTATCAACTCCCTTCCCAAGTCGTCACCGGAAAGACCTCAGGAGTCACCATCGTCGTCTCTCCCCTCCTCTCCCTCATCAACGACCAGGTCTCGCATCTCAAGAAGCTCGGGATCTACGCCATCGGATTCACGGGAGACCTTCCTCAGGAGACGAAGAGGGCAGCGTTGTCGGTGTTGAGCGGTGGCGGAGCTAGTGGTTCGAAGTCGCTCGATGGAAGGGTGGTGTACGTGACGCCGGAGATGTTGAACAAGTCGCCTGCGTTTGGGAGTGTGCTGAAGAGCATTCATGCGAAGGGGAAGTTGGCGAGGTTCGTGATTGACGAGGCTCATTGCGTTAGCTCGGTGAGTCCGTTTCTTCTTCCTCGTCTCGTCGTTTAAAGTCTCGAGCTGACCACCTCTTTCTTCTTCTCGCCTTCAGTGGGGACACGACGTGAGTAGGACGTTTTGATCTTTCTCGATACTTCTCCGGACCCTTGCTGATTCGACGCGTCTCTTTCGTCTTTCTCCTCTCTCTTCACCAGTTCCGACCTGACTGTGAGTTCCTCGTTCCAAGCACTCGGCTCTTCTCCTTACTGATCTTGCTTTCCATCTCCCTCTTCTTTTCAGATCGAGACCTTGGAAAGCTCAAGAACGACTACCCTGGAACTCCCATCATGGCTCTGACGGCGACGGCGAATCATCAAGTTCGAGACGACATCAAGCGATCCCTCAAGATCGAAGACTGCATCACCACCACCGCCTCCTTCAACCGAGCCAACCTCATCTACGAGATTCGACCCAAGACTGGGAAGAAGACGTCCGACGAGATCATCAACTTCATCGCCGAGGAGTACCCTGGGAGCTGTGGAATCATCTACGCGTCGAGTCGAGACGGTTGCGAGAAGCTTGCCAAGGAGCTGAGGGATGCGAATCGAGGCATCACGGCTGCTCACTACCATGCTGGAATGTCGTCGGATGATCGAGCTTGGGTACAGAGGTCGTGGCAGACGGACAAGATTTCGGTCATCGTTGCGACGGTGAGTCGACTGCTCTTCTTCTCCCTGTTTCGGTTTCTCTCGCTGATCCAGTCTTTCTCTTCTTTTGCGCTTCCAAAAAGGTCGCCTTCGGAATGGGAATCGACAAGCCCGATGGTTCGTGACGCCTTGAGAGACCGTCGACCTCTCATTTTCGTGGCTGATTCTCGCCTTCTTCTCTCCCTCCAGTTCGTTTCGTCATCCATCACGCTCTACCTAGGTCGCTCGAAGGATACTACCAAGAGACTGGACGAGCTGGGCGAGATGGAAACGAGTCGCTTTGCGTTCTCTGTGAGTCCGCTTCGTCGCTCCATCCCCTCCTCGTCCTGACCCCTTCCTTCGTCTCGTCCCTCTCGCAGACTACTCCTGGGGAGGTAAGTCCCTAGTCTCCTCTCTCCTTCGATAACACTCTTGCTAAAGAGCTCTCTCTTGACAACAGATACCAAGAACATCTTCAACTCGATCGCTCGAGATCAGAACCTCACTTGGGAGCAGAAGGAACGACAACGAGAGAACATCCGAGGAGTGCTTCGATTCTGTACCAACAAGACGGACTGCCGACGACGCCAGATCCTTGTGAGCTTCTTCTCTACTCTGCTTCTTCGTGGACAAAGCTCACTGACCTCGTCGCTTTCTTACAGGCTTTCTTCGGAGAGGAGTTCGCTGCGAGTGACTGGTGAGCCTCTTTCTTCTCTTCCTTCGAGGTTTTCGAACCTCAACCGACCCTTCTCCTCATCTTCTGCCTCTTCAGCAACAAGACCTGCGACGTTTGCGTTGACGTGGATAGTGGTCGACTCGATATCCGAGACGTTGTACGTCTTCCTTTTCTCGAGTCAATTCCTTTTCCCTCGACCCTGACTGACTCTCCTTCCTTCTTCTTTCGCAGACCGAGGACGTCAAGAGTGCTCTCTCCCTCGTCCGTCACTCCCTCGAGATGTGCGATAGGATCACCATGAAGCAAGCCGTCGGGATCTTCCGAGGATCGAATGCGAAGATGAACAACGACCTCGACGTCTCGAGTCTCGAGGAGCATGGATGTGGGAAGGGCTACGAGATGGGAGATGCAGAGAGGCTGTTCGAGACGCTTCTCATCGAGCAGGCTTTCGAGGAGGTGTACGTCGCCAACCTGGGAGGGTTCTCGAACGCCTACTTGAAGGTCCGTCGTCTCTCGTTTTTCCTCTCTGCCTCCTTCCTCGCTCGGCTTTTGAGCTGACCTCAATGCCTTTTTTCTTTCGACTGTTAGCTCGGTCCCAAACACAAGGAGTACCTCAAGAAGAACGGGAAGACTTTGAATGTAAGCCTCGTTCTCTCTTTCTTTCCTCGTTGCCCTTGTCGAGACGCGTTCTGACCATCTCCTCCCGTCTGGAACTCGAAGCTCGCATTCCGACAGAACACTCCGAGAAAGGGAGCCGCCAAGAAATCTACCGCCAAAGCCAAACCCGTCAAACTCAAGCTCGGAAAGGCCGGAAAGAACACCTCGAACCCGAAGGACGTCTTCCTCGACGACGGCGACGACGACATCGAAGACTTCGAGGATTCTCAGCCTCAACCAGCTCGACACGTTCAGCCGAAGGAGGATCCTTGTTTCGTCGAACTCAAAGCCATCAGGAAGAGGGTGAGTCGCCTGCTCTTGCCTCGCCTATCGTCGACTTTGACCCTTGCTCGGCTCACTCTTTTCCCTCTCTCCCTCTAGATTGCTGCTACCGCCGTCGCCGGAAACGAACAACGACAACGGGATGTCGAGCAGGAGTTCAACGACGAAGTTCTTCAGATGCTAGCTATCATTCGACCCACGAGTGAGTCGTCTCACGTCCGTCTTCCAGTGCGACGGCTTCTTGACCTTCTTCCTTCCCTTCTATCACAGCCGAGATGGAGTTCAACCAGATCGACGGTCTCGGAGATGCTACTTTCGTCCCTTTTGGAAAGGTGGGTCGCTGTTCCTTCCAGGCTCTCCGCTCGTCTTTCGAACTCTCGACTGACTTCTCTCCCCCTCTCTCTCTTTCCCTCCCTTTCCCTTGTCGCAGCTCTTCGTCTCGACCCTCAGAACCAGGTGGAACGAGGCCGACCCCGTCGAGGAGTCTTCCCAGGACGAACCCGTCGCTCGAGGAGGTCCAAGTCGAGCTGTCTCGTGAGTTGACCTCGTTCCGTCTTCGTTCACGAACTTCTCGAGTTTCTGACGACGCGTCTTATTCACTTCCGTTTTCTTCTGCAGATCCAAGAACAGACAACAACCCAACTTCCAGCAGTACGCTTACAACAGCCGATCTGAATCTTCAACCTCGGCTTCTCGATCTCGAGGGACTTCGTCGAGAGGAGGATCCAGTGCTCGAGGAGGTCGAGGAGGAGGAGCGAAGAGGGGAAGCAGCTCGACTGGGAGGTCGACCTCAACCATCAGAGCGATGCCCAGCGTCGTGAAGAAGGATCGGAAGAGGAACGCTTTCGATTGAGGAGGCGGGGAGAGGGGAGAGCCTGGGAGGGGGGAAGTTCTCGTTTCATTCACTTTTTAGCATCGTTCTCGTTTCTTGCCCACTTCTTTCTCGACATCTTTTTGCATACTTTTTCTGTCTTCGTTTTTTGATCTCTCTCTGACCTTGATTCAATCGCTTCTCATCACTTTTGAGCTTCTGACCGCAAGCTTTCTCAGGGACGCGAGAGGGCGAAAGCAAGGAGACAAACGAGATCCAGATCAAGCGTGCTTCTCCTCGACTATAACTACAAAAGCAAAGATGAACAAAGGCTAAGCAAATAGGCTTCAAGCTGAGGCGACAGCGGTGGCAACGGCCGAGATGACAGCAATCGACGACACGACGACGCTGGCGGTTGAGGAGGAGGCGTCGAGGACCGTTGTCGAAGCTGCTGCGATAGCTGATTCCGTGGAGTTGGTCGTAGCGGTGGCGACGGCAGCGGCCGCGGTAGTTACTGCTGCCACAGCTGCTCCAGGGGCGATCTTTCCTGAGAGAGAGATGGAGTTGGTTCCGACTAAAGAAAAGGACGAGGGGAGGCGAGGGAGTGAGCTCGGACACGCTTTGACGTCGGAGGATATAGATTGTGAAGCGAGAAATCCATGTTTATGTAATGGAGGTGAAAACGCAGGGAAGGCGAGGACTCACTGTCGGTGGTGCTGGAAGAGAGAAAGAAGACGCGTCGAAGGGTCAGAACGTTGTATCGTCAAGTATCGCCTCCTTCAACGAAGATAAATGACTCACAAAATGACGTTCTTCAAGAAAACATCTCCAATCAACCACTGATCCGCAGATCCGACTGAAGAGAGAGAGAAGGTCAGTCCAGTGCGAACAGAGAGGGACCGGAGGGGTGCGCGTGGAAAGAACGAGGGGAAGAATGACTCACTCTGACCCGAAGAGATACCGGAGATGCAATCGCCAGTGAGATCGTTCTGATCCAGCGGGAGGAAGGTGAGGTCCTGAGGAAATCAAAGGCAGCGGTGGTCAGAAACGAAAACGAAGACCAAGTCGACGCGCCGCAACTTCAGCGTACTCACTCGAGGATCAATGGCGAAGGACTGTCCCCCGAAAGTGAGGGCGACGGAAGTGGTGGTTGTGCAAGGGAGAGTGAATCCTCCAGCTCCGTCGGAAGCAGCTCCCTCGATGGCGGCATGGACGGCTTCAGCGTCGGCAGCAGGCATGATGATCACTTGAGAAGAAGGAAGTCGAGAATAGAGGGTTAGAGATCAGGAAGAGTGAGTTGAGATGCAGAAGCTTTCCATCGAAGACTCACGAGTGGTTCCAGAGTCGAGGATGGCGCTCTTTCCAACGAAAGCGAGAGCGACACCGTCCACCGAAACGTCGTCGACCGCAGCCTCCCAGAATCCGACTGTAGAGATTACGGGGACGTTGATCAAAGTGTTCGCATCGACCCGAGCAGCCTGTGGTTTTAGCAAGAGGAAGAGAAGAGGAGAGAGACGGAGTCAGTCGACGCGTCTCGTTCCTGTCGACTCCATTCTCCTCATAGCTTCCAGGACTTACATCGGCAGCTCCGAAGGAGACTGAAGAGTGAGAAAGTGAACTGAAAAAAGTCAGTTAACTCTTTGGAGGGGATCCAAGAAAGGAAGAGGAGCGGGAAGAGGAAACGAAGAGATTGAGAGGAAAAAGAGGGAAAACGACTAACTTTGACCGGTGTTGACTCCATCCGCGATTCGTCCCAGATCATAAGAAACGATTCCAGCGGGGATGGTACCGGCGGCAGCAAGAGCCTCGATAGGTGTAGCGACTCCTTGGTTGGAGAGGATCGATTGACCGAGTCCGACGAGGCCATCAAAAGAGGTTGTCGCAGCGCTGAACTCGACGGATTCCTCGAGAGCAACACCGAAAGGTTGAGTGATGGTGTTCCCTGCGAGAGTCAAGACGTCCTGGACGACCATTCCTGCCACGGATCCGGAGCCGTAGGTGACCTGGAAGGCTTGGGTCGAGACCTCGAACGACGACGACGAGGCTGAGCCGATAGAGTTGTGATCTCCGCACACAGCGCAGGCTTGGCTGGGAACCCAAGTATCTGCAGAACCACTATCCATGAGCCTGGTGAGGAGGGGCAGAAGGGAAGAACGGTCAGAGATGAGAAGACTTCGACGCGACCTCTGCCTGAAACTCGCATCAAGAAGTCCTGAGGAGGTGTCCCGAGCTGCCTGTAGATCCGAAGCCTTGTCAGTAATCAGTAGAATTTATCGACGAAGCCGTCGAGAAGTAGAATTCAAGAGACATACATGGCTGAGAAGAAGAGAGGGAAAAGAAGAAGGAGAAGGTCAGTTCGTCTCGCCAGGATCCTCTCGCTTCAACCAGCCTCGACAAGAGCCAGACCCACTGGCGAGGTATCCAATGTCGTTGGCTTCAATGTCGTAGGCCCTACGAAAGAACAGAAGGAAGAAGTCAGAACCGAGCAGCTCAAGAAGAGTCGCCGTCGTTCAAACTCACAAAGACGAGTCGGCAGTAGGTGCATTTCCTGGCGTAACGTCTCCAGAGATCGCAGCATCGAGGGACAGTTCCGAGAATCCTGCTGAAGTGGTAGTGGACGTGACTTCGGCAGCAGCAACAGTGGTAGCAGCAGCGACGGCACTCTCAACGGCGACGGCTGGAAGCAATCAAAATGAACGAGAAGAGTCAGTGAGAGCAAGAGATTGTCAGAAAAAGGTCCGGCTCACCAACAGCCGTAGTAGCAACCACCGTGGCAGCAGTATCAGCAGCATTTCCGTTCTTGTTTCCGTGCTTCCTGTTCCTCCTCCTTCGAACGACGCGACTTCCTCCCTCCAGCCTTCGAAGTCCAGCGATGTCGACCGATGAACCGTCGAAGGTCTGTGAAGCTCCGGTAGTGACGATTCCGACTCTACCAAACCGAATTAAACAACGGGATCAGCACAGAAAGAGCGCTCGACTGTCGTTCTCCACCCCTGTTGAACGACGACGTCGCACAAAGAAAAGCTCACCTCGCTTCAGACTTGAACTCAATCTCTCTCTTCTTTAAAGGACCCGAAGCTCCAGCCAATCCAGCACCAGTTCCTCCCACCCCAAACTTGACGATCCTCTCCTCGATGTTCCGTTTCGCGACGTTTGGAGCGAGCCCTAGAAACCCGTTCGCTCGAGCGAGACGAGAGATGGCTTGGTTGACGTGTTGCTGGTAGAGGATCTGGGGATGGACATCGGCTCGTCGAGGGATGGCGTTGAGAGGGAGATGAATGACTTCTGGAGCGGCGACGGTCGAGGGGACGAGGGAGGAGAGGAGCACGAGGAGGGAGAGGGAGGCGGTTGGGAGGAGCATTTTTGTGTTTTTGGGTTGACGTGGAGGCTTTTTCGAGGGTTGAGGAAAGGGAATGAGAGGAAGGGAGTAGAAAAGTGAGGTCGGGAGGGAAGGAAGAAAGGACAAAGGGAAGGTGAGGTGAGCTGAGGGAAAGGAAAGGAAAGGAAAGGGGAACTGGCCAGCAGCTGTTTGTGGGTGAGGGAAGAAGGGAGGAAAAGTTGGGTGGACGAGAAAGAAGGTGGTGGTCGGAGCTTCACTAGAAAGGGAGACGAAAATGAGAGAGATCAGCAAAGAGACAAAGGGACTGGCTAAAACGAGCGAGCTCGTTGTCCGTTGCCCCTGCGAAGTGAAGCCGCAGCTCTTCAAGCGCGTTCCCTCGACGTCGAAACCCCCTTTGTGTAGCTCTGGAGCGTGGCTGCGATGGCGCTTGAGAGCCGAGATGAGATCTCGCCGTCGATACTCAGTTGGAGAGTGGAGATGAGACGCTGCGAGGGAGACGACGCGTCGTTGCCTGTCGGGAGGTCTCGGTCGTCGCTGCTTGTCGAGCAGGGAGGATGCTCCTTCTGGCTCCTTACAGACTCTCCGATTTCCTTGGCGATGGGTCTGGACAACCTGCGATACCAACGGAGGTTCCAACGAGAGGGAAGGTCGAGTCGGAAAGGCTGTCAGCCCTCCTCCCCCTCCCTCTTTCCTTCCTCTCTCCGTAGACCGAAAGAAGAGTAGCAGGTGCGCAAACCATGAATTAAACGTAAACTTCCTCCTCCTCGAGCTCTAAGTACCCCACCAACTCCAACTCCTGCTCTAAATCTCCCAAATCAAACTCGCTCCATCGTCTCCCGCACTAACCACGACGGCTCGTCCCTCCTTCCCTCGTCCGACATCGCACCCGTTGATGATCCCTCGGTTTCCGGTGTGGTGAGCGAGAAGAGCTCCGTTTCGGACGTCCCAGGTCTTGAGCGTCGCGTCGACGGAGGCGGTGGTGATGAGGTGGGCGAGAGGAGCTGGGTGGAGACGAAGGGAGGTGATGGCTTGCTGTGAAGGTTGGAACGAAGGGGAAGAGGAGGAGAAGGAGAGGTGAAAGGGGAGGGATTGGTCAGATTCGAGAGGAAGGGTGGGATAAAGAGGGAGAGGAGAACGAGTCGAGTCGAAAACGCTCGACGCGACTCCCTCGTTTCCCAACTAGACAACGAAAAATGCAAGAAAACTCACATCATGTTTCAACGTAGCCCTCAACCTACTCGTTGTCACATCCCACACACAAGCCTTCCCGTCCGTTCCCGCACTCACAACCACACCGTTCCCAGCAATCTCCAAAAACACCACCGCCTCCACCGAGTCTCCCTTCTCATGCCCTTGCAGCGCACTGACGACTCGTCCCGTGGCCAAGTTGACGACTCGGAGTCCTCCGGCTCCTCCTCCGACGGCAGCGAGTTGGGAGTTGGGGTGGACGGCGATGGAGGTGATTCCGTCCTCGAGGGAGAACCGGTCGTCGGTGGGTTTGAAGTTCTGGACAGGGGAGGAGGAACGAGGGTCCCAGAGAATCATGGAGGCATCGGAGGAGGAGGTGAGAAGTCGTTTGCCTGAAGGAAGGAAAGGAGAGATAGAGAGAGGTGAGCTTCGGAGAGAGGGAAGGGAAGGGAGAGGTGAGCTCGAGACGAAACGAACCATCAGGAGTGAAAGTGATAGCTGTGATAGCATCGGTGTGACCAGCGAAAACCTGCATCGTGTTTCCAGAAGGAACTGTAATCGACAAACAGAAAGGTCAGATTAGAATCGAGGAAAACGTGCTCTCGGACCCGAGCTCAACAACCGAGTCAACTCCCTCCCTCCCTGAAGGAACAAAAACTCACGCTGCCACATCCAAACCGTCGAATCGTTGGCTCCAGCAGCGAGCACAGGTCCCTTAGGATGCCAGGCCATGCACTAAATCAAGTCCAAGCCCAAACAAAGTCAGCTCAGCTCGAAAGAGAGGGAACGGAGGGAGGGAGGAGGAGGGAAGGAATTTCGCGAGCTCACCGTCACTTCGTCCGGTCCTTGCAAGCTCGTGAGGAACTCCCAAGTGTTCCAGTCCGTCTTGCCTACTCGTCTCCATATGCGAACTCGGCCGTCCATACCTCCAGTGGCGACGAGCTCTCCGTCCGAGCCTGGAGAGGAGCAGCGGAAGCAAGGAGGGAGGGAGGGAGGAGGAGCGAATCAGTCAGCTGAAAGTTCGCCTCAAGAGCTCCTCCTTACAGAGATTGAGGTGAAGAAGAGAGAGACCCACTGAAAGAAACAGCAACAACCGAATCGGTGTGACCTGAAAGTCTGACGACCTCCTTTCCTGTTGTTGTATCGAAGAGGAAAGCGAGGTCGTCCTCTCCTCCGGAAACGGCGAGAGGCGGGGAAGGATGCAGAGGATGAAGAGCTACCTCAAACACGGAAGAGCCATCTCGGTGGAGAGCTGCATACAACCAAGCGAAGATAAGCGTCAGCTCTCTCGAGCCTTCAAAGAAAAACGAGAAAAGAGCTCGAAAGAGAAGGGAGAGAGGGAGGGGAACTGACTAGCCTGCATCGAAGAGTTATCCACCACTGGTCCCATATCCTCCTCTTCCTCCAGTCCTTCTCCTTCTTCCGCTCCTTCCATCTCCTCCATGATCATGCCTCCCTCCTGACCAGCGAACTCGTCGTCCTCGTCCTCGCCGTCCATAGGGAAATCTCCATCGTCCTCCTCCTCGATGATCTCCTCGATGTCGTCTTGGTCGATCTGGTTGTTGTTGTCCTCCCCGTCGTCTTCGGGATTGCTCGAAGGGAGTTCTTCAGGGTGGATAAGAGAGGGAGGGAGGTCCGACATGTGAAGAGGAGAAGAAAGAGAAGAAGAGGTAGGGAGGGTGGGTGGGTGTTGGTCGCTGACTGAGGAGGGAGGGAGGAAGGACGAAATTCGAACGAGGTTCGGGGGAGTTTTTATTTATCCGCTGCTTCTTACTCAGCGAGGAGGTGGAGAAGATACGAGAAAGATTCCCTGAGTCGTATTCTCTGCTTACCGATTCAGATTTTGGAAGAGGAGAGCTCCGTACAAGCAGAGAGGGCTGAAGGAGCAGCGCGTCGCAAAGGTGGAGGGAGGAAACGAGCGAGCGAGCTCGAGCTCAACCCTCTTCTTCGCCTTCGAGTCAGAGATACTCAACGTAACTCGGAAGCTCAACGAGCACTGGTAGAAGACAAACGACCAACGAGCTGAGAAGCTGAGTAGGCCGAAAGAAGAAGAGAGGGAAGGGCGGGGTGGGCTGAATCGACACTCTCGACTCTCCTCCTCCTGCAACGACGCACAGAGCCTCAGAAGAGGAACTGGACCCAACCCAACAACATCCAGAGAGTCCAGCTTTTGTCGAACCAGACTCTCGAACGAAAAGAGTCGAAAGATAGTTGAACGTTTCCATCTGTGATCGTGATTCGTGAACCTCGTCTTCCCTCCCCTCCCCGACCCAATCGCACCCAAGGGGTACCGCTCCTACGTCGACATAGCCGAAGGTCCGTTCGCCTGCTTCTCGAGCTCGGCCCTACCAACAAACCAAACGAACGCAAGGTCAGCTCGAACTTCACCTCGACCTCACCTCCTTCCTCCCCTTCGCTTCGAGCTCAACCAGAGTGAAGAGGACGAGCCGCTGCTCACCTCAACTGCTTAGAGAACTCCTCCTCGACATCATCGTCATCCCAGTTGTCCTCCCAGAGGTTGGAGGTCGTAGGTGCTGTGTCTGCGGCGGCGGAGGTGGAGGCGGAGGAGAGATGGGCGAGGGAGGATTCGGAGGGATCCCAGTCTGAGCAAAGGCACAAGGGAGAAGAGAAGGGAGGTTAGCATGAATGTGAGCGGATTCTAGAGATATTGATGAGCTGGGAGGTGGTTCGAAGAGAAGGAAGGGAGGAGGGAAGGAGGAGGGAAGGAAGGGAGAGCTGAGCGAGCTTGATGGTTGGAGGTGTTCGATTCCCTCCCTTCGTCTCTGCTCTCTCTCCCTTTCGCGTGCTCCTCTGCTTCTCCCAAGCCCAGAAACAGTGCAAGCTCATCTTCTCCCACCAGATCCTTCCACAAAAAAAGTATAGAAAGGGGAACGCACCTTGCTGAGCAAACTCCTCAAACTCGTCGTCCTCCTCGAGAGCTCCCAACTGAGGAAGCCCCTTCTTCTCCTCCTCCTGCTGCTGCTTGGGAACCGTCGACGAAGCCTCCTTCGACGCATCGGCTGTAGGGGTGTTGGAAGCAGGGGCGGACATTGTAGAAAAGGGTGGAAGATGGTGGTTTGTGGGGAGGTTGAGCTGGTCGTGTCGAGCCGTCGGGCCCTCTGCCTTCGTTTTCGATTTCGATCCAGCTTTCCTTCCTTCCCTCTCCCTCACCTCCATCTCCCACCTCCCTCCCCTTTTCTCAATTTTCAATCGCTATCAGCCATGGCTGTTGGATCCATCCCCGATGCTCCCTACGACCCCACCTCTGCTACCTCATACGGGGACAACTTCTATCCGAAACAAACGGATCCCAACAAGACGATCCTTCCTCCTCGTCCTGCTCCCCTCACCGCTGGAAACCTCTGGCAGGCTATAAAGGTTCGTACCTGAGAGAGATCTTTTCATTGAGTGCGTTTCCCTTTCTCCTTCTCTTCTCTGTTCGTCCTTGTTCTCGCTGACCTGGGTTTTTTCGTTTTGTTGTAGATGACTGAACTCTCCGAGTTCTCTCCCACTCGACTTTCCGAGATCCCTTGCATGCGATCCTCGCTGCTTCAAGGAATCGCTGGTGGAGTGGGGTTCGCTTCCATCAGGTTGTTGACTGGGAGACCTGCTGGTGAGTCTCTCTTCTCTCTCTATACCTACTTTTTTTTCATCGTTCGTTTTCCGATCTCGTTCGTCTCCCTCTCCCAAAAACCTTTCCCCCTTCCTTTCCTCTCTCTCTCTCCATCTCGTTCGAGATGGAGAGAGACAGTTGGTTTAAATGATGATAGACTATATGTGCTCTTTCCTATCAACGTCCACGATTCGTCGATGGGACTTGTGTGAGGAATACATTCGAATTTAATCTTCTCTCTGATACCTGCTCCTTCCTCCCTTCTTCTCTGACCTCCCATTTCTCGTCTCCTCTCATTCGCTCCCATCGTGCTGACTTTGCTGTCTGTCTCTTTCTCTTCCGCTCGCTCGATACAGGTCCTCGTCTAGCCTTCTCAGCTCTGACGTGGTTTGTCGCTTCCTTCATCACCATCGGAGGTGCTTCCAAGTGAGTCTTTCTCAGCCCATTCATTATCACTTTCCTTCCATCTCCCCGTCGCTGACCTTCGGTTTGTTTTTCTCCTCAGTTACTACTGCAACCACCTGCGCTCCCGCGAGCTCGAACTCATGCGAGTCATCGCCACTCGTTTCCCCGAACGGAACCTCGCTCGTCTCAAACGAACCATCGATCCCGTCACAGGCGAGGTCCTCCTCCTCCCTCCCACTCCCATCGACTCCCTTTCCGCTCCTCCTCCTCCTTTCCCCACCGCTTCTGCTCCCTCCTCACCAACGGTCAAGCAAGGCGGCAAGGAATGGGTGGACGTGACGGACGAGGACGGCAAGTTCGTTGGACGAGTCTCGCCTGGGATGGCTGAGCTGGCGAAGAAGAGAGGAGCGAGGGAACGGTTCTCGGAGGCTCGAGGGGAGACGGAGGGTGCGGAGAGGGAGAGGGTGACGGTTGTGGGTGCTGGGGTTGAAGGAGCGGAGGCTGGGAGTGGGAGCGGGAGGTGGAAGAAGGGGAGTTGGTGGAGGTTGGGTCTTTAGAGAGAGACGACGAGGACGAGTCTATCATATATGTTTGTTTACGTGCACACTTTCCGGAGAGTTGAGAGTAGAGAGCAGCAGAGCAAGACATTCCGATTCTAGATCCAATCCAGAGCAAGGAGGAAGCAACCGAACCAAGCATTCCGCGACGCGACTCGTTCCTCTCCTCTCCCTCTCCCTCCTTTTTCGCACTCCTCACCTTCCCTTCCAAACCATCTACTCCCAAAGACTCTTTACAAACTTCTCTACCAACTTTGGCTCGCCCTGCAAACAAAAAAACGCAATCGATCAGCTTCCCTCTTCGAGCTCACCCTCGGCCCTCCCTCCCTCCCCTTCTGTTCTCACTGACCTTGTACTTCTTCTGAAACCCCGTGAACCCTTCTTCGAGAATATAGATCTCCTGTTCGCTCTCAGGCTCCACCCTTCCCAGAGCTTCAGCGTATCTTCGAGCTGCTTTGGGTCCCCTGCTCGCAACCGACCCAACGCATCAGCTCATCTCTCTCCCCTCTCTCTTCCTCCTCAAAACCTCTTTTTCCTCCCTATCTCCATGGAAACCACCGCGTCGACACTCACCTAACCTGACTCAACGCGCAATGGAAAACAACCTTGTCCACTCCCTTCCCTTTCAGGTCCTTAGCGAGCTGTTCGAACCCAGCAGGGGAGGCTTCCCTCGAAGGGTAGTTCAAGGCCGAAACGATGTTGCCTCCAGGGAAGTCGTCGTCTCGGACGTCGATGATTTGGATCTTGGCTGCGATAGGATTGGTGGTGGTGGTGATGGTGGTGGTGGAAGGAGTGGGAGAAGAGAGCAGGAGGGAGGCGAGTTGCTACGAAGGAGAGGAGGAGGGTGAGCTCGAGAGAGGGACGAAAGGAAGGAAGGGATTCGAGAGACACGTACATCTGCAGACATGTATTTCGGCGTTTGAGGGATGGGTGTTGAAGACATGGTTCGGAGGGAGAAAGGTTTGTGAAGGGAACAGAAGAGCGAGCGGAGGGACATGCACGTTGGGGGGGGGAAGAAGGAGAAGAGCGGAGGGGAGACGTCAAAGGCGAGCTCGAGCGTGATTGATATATATATATTTCAGGGGTTTGTTTCGGGCTTTTCCACCGGCAAATAGGAAGATTGGAGAATATTTCATGATGATCTTCATCGTTATCGTTCTCGTAGCGAAATATGCAAAGGAGAAGGGAGGGGAGAGGGAGAGAAGAGAGAAAGACGAAAGACAAGACGACGGTTGAACGGTTGAACGAGGTAGAGATCGTGGCTCGACGAAGAGGAAGCCTAGAGGGAGATCTTAAGCCGAGGATCTGTTGAGAGAAAAGAGAGAGGGAGGGAAGAGTCAGAGAAAGGAAGAAGGAGAACGGCGACGCGTTCGACGAGAGCTCACCGGAGGAAGGTCTCGAACGAATCGGGCTTGATGGGTTGAGTTGGCGGTCTGATTGATCGAGAAAGCAAGGAAGAAAAGAAGTGAGTACAGGCCGAAAAAGGTTTGTGCGAAGAAGGAGAAGAAGAGAGAAAGAGGGAGAAGACAGGCTGCTCACCTCGCGTCGAACCCCTCCGAATCAAACCCCCCCAACGCCGCCAAAGCACCTCTCACCTCCTCCACTCCACATCTTCTCATCGCCGTAATCGGATCCTCCACTGTCACCGCACCACACCCGAAACAATCACAGCCCAGAAGCGTCTGCCCAACCGACTTCTCCCCGCTCAACATCGAAACAAACTCGATCTCCCTCCTCCTCCCTTCCTCCTCATCCTCCACTCCCGTCCCCTCGTAATCCACCAGAGTCACTCCCTTCTTCCCAAGCACGTTCCAAAACACATCCAGCACGTAATCCTGCTCCGCTCCAGCGAGAGCTCGAAGGCGTTCGAGGTTGAGCTCGACCGACAGCTCCCAGAGGTTCTCGTACCCTCCCACGAGCTCGGAGGCTGCGTGCAGGTGAGGGTGGGTTTGGAGGAGGGTAGCGTAGCACGAGGGGGAGCAGGCGAGGGTGGTGGTGATGGTTGGGGTGGGAGTGACGGAGCCGGTGAGGAAGAGAGCTCGGAGGAATTCGTGGGAGGTGAAGATGGCGACGTGCTGGGTCTGGAGGAAGGAAAGCAAGAAAGATGAGGGGTGAGCGAAGATCTGTGAACGACGGAGGATAGCAAGCGTAGCTGGATGAGACTCACCCAGTCCTCCCAGGAGATCGTAGGAATCCCCTTCGACAATCGGCCCTCCTCAGCAGCGAACGAGAGAGTGAAGATGCAAGGCTCGTTGGTCGAGATCGCTCTCGTTTGAGAAGGAAGCAGGGTGGTTGTGGTAGGAACGACGATTTCCACGTCCGACGCGATAGGATCATCGTCTCCAGGGGTTCTCGTGAACCTCATCATCAACCTCTTCACCATCACACCTCTCCAAGCGTCCGCCAGAGCCGCGACGGGGAAGATCAACGCGCCGTTCGCCCACCCGACCCAACTTCCCCGTCCGAGCTCAAAACCATCCCAGGCATTCATGACGTTGTAAGTGACGGTTTCGAGCGACGTTTGAGCAGCGAGGACTTGGGTAAGCCAGTTGGTGCATCGATCGAAGGCGGCGGGGAGGAAGGTGATGTCGACTTCCCTGAGGGCGTCGAACGCGTGGGCGGTGAGGAAGTTTCCGAGGGAGGATTTCGTATGGAGGTAGGAGAATCGGATCTTCTCGACGGAGATGGAATGGAAGGTGAGGAACTCGAGGAGATCCGAGAGGAAGGCGGTACAGAAGGCCGAGGATTGGTTTCCGGAGAGTTGGGAGGCGAGTTTGGGGACGATGAGAGGGGAAGGTCGAGGAGCAGGGAAGGCGTTTCGGGAAGAGAGCTGGAGAGTGGGAGCCTTTTGAGCCAGTTGGGCGGGGAGGATTTCTAGCGTGGTGATGGAAGGGGTGTTGTAGATGGAGGTGAAGACGGCTTGGTCGAGGAGGGCGAACGGGATGGTGATCATCTCGAGATGAAGGAGGACGTCGAGCGCTCTGGAGAGGAGGTTGCTGTAGATGGGAGCTCGGTTCGATGGGATGCTGGTCTTTCCTTCTTTGATGGTGAGCTTCCTGTAACGATTAAAAGTTGGGGGTTGGCTTGGAGAAACAGGCAGAGGACGAGGAACGGAGCGAGACTGACCTGACGAGCGCTCCCTTCTGAGCGTTTCCTACCAATGCCTCGAGAGGTGCGAAGCTCAACTTGTTGTTGGCAGAGAAGAAAATCCTTTGTAGGAGGAGAGGACTGGCGATCTGGCACGGAGAAAAAGCCGGGAAGAGAGAAAGGTCAGTCTTTCGACGAAAAGAGGAGCTCGATGATGGACGAACGGCTCGAAGGTAGCGGCAGGTAGCAGCGACACTGGCGAGATCTGAAGGCTTGATGTTCGCATACTGGAGGATCTGAGTGAGGACCTCGACTGGTACCTTCGCAACGATGCAGCGCTAAAGAGGAAGGAAAAGTATCGAAGGAGAACAAAGGGAAGGCGGGAGGGAAGGTCAGCTCTGATTCCTCCGCCTTCCTGCGCGTCTGTACCCTCCCAGAGAGCCGAGCGATCCTCGTTTGCTCACAGAAGCGATGGCTTGAGCCCTTGTGGTCCTCATCTTAGTCAAAAGAGGAAGTTGAGCCGAAGGGAAGATGCGGTTGGGAGGGAGGGAAGAAGGGAGGAGAGCGACGTGAGCTCGAATCGTTTCAGATCTTTGAAGGTCGCCCTCAACGACGACTCACCCGAATGTCGAGCGAAATCTTTCTCGTTTCAGACTTACAGCAGATCATACAGGAATGTAAGAGGAGGTGAGTTCAACGTCTGATTTCCCAGCAGAGACGTGACGGGGGTAGGAAGCCGAGAGGGAAGAAGGAAGGGGAGAGAGAGCTCAAGCTGACCTTTGGACCGATTGGGTTTGTGATTCTAAAGGCATCCAGAAGTGAAGGAGGCAGCAGAGAAGGCTCTCGCTTTGTTGAAGGATCAGTCAGGTGGGAAGAGAGATTGGAGTGCTGGTGAGTCTCATCTTCCTTCAGCAATGAGGGAGGGGAGAGGGAGGGAAGGAGACTTCGACCATCTCACAACGCTTCCCTTCCCTCCCTCCTCTCCTTCCACGTTGTTCGTCCTTCTCTTCCTCCCCCTGACTTGATTCGCTTCCTTAAACGATACTACAGCTGGACCTCATGCCGAGGATCTCATCAGTCCGGTCTCGCTTGGAATGAAGAGCAAGAACCCGAAGCTCGTAGCGATCTGTATCAGCTCGATGCAGCGACTCATAGCTCTTCACACTGCCTCCGAGGTACGTCCCTTTCCTCCTCAGCTGAGCTCGCAGCTTCTGCTCGAGACGCTTCGTTGGATACTTATCCTGATGGTCGTGTTGTTCTCTTAGGCTCAGATCCCCTCCTTCATCCAAGATCTCGGGTCGGTGATCAACCAAGGCGTCGACATCCAGCTCAAGATCCTTCAAGCCGTCCTCGTTATTCTCACTGGGCCTGTGAATGGGACTCTACTGGGAGATGTGAGTTGGACCTACCATCTTCTGTGTTTCCCTCGTCTGAAAGTGAGGTAGAACAGAAACTGATGAGCTCGTTTCGTTCCTTCCCTCCCAGGCGTTTCGACTCGTCTTCGAGCTCAGAGACAGTCGGATTCCGGTCGTCTCTTCGACAGCAGCAGCTTCCTTGCGACAAGGAGTCATGGTTACCTTCGACAAGATCGTCGCCGAGGACGAGACTCTGAAGAACGGGACGTGCTCGACTTCTCGTGAGCTCAACGTCCTTCTCGTTTCGTACGTCGCGAGCTCATCCTCTTCTTCGACCGAGCCTGACTTTGATCGTTTTGATTCTACAGCGACATCAACTCCCCTCCCTGACGGAACAGTAAAAATCCTCTACCCTTCAGCTTTCGACGGATATCGCCTCTTCGAGGATCTCTGCGTCCTCACCACCTCGACTCCTCCGACGGGAAAGCAACAACTCCTCATGCTCAACCATCTCCCTCGACCGTTCGGACTAGAGCTCATCGAGAGTATTCTCAGTAATTACGCCGGAGTCTTCAGGAAGGTGTGTCCCCATTCGCTATCTGTTCTTCTGCTAAACTCGTTGATTGAACTCGTGTCTTCCCCTTTCTCAGCACTCCGAGCTCCTCCTTCTCCTCCATCAACACCTCTGTCCTGTCCTCCTTCGAAACCTCTCCCTCACTTCAGCAGCAGCAACTTCATCCTTCCCTCTCACCCTTCGTCTCATCCGAGTCGTCTTCCTCCTCCTCCGACTCTTCTCCAACGAGCTCGTCGCCGAATCGGAACGCTTCCTCGGCCTCCTCATCAAGATCGTCGCTGGAGAACAAGGCTCGCTCGAGGAACTCGAATCCACTCCAGAGGAGGAGAGGAAGCATCACGCTCATCCAGGGAAGGAGTCGCCGGTCTGGTTCAGAGTGCTAGCAATGGAGTGCTTGAGAGGGTTGTGTTCGGACGCTCAACTCCTTCGCAAGGTCTGGAATTGCGGCTCGTCGGAACTGCCACCTTCTTCATCTTCGTCCCCTCCCACCACTGTTACTTCGACTCAACCCCATCGACACCAGCAGCCCACCACCAACATCTTCTCTACCCTCCTCTCGACGCTCAACCGGATCGCAACCGAGAAGCCAGCTCTCCTCGGAGTCTCGTCGCAGATGGGCGGATTGGGAATCTCTCACGTCGAGCAAGGATCGGTTTCGCCACAAGGAGAAGTCGGAGGAGCTTCTGGGACGAATCCTTACGGGAGTTTAGAGATGGTTGCCGGCATGGTGGCGAGTGGGGTGAGCACGGTCGTTGCGAGCTTGACGATGGATAGCACGGCTGGTTTGGGGCCTACGAGTACCGTCAAGGTTCAGTGGTGAGTCTAGTTCTACCCTGCTCCCCTACTATCTGTTCTCGTCCGAGTCGTGAGCTCACATCTCCTCGTTCTCGCAGCATCGACCAACTCGACAAGCTCGAGCCTCCTCCTCTTCCCGAAACCTACCTCTACCTCCTCTCCCTCCAGTGCTTCAACATCGTCGTCGAAGGATTCGCCTCTTCAGTCACACCGGTCTACTCCTCGATCGTACCTCTTCGCTCGTCGCTGGAGGTCGCCAAGAGGAAGGGAGGTCTCGTCGAGCAAATCCAGAACGCAGGAGACGCGGACACGACGAGGGACATGGTGGAAGCGGGATGGCCTGCGATTCTTGCTGCTCTTAGTTTCTTCATCGGAAGGAACCTCTCGGACGAGGTACGTCCTGGCTTTGATCTCTTCTCGTCGTCGACGCGTCGAATCCGACACTGACTTTGAATCGACGCGTCGCACCCACAGCTCTTCGTTGATACCCTCTCTTCCCTCCACGAATTCACCATCATCTGTGGACTTCTCTCCTTACCAACGGAACGGAATGCCTTCATCTCCACCCTCTCTCGATTCGCCGTCCCTCAAGCAGTCGTCTCAGCCCTCGCGTCCTCGGATCTCCCTTCGACTCCTCGCTCCCCAAGCGTCATGAGCAGCGTCGAAGCTCTCGGATTCACCGCTCTCACCGGAGGAGCGACACCCCATCAACCTCCCAGCCTAAGCTCGAGGAACCTGGCTTGCCTGAAGGTCCTGATCAGCGTAACAGAGCTGCTGGGAGGAAGCCTAGGGAAGAGCTGGTTCGACATCCTCGAGGCCCTTCAGAGCTCGAGTTTCGTCTTGACGCCGAGGAGGTCGACCAACTCCAACGGACAGAGGAAACAACTCAACGTCCCAGCTTCTCCCAACCCACGGAGATCGTCGTTCTCTCCTCCCACTCCGGCTCCGTCGTCCACTTCCTCTCGATCCGACGCACCTCCCGCTCCCAGCCAGGCTCTCGTCTCGGAACAAGACATCGACGCCGTCCACGCTTCCATCAACCACGTCTTCGAGGTTTGCGTCGCCGAGTTGGACGACGAGGCGTTCACGGACTTCGTCGAAGCTTTGGTACGGTTGAGCGGAGAGATGATGGGCTTGGGAGGATCGACGACCGAGGTCGTTGCTGGAGGAGGAAATGCTGGAGGAGGAAGTGAAGTTGGGAGTAACCATGGTAGCTCGACGGATCTGAGCTCGATACCAGAGAGTCCTGGACCGATGAGGAGGAGAGCCAGTGGGATGCACACTTTGAAGACGAACGCGAGTCGATTTCATCCTGACCTTCACGCGTCCTTTCGACCTCGACTCTCGATCTGACTTCTTTCTTTTGCCTTTATCCTCACGCTGGTCTCTGATTATAGCGTCAACACGGAGATCGATCTTTTGCCATCGCCAAACTCGCCCAGATCTCGCAGATCAACCTTCGTCGTCTCGTCTCGAACGATCCTTCCCTCGGTTGGTCAACAATCGTCGACCATCTTCTCCTCGCCCTCTCCCACTCCATTTCCTCCTCCACCAACCGACTCCAAGCAGCCTCAACCCTCGACGAACTCCTCACCTCCTCCATCCGATCAGCATCCTCGCACCCACCGGAAATCTCAGCCAGAACTCAGCATCTCGTCCTCTCCTCCCTCGCACGACAGGTCGAACCCCTCTCCTCCTCGACCTACTTCCAACAGATCGACGTCGACATCCGGAAGCTTGGTCTCGAGGCGTTGTACCAGATTCTACAAAGTGCTGGGCACGAAATGGCGACTGGATGGGAGCGAGTGTTTGCGTGTTTGAGCTCGGTGTGCAGGAAGGCAGGAGAGACGGGGACGCTCGCAGAGGGGAGCGGTGGAGAAGTTGGACTTGGGGTTTCAGCAGGAGGGAACGTGAGGGTCAGACCTTCAGCGTCCGCTCAGGGAGGACTCGGTGGTGGCTCGAGAGGGAATGCTTCGCTGGTACGAACGGCGTTCCAATCTGTGAGTCGCGTCTCTCCCTTCTTTCCCGTCTCGTCGTCCTTCCTTTCGCTGACTTCCCGCCTCTCCTCTTCTCCCTTCAGATCACCCTCATCATCACCGACTTCCTCCTCTCCCTCTCCATCCCCGATCTCAAATCCTGCATCACCGCCCTCGCCGACTTCTCTCGTCAAACCGACGAAGTGAACATCTCCCTCTCCTCCATCGGATCCCTCTGGAACGTCTCGGACGCACTCCAATCTCGTCGATCTCAAAAAGGACCCGACGGTCAAGCCTACGACGACCTCTGGCTCTTCATCGTCAGGGAACTCCTCACGTGCTGTCTCGATCCCAGAGCAGACGTTCGAATGAGCGCCATGCAAACCCTCTTCCGATCCATCGAGCTCTATGGATCGACGTTGGACGACAAGCTCTGGACGGAGTGCGTCTGGGAGATCATCTTCCCCCTCTTCGACTCGCTGAAGGCGTTCTCGATGGGAGTGGGTGAAGGCGTAGGAGCAGGAGGGTTGTCGGTGGGAGTCGAAGAGGAGGGAGAGGAAGGGAAGTGGTACGAGTCGGATTGCCTGGCCCTCTCAAGCGTAGGAGGGATCTTCTCGTCATTCTTCCTCACCAACCTCGTCAACCTACCGGACGCGACCAAGATCTGGAAACGCTTCCTGAGTCAAATCGGAGTCGCCTTCGCGTCGGGGATCCCATCGATTTCTACAGCAGCCGTTCAGGCGCTTTCAATGGTCATCGTTTCGTGGGAGAACAGCAGCACCAGCTCGTCGTCGTCGTCGCCAAAGATCCTCGAAGAGCTCATGAAGGAGTCGTGGTCGACGTGGGAATCGATGGGTCAAGACGTCCTCAAGGTCGCAGAAGCTCACGGATCCGCAACTCCTCCCTCCTCTTCCTCTCCACCTCCGTCCACTCCTCCCTTCACCCAAGCCACCCTCTTAGCCTTCGTCAACACCTCTCAACCCCTCCTTCGTCAGTCCACATCCCTCTGGTCCATGGCTCGCCTCCAATCGATCCTCTCCGTCCTCAAAGGAAGCATGACGGTCCCTCCGGGAGACGACATTCGACCCGACGTCGATACCCTCACTCCTCTCCAACAAGCCATCTTCGACGTTTTCGCCATCCTCGACCTCTCTTCCGTCCCAGGATCTGCAGCCGTCTTCTTGCAGGATCTCTCGAGCTTGATCACGTTGGCGTATGCGAGCAGCTTCGCCGGAGAGGTCGTGGCGGAGGAGAAGGGGAGGAAGCCAAGGAGGTTGACGTTCGTTGCTGTGAGCAAGAGGGCGATGGAGGTTGCGGTGGAGGTGTTTTTGAAGCATCAGGGAGAGGTGGATTTGTTCTCGGGTGGAACGGTGGAGCAGATCGTGAAGGCTTACTCCCTTCCTGTGAGTCTACCCGTCTCGAGTTCGACGCGTCGTTTCTTTGCTGATCGTTCCGGCGTCCTTTCTTCCCCTCAGATCAAGCTCAAGGTCCGTTCTTACCTCCGTTTTTTCGGGATGATTTAGGCTGACTATCTTCTCTTCTTCGTCTGCAGTACGAGTGCCCTCCTTCATTCAGATACGGAGACGAGCCGCCGCTCTGGAAGACCGTTCGTTCTTGTCTTCCTCTCTCTTTTGACGCGTCCTCTGACTTCGATACTCTTCTTTCTTCCCTCTAGGCTACCAACCACTTCCTTCGGATCATCAAGCCTATCTGCTCGGTTCTTTCGGCTCACGATTCGAGTGCGTTCGTCGTCTTTGTTCGGAGAAGAGCAAAACTGAACCCTCTGCCGCTCTCTCCTTTCCCAGAGCTTTCGCCCGAGTCTTATCAAGCGATCTGGAGCCAGCTTCTCGACCTTTACTCCGGAGCTTTGCTCGCTGACTGGTGAGTTTCTCCAAATCCTTAAATTTCATGCTGCAATGCTGACCTTTTTCCTTCCCTCGTTCTTTCAGCGGAGCTGCCGACATCCTGAGTCTCGAGGCTCAAGCCCTCGACGAGACCTTCGACCTCCGCTACCTCTCCTCTCTCGAAACCGACCTCATCCCCATCATCGGATCCTCTCGAGTTCCAGATCACCTCATCGTCAAACTAGCTCGGTGCCTCCAGCAAGCTTCTCGGTTCTATCGATTCGAGACGGAAGGACTGAAGGGAGCGTCGACGGAGTTGGGAGACGAGGATGGAGGTTGGTCGAAGACGACGGAGCAGACCTTGTACGGAACGACGGCCGAGATCATCGGGCTGCCGAGGGAGAGGTTTAGGCGGTGGTGCTTCGACGTTCTCTTCCTGCTCACGCAGAGGGTGGAGTCGAGTGAGTCCGCGTCGCCTGTCTTCCCTTCATCCGATCTCAAGACGACCCGCCTAACTCCCTCCTCTCTACCTTCTTTTCACAGATACGGAATCTCGTAAACGTGTAGCCACACTGTGTCTTCCTGCTCTGATGGAGAGGTGCTCGTTGGTTCTAGCGTCTTACCTCGCCGATCAGCCCCTGAGAGGAGCCATGCCTTTCCCTCGGTTCGTTCCACCTGCCACGAGTCTGATCCTCGATCTCTGCGACGAAAACTGACCTTCGGTACTTGATCACCAGGATACGCGAAGAGGAACTCGTTTACGTCCTGAAGAAGCTCCTCGAGCTGACTCTTTTCGAGAAGACGTTCCCTGCTCGCTCTCCCCCAAACTCGAACTCGTCGAGTCAGACAGAGGGTGAGTTCCTCCCCTTCGTAATCTCCACCACCAACTCTCTCCCCCTCACTCTCGAGCAATGAAGCTGATCGTCGCGTTTTTTCTTGCTTCTCTCAGTCCCCTTCCGGAAACACATCCTCTCTTCTCCCCTCGCTCACCTTTTCCACCTCTACCCGTCCCTCCTCGCTCTCGCTCTCCTTTGTCGTCGGACCGCTTCAGCAGACGACGACGGCTACCTTCCTATCGGATCTGGCTACGACGGAGAAGAGGAGATCATCGGAGGGAAGCTCGACAGTCGACTGATGGCGGGAGAGGCGTTGGGTTTGGTCGGAGGCTGCTGGGAGGAGTAGATCTAGGCTCTTTAAGCATTTTGGGTTTTCTTAGTTCATTCACGTTCTCTTTTGGTAAGCGAGAAGATCATCGATCGGAGAGAGAAGAGTCGTAGCTAAGGTCTGAGAGACGCGCGTTTAGAAACCCATGAGGACGTTCCTTCGAGCAGCGGCGGGAGTAGGTCCAACTCCAGCATCGACGGTAGCACTGGCAGTCGCAGCAACGGCAGCGACAGACTCGGCAACTTCGGGGCTGGACTCAAGGTTGACGAGGACGCTGTCGATGAGGTGGACGACTCTGCGAAAGAGGAAGAGAGAAGATCAGCGTTGTTGATGAGACTCTTTCGAGATTGGAGTAGAGTGAGACGTGACTGACCCGTTGGCGACAATAATATCAGCGGTGACGACGTTGGCGGTGACTGAAGGAGAAAAAGCGAGGGAGGGAGAAAGGAGAGAAAAGGTCAGCGACGCGTCTCGAGCGTGAGAAAGGAGAGCGAAACGGACCATCTCCGGAGGTAACGGTGAGAGTCTGATAGAGGATGGAAAGATCAGGTCAGCTTCGAGTCATAGGTGGAATGAAGGCATTGCTTACCTCTCCGTTCAGGGCAAAGGTGAACTGCTGGCCAGCGAGGGAGAACGCGTCGGACTGTCCGATGTTGGTGCTGTACAGAACGGATCCGGCGACGACCTGAGTACAAAACCGAGTCAAGAACTGTCAGCTACAGTTTAAAACGACAAGGCATCTAGAAAGGTACTGACGTGGTTGGAGAGGATAGTCGTGAGCTCCTCAGCAGTGAGGGCAGCAACGACGTCTGCTGGGAGAGCGGCGAAGGCCGAATCGGTGGGAAGGAAAGCGGTGATCTGAGAATGAGGAGAGAGGGGTTTAGTATGAAATGGCAAAGGCAAGGAAGAGGATGAAGGACGACTCACTCCGACGGCAGCTTCAAGAGGAGCGACGAGTCCAACCGTAGTCAAAGCTCCAGCGACCGAGGCAGCTTTCACAGTAGCGTACGCGCCGATAGTAGGAGGGAGGTTGAGGACCTCATCGAGGGCGATGATGGTGAGGTTCTGTGCGAGAAGCGGAATTGAGAGGAAAAGGTCAGCTCGTTTCGGTCCGATCTCTCATTGAAAAGGAGACGAACAGCGTATTTCGAGACAGCTCCGGTGGAAATGTTCATGGCCCTTCCGTCCCACTGAAAAGGGGAGGAAAAGGAAGAGGTGAGAAGAGGTCAGCCTCGAAGACGGGAAACGGGGGGTCGGAGGAAGACGAGCAGAACTGACCTTCAAGAAAGGAGCATCGACGACGATGGACCCGTCCATCTGAGAAAGGACGAGGGCTTGACTTCTGATTGCGCGAAAGACGAAAGAAGGGAGGGGTCAGTACTCGAGCTCGTTCCCAGGGCTGAAAGCGAAAGAGAGACGACGCGTACCTTCCCTCTCCGACCTTCGCGAACTCGTCTCCTGAAAATTACAAAGGTTGGGCGATAGAAGTTGAGTATGACTAAGATGTGGTTGATTCGATGAAGATAGAGGAGACGCACCTGTGAGCAGAGTTCGAGCGATGGAGTGCGCAGGAGCGACAGCCACCGTCGAAGCGTCGAATGTTCCCTCGAGAACGTGGTAGGAAAGAACTTGAGCGAGACGGGTCACCTGGATAGGAGAGAGCAGAAAACGTCAAGTAGGGTCAGAGAACGGTCACCCTCAGAAGCCCCTTTTGGGCCGAGATCGCGTCGAACTCGCATTTCCGGTGACTTCCTCCCCAACTCCAGTGAAGGCCACATTGGTGGGTACGAGGATGGTTGCCTCGATATCGGGAGTGATTCCTAAGCTACCCAAGAGCTCGAGACCGTCGGGAGTGGATCCGATGGTCGTTACGATCTCGAGGAAGGTGGTAAGCCCTGATTTCAGGAGGGAAGCAGCGCTGAGAGAGATCGAACGAGGACGAGAGGAAGAGATGGAAGGAACGGGTGAGTCTCTTAAATCCACGGGCTGAAGTCAGAGAAGGTGGAAAAACTCACAGGCCCGAAGCGAAAGTGGCAGCCTCGACGGCAGACGGCGCGTCCTGAGCGAAAGCGCCTGAAGTCAAAGCGAGAGCGAGGAAGGGAATGGAGAAACGCATGTTTGTTGACGTGATGGGAGGAAGTGGTGTTGAAGAGGTGGAAGGAGGGTTGGGGATGGTGGTTGATGGTGAAGGAGCCAAGGGAAGCCCAAATCGTTGAAAAGGAAAACGAAAGGAGGACGTCGCCAAACCAAGTCCATCTCTGCTCGACAACGTCACCGAGGGCAAGATCGAGAGGCAAACCATCAGGTTCTCTTTGCATTCGTGTCTTATGACCTTCGTTTGCGCTGCCGAGTGAAGGTTTCTCCGAGGGGATCAGAAACTGGAAGGAAGGAGCCAAGGGGATCGAAGAAAAAGTCAGCGAAACGTTGAAAAGCGAGACGTCGATGCCGCCCCAGAAGACTTACAGGATGACGAGAAAGAGACAAGGCATGCTTGATGAGCACTCTCAGGTAATCCTGAAGCTGCGAAAGAGGAATAGACTTTGCTCCGCCGAATACAGTGTGCGTTAGAAGGGCAGAGCATCGAAATCTCAACGAAGGTGACAACCGCGTCGTTCCTCCCTTCCCTCTCTAAACTCCCGTCGACGCTCCCACTCCCTCGACCCCCTTCAAAACGTCCCCCCAAACCTCTCCAACCCAACCTCCAACCTTCTTCAAGCCGTCAACCACGTTCCCAATCCCCTGCTCCAACACTTCTCCCTCAAACCCTTTCACGACGATTCTTCGACTCTTCCCTCGTCCTCCTCCTCCTCCTCCTCCTGACATCGAACTTCGAACTTCTCCTCTCCCAGACTGCATCCTCTCCGGAACCAAGTCCATAGGAAGGTGTTCCTCCGTGAGCGAGGTGATGAGAGCCTTCTTGAGCCTCGAGAGGAGAAGATTCCAGACTGGATCCGTCGTTCGAAGAACCCGTTGCACTCCCTCCCGGATCTTCTCCTGATGGGCCTTCTTCTCCTCCTCCGAAGGTGCGGGTGTTGATGAAGCCGACCAACAAGCGAGAACGATCTGAGTGAGATCCTCGAGGTGGGTGTGCTGTTCTCCTCCTTCCGCGTGCAGATCCGCCATCAAAAGCTGGTAGATCTTCCTCGACGCGTCGGGCGAGAGGCCTCCTGGTGCAAGAGCGACGAGGGAAGCGGTGATGACGATGGCTTGGATGTGGTTCTGGATGTTGAAGAGGATTGGGGAGGTCCCGATGAGGATGGGTGGGATTTGGTTGTTTTCGAGTGTTGAGCTTGGAGACGAGGACGGGTTCGAGTCCGAGGTTGGAAGGGGAGGTTGGGAGATGGGATGAGAAGATGTTACCGTTGAGACGAGGGAGGCGTAGAGACGAAGGGAAGCTGGTTCGGAGGGAGAGTGAGGGGTGTTGGCGGCCAGGTAGGTCGAGAGGGAGGAGGTCAAGGAGGCGTGGGAAGGGAAGTTGGAGAGGATTTCCGTTCGTTCGAAGGTTTCGGCAAGGGAGGTGACGAGGGAAGGGAGGGAGGCGGGTGGGATGGAGAGGAGACGGAAGGTCGAGAGATCGGACTAGTCGACGGGAAAAGTTCGTTCGACGCGTGAGAGGGAGGGGAGACGAGAAAGAACAGATCATCAGTTTTGGGCCGAAACGAAGTTGAAGCAGGGAAAACTATATCTACGTACCTTCATCAACTCAGCGAGCTCCAGAACCCCTTCAACCACCGAAAGAACAGCCTTCGTCGCGTCCTTCTCGTTCGCTCCACTCTCCTCGCTCTTTGTAGCTTCGAGCATCCTCTCCAACCTCAACACCTCCTCGTCTCGAACAGGAGCACATCTCGCCTTCGCTGCTTCCAACTAGATACGAAACGGGAATCGGGGGAGTCAGCTTTGCGTCAATGAGGGACAAAACGAGAGGCAAGGGAGAACGAACGATGTTGGCGAGCGACGTCGAGAAAGCCTTCCTATCCCAAATTGTCGTCTGGTCGGGGACGGGGAAAAGATCTTTGAGCTTCATCGGAGGTAGAAGTCCAGAGAAGGCGGTCGAGAGGTCGGTTTGGAGGAGAGAAAGTCGGAGTGAGCAGGTCGGCGGCGACGAGAGAAGTTTGTCGGTGGCCTGCGAGAACAGAAGCAATGATCAGCACGAGAGGCTGCTAACGAACTCATAGAGGGAATGAACTCACATCGTCCCAGTAAGCGGCCTTCATCATGTTCCCGACTCTCTCCTCGAGACTCCCTCCGTGGATTGGCCCACCACCCCGTCCTGCACTCCCTTCCGAGCTTCCACTCATCCTCTTCCTCTTCTTCTCCCTAGCTTCCGCATCGGGCAAGCTCAGCAGCGAAGCGAGGGTCTTCCCTGGGGGGAGGATAAGGTCGGGTTGGACGGCGAGAGTTGTGAGAAGTGTCGCGTTCTGAAGACTCGCTTTGGGATTGGTAGTCTTGTCTGAGGAGAGAGCTGAGAGGATGAGAGGGAGGAGAGATGGAGGGATGAATAGAGAAGATGGCGTTGAGACGGGTGTCGAGGGTTTGGAGGGTGGAGATCTCGGGGAAGGAGAGGAAGAGGGAGAGCCATGAGGGGGAGGGAGCAGGCCGTTCGACTTCATCTCAATCCCTCCACCTCCTGTGCTCTTCTCGGCCTGCTCAACACCCTTCATTTCCTCCTCAGCCCTACGGAGTAGCTCGGCGAACGTGTTTCGCTGATCGACTGTTGGGAGAGCTGCCTGTACGTCGACGAGGATGGGGTGAAACGCCGACCAAGGAATGTGAGGAGGAGCGTTCGGGAGGGAGGAGCCTTGAAAGGAGCGAAGAGCGATTTGGAGCCGAGAGGAGAGGGAAGAGGGGAGTTGAGATGATTGCTGGAGGACGCTGAGAGCTTGGAGGATGTCTCGTGAGAGCTGGACCATGGTGAGAAGGGAGGAGGAGGACGGGGTGATCCGAGGTCGAGAGCTGCTGGAAAAGGTCCAACACGAGGATAGAGTCAAAGGAGTGTTCCCGATGACGAGCTGGTCATATATCTACTCACGAGAGAGCTTGAAAGATCTAGGCGGAGGAGAAGGGAGGAGAAGGAAGGAGTCGACTTGGGTTCGTCGAAGCTGATGATCAAGCAGGAGAAAGAAGGTCAGCTCTCCCGCTTCCTGTAACTCTCCTCAGCGAGTCTCGAGACGGGCTCAAGCTTGTACTGACAGTGTATACGGGTCAAGTGTACGAGAAGTCGGTCGAAAGAGATGCTGGGAGTTTAGGATGCAGAAAAACAGGAACTTTAAAACGGGGAAGGTCGTTCACGAACGTCATTTGGTCGAGCTCACATTTCCGTCCCTCTATTTCTCTCCAGCACCCACCATCCCACACTCTTCGAGTTTCATAAATGAGCTTGCAAGACACTCCTCTCTCTCGACCTCTCCCTCCCCTTCCCCTCGAACTCAAACACCACATCCTTCGCTTCTGCGACCCTTCGACTCTCGCCAACACCTCCCGAGTTTCTCTCGCTTTCCTCCACCTCTCCTCCCCGATCCTCTACCAGGATATCGAGATCGTAGGACTCAAGAATGTAGAGAAACTCTTCTGTTCAAGGGTAAGCAGTTTTCCTTAGTCCTAAATCTGTAGAGGAAGAGGGCTACAAAAAGGAATGAGCTCGAGCTTACTCTTCCTCCCTTCCTCCCTCCTCTCTCTCTCTCTTCCCTTCCTTTTCCCTCTCAGGATCCATCACTCGATCACCCTCACCTCCACCCTCATCTATCTCTCTTCCTCATCCGAAACATCACCATAGTCGCAACGCCAGACGTCGGAGGAGAAGCCCTTAACCTCTCCATCTCTCGACTTCCTCCTCCCTCCTCTCTCTCCCTCCCCGTCGACCTCCTCACTCTTCGACCCATCGGAATCAACTCTCACCTGGACGATGAAGAGGATCTACATCGGTGGTCATCTCTTCTATCTTTCTTCAATCCCGTAGCGGCCCACGTCTTTGGTCTACAAAATGAGAGCTTCAACTTTGGAAACACCCCTCGCTTCCATCTTGCGCCCTACCCCTCGAAAACCCGCTGGCCTCGCCTTTCCCATCTTCACTGCACCAACGTCATCCATGTAGGACTAGTCTCACGGTCGGTTACGTCCGATTCACCGTTCGTTCTCCTTTTCGATCTCTCCTCGAACTGGGGAGAGAAGGAGTACATGGCCGACCTGATAGGCGACGCCCTGTACGAGATGGGCACGGAGGCGGCTTCTCCCCAAGTGAAGGAGTTTGTAGTTAGAGTTAGTCTTGGGCAGAGAATGAGGAGGAAGGCTTTCATGGAAGAGTTGGTGGAGTGCTGGTGGCAGCTCGGCGCGACCGAGATCGAGAACGCCCTCAAGCGGATCCGGTTCGAGGACGCGACGGCGACGTGTTGTTGGAACGTAAGTTCTGTTTCCAATATCTTTTCTATCTCGAAGTTATCCGTCCTCTCAGAGAGCTGACCTCGTACGCTATCGTGGTATCCTCAGCCTGATCCGCTTCCGAGCTCCAGCACGTAGAGACGCAGCGGGGACGTCTTTTCTTCTTCTCCTTCCTGCATCACCCGGAGTCAGTTCCCTACAGCTCTCCTTCGCCTCGTATCTTTTTTCATTTTTCACAGGGTCCCACCAGACTGACCAGAGTCTTCTTCACTCCTTCGCAGACCTCCTCCCGTCATCTCGAGTCGTTTTCCTCCACGTCTCGATGACGCGACTGATGTCCCTCTTTTGTTTAATTACCGCTCTTCGATACCAATGTAACGCTGCTCTACAATCTAGGTCATGAGAACATTGGAGTTCGGACTGTAGAGGAAAGGAGAGAGCTCGAGAACGACTGCCGACGACCGGGTCCGAGCGAAGGACTTTCTCCTTCCTTGATTGCCTTCGCTCTGATAAAAGTGAACGCTGGGTCTTCACCAACTTTCCATGACTTAGTTTTGAGCACCTAGGGCTCGTCTTTCAATCCACTAGTAGAAAACAACGGGTCGTGAAGGCCCCTCCTCCGTCGAGCCGCTTCATTTTTGGTCGAGCTCAACTCTCCCTTCCTTCCCCTCCAACCGCTTCATGCTCAGGCGAGCTTTCCACAGCACCACCTCCACCTCACTCCTCCGACAACCTATCTCCCCTGCCTTCACGAAGATGGAGTCCTCCCCTTCCTTCCAAACTCTCCTCCTTCAAACGGTCCCTTCGTCCATCAGCTTCCCTTCAGGAATCGATTCCGACGCTCCTCCCGTCATCACCGACCCGGAAACAGAGAGGGTCATCAAACTAGCAGCTCAGAAAATCAGAGACGGGGATCTGGTAGCTTTCCCTACGGAGACGGTCTATGGATTGGGAGCGAATGCGCTGAGTGGGAAGGCGGTAGAGAGGATTTATAAAGCGAAAGGTTAGTCGAAGGAGAAGAAGAAGAGACGGCGAAGGCCGGCTTGGAGAGGAAGATTTTTAGTCGAAGGAGACATAAGGGCGGGTGGTAGGCTGTTGGTATCAGCTGGGTGTAGATTGGAGCGAGTGTACGAATGGAGAGGAGTGGAAGGAGACAGAGACGCACGAAGGGAGGGAAAGGGAAGGAGAGTCGAGCTCAACTTTCTCGCCCTCTGGTCGAACGACTCCCTTCGACGCTTTTACAGCCCGATCTCGAAGGTGGGAAGAATATGGAGTAGCTCATCGGGTCCTCGGACGATCTCCTACTCGGATCTTGTGAACGCAGGAGCTGTCAGGGAATTAACTCTCGCAAAGAAGAGCTCGCTGTCGTTCCTTCCTCCCTCACCTCCTCTCGTGCCTCGTCTCCTTTCAAACTTCCGAGGCTGACTCGAAATCTCCTTCTCTTTTTCCCAGGTCGTCCCTCCGATAATCCTCTAATCCTTCACATCTCCTCTCTCCCCATGCTTCACTCCCTCCTCCTCCCACCAACCGATCCTTCGACACCTCTCCTCTCCCCGCTCTACGCCTCCCTCATCGCGTCCCACTGGCCAGGACCCCTCACTCTCCTCTTCCCAACCAACCCTTCCCTCATTCCAACGCAAACAACAGCCTCCTTACCAACCGTAGCCATCCGTCTCCCTTCCCATCCCGTCGCTCGAGCTCTGATCCATTTCGCAGGAGTCCCGCTCGCTGCTCCCTCCGCCAACTCCTCTGGACGACCGAGTCCGACGAGAGGAGAGCATGTCATGAGGGATCTGGGTGGGAGAGAGGGTGTGAGCGTGATTCTCGAAGGTGGGAACTGTGAGGTCGGAGTCGAGAGCACGGTTGCTGTCGAGGAGGAATCGAACGAGCAGGGCGGGAGGGGAGATTTGAAGGTTCTGAGACCTGGAGGAGTGACGGTTGAGCAGTTGAGGGAGGTGGTGAGAAGGGTTGATCGTGGAGAGGGAAAGAGGGAGAGGAAGGTGTTGGTTTACTCAAAGGATTTCAAGGACGAGAAGATGGAGAAAGCTCCGACGACGCCTGGGATGAAGTACAAGCACTACACGCCCTCGATACCGGTCTACCTCCTCTCTCCCGTTCTCGACGACGCGTCCAGTAGCAGTCTCCCATCCACCAGCACCACCGAAATCAACGACTCGGACGCGTCGAACACCCTTTCAACACCACCCTCCTCGACCGCTCCCTCTCCCAACCTCTCTTCTTCGTCACCCACCACCTCGAAACTCCCAACTCCACTCGAAGCCGTCTTCTCTCTGCTTCCTGCCACCACGGCTATTCCGTCCAAACCAATCGGCCTCATGCTTTACGACAACTCTCCTCTCTCCCTCCTCCTCCCTTCACCACCGTCCACGAGCAACCTCTCTTCCTCCTCCCTTTCCCCACCTGCCACCACTACACCCTCCCCACCGATCTCGGACAGTCATACCTACATTTACCACCCTCTCGGATCCCTACAGAACCCTTCCCAAGCCGCCAACCGACTCTTCGACGGCCTGTTGAGACTGGAACGCGAAGGCTGCGGAGTGATCTTTATCGAGGAGGGTGAGGAGGAGGGTGTGGGGAGGGCTGTAGGGGAGAGAGTCGGGAAGGCTACTGGAGGGGAGAAGGGCAGGGTTTTGGTCCGGGTTTAGAGACGAGTGGGGGAGGGGAGGGAAGGCAAGGGGAGGGAGACGGGGGGCCGCTTTTTTGTCAGTTTTCGTTCGCCTTCTCAGTTTGCTTCCGTAGTTTGGGGCCCGTCTTTAGACTTTTTGGTATCGCGGTTGGTTTATTACGATGTTGTACGACTCTCTTCCTCGTTCTGTGGATCGAGAAGAACGTTCAAAGGTCGAGCTCCGACGCGTCGACAAGACCTTTCCTTCTTCTTCTCGCCGGTCTCTTTCCAGGATCACGGAGCCAAATCGCAATCGTAAAATATCGTCTAGTCTAATACAAAGTGCTGAAACCGAAAGTCAACTAAATCTACCGTACAACCCGCCCGCCCTCTCTCACACCGACTCCCTCTTCTTATCCTTCCACTCATCCTCCCACTCCCTCCCGCCTTCCCACCACTCCAACCCGTCCTCCTCCTTCTTCCTCAGCATCTCCTCATTCCTTCCCTCCTGCAAACACCGCTTTATGATATCCGCAAACTCCTCGTCCCCGTCCTTTTCGAACCGTCCGAAGAGCATCGACAGGATCGGAGCCGCGTCCCTTTCGAACGAGAACCCTCCTGCGCTGGCGGGTGGATCCCATTCGGACCATTTAGTAGGAGGTTGGAGATCGTGCATGGATGGGTAGGATGAAATGGGAGTTGAAAGGGAGGGAAGAAGGGAAGTTGGCGCGGGCAGGAGGTGAGGAGGCAGAGGACGTTGGTTTTGGTTGAGCTCGAGATTGAGCGTAACGCCGACATGGATCCGTGCTGGGAAGGAGGTACGGGAGATGTCGGCGACTGGTTCCGAGGTTGAGGAGGAGTTGGTCGCCTCGGTGGTCGACTTGAGCGTGATCCAAGACGTTCCAGGGAACGAACGAGCGACGAAATCGGTGAGGAACAGATGTCGAAGGTGGTTCTGCGGGGTACCGAGGCGGGAGTTAACTACCCTTTGAAGAAGAGCAGTGTAGGTGTATCTATGGGCAAGGGAGGAAGAAGGGTTTTCAAGAGGAGAAAGGTCAGTTCTCGACGCGTCGGTTTCAAAACCAGATCGAACCAACTCACCGCCCGTGCTTCAACCCCTCCGTCTCCATCAACTCAATCACCAACTCCTGCATTCCCACACTCGGTCTCTTCGCGTACTCCCATATGTTCATCCTCCCCAACACCTGTTCTCCCCACGTCGTCCTCTCGTCAGGCTCGAACCCAGCCAACCTCATCCACCCCACCGCCTCCCTCCCCTTCTCGTACCCACACTCCTCCGTCACAGCCCCAACCAGCAACTCCCAAGTCCTCTTCCTAAACTCTGCACCCCTCTCCATCGCCAGAGCAAAGAACCCTTCGAAAGCAGCTCGTCGAAACGAAACGACTTCGTTCTTCTCCTCCGCCGACCGAGACCTGGATCGAAGGTCGAACGTTTTGCTCGCAGCGAGGAGTTGAGCTTCGAGGGTCTGGAGGTTGGGGCGGAGGGTTGGGTTCTGGCGGGAGGAGGAGGCGAGGACGTCGAGGAGAAGGGAGGAGAACGCGTCCGCTTCTGGTCTTCGACGGAGGCTGTGGAAGGTGTGTCGAAGAAGGAGGTTGTAGAGTTTGATGGTTTGATCTTTGGGAGGGATGGTTCGAAGGATGGAGAGGGCGAGAACGAGGTCCTCGGAGTTGCGGCGTTGGCAGAGGACGAGGAGGAGTTGTTCGGCTAGCGGGAGAGGGAGAGGTGCGAATTCGATGGGTGAAGGAGGGAGAGACGAGTTCGTGGAGGAGGAAGAAGAAGGATCCAAGTCGATGATGATGGGTGGTAGGGAGGAAGATGCGACGGGGATGGTAGGGTGGTAGAGTGCGATCCAAGCTGCTACGCTCTTCTCTCGATAACGGGAGAGGAGATCGACGATCCGATTCCGAAGGTCGACGCTGAGAGGTCGACGAGGACGCGACGGGTCTGCTCCCATCCTCCTGAAAGGTCTTGCCAGCCTTGAAACGTTGAACGCTCTCTGTCCCAAGTCATCCGAGAGGGAGAGAGTCCGTTCGATGGAGAGGACGAGTCGGTAGGCGAGGAGGTGGAAGTGGCGAGAGGAGAGTTGAGGATCTTCGAGGACTCGACTTGCGTCCCAGGGTTGAGAGAGGGAGAGACCGAACTGACAGACGGCTGCTGATCCAAGGTAGGAGGAAGCGTCGAGGTCCAAGATCTTGGTGTAGACTGCCATCGAGTGAAGTTCGGTAGTGGACGACGATCCATCGAAGGTTTGAAGGATCCTCCTGAAAAAGAACGAAACTCCTTGACGTCCTGCTTGTCCTTGTCGACTCGTGAGGGTTTTGAGGAGGAGGTCGACAGGGCGGAGGTCGTCCAGGTCTCGGGATCGTTCGAGGATGAGATCCATGACGAGGAGGACGTCTTGACGAGGGAGGGAGGTTCCGGCTTGGAGGAGGGAGGGGAGGCGAGGGAGGAGGTTGGTGAAGTGTTGAACGGCCTCAAAGAATTCGGCTCGAGTGGAGGTGGGAGAGAGTAGGTTTTGGAAGAAAGGGATGTGGAGGGATAAAGAACCGTCTTCTAAAAAAGAGTAGCTCGACCGAGGTATGAGGGACGCTGGATTTAGGGAAAGAGAAAGAACGAGTTAAACGACGCGTCGACGAACGAAAAGAAAGTTGCTCAGACTCGCCTGAGGTTCCCAACTGCAACCTTGCCCTAGCAACCCAGTACTCGTCCACCCTTGATAACTCTCCCTGCCTCTCTCCTACTATTCTCAAGACCATCCTAGCAGAATCCTCCCTCCTTCGATTGAGCTCGTTGATCTCGTCCAGCGTCAGACTCGACTCGTGCTCCATCTCGAGAGTCGTAAACGACGAGGTTTGACTTCCGACGAGTTCCAGAGCGAGAGAGAAGTCCTTTGAGGAGATGTCGAGTCCTTCGAGGGAGATGGTAGGCGAGGAGAGGAGGGAGGCGAGGGAGGTTTCGAGGGAGAGGAGAACCGGGTCGTGTTCGGGAGGTACCGAAGGAGCCTGAGGAAGGGCGGTGAGAGTGAGCTCGTTGAGAACAGAGGAGGAGAGTGGGAGGTCGGCGATAGTGATGGATTCAGGTTCGAAGAGGGAAGGTTGTAGTGGACGTGGTGTTGGTGTTGTTGATGGACGAGATTGAAAAGGGTGAGGCTGAAGAGGAGAGGGAGGAGGAGGAGGAGTTGAGCGAGATGGAGGTCGAGGGACGGCTCCTCTTCTGGCAAGGGGTTCCTCTTCTGGTATAGGATCGTACGGATGCTGCTGCGGACTTGGCTGCTTGAATCCTCGAAGTTTTCTTCTTCCATCCAACGTCGTCCAGGATGAACTCTTAGTCTTCTTCCCCTCGTCCTCCTCCAATCTCCTTCCGACCTCCCAGCCTGCTCCGTCCCATCCACCATGCTCCTCGATTCCTCCCTGGGATACCGACGAGTACGAAGCCTGAGTCCTTCCTTGTTGCCGTTGAAGCGAAGAAGAGGTCGAGGTCGAGCAGGAGGACGGCGAGATGGAAGGTCGCAGTGGGGGTCGAAGGTGGAGATGGAGGAGAGGAGCGGGGAAGAGGGACGACTTGGAGAGTTTACTGCTGCTACTACTAGAGATGGAAGGTGGATCGTAGAGGGAAGAAGAAGCGTTCTTGACGACGTGGGAGAGGAAGTGACGGATAGCCATTCCATTTCCTGAAGGGTTGAGCAGAGAAGATGGAGTTGGGAGAGAGAGAGGAAGGAAGGAGGAAGGCGGGGACGAGCTCGACCTCCTCCTCCTGAGCGTTGCTACCCTTCCGTCGCTGAACAACTATAAAACGACCATACATCCGAATGAGAATCTAAAGAGTAAAACCGTAAAACGAAAAGAGGAGAAAAAAAAGACAGTGAGTTCCAAAAGAGAGAAGAGAAAAAGAGGGATACATAATTCTAAGAACGGATAATGAAACGACACCCGGAGAGTGAAAGGAGATTCTACGATCCAACCGTAACCTAGAGAGACTTGACCTGCTCCTTGCTGATCTCACTAGTCTGACCAAGATGACTAGAAGTAGTCTGGCCGTCCCAAGGCAAACCTTCTCCATCGACGCCCCCTTCCTTCTTCAACTCCATGTCCTCCGAAGAGCCTTCCCCTTCCTCCTCCTCGTTGTCGTCCCAGACCTCCTCGGAGATGATGGTCTCCCTCGCAGGGAAGGTCTTGGCGACGATAAAGTAAACGACCGAGGAGATGAAGAACCTGAGAGAGAGAGAGAGAGAGAGAGGCGAAGAGCAAAGGAGGCGAAGGTGTCAGCTCGTTGGACGTGGACGTGACGAGCGAGAGAGAACAAGGGACTCACGAGTTGAGCCAGGCGAAAGAGTAGTAGTTTCTCATTCCGTCCGAGATGTAAACCTTGGTGTTGAGTTTAGCAGCGAGACCAGGAATGTTGGGAGTCTGGAAGGGGAGAAAGAGAGGTTTCAGTAAAACGAGGCTCGCTCGGTCGCTCATCGTCTCCTCTTCCTGACATCGTCTCATCTCGGCGAAGAAGATACACTCACGACAGAGAAAAGAAGAGCGACGAAAGGACGCCAGTTCACTCCCCACCTTCCGTAGCTGTAGATTCCGGTGGGTCGGTAGAGATCCGGAACGTTCAACTTCCGACCCTGTGAAGAAAGAGAGGTCAGCTCGTGTTATATCAGTGATACGAGCCGGAAAGACACACCTTGATGAGGAAGTAGTCGACGATCAGAATGGCGAGGAGTGGGGCGAGAACCTGGAGAGGAGAGGGAGAGAGACGCGTCGAGGTCAGCGTCGGCTCTTGATCGACGCCTTTGCGTGCGTCCAAGCGTCTTCCGTCTCCTTCTCTTGTTTTCTTCGACTTTGAGTACTCACGATAGCGTATCCACTGAGGAAGTTGAGGAGAATTGTTCCCGAGGCCTGAATCTTCCAAGGCGCCGTCGCCCATCCTCCCAAGACGGCGGTGATGAACGCTCCTCGTTTGATGTTGACGTATTTGGGGAAGAGGAAGGTGAGATCGTTGGAACTGGCGATGGAGTTTGTCGAGATGTTGGTACCCGCTTGAGCGAGCATGAAGGCTGTTGCAACGAAAAAGGATGCTGCTCGGTTGGGCCAGAGAGCGATGATCTGAGTTGGGTCCCAGAAAGCAGTTCCGTAGATGACCTTCGAAGCGGAGGCAATGACGATACCGACGAGAGAGAGGCATCCGTAGGTGACGGTGATAAAGAGAACCTGGCGAAGGGACAGAGCGAAGACGTGAAGTTAGCGACTTGATTTGAGCCGACAGCGGTTGTAGTTTCGAGGTGCTTACCTGCCAGTACTGATCGTTCACTCTTCGAGCGTATCGGGAAAGATCAGGGTTGTTGATGGCGAGAGTAGTCTGAGAACAGCGAGCAAAAGCAAGGGGATCAGATCGGCGCGTCGTCTTGCGACCTTCCTCCCCTTTCCTTCCCGCTTGGAAAGCTGCAGGACCACGAAAGGTCAAAATATCGAAGAAGAATGCTCACCTTTCCGGAGATGGCAGCGTTAAGGATCGAAACCCAAGCCCACGCCTTCTTCGTTCCGGTGAGAGAGGACGCAGTGGCGAAGATGGGACCGCTTCCGCCAGCCTTCTTGATCGACCTGTTTGGAGAATCGGTCAGACACCGAAGCAAACAAATTGAAGAACAATTTGGAGCTGAACAAACCATCCGAGCATGGCGAAGGCAGCTGTTGAGGACGGGGAGAGTCAGCCTCGATGCGTCTCGGAAAGTCAGAAGTAGGTGGAGAACGCACCGATGATAACGATGAAGGACTTGAACATGAAAAGATACCTCATCTTTCGAGGAGGAATCATGAGGAGAGGGAGTTGAATGCACCAGAATACCTGAAAGGGAGGGGACGAAGCGAGGATAAATGTCAGACGCGCCGACTTTGTCTCGTCTCTCACTTCTCTGGAATCGCGTGCGGAGAGAAAAGTTTGGACTTACGAAGTAAGCGACCATTCCAGAAGAGCTGCACGACGGGAGAAAGGGGCAAAGGACGAAGTCAGAACAACTTTCATCGTCGGGCGATCTCGACGAATAAACTAACGTGATTCCAGCGGAAAGAGGGAGGTGGTTGGGCATAGTCTTGAAAGACGGCCAGATACTCGACAGCATGATCTTGACGCAGCTGGATCCGATTTGGGAGTTGATACCTGTAGAGATGAACGAAGACGGGAGTCAGCGACGTCGTTCGAACTCGAGTCTCGAAATACTCACCGAAGTAGATGAGAGCGAGGACGAGTCGAGAGATGACGGGGACGTATGACCCGAAGAAGCCAAACGAGCTTCGAGCAATCACGGAGAAAGGAGCGTGGAACTTGGCTCCGGATAGTCTGTGCGAAGGAGATAATGGGTCAGAAAGAGGAGTGGAGAGAGGAAGAAGAGAAGAAGGCCAAACCCGTTAGCGGTAACCTGAGCAGAGAGAAGAGGAAGAGATCAGCAGGACTTCGAAAGTAGAAGAAGATGTGAGGATACTTACAGCCAAAGCGATGATGAAATTTCCGATGAAGAGAGCGGGAAGGACCTCCTTCCACGAGAGACTGAGGAGAGAGAGAGAGAAGTCAACGAGGGAAACGACGCGTAAAAGAGGAACGAGGAAAGCGAATACGCACCCAAGAGCAATCATAGATCCAGCCTGTTGCATAGTACCAACGTTGAGACCTGGAGGTAACGAGAAAGCGAGGCATGGTCAGAGAACTGGCGAGAGTTCAGAGGGGAATCGCCCAGCAACCTTGCTACCGAAGGCGCTCGCTCCCTCAAAGGCTGTCCGCGGAAGCGAAACGAGGCTCAGTTACATACCATCGGAACACCAGAGGAATAGGAAGTCCCAGGCTCGCCAGCTGAGAGAGAGAGAGAGAGAAACCAAGGTCAGTCGAACCCACGCGGCGACCCAACGCGAACTCCAGAGATGAGAGGAAAGGTTTCACTCACGTTCTCAGGTGAGGAGGAACGACGTCCATCTATAATGAGAAGGAACACGAGAGAAGAAATGATCAGCGAAGCCGGGCGATCGATTCCAAGAGGGCCGTGAGGGGAAGAGGGGAGAGAGGGAGGGAAGAGGACGGGAGCGAACGAAGAGGAAGATTTCTGCTCACATCGAGGTTGGAAAACCTACTAGACGGAGCGAAGGATGAGGGCTGGTACTCTACCGTCCAGTATGCGGCCGTAAACCACAGCCGAGGGTTGGGAGTAACAGTTCGAAGAGCGGATCTGACGGAGGAGGAGGACATGTTGAGGACGGGGGAACGGTGGGTCTTGAGAGGGTTGTTGAACCGACTGAGGAGAGGTGAGCTCAGTTTCGAGTACTATCGTCCGACGGGAGGGTGAAGGGAAGAAAGGAAGGTGGGTTGGCGTTGTTGATGGTCGCCGTTCGAGGGTGAAAAGAGGGAAGGACTGGACGGCGCCTTTCAGGTTTCGAATGAATTGAGCCCCTCCTTTTTGTTGAGCTCTCTCTAGCTCCCTTCCCCTTGTTTTTTCTCCAACCCGATTGCAGATGGAAGGCAGCAGTCTGCAGATCCCATAAGATCAGGGGACAACAGGCGCGGAGTGATCTCCTGACGGCAAGTTTGCAGCAGAGAGGGGAGGATTTTCAGAAGGCGAACGACCACCTCTCCTCCTCGAAGTCGCGTCGACGGCTTTCTGCGAACAGTCTCGTATCAGCCTTTTCTGCTCCGAAGTAGTGCTCGTCGGAGAATGTGCAGCTTCGGAGATTTCTGAGCTAGCAGCTGGATCGAAAGGTGAGACTAGTCCGAGTCGCGTTGGCTCCTTTGAGAGAGTTCAGTAGTCTCGCCCAGTAGAAGTTGCTCGTCTGTTTTCATGTTCATGTTCGTAGACCTGCTTTCAATTTGGGAAGGGAGGATCGCGCACACAGGAGAACCAAGCGAGCGTTCAAGAAGATGTGAAGATCGTCCGAGGGACGCGTGAGAGAGGATTCAAAATCGACACTGATCCGGCGCTCAGTAGAACGAATATTTCTTTGAAACAGGCCTTTTTCCTTGACTTCCCTCTCTTTCCACTTCAGGCTGACCTCGAGCTTTCTCATCTTGAGCTGCCTCTCTTCGAGTCGAGCTCCCGGCGTCGGTCTTCTACTTGAGAACGGAGAACCGGACCAGATTCGGCAGTATCCTTCGATAGCAAGTGCTTTGATAGTATGTAACTCATATCTATATGAACTCTTCGGACTCTTCAGCCTCAGCATCCCACACCGGAAGCGGGAGCAAAAGACGAAGAGGGAGCGAAGGCGACTGGTCTTCAATCAACGGGACACTCTTCCCCTTTTTGCCCTTCCCCTCCCTTCCCCGAAGACAACCCTCGACCTTCCTTTCTTCCTTTCCCCTCGAATGTGCTGCTCATCTCTATACAGGAGGAACGAGCTCTTCTTCTTGAAACCCCCTTCCCCCTGAATCGCTGACGTCTGGAGCAACGAGCAACGCGTCCGAGCTTGCCTGGATTCGAAACGAGGTTCGAAGTCAAGCGAAACGCGTCTAGGTCAACCCAAAATATATTGAAACCTAAAGCTTGAATGGCCACTGCAGATCCTCTCCGAAATACTGGTGGACCGTCTAGAAGCGGCGAGAGAAAAAGAGCGACGAGGAGTCAGTTCAAAATCAAGGCGACGATTGGTTCCGTTCCAACTCACCTTGGTAGTAAGGTACGCCTCGAGTCCATTCATTCCCAACTCTCGTCCCCATCCACTCGACTTGTATCCTCCGAAAGGAACCGAAGGATGCAGAGGAGAGTAGCAGTTCAACCAAACTGGAGACGAAAGAGACAACGAAACGAAGACGTCAGCAAGGAGGAGATCGAAAGGCGTCGAGCAATCCTCGCTTTTATCTCGGTAAGAACAAGGTAGCAGAAACGTACCAGTTCCAGCCTTGAGCTTCCTTGAAACCCTGGGGAGCTGACTCGCGTCTGTCGAGTGAATGGCAGAAGCCAAACCGTACGAGGTGTCGTTGGCGATGGCGATGGCCTCAGCTTCGGTGGAGAACTTGAGAACCGAAGCTACTGGTCCGAAGATCTGGTCGGCGGGAAACAGAAAGAGAGGTTGAAGAAGGTCAGTCGAGAAGTTGGAGAGGGAAAGAATTTGGTAAGCGAGAAAAGAGAGACGAACCTCTTCTCGCCCGATCACCATGTCGTTAGTAACTCCAGAGAAGACCGTAGGCTGTACGAAGTATCCCTTGTCTCCAACTCGACCACCTGTGGGAAGAGTGAGAACGTGAAAAGGCTCGTCAGTGATGGTCGACGCCCGAGTCAAGGAGAAAAAGGGAACGACGCACCTCCGGTTTCGAGCTTGGCCTCCTTCTTTCCAGTCTCGATGTACTTCAGGACCTTATCAAACTGGGGATCGGTGAGAGAAGAAGAAAGACGAATCAGTCTGAGGGTCGCAAACGTCGAAGTCATGTCCGACTCACCTGGACCTTCGAAATGAGAGAACCGTAGAAGGAGTCGTCGTCCTTTCCGACCTTGATCTCCTTAACAGCGGCGACGAAGAGCTTGAGGAACTCGTCGTAGACCTGTGGTTAATGAAGGGCGAGGAAGGACGAAGAGAGTCAGTTCGTGAGCGAGGAGAGAACGGTCTGGAAGGAGATGGACGCACGGTGTCCTGCACGAGGATCCTCGAACCGACGATGCACGACTGTCCTCCAGTCTCGAAGAGTCCGAAAGCAGCCCACCGAGCAGCCTCCTGAAGGTTGGCAGACGAGAAGATGATGTTCGGCGATTTACCTAAAAAAAAAACGACACGACAGCGACGCGTCAGTTCCAGGAAGGAGCAAGCGAGTTGAGCTCAGAAGACCATAAGACTCACCTCCGAGCTCGAGAGTGACGACCTTCAAGTTACTGAGAGCGGCGGTAGAAGCGAGGTGCTTTCCGATGGCGGTTGAACCTGCAAACGAAGAGAAAGAGAACCATGAGTCGAAGGAACAGACGAGCGTTGGTGTTGGAAATCGAAAAACGCACCGGTGAAAGCAATCTTGTCGACATCAGGGTGCTCAGCGAGAGCTTGTCCACTGCAAAAAGGTAGAAGGCAAGGGAAGAGGTGAGCGGAAGCTCGACGAGAGGGGTCGACTTCTTTGGACTCGACCGTAGAGGATTGCATCGACTCACGTAACCTTTCCGACACCGCTGACCAAGTTGAAAGCTCCTTTGGGGAATCTGGGATGGGGCGACGGAGGGGAGAAGCGAAAGAAGGAAGAGTCAGCTCAAGTGATCCAAAATTGAGCCGTAACGCGTCGAGAGCGTAAGGCGAAATCGAAAAACGAGGGACTCACCCGACCTCCTGCATCAACTTGGTGAGAATGAGAACCGAGAGAGGGGTTGCCTCAGCAGTCTTGAAGACGACGGTGCATCCAGAAGCGAGAGCGGGAGCGATCTTCCACGCCCACATCTGGAGAGGGAAGAAAGGGTCAAAGAGAAAGTCAGCTCTCTAGAAGCGTTGAAGGAAAAACGAGAACGAGCTCACCATCAGGGGAAAATTCCATGGCACGATGTGAGCAACAACTCCAATAGGCTCTCGTCGAGTGAAGACCTGCTTCGAGTTATCGTCCACCTCAATTGTCGAGCCCGAGACCTTATCGGCAGCTCCTGCGAAGAACCGAATAGCCGCAAGCGAACTTCCCAACTCAGCCTCAACCCACTTGGTAGGCTTCCCGTTGTTGGCAGCCTCGACCTTGACAATCATCTCTGCGAAAGCGGGAAAGAAAAACAAGAAAGCGGAACCCCGTCAGCCCTGCGGTGGATTCGGTCCGATTTGACCCTCTCCCCCAGGTATTCTACTTGTTGAGACGGCAGAGAAAAGCAGTGAGTACGTACCAGAGTTGGCCTCGATGATGTCTGCGAACTTAAACAGGAGTCGGCCTCGAGTAGCAGACGGAGTGTTCAAGCCCCAAGTCGTTTCGAAAGCCGCTCGAGCAGCTTTTACGGCCAAATCAACATCTGCGACCGAGGCTGTATCGATGGTAGCAAGCAGCTCTTCGGTAGCTGGATTGTAGACGTCCAATGGCTGAGGGAGGGAAGGAGGCCAAAGGAAGGGAGTCAGCGGAGTGAAGAGGGAGGGAGGGAGTCGAATGAGCTCGACGACAGAAAGGAGATGGTGAGCTCACCTCTCCGGTTCCTATTTGAGCGAGATGAGGGAAAACGAGGCGTCAGCTTCGAAGATAGATAGATGCGCCTTTCAGGAGCTGGACTGACCTTTGACCCATTCGCTGGCAGGATCGAAGGAGCGAAGGGAGAGGAGTGAGTGAGCACTGATATCTCGACCTCGCTTCATATTGACGAGGAGCTCACCCGTTGATGAAGATTTGAGAAGGGAACTCGACGCCGAGAACTGTTTGAGTAGTAGCCATGTTGTTGATTGAGAGAGATGAGGGGGATGGTGGTTGAAGGAGAGGAGGGAGAGGAAAAAAAGAGGGAAGCTCGAGCCGGTTGAAGTCGATGCGATTGCACCGAAGCTGGCTGCCCTCCACTTTCTAGCCTTCAGCAGGAGAGGCAGAGGAGAGAGAGAGAGCGACCTTGAGCGACCAGCACTACTCTCCATAATTCTCCTTCATTCGTTAACAGTCATCAAAATCCCGATCCCGATTCCAGAGTCGAGGGAGGTCTCGACGCGACGCTCAAAGTTTGGCCTTCGCTCCCTTGAGGACGCCGTCGAGCTTGGTCTGGAGGGGAAGGTGAAGAAGGGAGAGAAGTCAGCTACAGGTTTGGATCTCAAGAGTTGAGATGAGGCGAACAAGCACTCACAGCTGGAGAGAGAGAAAGAGAAGCGAAGTAAGGAGGCGAAGGAGATCTGTCGTCAGCACGACGCACGACGATCAACAATGAGAAGAAAGACAAGAGGAGAACGAACCCAGCATGACGTTTCCCTTGACCTTCAGCTTGCCCTGATTAACGTCACGAAACGAAGAAGAGTCAGATATCGAGATTTAGAAGAGAGGTCGAGCTGAACGCGACTCACCTGCATGAACATCTTAAGACGAGGAAACGAGGAGAAAGAACGACAAGTCAGTGAGAGAGACTATTGAGGAGATATAGGAGACTGAGCTGACCTTCTGAGAGCTTTGGAGGGTAAGAGCAACGACGAAGCAAGGATCAGCGACGGTCGACGAGCGAGAAACGACGACGCGTTTCGACCCTCAAGAGGACTCACTTGAGGCTTCCATCAGCCTGGGACGAGCATAAATGAGTACGGGGATGTTGTTAGCCTCGGTAGTCCCCTTCGGACGATATGAACGACGACTCACGAGTCCAACGAAAGTCGAATCGTCCAAGTTGATCGTAACATCTTGGTTTCGTTTTCCCACCGCCGTCCCAAAGCTCAAGGTCAGCAACCAAACCTCCAATCTCAAACCCAGCTCCACGATCCTAGCCTTCTTCTTTAACTTTGAGCGGACGGGAAAAGACAGGCGACTCACCAGCCTTCCCCTTCGCGCCCTTGACGACCTCTCCGTCCTTCTTCAAGTCGATCGTCCAAGAAGCCTCCTTCCCCTCCTTGTTCTTCACGTTGAGCAAGAAGATTCCGTTGGTCTTCTTGATGGTGGCCTTCTTCTCGTCGGCGGACATCTGGTTGAACGAGTCGGCGAGGGTCTGTTTCGTCGAAGCGAGGAGGAGCAGAGGGAGGGCGGGGAGGGAGGAACGACGTCAGCGGGTCGTTCCTGGAGAGAGCTGAGAGAGGGAGAGGAGGTACGGACAGAGAGAATGGCCGAAGCATCGAAGCCTTCTTCCTATGAGATCAAAACGAACCAACGAGAAGAGAGGGAAAGGCTCATCAGCTATCGAGAACGAGAGGGAAGGAAAGGGCTCAAGCTCGGCTCGACTCTCGCTCCCTCCCTGTGAAGAGAACTGACCTTGATAGACATGTTTGAGTTGGATCTAGGGGGTGATGAGAGTTCTTTGGATGCTGGGAGAGGTTGGTTGGGTCCGTTGAAAGTCTGGTTGAATCGAGAGAGATGAGGAGGGAAGGCAAGGAAGGCGAGGAGGAAGGGGAGGGAGAGAGCGAGCTCATCAGTTCGTTGTTCCTCCTCTTCTCTCCTCCCTCCTTTCCGTTCTATCCCTCAGAGACAAGAGAGAGGAATGGACAGGAAAGACATGAACTCACCTCTGGTACTGGTTGAGTGGGACCTGCCATGAATTCGAAAGGGATGGGTGTTGAGAAGGAAGAAAAGGGTCGGCAGGGAAGTTGCCTTCCCTCTTAGCCGGAGCGATCACAGGCCTTGACCTCAAGTCGCGTCCTTTTTGCGTTCAGACGTCTTTGGTTGAAGATGGGTGAGCATCGGAAGAGCAGAAGAATCATCGAAACGTCATGAGATGGTAGTTCAAAAAAAGGTAGCGAAGACGAAGGATCAGAAAACGAGGGGAGCTCTCCGACGCGTCGTGACTCTCGAGTACTGCAGTGTGAGCCTGAGAGTGAAAACGAGAAGAGAGAACGTTCGTAAGAACTTTGAAAGGAGATGTTTGATGTGAGAGAGGAGGTTGAGAGACTCACGAAGATCTTTCCGTCCTTGAAACAGCGAGCGAGGGTGACCGACGAACGACGCGAACGAAGGGGAATTGGAGGCGTGATGAGAGAAGGTCCGGATGGGGATACAGCTGCTTCACGTCGAGGAGAGAGGAGTATAAACGGGGGCTACGAAGGGAAGGTGGTAGAAGGAGGGCGACCTATTCGTGAGAAGAGGTTCGAAAAAACGTCAGTGAAACAGGCTCGACAAGTTCGCCGCTAGAGAGCGACCAGGGACGATAATCACATAATGAAAAGCAAGAGCGAAACTGGGGACGATTTTGGATGATGGCAGAGGGAGAGGAAGGGATGGGCGAGGTCGCGTTGAATCACGTCCTGCTCGAGGGAAGGGGAGAGAAGAGGGTGAGTGAGTATGAGGGTAGCTAAGAGGTCAAAAAACGATGCTATCTCACCTTTCAAGGACCGATCTCTTTGGGAGTCAAGTCGGAAGAAGCTACCTCGATTCGAATCGGGGGTCGAAGGTCGTTCAAGCTGGTCCCCCCCTCGTGCTCCCACGAGATCATAACTCGGCGCTGGATAATTTCGACATCGAAGCTTGACAGAACTACAACGACGAACTCCTTCACACTCCCCTCAGGCCATAGCTCGCAGCTCTCCGGACTCAGCTCGCCAGCAATGTCGCCGACGAGGTCGTCCGCCTCCAACGCGCCTGCTTCGAACCCGGTCGATGCAAGATCGAAGACGACGACGGTCTCGGAGCTCAGCGACGATGCAAAGAGAGATCTTCCGAGGTAGTGATGGTTGATCGCGTTGCTGATGCTGAGACGAACGAGGTTGGGCCAGGGAGCGAGCCTGAGGTTGATCTGGGGGAGGTATTCGCTGGAGAAGTCTGGGATGCCATGGATTTGGACTGATCGAGGATCGAAAAGGGCAAGAAGGGATGACCATTGCTCGATATTGTCGTCCTCCGGCATTTCGAACGCAACCGGACGAAGGGTGAGGAGGTCGACGGGGAGGGAGAGAGAGGAGGGAGGAGGCAGTCGGGAGATGGAGAGGTTGAGGGCTTCTCCTCCGACGTCTGGCGTTGCGACTATGGTGATGTTTCGGATGAGGAAGAGAGATAGATGAGGGTGGAGGTGAGGGTGGTCAAGTGATGGATCCTGAGAGGGAAAAGGAAGGGAAGAGAGAGAGAGAGGAGGGAGGAAGGGAGGAAGAGTAAGCTCGAGCTCATTCCTTTTTGTAGCCCTCTTCCTCTACAGATTTAGGACTAAGGAAAACTGCTTACCCTTGAACAGAAGAGTTTCTCTACATTCTTGAGTCCTACGATCTCGATATCCTGGTAGAGGATCGGGGAGGAGAGGTGGAGGAAAGCGAGAGAAACTCGGGAGGTGTTGGCGAGAGTCGAAGGGTCGCAGAAGCGAAGGATGTGGTGTTTGAGTTCCAGAGGAAGGGGAGGGAGAGAAGCTAGTTGAGTGAGACGCGGGTCGAGGAACATATCGAGCCAGAAGGAGTTGGAAGTGTAAGATCCGATGATGGCTGTTGGAGGAAGAGAAGGAGGAGGACGAAACGAGCTCCTCAACTCGCAACGACGACAAGCTCCCTCCAACATGTTTTCTCTCATTGAGCTCTTCCGAAACAAACAACGACAGCATCAACGGGACGAGGACGTTCAGCTTGAACTCCAAATTCAGAGGGATATCGAGGATGTGTTTGGAGAAATCTTCGAGGAGGATGAAGAGCTCGAAGAAACGGTGAGCTTGATCTCTCCTTCCCTCCTTTCCTCCCTCTCTGGTTTCTTCTCGAAGCTCATCCCTTCCCTTCTTCTACTCAGGCTCCAGCACCCGAACGAGCTTCTACACCTCCTCCCCTTCGCTCTGAGCAAACCATCTCCAAGAGGAAGCTCCAGGAGGCTGTGGACTCCATCCTCGGAGAAGGAGAGTCGACAAGCACCGTCGAGTCGACTCGCAAGAGGTCTAGATTCGAGCCTGAACCGTAAGCAATACCCCTCTCAGCCTTTCTAACTCCATATATATACTCGCAGCTGACCATCGGTCTCTCCAGAATCCCATCACCACCTCCAAAGCCAACGACCTTCCTTCCTTTCTCTCCAGCCTCCCTCACCGCTCGTCTCAACACTTTCACCCTCCCCGCCTTCACCTCGTCGGCCTTCTCAGCTCGGGATGCAGCAGAGAAGGGATGGGAGAACAAAGGGAGGGAGAGACTCGTCTGTGGGGAGTGCAAATCGGCTTGGGTTGTGAGCGACCTGAAAGGGTTGAAGCCAGCGACGGGTGAGCGATGCGAAGCGAACGAAACAGTCGAGAAGGAGAGCGAAGCTGACCGTTCTCGTTCATTGCTCGTCATTTCGTCTGATGATAGCCGAGAAGCTGAAGCTGAGGATGCGTAGGGAGCTCGTAGAAGCTCACAAGGAGACATGTCCTTGGAGGGTCACGTCCGAGAGGAAAGGTACGTCGCCTTTCGTTCATATCTATCTTCTCTCCATCATCACCTATAGCTTACATCGAGACATCGACGAAAAGCTGACACTCTCTATCGTTGTTTATTCTATCCTCGACAGCGAACCCTACTTCGAATTCGTCACAGTCCCTTCTCCCAACAACGTCTCACCTCCTCTCCCTCGCTGCAACGCTCGCTCCTCGCATTCCTCTCGAGCTCCGAATATCCCATCCTGAGCTCGTACGTACCATCCACTCTTGTCTCAACTCACTCCGAAGATGGGCTGACCGCGACCCTTCCTCTCCTCAAATTAGCCTCGAGCAACTCTCGCCATCCTCTCCTCTTCGCCGAATCCCTCTCCAACAACCCTTCCCTCCCTCCTCCTCACCATCTTCAACTGGACTCTCTTTATTCAATCATCATCTTCCTCTCAACCTAATTCCTCTTCACCCGACTCTGGTTCCTCCACCGTCGTCCAATGCTCAACTTGCCTTCGTCGCGTCGGGCTCTGGACCTATTCATCTCCTCCCACGACCTCAGCAGAAACCAAGACGTTCGATCTGCGGAGAGAACATCTTGTTTCGTGTGCTTTTAGAGGTGTTGAAGTGGGAGGAGTCGAGACCGAGGCGGAAGGAGGGAGATGGAAGGCGGTTCTGGACGCGTTGGTCAAGGGTTTGGATGAAGGGAGGGATCGAGAGGAAGAGGTGGTGAGGAAGAGGAAGGAGTTGATGAAGGTTCGTACAGTCTACTCGTTCTCGCTCGCTTGATTCTCGAGCGTTCGCTTGGAGGGAAAGAGTGAGGCGAGAGAAGAGGAGGGACGACGCGTCCTCAGCACAGATGAAACGAGGCTTAGGCTGACTCTCCTTCCTCTTTTTCCTTCACTCGTCATTCTGATCCGATTTTGAATCTATAGAACCCGAGGTCGTTCATGGAGGAGCTTCTCGGACCAAAGCCGTCGCAGGAGGAGTTGAGGAAGGAGAGGGAGGAGAGGAAGAGGTTGATGGAGGGGACAGGGATCTGAGAGGAGACCGGCGAGGCGGAGGGAGGAGGCTTAGATCTGAGGGTGTTGCTGGCGCTCTCGATTTCATCTCTGCTATCTCGAACGAGCTCGTCGACAGGGAAAGAATCGGGCGAGCGAAGATGGGGAAGACGAGAGGGCCGGCGCGAGCGCGTTCGTCCTTCCTCCTTTCCTCCCCACAGATTTTCGCTCCAAATCTTCCAGATGATTTTTTTCGTCTTCATAACCCGTCTCTACACACACCCCACCTTCTTCGTTTCCTAGAGAGGAAAGTGCATCAAGAACGCGCTCGTGCTGCGGGGGAGGAAAGAGAAGCTCGAAAGATTCTCTTTCCTCCCTAGGGCTGCCCTCAGTTTCCAGTGACGACAGCTCGACATAACGCAGAGCTCTAGGTTGACGGGCGGAGACATTCGTCTGGGGTGGTGTGGTGGTTGAGGGAGAGAGTGGAAGGGTTAGTTCTGAGCATGGACCTGGATTGACTGTGCGTCCTCCTCTCGCTGCCTCCTCCCTTCCAGCTTTTCAAGCCCCTTCTTTTCCCCTCTGTCTACTTCCGCCAAACTCAAGCAGGTACGCTACCTACGCTCCTTCAGTCTATACAGGTCCTCCTTCGTCTCAGGATACTGACGATCAATTTTTCCTGCTCCTCCCTTCAAAACTACCCTCTCAATCGAACGAACCATCCTCCCTCCGCCAAACTCCTCCTTCCTTTGACCTTCGCCTCTTTCCTCCCTTCCCTCGCTCCTCCTCTCCACCAACTCGACTTCCACCTATACCCTCTTGGTCCCCCTCTCTCTCTCCTTTCAGCTATGTCCACCGCCAAAGTCACCAAGACCGCTGGGAAGGGAAAGGGTGAGACCTTCGTCCTCTTCGAGTCAAACGACTTTTCAACCGAGCGGAGGAATGTGCGAGCTTCGAGCTGGAGAGAGCCATGCTGGAAGAGGGAGGGATCAGGCTAGTGCAGGGCTAGGAGGGGACATGGTGTATGGGTTGACGAGGATGCTGTAGAAACGAGGGAGGAAGGATGGAGGGAGACAGCAGAATCAAACCCTCAGCCCTCGACACCTTCACCCATCGCTTTCGCACCCTCTTCGTCGCCAGAGGTCGAATCTATCGCCAAATTCCCCTCAGCACCCTTCCCACCCACCTCTCACCTACACCTACACGCCCTCTCTACGCTCCTATACCTTTCATGGACACCCACACCCTCTTCTTCGCTCTCGAATCGCTGGCCAAAAACGGGACCAACGACGCTGACTCCGTTTCCTCCCTTCCACCTTTCCCTCCTCTCCCACCCATCGTCCTCGTTCTTTCTCTTCCAGCCCCCGCCGCCGATGTCAAGGCTAAGGCCGCCAAGAAGGCTGCCCTCAAGGGTACCTCCTCCACCTCCCACCGAAAGGTCCGAACCTCGGTTTCCTTCCACCGACCCAAGACCCTTCGACTCCCCCGAGCTCCCAAGTACCCCAGGAAGTCGGTTCCTCACGCTCCCCGAATGGACGAGTACAGGACCATCATCCACCCTCTCGCTACTGAGTCGGCCATGAAGGTTCGTTCAAGGAGCAAGGAAGCGAAGGAAGGAGGAAGGAAGGAAGGGAGAGAGAGAGCTGACCTTTTTGCGTTTCGTTTGTTTTTGTTTCGAGTAGAAGATCGAGGAGCACAACACTCTCGTCTTCATCGTCGATGTCCGATCCAACAAGAGGCAGATCAAGGACGCCGTCAAGAAGATCTACGAGGTCGAGGTCGTCAAGATCAACACCTTGATCCGAGTGCGTTCCTTCTCTCTCTCTCCCTCTCTTCCCCTTTCCACAACCAAACTCACACCTTCTCCTCCCTCTTCTTCTTCTCTTCCTTCCCTCAGCCCAACGGACAGAAGAAGGCTTTCATCAGGCTCACCCCTGACCACGATGCTCTTGATGTCGCCAACGTTCGTCTCTTCTTCGCTCCTCGTCTCTCTCCCTCCCTTCGCGTCTCTTTCTCGCTGACCACCTCTTGCGTCTCGTTCTGTTTTCGAACCTCTCACAGAAGGCCGGTTACATTTAAAAGCCGTTGGACTTTGGTTTGACTGGCTGGCTGGGAGAGGGAGTTATGAGCATGTACGAAACTCTTGGATTCGTGAAGGGGAAAGAGAGAAGGGAGAGAGAGAGGGAGCGCGTCGACAGTTCTGTTTTTTTGCAGGGAAGGACGGGATGGGGAAGGCTCGTCCTTCGGGCTGAGATGGAGAATCTTTTCGCTTATCGCAACCCGAAAAACAGAAGGAAAGTCGCGTCGTTCTCTTTTTTCCTTGGGAAGGAAAGGCACAATCATTCGCCGTCGTACTTCTGAGACCTTCCTCCTTCCCTGTCTCTCTCCCAACTTTCCGAGGTTCGAAGTGTTTTCAACCCTCCAACCACCACCTTCCCAACCCCAAAATGTTCTCCCTCGCCATCTTGAAATCTGCCTCTCGAGCGACCACTCCTCTTCTCGCACGATCCCTTCTCGCTCGACCTCTCGTCAGGTGAGCTCAAGCTCATCCCTCCCATCCCATCTCCCTCCCTTTCTCTCCCTCCTGACCGACCCATCTTTTCTCCCTCCTTTTGACAGATCTGGCTACGCTACCACCAACATCAACATCAACATCGATCCTTCCCACCTCGAATCCTACCCCAAGGACGTCGCCAAAGAGCTCGGAGAGGAAACCAACACGGACCCGGACGTTCTCGAGGAAGAGGAGGAGGACGACGTCCTCAACCCTCCTCCTCAGGAAGTCTTGAAACATCACGGAACCGTCGTGGAAGCTCCTTGCCCGGAGATTGAGGTCAACGTTGTTATTCGACCTGGGGAGAAGTGGGATGAGAGGGTTGCGGTGAGTTTCTTTCGAGCTTGCGAACGAGCGGGAGGAGAGAGAGAGAGAGAGAGAGAGAGAGAGAAGCTGACGCTCGTTTTCGTTTCTCTCGCTTCTTTTGAACGTTTTTTCTTTGGGTAGACCGAATCGGAAGCCGATGTGAAAGCGGATCAGTTCCCCGTCAAGGACGTGGAGGAGTTGCAGAAGTTGACCATTGAGGAGGAGCTGGCGGAGGAGAAGAGGAAGCATCATGAGAAGGTTTAAGCTTAGTTGAGGGTTATGACTGCAGGGTTAGGTTGATGGAGGATTGGGAGAGAATTCGATGCTCGTAACGACCTTCAATCTTGAGGGGAAGAGAAGCAAGAGAGGGGATGCCAACGACGACGCGTGGTCGACTCGACGAGCTCTTTCCATCGAACTTTGAACAACAACCTGATCTTCCATGATCGCATCGTCGCGAGATAGCAAGGGTAGAGAAAGGCAATAACTATATTGGGGGGGCCACTCTTCCGATCTGCAAGTTAATCTACAACGTCGAGGCAAACCGGAAGAAAAAAAAGCGAACGCGTCTCTCGGAGCGAGAGGAAGTCGACGCTGGCGAAACTATACAAAGGGTGGAGCAAAGAGGAGAGGAGGAATCTAGAGGCTGGCAGCCTTGGTGAGCTTCGCCCTCAACAGTTTCTGGAGGAGGAGGGACGGAAGGCAACGGAAGGTCAGCATCGAGAGCGAGGGCGGCGAGGGAGGGAGGGAAAAGAGAGAGAAGAGGACGAACGTTGACGTTCTCAAGGTAGACGGTGGTAGTGACCCAGTTCTCCCTCTTCATACTGGTGAGACGAAACAGAAGAAGTTTTTTCCGTCAGTTCAAAGAGGGAAGGCGTAGACGAGGACAGAAACTCGAGAACTCACGCCTTTCCGTGGATGGCCAAAGCAAGATCCTTGGTCATGATTCCCTCCTCTCCAATGCTCTGCACGCAAGCGGCCTCGAGCGAAGTGCAGAACTGCTCAAGGGAAGCGTTGGAGTCGAGCTTGGCTCGGAAGGCGAGTCCTCGAGTCCAGGCGAAGATGGAAGCGACGGGGTTGGTGGAAGTCTCGTTTCCTGAGAAAAGCGAACGCGATCAAGAGTCAGTTCGATCGAAGAGGATCAAGATAGGGAAGAGAGAGAACAAACCTTTTTGGTGCTCTCGGTAGTGTCGAGTGACGGTTCCTGGAAGGCGGGAGGAAGAACGAGGTCAGACCGAGGAAAGGAAACGACAAGAGGAGAAGAGGACGAACCGTGGGCAGCCTCAGCCTCCATGATGAGACCGTCGGGAGTGACGAGCTCCGAAGTCATCATTCCGAGGGATCCGAAACCCTGAGCGACGATATCACTCTATTAGAAGCGAAAAAGGGAACGAGAGAACGAAGTCAGCGTCAAAAAGACGAGGCGAGGCGACGACGACGAAACGAACGAACCTGAACGTCTCCATCGTAGTTCTTGCAAGCCCAAACGAATCCTCCGTCTCCCTTGATAGCCTGAGCGACCATATCGTCGATCAACCTGTGCTCGTACCAGATACCAGCCTTCTTGAACTCTCCAGCGTACTCGCTCTCATAGATGGCCTGGAAGATGTCCTTGAACTTTCCGTCGTACTTCTTGAGAATGGTGCTGTAGAGATATGATAAGTGATCAGCGATGATGATCGGGAGCGATAGGAAGAAGGCTCTCGACTCACTTCTTCGTGCTCAGGTACTGCAGAGGTGGAGGAAGAGAGGGACAAAGGTCAGCGACGAGAACGAGACGAAGCCAGAGCAAGGGAAGACGAGCTCACCAGAGGCATCTTCTTGCTGATAGCCATCTTGAACGAGGCATGAGCGAATCCAGTGATAGACTCGTCGGTGTTGTACATGGCAACTGAAGAAAAAGAAGAGGACGAACTCGAACGCGTCAGACTCGGAATGACCGCTTCACGACAGCTCAGGATCTCGACTCACGACCAACTCCGGGTCCCTTGAAGTCGTAAACGGTCAAAGCAGTCCTCTCTCCTCCATCGGTAGGCGTGAAGACCATCTCCAGCTTTCCAGGGCCGGGAGCGATGAAGTCTGTCGACTTGTATTGATCCCCGAAGGCGTGTCGACCGATAACGATGGGCTTGGTCCATCCTGGGACGGGCTTGGGGATGGAGGGGATGATGATCTGGTCGAGAAATGGAGAGAAGGTCCTGTGAGCTTCGAAATCGAAGTAGGGGAGGAGGAAAGGCAGGACGAACGGGCTCTCGGAAAACGGTACCGTCGAGGATGTTTCGGATGGTTCCGTTGGGAGACTTCCACATCTTCTTGAGCTTGAACTCTGTAGAGAGAGAGAAGAAGAGTCAGTTGGGGTAAGGTTGAGGTCGAGAACTTCGAAAAAGATGGAAGAGGGCTGAGAACGTACCCTCAACTCGAGCCTCGTCGGGAGTGATGGTCGCGCACTGAGGGGAAGGAAGGGAGGTCAGCTTCTCCTTCTGCGTTGCAGCAAGAGCTCCCAGTTGAAGAAGATAGACTCACCTTGATTCCAACGTTGTACTGAGAGCAGAAACCGAAGGAGCCGGGGATCAGTGGAAGTCTCAGTCTCGAGGAAGCCTCAAGAGCCTCGAGGGAGGGAAAGAACAGAAAGCTCACCTTCTTGATCGCCTCGGCCGCATCGATGGTGACCTGATCGTCCGTCTAGAGCAGCTCAGAGAAAGGAGGAGAGTATCAGCAAGCGTTCAAGGTGAAATCGAGAGTTGAGATCGTACTGACAGCGTCTCGGTTCTCCATTCTACGAAGACGAGCGGGACGATAAGACGAGGTCAGCTCCCTCTTCTCCTTCCTGGACTCCAGTTCAGCTTCGTGTGCGTTCTTGACTCACCCCAAGTCGTAGTACTTGATGTCAATATCCAGATACGGCAGAATGAGCTATTTGACCAGTAGAAAAAGGTGAAAAGGAAGGTCAATTCTCGGCTCAAAACCGGGACGGGACGACGAGGAGGGGAGAGAGGGAAGGGGGAAAGACTGACCTCCTCTCTGATCTTCTTCCAGATAATCCTAGTCATCTCATCTCCATCGAGCTCAACAACGGCTCCTTGAACTTTGATCTTCTCTCCAGAGAAAGCTGAGAGGCGAAAGAAGAGGGAGGCAAGGTCAGCCCAGAAGAAGGAAGGAAGGTCGAGTGGGAGAGGTAAAAACGAGCTCAACCGATCGAGGGCTCGTTTCTACTTGTTCAGGGCATCAATCAAGATAGAAGAAAGATGAATGTCGACTTACCTCGAATAAGGGAAGGACCTGACATGGAAGATCTGAATGCGGAGGTAGGTACTGAAGAAGCGAAGGAGGACGAGAAGAGTCGACGGGTTGTGGATGGGAGCAGCATGACGGGAAAGAGCGCGAGGTTTGGAAACGGTAGGGGTTCAAAGGGTCGGTTATCGAGAAGGGGATGGGGGGGGTGGGGCTATGCGATGGCTCGTGTGTTTCAAAAGAGGGCTTGAGGGAGTTGAAGGGCGAAAAGAGAAGGGAAGCGTTCGAGTCAAGATCTGAGCTCGATTTCGACTTGGGAGCGTTCTCCTTCGGTGAAGGAATCCGAAAGGATGGGCTGAACCTCGTTTTCTAGAGATATAGGAGAAAAGCCTCCATTCTGCTTCCGTAGAGGAGGTTTTTCACAGAGAAGGACGTGAAAGGCGTCGGAATTGTTCGGAGATCACCATCAAAAGGCGTTGGTCAGGGAAGGGACGTGCCTCTTGGGTTTCGCCACGGCTTGCTCTTTACCGTTCAGACAAGGAGCGCCTATGTCCCCACAGGATGCCTCTCGGGTTGTTTAGGACTCGAAGAGAGACCGTCAACCAACTAGAAGAAGGACAATGGAGGAGATCCGGTCGAAAGATCGAGCGAGAGAGCGAGGAGGATATGGACGCATCGCGACGGGAGAAGGAAGGTTCGCTGGCAGACGAAGGAGGGCAGACAGAACGAAATTTGAGAGTTCGAAGCTCCAAAATGAAGTCCCCAAAGCCCGCGAGTTCGTGAACGATCAACGACGAGAGGGGAGAGAGAAGAAGACTCTCGCTCGACGCGTTTCGATCCCCTCTTCCCGACGATAACGATGAGCTCGCCAATCCATACGGCCATCTCATGCTCTTCACATCTTCTAAATCTTTTCGACCTCTCAACTCTCCCTAGCTCCCCTTTTCGTCCGAAAGCAGAAAGGGCGAGTTCGGGCGACGCGTCGGATCAGTCAACCGCCGACGTCTTGCGCAGAACTGAGCTCAACAAGTCCGAACTGGAAGCTGAGCGAGAAACCCATAGATCTACTAGGTTAAGAAACACACGGCAAACGAAAAAAAACTAACGAAAACCAACACCTCCTCAGACCTGAGCCAAAGAACCCAACGTCTTCAAGAACTCCTGAGGAGTCAAGATCTCTGTGCTACCGTACGTGATCTTCTTTCCTCCGACCCCACCAGCACCGCCAGCTCCAGCACCAGCTCCTCCACCGGCAGCGACTCCAGCAGCAGCAGCACTCGCTCTGTCGCTCCACTCCAGCAAGTTCGTGTACTCGACGTATCCTCCTCCTCCAACGACGAACACGACGGCCTCCGAGAAGACGTGTCTGTTCTTCCCCGGCCCTCCTCGTCCGAGTCCGGAGGAAGCTCGAGCTGATCGGGGGTCGAAGAGGAGGTAGTCGTCGGTGTCTTGAAGAGCTTGGGAGGAGGCGGTGGAAGGTTCCATGAGGGCTTCGACGAGACGAGTGAGGGTGAGGTTCTTTTGAGCGGGGAGGAAGTTTTTGACTCCGGAGATGAGAGATTCGAGACCTCCAGCGAGAGGGAGTCCGTTCTCCTTCAGTCGATCAGAGATCTGAACAGAGAGAGAACGGGAAAGAAGTCAGCGACGAGACGAGAAAACTGACGGAGCGAGAGAACACTAACTCGACTTCCGAGAACACCGAAACCTCTGAAGAGCTCTCCTCCGGGACCTGAAGCGACGGGTGCAGCAGGAGCGGTAGCCAGCATGGTCATTCGGGTGATCTCTCGAACCCTGAGGGGCAGACGAGGAGCGAAAGGTCAGCATCTTTGTTCGACGCGTCGCAACGCATCTCGTCCGAGGGAAAAGAGAGAAAGAACTCACTTCTTGACGTACTCCAGAGCACTCATGTCGGCTCCACTCGTCTTGAGAGCGAGCACCAGCTCAGCCATATCCTCCTTGGTCACAGCGTTGTCGGGCATCGAAAGGAAGTAGATGATGACCAGGCGAAGCTTGTCCTCGTCCGTGCAGGCCATCTCGTCCCGATCTCGAAGGATATCGAGAATCGCAGCTTTGGTCTGTTGGAAGTAAAATTAAAGAAGAAGTCAGGAGATGCTCGTACTAGAAAGAAGAACGGAGGAACCGACCTGCTTGGTGATCGCCTCCTCGGTTTGGAAGAGCGTGTCGAGACCTCGAGACTTGATGGCTTGGAGAAGAGCGGTAGCGATGTTCATGTGGGTATCCAGGGTGTGTTTACGAGCGGTGAGTTCAGGAAGGAGGTTGATGGCGGTTTTGAGGTTGGCGGCGTTGGAGGAGAAGTCGCTGTTCGTTCGAAGGAGGGAGCAAAAGTCAGCTCAATTCTTTCGTCTCGACTCCTCTCGAGCAGCATCGAACTCACATCTGCGAGACGTCGTTGACATCACTCATTCCAGTCGACCTGGTGATCTCGGCAGCATCGGTCTTATATCTGTTCGAAGGGAAGAAGGTGAGCTTTCGTTGAGATCGTCAGAGGAGAAGGAAGGTCGAACCGGTTCAGCTCCGAGTCGATGTCCTCGGCGACTTGAGGGAACGGGTTGGCAGCGTTCTTGGCCCAGAAGTAGTCCTTGGAGTCGAAATCGTAGGCCTTCTTCGACAGCTTTCCGTTCTCGGGAGCCTGAGTAGAGGGGAGAGGGCGAGTCAGGCACGCGTCTCGTCGAGAGAAAGAAGACGAAAGGACGAACCTCGACGGTCACTCGGTTGAGCTTCATATCCAGGACATCGTGAACGAGAGCCTGGTAGGTCCAGGAGTGGGAGAGCATGGGAACGAGATCGACGTTTCGGTCGAGAATGACGAGCACTGGAGGAGAGAAGAAAGGTGAGCTCGACGAGGACGACGACGAAGTGAGGAGGCTGAGAAACTCACAAGGTCGTTGCAGCCCACCAATACCATCTCCGCCACCTCCTCCACCAGCAAACAGTCCTCCTCCACCTCCAGTTCCTCCTCCTCCAGACCGAGACGAGGTGAGGAGATGATCTCGCAGCTTCGCGTCCAACTTCCTCGCAACCATCTCGGCGGCGTTTCCTCTCGGCGACCGAATCAGAGGGATGGAGCCTGACGGGGAAAGATATCAGCTCGATTCAAGGAGCCACGAGGAGAGATCGAAGCTCACCCATCGTAGCCAACACCGAGAACAACCCGTTTGCGATTCGTCCAACCTCAGCCTCAATCTCGGTCTCTCCAGCCTTGGGATCGTTCAGAACAGCGTAGGTAGGTCGAGGATCTGCCGTTGGTGGTGCTGATGGTTGAGAAGCAGATCCAGTTGTACCATTAGACGCTGAGGCTGGTGGAGGAAGGCGAGGAAGAAGAGAGAAGAGCGATGGGGAAGGAACGATGAAATCGAGGTGCTGGTCGTAGACCTTTTGGAGGGGAAGGCAAGAAGAATCGAAGTGAGCAGGACAGTTTACCAACTGCGATACTATAAGAGTGAACACTGACCTGTTCTATGAGCTCTCCGGTTCCATCTTTGGCGACGAGAGCGGCGAGTTCTTCGAGGAGAGCTCGAGGAAGGGAGGAGGTGAAGTTGAGATGAATAGACTCGTAGAGACCCTCCTTGAGGTCCTGGTGAACGAGGAACCAGAGCAAGATTTAGGTCAGCTTCAAGAAGATGTCTGGTGGAATGTATAGAAGGTAAAGACGAACCTCTGCGACTCGACGGATGTTTGGAAGGGTGGGAGAGATGAAGTAGATTGCAGGGACATCAGGGAGCGGAGGTCGATTCGAGTGAAGCTGCCTGTGAGAGGAGAGACAAAGAAGTGTAGATCAGGTCAGTTGGCATGACTCTCGCGGTGGTGTAAGAAGTTCAGGACGCGAGTGGAGATGCTGAAGATCGAAGAGGAGAGGGAAGGAGGTGACGAGGAGAAGGAGCTCGAGCTCAGCTTCTGCTTGCTCCCCTTCCTTCCTTCCAACGAAACAGCTCTTCGCTGCCGTGAGCTTCCTCGAGATATACGCGAACCGCTATCCCACCTCTCCTTCCCAACCTCCGACGCCTTTCGAGAGCCAGACCATTCGTCCCAGGGAGAGAGATGTGAGCAGTCGACTCACATGTGCAACGTAACACCTTGTTCCCTCAGATCCTGCACCCTCAGCGTAGTAGCAAGCACATCCTTCGAAGCCTCGTCAAGAACGAGCACCTTCCATACTGGAGCGTTGGCAGGTGCTGGTGCGGGAGTTGAGGATCGACCGTTCGAGGAGGAGGAGGAAGGAGAGGGGACGTTGAGGTTAAGGAGGGAGAGGAGAGCCGCTGTCTGGTACGACAGAAGAGACGAAGGAGGAGCCGCCATTTTGGGAACGGACGAGAAAGGGGAGAGGGTGGGGGGAGGAGAAGAAGAAGGGTCTAGGAGGGTGGATGAGAGTTGAGCTCAACTTCGAGGGTAGGAGGAGTCGACACGACCTCGCTGGGCGCAGGCGACGAGCGCGAACGATCCTGGACGAACTCGCTTTCCTTCCTTCAACGGTCACCTTCTTTCTGTCTGTTGTCATTTTGACCTCCTCCGAGAGTCTAGACGTGACCTCTTCTAATCTTCTCAGCTGACAGCCTGAACGAGACATTCCGTGGCCTCAAAACTCAGCGTTTCTACGCCTCAAACTTACCTCGTCCCTTTTCCGACTCCTTCATCATCCGTTCAACCCAGAAAACAGCGTCGTTCCGAACTCGAGCTGAGGGGCTAGGCCTTTCTTGATCATCTTCTTTCGTTCATCCGTTTCTCCAGAAGCGAAACAGGGAGTCGTTCGTGGAGACGAAATCTGTTCCGTTCTTGCCTCCCTCTCCTCTCTCCCCCCTTCTTCCTCTTCAGCCCTCAGCTTCCAAAGCCTAGCCACTCACCCTCGGAAGAACTAGATAATGAAAACAAGCACCTGAAGAGCTTTGCTCCCTTTCCAGTGGATCCGACGATCGCTGGCGACCCGACGCTGGCGCGCGCCTCTCAAAACCTTGCCGCCTCGTTCTTTCCGTTGTCTCCGAGAAGAAAGGATCCTTTTAGAAATGCTCCCGTTCAGGAACTCACTCACTTCAAAAGAGGAAATTCCGACCTTCTCTTCCTTCTTTCCATCCACAACAACACCTCCCTCTTCACAGCCCTCCTTGCCCTTCTTTCCAACCGCAACAGTCCTTCATCTACATCTGAATCATCATGTTCGTCCTAACTCTCATCTCTCAACGGCTTGACTTTGAAACTCATCATCTTTCACTTCATTGTCTCTCTTGTTTCAGGCACGCTTTCGTCCTCTTCCTCCTCGTCGCTGCCTTCGCCACTCAGGTTCTCGCCAACGCTGTTCCTCGAGCCGCTCCTTCTGGCTGCACCTTCACCTGCCCTGCTATGGATACCTACAACTACGGGGGAGGGCTCGTCGGTACGCCACTCATTGCTGGCGGCAACCAAGTTCGTCCCTTTCGTCCTTTTCAACGTGTAGCGCACGCACACCGAAGCTGACCTTCCAATTCGTTCACTCTTTACTACCTGATAGTTTCCCAACTGCTAGTGAGTCATGCTTCCTGGTTTCTGTCATTTCCGTTCAGCACACCTGGAAAGGGAACCAAAGCTGACCCGCGCGCTTCCCTTTCCAACCCCTCCGCTTGTTTTCAGCTACGCCGACTCGTTTGAGAACCAAAACGGGTACACAGGTCTCGCCTTCGAGTGTCGATACGATGCCGTGAGTTACTTACCTCCTCTGAACCTTCTATCTTACGGGCGACGTCGACAAAAAGACTGATCACTTTCCTCTTCTCCGTTCTTGTTTTCTTCCTCGCAGGACTCTGGACTCCTCGTTTTCTCGTCCCCAGGTCAAATCAACGGAGGAGTGACTGCCTGGTCAGTCCAGGTCCAGACTCTAATCTCTCTCCGTCCTCTCTTTCTCTCGCTCGCTCGCTGACCTTTCGCTCCCTTTGTTGTTGTTTTCGTTCGACAGCCCCGCCGCTGCTGAAACCTCCTGTGGACCCAACCGACGAGTTCGCAAGAGCGGAGTCAAAGCTCTCATGGAAGGACGACCTGCCAAGTCCAGGGGAGAGGTTCCCGAGCAGTTGAAGCAGATGAGGAGCGTCTTGAAGAAAGGAAGAGCGCCTCAGAACAAGAAAGTCGTCGAGGCCGGGAGCGAGAAGTACGTCTGATCTTCTTACTGTAGTCGAATCGAAGCTTCTCGTCGTTGCTAGTCTCTATGTACATACTCTCTATTTATCTGGACCTGATCGTTTCGCTTTTATCAATGGACTTTCTTTTTCTCCAAAGCTCAGCGAAAGAAACGCTCGACGACGCGTCGAATCGAATTCGATGTCCCTCTCTTCCGAACTGACTCTTTGAGAGCCTCGATCTGTCGAGTTAGACTACCCTCCTTTCTAGATCTCTACCAGCTCATACTAAACCCCCAGAAACACATGCACACACACACAGAGACTCTCCCTCTAACTCCCTCAAAACCGCGCGTCGAAGTCGAAACAAGACCTCCCTCCCTTTTCTTTCTCCCACTCTCCTCCCCCAGCCCGATCAATCCAAGCCCAGCCCATCGCTTCACCTCACCGGAGAGTTCTCTTCCCATCCACTTCATCAGCTCTCAAAACGCAGAGTTACCAAGGCCGGGCTCTCGCTTGCTCGATAACAAACAACCCGTCGACGCCTTCCGCTTGGGACTCTGTTTCTCCTTCTTCCTCAAATTCCTTCTCCTCTTCCCCTCCAACCACCACACCAATGTCCACCCACATCCGAATCCACAACGGCATCAAACACGAATTCGTAGCTCGGTTCGTTTCCCTCCTCCCTTCTCCCAGCCGACAACAGTCAACCCTCCCTCAGCCCTCCCTCGTCCTTATCTCTCCCTCTCCCTCTCCCTTTTGCTCACCCCTCCCCCTCTCCTCCCTTCGTTCTAGCTCCCGCGCAGGTCCCTCCGACATCACTTTCCTCGCTGAACACCTCATCCATCCGCCTCACGAATCCCCGAGGTCGCTGGGGCAGTTTTGGCTGTTTCATCCGTGAGTCGAAGCTCAACCTCGCGTTCGTCCGAAACGAAAGCTCACCGTTTTGGGTTTGCTGCTTGGGTAGGGACTTTGTTCAAATGTCCATGGAGGAGCAGGAGTACTTGCAGATTGAGAAGCTGATGCGTCGGCGCGAGAGGGTGAGGGCGGTGAAAGGTGGGAGGAGGACAGCCAAGGGAGCAGGAGGAGGTTGGAAGAGTGAGTTCTAAACGAAGCTTTGAACTTTCCGCTGGTGCGGACGAGGAGGGCTGATGAGACGTTTTTCGTTGGTTGCTGCAGAGTAGACTAATCGCAGTACCGAGCCACTACATATAAAGGGAGAGAGAGAGAGATCGTTCGCTGGTTCGAACGAGCTCAAAGGTCGACGACCAGAGGATCGAGGTTTGCGCTGTTTTAGACGATGTTTTGGGTTGATTGTTGTTTTTGAACTTGCTTGCCCGATGAAAATACCCGTTGATACCCCTGCAGTACGAGACGGGGAGACGAGAGAGGACATTGGGTCATAAGATCGTGGGTGGGACAAAAGTGGCGACGCGGTTTGGAGGTTGAGGTTTTCCGAAGGGTTGAGGGTTGGCTTAGCGTTCTGGTTGGTAGAGAAGAGTAGCTGATAGGTCAAAGAGTATTAGGGATGGTGATGATGAGGTATGAGCCTGAGAGGAGGAAGAGAGAAGCAAGCGAGAAGGCGAACGAGGGTCAGCTCTCGACGCGTCTCACTTCCAACCCAACCCAGCCTGAAAAAGAGGCAAGCGACTCACAAGACTCCCAAACTCCTCCATCCCACTCCCTTCCTCCTTTTCCTTCCCTTCCCTTCTCTCCCTCAAGTCATCCAATCCATCAACCCTCCTCCTCCTCCAGCCTTCTTCTTCCTCGCCTCCTCCTCCTCCTTCTCCTTGTTCAACGCCAACATCTTCTGCAACCCACTCTTCTTCTTCTTCTTCCTCCCTGCTCCTCCCGCATCCTTCCCTTCGCCTGCTGCTGCTACTGGTGAAGGAGGAGCGATGGAAGGGACGGTAGGGTGGGAGAGAGGGACGTGTTTGAGTCGAGGGGAGGAGAGAGCCGAGGCGGTTGCTGAAGGGAAGGGAGGGAAGTAGGAGGACGAGGGATTCGAGGTCGATGCAAGAGGCGTAGAGGATGCTGATGCTGATGCTGAGGGTGAATCGACCTCCATAGGTGTCGAAACTGCTGATCCTACGACCGAGGGCGGGAGAGAGGAAGGAACGACTTGAGCTTGAGCTTGATCGACCTTCTTCTCCTCCTCCTCGAGCTGAATCTGCTGCTGCCTCCTGGTCCTCCTCGTCGACGGAAAACTTTCCAACGTCTTCTTGTCCGAACCAGGTCTACAATCCACCTCTCCACAAACCAGACAGGTCGTTTTGATTCGGTTGAAGGCCTTCTTCTTCCTCCCTCCCACCCCTCCTCCTTTGGTAGCGGTCTTGAGTCTCCCTCTCCCTACTTCAACGGTAGAAGTCCATCCAGGAACGTGGAGCGCTCCGCATTTCGAGCAGCAGATGAGATGGGTGGTTTCTGAAGGGAGAGCAGCGAGCAGGCGGAGACGGGCGAGGTGGAGGGAGGAGAGGTGAGGCGAGAGAGGGAGCAGGAGAGGAGGGAGGGAGAGCAGGTGGGCGAGCGTGTGCGAAGAAGCGAGGAAGGGAACGGCTGGAGTGGGAGGAGGAGGAGCGAGGGTCGCCATTTGAATGCTGGTGGTTAGAAGGGAAAGGTGAGCTCGAAAGAAGGAGCGGAAGCAAAGAGGGAGGAGAGAGAGAGAGAGCTCGAAAAGAGGAAGGGAGCGAGGTCGACCTTTCCGCCTTCCTTCCCTTCAAACTCCCATCACCTTCGCACAGAAGAAAAAGTAGAGAGATTCTACTTCACTCGGACCTTAACTATGGCCTCCTCCTCCCTCCGACGAGCTTGTCTCTCCTCCAGCACCACCAGCAGACTCTCCTCCTTCGCCGCTCCTTCGCTCTCCTCCTCCTCCCTTCCTCCTTCCTCCCATCGATCCTTCTCCCTCACCTCGCCTTCCCTCGGCTACATCGGAGCTGCCCCTATTTCCTACCCTTCGACGACGACTCTCACCACCTCCTCCAACTCGTCGGATCTCATCATCACCGGTCCCTTAGGCGTCCAAAAAGTCTTCATCCACCCTTTCGTTCGACTCTTCCACGCTCCTCCCCCAACCCCTCTCGACGAAGGAGTCCTCGAAGTCCTCGTGGACGATCAAACCCAAAAGTTCCATCGAAACATGTGGGGGACAACCAGAACGCTCATCGCCAACGCCGTAGAGGGAGTCAGCGAGGGCTATCGAATCCCGATCAAGATGGTCGGAGTCGGCTATCGAGGAGCGATGGAGGATGCTCCTCTGCCTCCGGGGGTGAAAGAGGAGGATTGGATAGGGAGGAAGAGGTTGAACTTGAAGCTCGGGTTCAGTCATCCCGTGTACGAAACTATACCGGTCGGGGTGACGGTCGAGGTGCCGTTGCCGACCAAGTTTGTGCTCAGCGGGGTGGACAAGCAGCAGTTGACGCAGTTTGCGAGTCTCATCAGGAGGTGGAGGAAACCGGAGCCGTATAGAGGGAAGGTGAGTCTATACGCCTTTCTTTTTGGTGACTGGGAGGGCGGGAGGAGCGAGGGAGGGGCGCGAGGCGATGGGGAAAGGAAGGGAAGGGGACGTTCGAGCTGACCTTCTTCTTTCGTTCGCTTTCTCAGGGGATCTTCGTGTGAGTTCAAGCGCAGATAATCTTCTCTTGACGTACACTGACTTTGGCTCCCTTTTTCTTGCAATCAGCGGCGACGAAACCATCAAGCGCAAGGAGGGAAAGAAGAAGTAGTCGGGTCGGGTCGCTTTTGTTTTTGCTTTTTGCTTTTGTTGGGTGGGAAGGACAGGCAGATTAGCGTCGTCTCTATACACACACTCTCTCGTCTCAGCCCATCGTTCGTTCGAAAAGGGAAAGTGCGGAAGAGCGACGAGTCGGTCGAGTTGAGGTTCGACGTCGCGTCTCTCTCCCTCCCTCTCTCCTTCTCTCTCCCTCTCCTCCAACCAAACGAAACACATAGACAGACACGAGAACACATACAGATACACAAGATATCAAACGAACTCCGAAATCTACCTCCCCAGCATCCCCGTCCAATCATGCTTCCTGTAGCCCTTCAAGAACTTCTCGACCCTCGCCTGGTCCAACTTCGAATCGACCTTCTTCGGTTTCCTCCACTTCCTCGGCTCCAGCTCCAACATGCTTCCGATGATCTCAGCAGCAAAGTACCTGCGCGCACGAAGCCAACAGACGAGTCAGCTCCTCGTCTCCATCGTTCATTCATCTGTCTCGTCGTTCGTTCCCTCGGGACTCACCTTGGGAACTCCCCTCCTCCTTTATCCCCTTCATCCACCATGCCCATATCCTCCCCTTCCCCAGCCTTCGCACTCGAATCCGCTACTCCCTCGATCACGTGCCCGTAACCCTTCTCGCCTTTGTAGTCCCACTGGACCATGAAGTAAGGGAGGTTGGAGACGAGCGAACGACGGAAGCCTCCCGGGCGGGAGGAGAAGTCGATGAGCTTCTTGTGTTGGGACCACTCGGTTTCGGAGGAGAGGATGGATTCCTGGGTGGGAGAGGGTGGGGTGGGAGGAGGAAGGGAGAGAGGGAGAGAGGGAGAGAGAAAGGTGAGTTTGGGGAGAGGGAAGAGAGAGGAAGAGGACGAGAACGACGACGAACCTTGAAGTAAGCAGGAGCGTCTTCCCACATCTCCCATGGCATCGGGACACTGCATCAGCATTAAAAAGGAGGAGAGGAAGGTCAGCTTCGTGTTCGAGCCCGCTCGAGTTCGAAAAGAAGAAGGAAGACTCACGCCTCGATGTAAGTATGCTTCTGATGCTTGAACGAAAGCACCGTCTCGTAGAACAGCACTCCCTTCCCTTGCTCCCCAAACATCTTCATCAAACACTTCATGAAGTTCTGCTCACGCCCAACCAGAATCAAAGTCAGCTCTCGTCTCCTCTTTCCTCTCTTTCGGAACGCGTCTCTCTCTCACACTCACCCTGATCTCGTCCCAAACATCGTCGTCCCCTTCCAACGACGTCAACGTATGCTGGAGTGGCACGATCAACACATGACCCTCGACGAGTTCCTCGGTTTGAGTGCAGGCGAGGTAGACTCGGGTTCCCATGGCAATGACGGCTGCTCGAGGAGGACCGTCCTCGTCTTTCGGACAGAGGAGGCACGAGTCAAGAGCTTTGCGGGTTCGGGCGTAGTCTAGAAACGGGAAATAGGTTAGGAATAGGTGGCAGACGAGAGGAGAGGGAAGATGAGAGGGAGATTAGAGGACAAACCGTTGATAGCGTAAAGTCGTTTGGACGCGTCGGTCTTCATCTTCTTTCGAGCGAGACGGTCAGCGTTGTCGTCGAGGTAGTCGTTTCCTTCCTACAAGACACGAAAGACGAACGCAACGAACGCAGACAGAAGTTAGTTTCGGCAACGAGACGAGGCGAGGGAAGAGAACGAAACGCGTCCGACTCACTCTGAAAGCACCGTCCCCGGCGATCGCCTTCGCAATCTCAGCGTCCATGTTCTTCGTATCCGCCGCTCCAGCTCCGAACCTCTCCTGTCGAACGAGATCTCCGAGCGTGGTAGTATCGTCGTCGGCGTTGAGACGAAGGAGGTCTCCGGTCTTGGGATCTCGAGTTTCGAACTGGGAACGAGACGAACCAAGAATCGAGTCAGCCTCGCTTTCTCTCCACCTTTGAACGAGTGAAATCAGGTCGAAACTCACCTTCTCAACCTTCCTCCTGTTCCCAGGCAGCACTGGAGCCTCCTCCTTCCCTCCCAACCCTACATCGTACAACCTTCCCCTCCCGTCCAGCGTCGGCATCATCTCGACCTTCACCTCCTCCTTTCCTTTCCCCTTCCCTGCTCCACCAGCTCCACCAGCAGGAGCTTGCACCTCCTCTCCCTTCTCAGCAGCTCTCCTAGCTCTAGCAACCTCCGCATCGTACTCCGCTTCCAGCCGACTCGCATCAGGCGAATCCATCAGTCTCGCTTTGAGGACCGAAGCTTGAAGCTTGTTGAGTTCCGAGGAGGAGAGAGCTGGTTTGCCGAGGTTAAGAGGGGTGATGGGAGTTCCCCGGGAGAGGTTGGAAGGAGGTGGGAGGACGGACGGGATGGGAGTCGAGGGTTGGGAGAGGGATTGGAAGGAAGAGGTTCGGCGAAGGTTGTCGACTCGATCTCCTCCTGCTCCCGCTGACGACGAAGAAGCTGGGTTTCCTGAAGGTTCCTCTCCTGGCCTACGGAAACCTGCTCGAGAACCAGGTCGAGATCCCGTTCCTCCACTGGACAGAGCAGCAGCGTCGCTGGTGAACATGTACCGTTCAGTTCCTCCGCCTCCTCCCGGCGTGCTCGACCCACTCCCTCCTCCTCCTCCACCAGCGTGACGTCCAGGAGGAGGAGGACCTCTCGAATCCCTCCTCACAGTTCGTTCGTCCAAGACTCGCTTCTCCTCGACGGCTTCCTCGAAGTCCTTGAGCGATCCGTAGCGTTCGATGGCGACTTGGTCGATGGGACGCGATTCCGAGGAGGCGAGCTCGTACGTTCGACGGAGTTTGGTCATTCGCCATTGAGATCCGGGAGCTCCTGGGACGATGGGTTTGGAGGCTGTAGGGAGAGACGAGGCGATAAGTTAGGTTCGAGAGAAGAGAGCTGAAGGAGGTGGGAGGGAAGGAGAGATAAACGAACCGGAAGGAGATGAGAAGCTCTTTCCCTCGGATTCTCCTTCGATGAGACGAGTGTTAATTTCTCGACGATGGAACCGGGGCTGCAACGAGATGGCGAGCAATATATATATCAGCCTTGACTCTAGGCGAGGGCAGAGAAAACCGAGAGCTCACCTCTTCAACGACGACCTTAGCTTGAGCTTCCTCCTTCTCCTTCCTCGAGCTCTGCATGGTTCCCAACTCTGTAAAGAAGTCTCCTCCTCCTCCTACGGGAGCTCCCTCCTGTTGAGCTGAAGATCCTGTCGCTGCTGGATCGTCGTCGTCCATCATCATCCAGGATTCCCGACCTGTTGAAGATGCGATGGTGGCCTGAGGAAGGGAAGCGGTGGTGGATTGGGAAGCATGGGAGGTGAGAGAAAGGGATTCAGAGGTTGGAATCGAGTAGATGGCCTTCTAAGAGAGAGCAGAACATAGGTATTCGGGGAGTAAGTCGGGAGAGACGGGAGGAGGGGAAGGAAAGGAGAGAGAGGAAGGTCGAGGAAGGACGGATGGACGAGACTCACCTCGACTTCGTCTGCTCCCTTCTCTACCCAGACACCAGCATCGTCCTCATCGTCTAGTACAGTGATGCCTCCCTCTTCTGCCTTCTTCCTCTTCTTGTCCTGGTGTTTCCTCTCGCTCTCGGGACTTCGATCTCGGTGAGAGTGCGAGTGGTGATGTTTCTTGTCTCCCGACTTCTTGGAGTCTTTAGTCGACGAAGATCTCTCCCTAGATCGAGATCTCTTGCGATCCTTGTCTCGATGAGAAGATTTGTGATGTTTGGAGGAGGAGGAGGAGGTAGAAGCAGAAGTAGAAGGATCGTCCATGGTCGTGGTTTGCGGGGAGGGGAGGAGAGGAACGAGGAGCGAGGTCGGACGACGAGTGTTTGTCGGATTCAAATTCCAGTATAGAAAGAAGCGAAATATTTCTCGAGTTCATCGTTCGAAAGACAAACCTTCTTTCTGCCCTGGATCTGGACTCCGAAAGATCTAGATGAATTCCATCCCGTCCCTTCTGGTTGGTCAAGAAACTCAGCCCACTCCTCGATTCCAGCCCACTTTCGTCCTTTCTTCTTCCAACCATCACTTCCTCCATCACTTCCTCCTTCTTCCACTCTTTTGTTTTACAAGGATGTTCACCTCTATAGCCTCCACTTCAGCTTCGTCCTCGATACGGAGAGCTCTCCCTCCTGCTTCTGTGCTACGACGGTCTCTGGCGACGGCGGCAGCGACGAAATCTAAACCGTGAGCTCACCGTTCTGACGTCTCTTCTCCTTCTTCCTTTGCTGGCTTCTTCGCCCTTTTGGTCCTCGAAAGACCAACGATATATACTGACCATCTCTTTTTCCTGCCTCCAGTCCAACAGGTACGTTGAAAATCTCCTTCTTCCTGCATGAATCTGTGGTACGGTCGATCTTCTCGAGCTGACCTTCTCGTTTTCTCCGACTCGTCTTCCCTCCTTCTCTCTCGTAGCTGTCGTGCTGATGAACGTGCGTTCAGAGCTCCCTCATCTCCTCTACAGGTTAGAACACATGCTGACCTATCCCTTGGTTATCTTTCTACTAGATGGGAGGCCCTTCAACCGTCAGTCTCTCCTCGTCACCTTCTCGAGCTCACCAACTGATCCTCCTCCTCCTCCTCGTCGCTCTTCTCTTCCTATCCCCCTGAATCCTCGACCTCCAAACCTCCTCTAAACCATCTCCAGATCCCCGAAGTTCACTCCTTCCTCTCCAACCTGTTCCACGATCACGATCTCATCCCTCTTCCCTTCCAATCCCTCCTCGCCCCCTGGATCGCCAAACGTCGCACTCCTTCCATCGAAAAACAATACCTCGCCATCGGAGGAGGTTCGCCCATCCGTCGTTGGACTACAGCTCAAGGAGCAGGCATGGTTAAACTCCTGGACGAGATGTGTCCCGAATCAGCTCCTCACAAGGCCTACATCGCGTTCCGATACGCGGATCCGTTGACGGAGGAGTGCTTGAAGGAGATGAGGGAGGATGGAGTAGAGCGAGCGGTCGCGTTCACGCAGTACCCTCAGTATAGCTGTTCGACGACGGGGAGCTCGCTGAATGAGTTGTGGAAGGTGTTGGAGAGGGAGAAGAAGGGAGGAGAGCTCGGGACGCAGAAGGAGATTGAGTGGAGTGTGATTGATAGGTGGCCCACTGAGCCCAAGTTGATTGAGGTGAGTCTACTCGCAGTCATGCATTCTAGAGACCCGGAGAGAAAGGGAACGTTGAGGGAAAGGAACGTGCTGATTTCGCTTCGTTCTCGTTTTTGGTTCGTTCGTTCGCTCTTCCCTTCAGGCCGTCGCTCAAAACATCACCGCCACTCTCGAGGCTCAGTACCCACCTGAGACGAGGGACAAGGTCGTCATCCTCTTCTCAGCTCACTCCCTTCCTCTCTCGGTCGTCAAGTACGTCTCTTTTAACTCCCTTTCTCTCGCGTCTCTCGACGCGTCTCCCTGACCTCCCTCCCTCTTCCTTTCTCTCCAGCCGAGGAGATCCCTACATCACTGAAGTCGCCGCTACCGTCCTTGCCGTCATGGAGAAGCTCGGGAACCGAAACCCGTGAGTCGTCGTTCAGCCTTAAGATGAGCAGAAATCGAAACGCTCGCTGAACCAAATCTCGACGCGTCTCTCTCTCTTCAGCTACCGACTCTCCTGGCAATCCCAAGTCGGTCCTTCCGCCTGGCAAGGTCCTCAAACAATCGACGCCATCAAGGGTCTTCACCGAATCGGTCAGAACGACGTCGTCATGGTCCCCATCGCTTTCACGAGCGATCATATCGAGACGCTGTACGAGTTGGACATCGAGTACGGACCTGAGGGAAAGGAGGTCGGTTTTCGCCTCTACCCTCCCGCTCACCTGCTTCACACTTCTACTCCCTCTCGAAGACGCTGACTGTATCGTTCTTGGTCCGTTCTTCTACTTGTACAGCTCGGCATGAACATCACTCGAGCTCCCTCGCTGAACGACTCTCCTACCTTCATTCGAGCTCTGGCGGATCTCGCTTCGAGGCATCTGAAGGATTACAGCAAAGGAGCGATTGGACCGACGAGTGTGCAGATGGGTCTTAGGTGCCCTGGGTGCACGAACGAGAGGTGCAAGGGGAGCAAGGAGTTCTTTGCGAGGGGAGGGAGGGATTAGAGAGTGAGGAGGAGACGCGATCTTGCAGATGCGATTGCTCGTTTTTCATGTCGTTTGGGCCTGAGAAAGCAGCTAGAAGCCGAAAAGGACCTACCTTCGAGAATATTCACGGTTGATCGAGGTATCGAAAGAAAGTCAATAAAAAAGAAAGAGGAGCAGGTGGTGAGAGATGTTGAAGCTCAACGACTCCTTCTTTCCTCCCCTCCAACGCTCGCCACAGCTGCTCTAGCTCAACCAAGTCGGCAAGGACGTTACTCTTCGCCTACAGCTGGTCATATTCTCCACAGATCGCTGTCGTATGAGCTTCCCCTCCCTTCTCCTCCCTCGAGGAGTTGCCTTCGCTCATCTCAGTTCAGCTTCCTCCTCCCTCCGAGTCCCTTCCATCTCCTCCAACCTCTCCTTTGCTCGCTCGGTATCATTATCGGATGTGTTTCGTGGACCTTTCTCGAATAATGCATCTGTAAGCTCACCTCCCCACTATCTCTTTATCGCCTTGAGCTTCCTTGGAACTGGTCGAGCTCACTGTTCCGCCCTTCCTTCTTTCCCTTTCACTCAGCCCTCCTCCCGTCGACAGTCCAGATCCTACGCCTCCCCTCCTCCCAAACCCACCTCCAAACGACCTCCTCCTCCCCCGTCACCTTCAAAACCGACAGCTGCCAAAATCTACACTCCTCGTCAGATCCCCAAGAAGCCCACGCCGCCCGGCTCCTCCTCCTCCTCCCCCTCCTCCTCTTCGACGCCCTCGTTTGTCCCCAGCGTCACGCACACCTACTCAAGCTCGTACTACTACTCCACTCCTAATCTCGCCGCCACACAGCGTCGTTACGACGAACTCCTCGCCAAAGGAGACAGACTCCCTACCGCCAAACTCACCGTGCTCGAGCATCGAGAACTGTCCGCTCTCAAGAAGGAGATCGCCGACGACAAAATCATCCAGGACACCCTGGCGACTGCGAAGATCAACAATCTCGAACCCATGAGTGGAAGGGAGGGACCTGGGAGTGAGAGCGAAGGGTTGAAGAGGTGGTTCGAGGAGGTTGGGAAGAAGAATCTGAACAAGACGGGAGCGGCCTGGAAGGAGTTCGTGATCTTGCCGATTCCACCGTTCTTGAAGAGCGAGGAAGCGGCGATGAAAGATGCGACGGTAGAGGCGAAGGTTGATGGGAGGGTTGGGTGTTTGATCTCGATCGGGGTGAGTCTAGGAAAGCGGGGAGGGGAAGGAGAACGACGTCGAGCGACGGAGGGCTGAACTGTTTCTTCTTTCGATCCGCTTTCGCAGGTTACTCTGACGGTGACGGCTGCTATGTACTTCCTCGCTGCTGTTGCTACCGACCGAACTGCTGCTAGAGCTGAAGTCGTTGGAACAGTAAGCATCAAGCTTTTTCTCCTCGACGCGTTCGTCGTCCTGACCACTTCTCGTCGCGTCTTCTTCCCTTTTTGACCTCCAGTCTCCTTGGATCCTCGGACCCTGGGGTGGCTGGATCGCCGTTACCTCACTCTTCTTCGTCGCCTGCGCAATCCCTCACTATATCACCGCCGTCGCTAGTGGAAAGATCCGGGTCGGAGGGAGGATCAACAACTGGATTCGAAAGAAGATGACGGACGACCCGATGGACAATCTTCGATGGTACCCTCCGTTCCGGTCTTACTACCAAGTCTGGTCTTCCATGCTCGTGTGAGTCTCGTTTATCTCGCTACATCTTGAGACGCCAAAGCTGAGGCGTTCGTCGCGTTCCTGTTGGATTCCAGACACTCCGGCAACCCTGAATTCTTCGGAAACCTAGCCTTCTTCACTCTCTACGGTGAGCTTGTCTCATGCATAGTGTGTTGGCTCGACCCACTGACCGTTTTCCTCGACCTCTGGCAGGATTCTTCGCTTACTCGTTCTTCGACGATCGATCCTCGATTGAGAAGAAGGAATGGATCTGGCCTTACATCCGTGAGTCCTCTGCCTTTCGCCCCTTCTTCTAGAACGACGTGACTGATCCATATTCATCTTCCGATCTCTCAAGGGGATTTCTTTGGCTGGCCCAACGAGTCTCCAACCGCGTCCCCTCCTCGAACCGGAGCTTTCCACTTCCTCGTCTTCGCTTTGACTGGTATGCTCATCTCCCCTCGCCCTCTCCGTAACTTGATAAAATTCTCGTATCTTCCGAACTGACCTCTTTCCTTTCCTACTTCTCTCAGCCGCCGCCTTCTCGTGCGCCGTCTTCTGCCAAATCCGATCCTACTTCTTCGTCTGGCCCCGAGCGGAAAAGACCCTTCGACGAATCATTCAAAACCCAACAGAGCTTCAGTCCATTCGACCTCAGTGGCACTTCGTCTCTACGAAGGGCAAGGTCTGGCTCTCGAACAACATCATGAACGAGTTCGGCGGGCATGGTTCCGGTGGACTTTCCATCGCCGTCTCTGCTCTGCAGTCGCTTTCGATACTGAACATGACCTTCGTCGTAGGTCCTGTTTTTTTCTTTGTCCCAACAGTTCGAACGAGAGACTGACCAATTTCTTCTTCTCCCTCTCGTCCCCACAGAGCTGGAATCCGGTCTACATCCCGGTCCAGCTCGTCTTCGCCAACTTCCTCAGGGAGGAGTTCCGGTTGGTTCATCGCCATGCTTCTCCTGCGGGACCCTTCGGTCATCTTCCTGGAGTAATGTTCGGAGTCATCTACTTCTTCTTCGGCGTAAGTTCGACTCTTTTCGTCTCCTTGCCCTCGTCGTTCTTCGAAACCCGATTCTCAGCCTCGTTGCTGATTCCTGCGTTTTGGTTCTGAACGTTCAGGGCTACGTATGGGACTGGTTCCTCGAGAGGGCAGGATCGCTGAGAGGTGAAAGTCAGAACGAGGTGGGTCGCGGCTCGTCGCTCCTTTCGTCGTGTCTCCTTTGAGACGCGACAGCTGGCTGAAAACTCTTCTCCTCTCGTTCAGGTACCGTCGTCGATCGCTCTCGACCCAGTTGATGCTTCGCTCGCTAGTGCGAAGAAGGACGACGAGGAGGAAACGAGGTCAGTCCTCACACTTTTCTTTGATTCTCGACGCGTCTTGCTCACTCTCTCTTTTTGTCTTTTTCTTTGAACTTCAGTCCTGCTCCTCTTGAGGTTGCCCCTCCTTCTTGAAGCCTTTCTTTTGCTCCTTGCTTACGTCCCTAGTAGTCTCAGCTGCTTGCTTCAGGCTCGAACTTGAGAGCTCTTCGAAGCGTGAGTCTATTTATTTTCCCTCTCACATTCTTCTTGCCCCGCTTCTTGAACTGATCTCGGGTTCTCGCTCGTCCCATTAGCACCTTCATTCACGGTACCACAGAACTTAAACTTATCAATATGGTGTGAATGCAGAGCAGCGAGTCGATGATCAAAGAGAAAGAGAAACGTCGCATCCAACGTGAACTAAGATCTACCCCTCGCCTTGACTCCCTCAATGCTTCGACTTCTTCGGTGCTGAACCTCCTTGGCCCCAAGGTACCATTGGTCGACCCATGCCCAACCTCTTCTTCGTTTGACCAGGACCAGCAGACGAACCTGCTCCCGCTCCTCCTCCCGCTCCAGCACCACCCTCCCGTCCTCCCGAAGCAGGCAACCCCAAGTTCTTCATGAACTCCAGCGACGAGTTTGCCGCCGATGTGAACCGATCCAACGAGACCGGAGCAGCGGCGATGGTCGAAGGATCCGCGGAGGAGGTGGTGTGGGCGTTCATGGGAGGAAGGGAGTATCGATCCGTCGTTGCGAGGCGAAGAGGGAGATGCTTGGGAGGATCCTTCATGGGAGGAGGATCGACGAGTTTGCGTTTCGGAGCGGAGGAGGAGTGGAAGGGTCGAGAAGCGGGAGGGGGTTTGAGGTTTGGTTGGGAAGTGCGAAGGGTTGAGGGGTTCAATCCTCCGGCTCTGCTGTTGGACGGCGTCGAGGAAGAAGAGGACGAAGCTGAGGGGACTTGAAGAGAAGAGGCTCGAGAGAACCCTCCGAGTTGAGATGGAGGTGGGGATCGTGACTGGTAGGCTGGTCGATGGGAAGGAGGAGCGAATCCACCAGGCGAGGTCGAGCGTCTCATTGGAGGGAGTGCAAACTCGTCGTCGTTTCCGTTGCCGAAGAATCCTCCTCGAGTGGATGCTGATCGTCCAGAAGTGGTAGTGGCTCCTCCATCCCACTCAGGTGCGAGTTTAGCATCATCTCCACTGGAAAAGGACGAAGAACGGAGCAGGAGTGAGCGATCATTTAGAGGACAGAAGAAAGGGAAGCGAAACGAGGACTCACGCCTTCTCGATCTCGACCAGAATTGCAGCTTCGTCGACTGGAGGCCGTCCTAGAACGGTCATGATGCTCTTCCTAGATTCAGCGTCGATGGTGGGCAGAACGCTCGTTCGAGTCTGGGATTTGGAACGAAAGGGGAAGAAGGTGAGGAGCGATTCGACGAGTCAGAATTGAGGCTGAACAGACAAACCTTGACAGCACCTTCGGGAGGCAAGAAGGGTGAAAGCTGGAGAAAAAGAAGGCTCTTCAGTAAAGAGTCACGACGAAACCCAAAAAAGGAGCGAGAACTGACCTTTCGTTCCTGGAACTGTCCGTTCGACATTCGACCTTGAGTGTACGAGGTGTACTACAGGAAGCAACAGCGTCGTCAGTACGTAATCGAAGAGGAGATCGAGACGAACAAGACTCACGAGAAGGGCTTGAGCTCGAGTCATGGCAACGTAGAGGAGACGTCTGTTCAAAGGAAGAGCGGGAACGATCAGCTCGACGCGTCAACCGAACGAACGAAGAAGGAAGGAAGAGGAAGAGAACGAACCGTTCCTCCATCTGCTCCTTCTCCCCCTCACACCGATAGAAAGGGTATATCCCAGCTTCCACTACCAAACAGGGGCGAGGGGAAACAGCGACGGTCAGAGACGGGAACGGCGAAGACGACGACGAGCTGGAACGGACTCACCACAAGGAACGAACACGACGGGCCATTCGAGGCCTTTGGCAGCGTGGACGGTGGATATGACGACTTTCTGGAAGGTAACGGAATGATCAAGAATCATCCGAGTCAGTAAGGTCAAAACGACGCGTCGAAACGAGAAGCAAAAGACACGAACGGGTACGTTCGCTTCCTCCTCGTGAGTCGTCATGTCGGTAGAGAGCATCGAAGCTTCGAGGAAGACTCTCAGTGGTGTAGCTCTGTAGGAGGAAGAGATGTCAGAAGAAGCACGCGAGAGCTCTCGATCAGGCAAAGCGGACGTGAACTCACGGAGGCGGAATCTCCCTCAGATCCTCCAAGTCGTCGAGGTCATCGGCCAGAGAAATTTCAGCCTGGGCTTCAGCGTTGTTGGATACGAGTGCCGAGTAGTTGACCTATGAGAAAGGCCAGGCAGAAGAGGGTGGGAAGGTCAGAATGGAAGAAGAGGGGAGAGAGCAGACGAGACGAGGCGAGTCGAAACACACCAGCTCCATGATGTTCTCCAAACGATCCTCCCACTTATCGTCCTTCCAATGTTTCTCGAAGTCGACTTCCTTCAGAAGAACCTCGATCAATTCCCCGACGGTCTTTCCCTAGCGAAAGCAAGAAGGAAACGAGGAAGAGTGGATCAGCGAACGTCTCGCTCCTTCTCTCCTCTTCGCAAGGCCACAGGGACACAAAAAGCGAAGTGAGACTCACCTCATCAGCAAGTTTCTTCAACTTATCAACAACCTTGAGGAATTGATCGAGGGAGCTCCGAGCAGCAGTCGAGATTTTGACGGTGCACTTTCCTCGACGTGACAGCTTGATCGGACTGACGTTTGCGGCTTGAGCGGAGGAGATGATGTTGTCGAGGGTCTGGAGGGAACGGAATGAAACGTTGATCAGTCTTAGCTCGAGGGAAGGGGTAGAAGAATAGGCGGATTCGACCTTCTCTCCGATTCCTCGCTTTGGGACGTTGACGACTCGAGCGAAGGCAGGCTGTTGGACGCAAGACGAGGGAGAAATGTCAGCTCTAGCCCAATGGAGGGATCGCAAGTCGGAGGTACGCACTGAAAAATTGGGGTTGTCGGCGAGCTGAAGATATCCGAGAACGGTCTTGATCTCGACACGGTCGAAGAACTGAAAGAGAGACGAGACGAGACGAAGTCAGCCTCGTTCCGAAGAGAGATGTGTCAGAGCTCACCTTGTGACCAGCAGCCATCCTGTTCGGGATCCCAGCTCGTTGGAAAGCCTGCTCGATCGGTCGACTGAGAGCTCCGTATCGCACTGTTCTCGGACGCGACGGAAGGAAGGTCAGGTCGATCCTTCTCTTCGCAAGGCAGCTCGATCAAAGGAGAGAGAGTCGTACTCACGAAGAACAGAAAAATCGCTCCACTCCAGCCCAGTACAAATCTTCAGCCTCTTGATCTCGCTCGCAAGGAAGCTCGCCTCCGTCTCCTCTGTCGCACATCGTTTGAGAACGACGGGAGATCCTGAGCCGTGGAAGGGGATAAGACCTTTGGCGTGTCGAGTTTGGTCTAGTCGGGGGAGGCAGAGCAAGAGAAGGAGAAGGAGTATCGTGAGCTGAGCCTGAACGAGGCGATAGGGCAAGAGGTGAAGGAACGAAACGAACCTTGGGAGATGATGGCGTAAGAAGCAGCGAGAATCGCCCCAGTTGAACGAAAGTTGTCCTCAAGAAGAATGACCTTGGTCTTTGGGAAGTCTTTGGCCATGTGACTGAGATTTTCAATGTCTGTCGGACGGATGAAGGGAGAAGGTCCAACGAGTCAGGAACGACGCAACGAAGACGAACGAGCAAGACAATTCACCTGCACTTCTCCAGCCGTAGATACTCTGATCAGGGTCTCCAACGATAGTAACACATCCGGAACTCTTGGCAAACAGCCTGGGAGAAAAAAGGGTCCGAGAAATCAGCGAACGAAGGAGAGGTGAAGACGTGAGCTGAAGAAAGAGAAAGACGAACTTGAGCAGACCGTATTGAGTCACGTTCGTATCCTGTTTGAAACGAGAAAGGCGAGTTAGCTGGAGGGGACATGGAGAGATGTCAGGAGAGCAGCTCACCTGGAACTCGTCAACGAAGATGTGCTTGATCGACTTCAAAACCCACGGCTCCTGCCTGAACAGCTCGGCTCCTCTCAGCAGCAGATCCTCGAAGTCCAACGCGTCCGTCGCCTTCATCCTAGACTCGTACTCGGCGTAGATCTAGATAAATATTGATATCGATCAGCTATAGCACCAAACCTCTCGAACGGGAAGAAAAGAGAACGAGACGACGACGCGACACTCACCCTCGAGACCATCAGGGTGACTGGATTCCTCTCGACTTTCGCTTCCCTCTCCATCGACATAGGAGTCTTCCCCATCGACTTTCCCTTTCCAATCATATCCAAGCAGCTCTTCGCATCCAGCTTGGCCTCCAGCGATTCGAGTTGCTCCGAGAAGGACGAGAGGATCGACTTGACGAGTTTTTGACTGTCGCTCGCATCCTGAACGGTGAAGTTGTTGGGTAAACCTATGTGAGAAGCGTATCGGCGAAGATAGCGAGCACAGGTAGCGTGGAAGGTTCCTGCAAAGACGAAGTCGAGAGTTGTGTGAGCTAGGAGGAGGCCTGTAAGAGTCAGAGGGCGACGAACCGAGGATGAGCTGAGAGGTTCGTTCAGGATCGATGCTGGCTGTGAGTCGAACTTTCATCTCTGTTGCTGATTTGTTGGTGAAGGTGACGGCGCAGATCTCGTTGGGTAGGATTCCATGATGCTCGATGATGTGAACGATTCGGCTGGTGAGGACTCGCGTCTTGCCTGTAAAGGGAGGAGGGAGGAGCGAGGTGAGCTTCGAGTTGGGGAGCAGAGCCTTCCTCTCGAGATCGGGATGGAACTAAACTGACCTGAACCTGGACCAGCGAGGATCTGAAGTGGTATGGAAGGATCTGAGGTCACAGCTGAGACGAGAAGAGGTGAGAAGAGGCGAGAAGCGAACGAAAGGAGGGAAAAGGAAGGAAGGGAGGGAGGTCGATTGAGGTCAGCTCGACGATTCGTGCTTCCTTCCCTCTCCTCTCACCCGTCCTCTTTGCAGTTATCCTTCCCAAGAACACACCTTCATGTTGCCTCACGCTAAGAGAAGCGAGATGAGAGGGTACTGGCTCCATGGTCGAGCTAATCGAGTTGTTTGAGGGAGGGGAAGGGAGGAGGAGGACGCAAGGGGAGAGGAGCTGGTTTCTGAGAGCTGAGGGGGTTGCTGCTCCGAAATTCGTGGATGTTGAGAGTCCTGGCGAGAGCTGTTGAGAAGAGAAGGCGATCTGAAGGGAGGAGAATAAAGCTTTGTTCAAGCCTGTGGCGGGTGAAAGTCAACTTGGGACGCGAGGGGAGTGTTGAGCTCGAAAGTCAAAGTGCTCCCTCGTCCCCTCAACAACAGTTTTCTTATTCTTTCGTAACCCCAAAATGTCCGACGTCCAGTTTCCGTATCACCCAGCCTTCTTTAGATACTCCCACTTTCGACTCAAGCATCAAACCTATCCCCTCTTCGTCGCGGCCTCGACAGTCTCCGTACCAAACGCCTCTCTCTCTCCCTCGCTTCCCTCCAACTCTCAGTCCTGCACCAAGATATCAATGTCACAAGCTGAGGAAGCTCTGATTGCATAGCATCCTCGAAGGTGAGTTTCTGCGCCGGCTTGAGTGCCAGGAACAGGGAGGAAAGAAGAAAACAGCTCGAGCTCGCATCCCTCCTTCTTTCTTTCCTTTCTCTCACCGCCTCTCGACCGTCCTCATCCTCATATCTATCTTCCCATTTCCCAAACTCGTTTTCTCACGATCCGAGCGAGTTTGGAACCCGGAGGAAAGAACCTCGATCTTTGGGGGACATGATGCTGAGCTCGACTCGTGTCGAACCTCGTTCTTCTTTCCTCCCGTCGCTGTAACTGAGGATCTAAGGGAACCTACAAACTGGAGGGATATGTGGAATGGAGACGAATTCTTCCCTATATCGATCCTCGGCACGTCCAGCTCATTGGGCTTCCCTAACATCCGCGTCGACTTTGCGACGGAGCGAGAGGGGAACAGTGACGCGATCTCTTCAAGGGTTCCAATCGCCTAGGTTCCGGTTTCTCGTCCTGGATGCAGGGAGGTGTACCGTAGAGTTCCCTCGAAAGAGAGGTGACGGATCTGGAGGGGAATCGGCGGGAGTCGTGGGCAGGCAGGAAGGTCGTACCTTAGGGACGCGATCGACCAGATCTCGAAAGAAGTTGAGACCTAGTATAGCTTAGATGAGTACGTTCTTGCCTCATCTTGTCTCCTTCAGTTGCTTCGATCTTTCCTTGCTCAGGAAGCATCGATTTTGACCGACCCTCTGTCGTCCTCCTCCTCTCGTGTCACCGATTATTCCTCCTTCGCGATTCTTCTCTCATCCTCGTCTTCGAGTGTCTCCACCGAACATCTCCGTCTCCATACTCAGCAGCAACTCATCGTATCACAGGCTCGACGCGTTCACTCGGCTACGTGGAGGACGGAGAGGCGGACGCGTAGCTTTGTTGCAGCTGCCAATCGATTTCCTCTCCCTCTTTGTCGTCAGTTAGTCGGAAGGACCGGTCCGACCTCGCTTTCTTATATCGTTGGCTTCTCTCTTCCTCTTCCTTGCTTTTTGCTTCCGAAAACCCTGCAGTCCTCCCCGTCGAGGTCGGCCGACGCGTCTTCCCTCGAGTAGAATCCTCTCTCTTTCTCGCTCAATTTTTCGATCCCTTGCTCAGGTGATCCCTCAAGCCAGATCTTCAGAACAACTCAGAATCGCTCCCGACGATCACCAGCCGCCGGTAGAAGGAGAACAACATGCTGGGGTAGAGAAGGAAGGGCGAGGGGAAGTTTAAGAAGCGGCGCTCCGTCGAGCTAAACGACTTCCTTCTGGCCTCCTGCAGCTTCGCGAACTCCCAACGCTCACTCTCCTCCCCCACCAAAAAGCCCCACCTCGGACTCCTCCTTTCTCTCCACCATCTCCCATCTTCATCCCCACTTCATCAAGAACCCACACAGACACCGTCCTAGCTCCTCCCCTTTCAGCCCACTCTTCTCCCTCCTCCACCACTTCCTTCTTCAACAATGATCTGCTCTCCCCAAACCCTCAAGGCTGTTCCTTCCCAGGAGACTAGAGAGTCCCTCAACTCTTTTTCCTCGTAAGTAGTCTCCCTTCTATGTTCAGGAGCGGGTCCAAGGGGTCGGGTCAGGACGCGAGATCGTTGTGTTCCTTTCCTCCCAGCGAGCTGACTTCACCCTCCCTCCCTTTCTTCACAGATCTCTCGATCCTTCGGAGAAGTCTCCTCAGCTCGTAGTAGAGCTTCCCGTTTGGTCGTCAGAGTGGGCTGGTGAGCGAATTTTCTCGCCGGTCTCGTCGTCTAGGTCCTCTTTCTCCTCTCCTTTCGCTCACACGACCTCGTCTCCTCCGGCTATCTCTTTCCAGATCTTCACTCAGTCGCCTCTCTCAGGGAACGAGCTCTCTCGACTCTTCACCACCTGTGTGACGATCTGAAGGAACAAGGAGTGAGTCCAGCGATTTTTTTCCAGCTACACCTCTCTCTCTCTCCCCACACTCGATGCGGCCCATCCACCCGGCTCCTCCGTTCTCCTTGCTAATTCTTCTTCTTCTTTTCCCTTTCTCTCAGTTCAACCCCAGCTACAAGTTGATCCCCTCTCCCACTATCTACTCCTCCATCAAAATCAACTGCCCAACCTCGCCCTCCCCTTCGGTCGAGCAAGTCGACGAGTGGTCGCGTTCGCCGGTTCACAAAACGATCCTTCTGCCCTCTACGGGAAGGAGCCCAACCCTCATCCTCATCTAATACATACCATCACTCCATCTACTCTACTAGCATCCTGCACATCCTACTCCTCCCTTTCTCCCTTTCCCCTTGCTTGATCGTTCGAGACGCGTCGGCTCATCATTCCCCCACCGCTCTTTTCTCTTCTTCTGCCTAACGAACCCTCTCTCTTTCTCCTATGTACGACACTCTACGACCTCCTCTTTCTCTAATCCCTTGCCCGTATGCCTCTATACTTCTAGCATTGCTACTTTTATTCTGTTTGAACTCGTCCGTCCTCGGCCAGAGCGGTCGTTTCCATCGATGCTTCTCCCTTGCTTCTTTCTCTGCTTTCTAGGAAGGCTTGATGAGGAGGAGAAAGGTTTGACACTTTGCAGTCGTCTTGGACGAATAAAGTATGAGGTTGAGTCGAGAAAGGAAAAGACGGGCGGAAGGTCTTGGGCCTCGATTCCTCGCAAAAACGCGAGTTAGGTCCTAAGATCTGCTCTCGAAGACCTGAGCATGCCGAGCGATTCACGGATACGAAGAAGCGAGCAAAGACTCTGAGCAGGTGCTTTGAAGTTCGAGCCTTTCGTCGACCCTCGATGGAGACGGAAATGGCTGTCGCTTTTCTTGCTCTCTCCGCCTCGCCTGAGAGCCAAAAACGAAATTCTCCTACCACTGAAGCTCTTTGAATTCAGGCTGCACTTCCATTAAAAAACGTAGACTGCAGGATCGAGGTCGCAACGACGCGGGAAAGCAGGACGCGTCTCTCTGAAGTCAGCCCTTCGCCTTCTTTTCGATCAAGTCGTATCGAGAGCTCAAGTATTAGTCAAAGCTTGTCATGCATCGTGTGAGCCTTTTCTTTCCCTCCAGCTCGCAAGATCCTGAGGAAAGGTAAACGACGACGCTGGCCAGAAAGAAGGCGAGACTCGATTGAGGCTGGTCTGCTTCTCCGAGCCCCTCAACTTTTTTCGGTGGTCGTCGTGACCATGTTCAACGGTCTTCAGTACTGTATCGTAGTAGCTGAGCTACCATTCAGCAGTTCGTAGAAAAAGAAGAAAAAAAGCCCCCTTTCTCTGCAGCGAAAAGAGGAGCTCGCTCTTTCCCCTTCCCGTTCTTCCTCTCCCCATCGACCACCACAACTGACTTTGCGAGTCCGTCCTCTGTCTCTAGGTGAGTGTCTTTTCTTCACCATTCTACCTCTGTAGCATCTTACCACTTGCTGACCACGCTTCTTCCGACTTCCTTCCTCGTTGGCAGCTCCCCTTCCCTTCCTCCGCCCTCCTTCTTCAAGCTCACCCTCTTGACCATCCTCCCTTCAAAACTCAACCTAACCACTCACCAACCACTCCTACTCTAATCCTCTGACCCTCATGTGGCGTCCAGCGACCCAAACCTCGGGAACCAACGATCAACCTTTGGGAAATCGACGACGATTCGGCGCTCCTCCAGGAGACGAAGGAGGAGGACCTCCTCAACAGCAGCAGCCTTACGGAAACTACCCTCCTCAGCATCAGCAGCAACAGCAGCAGCAGAACTACGGTCCTCCAGCTCCTCCTCCAGGCCAGTACGGCGGAGATAGAGGGGGAGGAGGAGGTCAGGGAGGCTACAACAACGCTCCTCCTCCTCCTTCCTACGACCGAGAACGACAAGGTGGTGGAGGAGGATACGGAGGAGGCATGGGAATGGGAGGAGGAGGTCCTCCTCAGGACTACCGAGGAGGAGGAGGAGGTGGAGGAGGATACGATCGTGGAGGACCTCCCATGGATCGAGGAAGGGAGCAGCACCAGCAGCCTCCGATGGAACAGAAGAGGGAGAGAGAGGAGGAGAGAGCTCCTGCTGAGGATCCTGGTAAGTTCTGACACTTCTTTTGCTCACTTCTCTGGTCGACCCGTCTCGAAGGAGATCTTCCACAGATTGGTATCGCCTCGTCGACATCGAGGAAGCAGCGAGCTCGAGCTTCCTTCCAGCTTCAGCTCGCCCTCGCCTCCTCGACTCTTCCTTCCTCTGACGAACGACCTACTCACACTCACCTTCTTTCTCCTTCTTTCCTCCCTCTCACTGCCCTTGATGTATCTCCTCACGTTCTCGTACTCGCCTTGGCTTGTTGGATTTATTCGAAGCAGATGCTCCCAGGAAGCGACGATCAAGATGGGGAGATGAGAAGCCCGTTCAGAGCTCAGCCCTCCCTACAGCCATCATGGGGTCGAACGTCTCTCAACAGGAACTCGACCAGTACGCCATCCGAATGCGAGTCGAGGAGATCAACAACAAGCTCAAGAACGGAGATATCGTTCCTCCTGAGCGACAACGGTACGTCCTTCTTTCCCTTGCGAGCTTCGTTCTCCTTCCTTCCCCTCCTTCGTTTCTCTCTCGCATTTCGTGCTGACTCTGCTTCATACGTCCTTCTCTCCATCAGATCCCCATCTCCTCCCCCTACCTACGATGCTCACGGTCGACGAACCAACACTCGAGAGGTCCGATACCGTCGCAAGCTCGAGGACGAACGAGTCAAGCTCGTCGACAAGGCCCTCAAGCTCGACCCAGCCTTCCGACCTCCAAACGAGTACCACGCTCAGAAGAGGAACACCAAACCTCAGGACAAGGTCTACATCCCCGTCAAGGAGTTCCCAGAGATCAACTTCTTCGGACTCCTCCTCGGACCTCGTGGAAACTCTCAAAAGAAGATGGAGAGGGAGAGTGGAGCGAAGATCTCGATTCGAGGGAAGGGAAGTGTCAAGGAGGGGAAGGGACGACCGGAGAACCTGAGTCACGACGCCGAGGAGGATCTGCATTGCTTGGTGACGGCCGATGATCCTGAGAAGGTTCGAGCTTGTGTCAACTTGATCAACGCTGTTATCGCCACGGTGAGTCGAGTCGACTCGTTTCTCGTCCTTTCGTTCAACTCGTTCTTTCTCATTCTAACCTCTGATTTCCTTTCCTTCGATCGTTAGGCTGCATCAACACCCGAGGCTCAGAACGATCACAAGAGGAACCAACTTCGTGAACTCGCTGCCCTCAACGGAACGCTTCGAGACGACGAGAACCAGGTCTGCTTGAACTGTGGAAACATCGGCCACAAGGTTCGTCTCTATCCCTTTTCTTGCTTTCTTTGTTCGATACTGACATTCACCTACTCTTTCCTTCCCTCCACAGAAATGGGACTGTCCCGAGCAGCGAAACTTCTCGGCTGGAATCACTTGTTCGTCTCGTTTTCTTCCCTTCTTCCTCTCCCTCGCTCGAGGACTGACCTTTCTACCTACGTCTCCCTTTTCCAGGCCACAACTGCGGGTGAGCATGTCTATTCTTAGTTTTATCTTTGACTCTCGTGCTGACATCGTTTTCTTTTGTCGAACTCAGCTCCGTCGGACACATGGCTCGAGGTTCGTCGCGTCCTCTTCTCCTTCATCCCTCGCCCCGACCCCAACTTTCGTCGTCGCTGACTCTTTCTTCTGTTCTCCCCTCTTCCTCGTAGATTGCCGAACTCCCCGAGGCCAAGCTCCAGCCGCCAACAACGGAGGAGGACCTCCCGGAGGAAAGTTTGACGCCGAGTACGCCAACCTCATGAACGAGCTCGGAGAGGGAGGAGGAACCGCCATGACCGCTACTCGAGGAATGATTGCTGGACCTGGAGGAGAGGGAGGAGCTCCTGGTGGACCTGCCGGAGGAGAGAACGGTGGATCGAGACCTCCTTGGGCTGCTGGAGGCGGAGGAGGACCTGGAGTCGGGGCTCAGGGAGGTCAAGATCAGGCTCCAAGGGAGCCCAGGCTCGCTCCTTGGAGGGATCCTGCCAACTGGATTACACCTGTACGTTCTGTCCATCCAGTCTTGTCGTCGATTCGTGTTTCGAACGAACGAGTCGAGCCGAAGAAGTCGCCGCTGACCCTTTCCCACTTCCTTCTTCCCTCTCTTTCCCTTCTTCACTGTTCTTTCCCACCAGCAACAACGATCTTCGATGCAGCAGCAACAGCAAGGCTACTCTGGATACCCCGGTTACGCTCAGTCCTACGGTCAACAGCAAGGAGGAGGACCTCAGCAAGGCGGCTACCCTCAGCAGCACCAACAACCCGTCGCGATCCAAGCTCCTTGGGCTCAGCAGCAGCAGCAGGCTCCTCAAGCTCAGGCAGCAGCTCCTTCGGCGAGCATGTACGAGGGTAAGTTCCGACTCCATCAGTTCTCTTCTTCCCCTCCAGTACGTTCTCGACGCTTACCTTCCTCTCGTTTCTCTTCCTCGTTTCTCTCACAGATTACTACGCGTCGTTGGCCGCCGCTGGAGGAGGAGCGAACCCAGCTCCTGGAGCTCCGGCTGCCTAAGAGATGGAAGGTGGTTAAGGAGGAGGACGAAGTTGTATACGTGCGATTTGATCTTGATTATGAACTGTTCAGTGTTCGAAACGGTTGGGAAAGGGACGACGCGTCGGGTCGACGTGTTTGAAGAGCTTATTGCTTCTCTGACCGACTCTGGCGAAGAGAGCTATCCTTTAGCTTCATCATAAGATCTCCTGGGTTCGAGCAGAGTTCGCGTTCAAGTAGAGAAAAGGCGGACTGCCTCCATCGTCGCAACGCGTCGGCTTCCCCTTTTTTTTTTTCATAATCTCGCTTGAAACTGAGTTCGATTTCCCTTATCGCCATGGTTTCTTCTTGGAAGGCTGACGTGTTCATCGCAGCTGACTATTCAACGCTAGTCGCAAAGCAAACCTTTCCTGCTAACGGGCGAGACATCGGAGTCGACGACGGTCGGACGAGAGGGAAGACGAACGAAGGTTTCTTTCTTCTTCTTCTTCTCCTTTGAAGATGGCTTGTTGGAGCAAGGAGAGACAGAGGCAAGCCCCGCAAGTCTCGCCTCGGCATGAAAAGGAAAGTGGAGCTTGGGTTTGGAGAAGAACAAAGGGCAGGGGCGAAGAGATGTCTCGAGCTTCGACGCGTCAAGGCGAGGGGGAGGAAAATGGAGGAGCGTTGCTTTCGACGCGTTTTCGACGACTTCCCCTCCGGATCGCGAGGTCAGCTCTTTTCCAGGTGGCAGATCTGCTTCTTGAGATGTACCTCGAATGTTAGGGTTTCGAGAAAATTGGGACGAAGGTATAGAAAAGATCGTCCGAAGAGAGGGAGTGTGCCCATTCTGCTCCGAGGCTGTCGATCAAACTCAATTCCCGCCACTGACAGCCCGCGTCCCCTTCTGTTCCTTGGTTGAGCTTCAATTTCTTTCAACCTCAACCTCCATCCCTCCCTCTCCCTTCCTTCTCTTTCTCCTTTTCTCGCAAAATTAAACAACCAAGAGAAGGCTTCTCTTTTCTCAACCACCGCACCCCACGAACACCTCCACCGACACTCCTTTTTCAGCCCTCATGCCGTTCAAATCTCTCAGGAAGGGACCTCCTCCTCCCCTCGACTTCTCTTCTCGAGACAGGACCAGTACAAGCGGAGGACCTGCTTCTGCTGCTCCTTACAAGCACTACCAACCTGGACCTCCTACTCCCTCTTCGCCTGGATCGTTCAAGTTCTGGAAGAGGAAGACGTCCTCTTTCTCTTCACCGACGGACGCGTCCTTCCCTCCTTCGACTCCTCCTCCTTCAGCATCCTCCAACTCCTCCTCCTCTTCGAATCCCAGACACCACCATCCATCCCACTCTTACGCTTCTACGTCTTCCACTCCCTTGAAGACTTCAGCCAGCAGCAACCTTCCGGACTTCGAACCTCAACAGCAGCAACAACCCTCGAGACACGCGAGCTACTCTCCTTCCTCCCTTCCTTCCCTCTCCCAGCAACAACAGCATCCATCCACCTCCTCCTCCTCCTCCTCCTCCCATCGATCCTTCCAACTTCCTCCTCTCTCTGGATCGCCTTCCTCTCGTTCCGCTCTCTACTTTGACGAGGACTACGACTGGGCGAACGGACAACCTCCTCCTCCTCCTTCCTCCTCCTCCGCTTCTTCAACCTACTCGAACTCGTCCCTCCCTCGAAACCATACTTCCGCTCGACCCTCTCCACCGGACAGCTGGCACTCCCTTCCTCCAAGAAACTCGCACGTCCCGCTCTCGGCTCCTCTTGCACCATCGGGTTCGCCGAAGGTGTACGTTTCGACGAGGAGGACGGGCGCGTCTTCCAGCCTTGTCGGTGGTGCGGGAGGAGCAGTAGGAGCTGGATCGCATTCTGGATGGGGAGGAGCTGGAGTCGGGATGGGTCCTCCGAGGAGAGAGAGTGTGGGTGTACCGGTGGGAACTGCTCCTAGGATGGGCCATGAAAGGAAGAGGTCGAGGAGGTCAGTCTTTCCTTTCCCTTCGTTCTGGTCTTCGTTCCTTCTTCGCCTCTCGACTTTCGTGGCTGATTCTCGTTCCTCAATCGTTTCTAGTATGTCCAACCTCCCATCCCTCACAAGTCCAGTCTTGATGGCTCGACCAACCCTCGACGACTCCTCCGTCCCTCTTCGCTCCTCCTCTCGACGAGGTCCTCCTCCCGCCTTCCGACCCACCGTCTCCACCTCCTCTCGCCCACCTCCCTCTCGAACCACCTCCCCTTACTCCTCCACCCCGTCTCCAACTACTCCCAACTTCCCTCCTCATCACCACCTCTTCGGAATGGGTTCTCCCTCCGTTCGATCTCCTCTCCAACTCACAGGACTCCCTCTCGTCGTCGTCGTTCCAGCCACTCCCGACACCGCCTCCGTCGCTGGAGCAGGATCCCGATCTAGTGGAGGCTGGGGAGAAGTTGCTATGCCGCCTATCCCTCCTTCGGCGAGTGTCGCGGTCGATTTGGCGAAGAGGATGGAGGAAGCAGCGTCGACGCCGGTCGTTCTCGTCTCGACTCGACCTCACAGTCCCCAGAGAGCTCTTCCTTCGATCGAGGACGCTCAGGCAGCTAGCTTCATCGCTCAAGCAGCGGTCGACCGAGCAGGATCCATCACTCCTACACCCGCTCATCCTCAGCCGTCCTTCTTCGACGAGGAGGACGAGACGTCTCCTCGTAAGGCAGCGATTCGACTTCCAGACATCGACATCCAGGAGCTTGGGCTCAGCTTCTTCAGCGAGGACGTCGTCGAGCCACCCAGCATCCCCTTCGACACTCCCACCCTCGCTTCGTCCTTCGCTTTCCCCACGGACTCGTCGTCGTCGTCTCCGGAAGTCGCCTTCGTCGAGGAGGATCGATCGTCCACTCCTCCCGCTAGGATCGTCTCGACCAGGGCTCGGGCGGGAAGCAAACCTCCTTTGAGCTCGCCTCCCAGGGTGCCTCTGCCAGCCAGGCCAACGGAGGAAGCACCGGAGGAGCAGGAGCAGGATTCGTCCGTGGAGGGGCAGGAGGAGAACGTCGACGAGGAACCGTTCGGAGGAGGAGAAGGATCTCACGGGTCGATGCCTTCGCTTTCCTCGTCGTTCTCGGTAGATTCGACGATCTCAACGTCCTCGTCGGAAGCCGATTGGAGCGATACTCAGGACGTCGACGGGAGCAGCGTTGGAGGAGAAGGCGTTGGAGGAGCTGGAGGACTCGACGAGGCTCTTTCAGAGATGATCAACTCGCTCTCCACCACCGACACCACCACCCTCTCTTCCGCCCCTACTCGTCGTCAGAGCAAAACCTACTCCCTCACCTCCGACAACCTCACCTCCCTCCTCCTCCTCCAAAACCCTTCCGCCGCCGCCTCCCTCACGCCCAAAGCCAACTCGAACCACCCGCTCCCGAAATCCGCCTCCAACTCCTCCTTCATCTCCACTTCCTCGTCCATCCTCAACTCCCCTTCCACAGCACCATGGCACGAGTTCCCTCTCCCTCCCGGTCCTCCTCACACCTCTGCTTCGGCACCAGCTCTGTCAGGGTTGGGCTTGGGGATCGTCGAAGAGGCGGACTTGCCGCCCTCGAGGAGGAAGCAGGCGTCGCCGGTGCTGGTGAGGGATCATAGGAGACCGTTCTACCTGAGTGCGTCGACGGGGTGTTTGGCGGATAAGGTGGGAGGAGCGTGGTCGGAGGGAGAAACGACGCCGATGAGTTCGCCGACGAGGGGGACGTTCGAGGTGGTTGTTTCTCCTCCTCCTCCGACTACGACGTTCGCTACCCATCGTTCAATGGGGTCCGTCGACCTCATCAACTTCGACTCGCCTTCGCCTTCACACACCCTCTCCCCCGTCGTTGGCGGTCAGCAGTCGCACCTCTCAGCCTCGTCCTCGTCGTCGTCGTTGGCGTCGGACGCGTCGGGAGAATCGTCCATCTTCTCGGCGGAGGACGATCTCGGATCGGTGTCGATCTCGCATGTGCAGACGACGGAGAGTGTGAGGTGGGCGTTTGCGAGGAGTGGGAGTGCGACGAGGGAGGAGGGGCAGGGAGGAGGAGTGGCGGCTGGATGGGCGATGTAGAAGCTGGTCTTTGTTTGTCTCGCTCTCGCTCTTTTCTTTCTCAATAATTTATCTTGCTTACTGATCTTTCTCATCTATAGTCGTGTCTCTACATCTCTCTACATCTCTCTTGTCTATCTTTTCCCTCTCTCGTCTTTGTTTCTCGACGCGTCGCGCTTTCTCTTGTTTTCCCTGTCCCTCGTCCCTTGTCTGTTCTCTCTCTCTCAAACTCATCTGTACCACCTTGCAACTTTTCCCGTTCTCGTTTATCTATTCATCGATCTATATCCCGTCTTCCTTCTCTCTTCTCTTCCCATGAAAAGCAAACGAAAAGAAGATCCGTCGGCTTTCGATTTGGTTTCGGTCAAAACGAGCGGTCTTTCGAGCTTCCCTTCCTTCTCTCACCCCCCCCCAACGACCACTCCCCTCTCCCTCCCTCAACTCTTCTTTTCTGCCCTCTTTCTAACAACACTCAGTCATGGCCACCATCAAATCGTCCGCGTTCAAGCTCGCTCTGATCCAACTGGGAGGGACGGGGAAGGACAAGACGGTCAACCTCGCTCTTGCCCGAGCCAAAGTGCTCGAGGCTTCAAAGGGGAAGAGTGGAAAGGAGAAGGTCGATTTGGTCGTGCTGCCTGTACGTACCCTCTTTTCGATCTTGGGTGGCGAGAGAAGCGAGAGAAGGGAGGGAGGCAGGATCCGAGACTTGACCTCCTGAAGGAGAGAGATCTCCGCTCGTCCTCTCTTCGGAACGGAGCTGCTCTCTTCCTTCTCGCTCTCTTTTGCCCTCAAAATTCCTTCCTTCTCGTCGGCCTTCTCTTTTCAACTGACCCTTTCTTCCTCCTTCAACGTTTCTAGGAAGTCTTCAACTCCCCTTACGCCGTCAACCAGTTCCGTTCCTACGCCGAGGTCATCCCTTCCATCGAGGACTTCCCTTCCACGCCCGCCGCCAGCCTCAGCGAGTCCGTCGCGATGCTTTCGGCCGTTGCTAAGGAGGCAGGCGTTTGGCTTATTGGAGGTGCGTCCCAGAGATTCGTAGAGACTGAGAGAGGGAGAGGGAGGGAAGATAAGGATAGGAAGGGCAGGAGATGGGTTGGTGTTTTCGAAATCTCGAAGCTGACCCGACGTTTCTTTGGTCGCCGTTCTTTTGGAGGACAGGTTCGATCCCTGAGCTCGATCCTGTAGATGAAAAGGTGTACAACACCTGTACGGTTTACAACCCCGAGGGAACGTTGGTGGCTATTCACAGGAAGGTCCATCTGTTCGATATTGACATCCCCGGTCGCGTGAGTTTGCTCGTCCTTTTTTTTTCTCTGTTCCTTCTTGTTTCAGCAAGGCTGATTGTGTATCTTCGATGGTGCTGCTGTTGTTCTTTTGATGATCAGATCACCTTCAAGGAGTCGGAGACTCTGACTGGAGGAAGGACGATGAACTCGTTTGAGGCTCGTGAGTTTTCAAGACGCGTCTCGTTTTCTTCCTCAGAATGAGGCACACTGAGCTGATCTTGATTTTGTTGCGATCCTCCAGCCTTCGGTCGAATCGGACTCGGAATCTGCTACGACATTCGATTCCCTGAGCTGGCGATGATTTCGGCTCGACAAGGTGTGCTCGAACCCCCTCCTCTGCTCTTGCACCTCCCACAGCTCTCACTGACTGACCCTTCTTCCTCGATCCTCTCTTTTTCAGGATGCGTCGCCATCATCTACCCTGCCGGTTCGTCGCCTCTTCTCAACTCCCTCGTCCTCTCCCTCGCCCTGACTTGAGATCCCTCCCTCTCTTTCTTCCCTCCCTCAGCGTTCAACTGCACCACCGGACCTCTCCACTGGGAGCTCCTCCTCCGATCTCGAGCGGTCGACAACCAGTTCTACACCGCTATGGTCTCCCCTGCTCGAAGCGAGGACAAGTCCGCGTACCAGGCTGTTCGTTGCTTTCTTCCCTTCCTCCGTCCTTCTTCTTTCCCTCAACTCCTCTGACGCTTTTGCTTCGTTTCTCTCTCGCAGTGGGGACACACTACCTGTTCGTCGTCTCCCTTCTCCCTTTCCTCAAGTCTAGCCGTCTAAGATCCGTTCGCTGATGCCTTCCTTCTCTTCTTTCGCAGTGGTCGACCCCATGGGAGCCATCGCCGGAACGACCGACGAGAAGGAGGACATCGTGTACGCTACTGTCGAGCCTAAGGTGCTCGAGGAGGCTAGGAAGGGGATCCCTGTGACTGTGCAGAGGAGGTTTGACGTTTACGTGAGCTCCTTTTCGTCGCTCTAGGAAAGAGGTCGAACCGAAACTGACGCGTTGCATCTTATTTTGACTCGCAGGCGAACGTTGCTGAGTCGAAACCTACTGCCTAGATTCTCCTTATTTTCGGGGAAAGGGTTTCCCTCATGGACTGTTGGCTGTTTCCTTTCTTTCTCGCCTCGTCAGACGACGCGACCGCCTTTTCCTTTTCCCTCTGTAGATTCGAGTCTTTGTTCCAGCTCTCTCCCCCTTCGTTAGTTGTAGAAATATCGGTTCCTTTTCGACGCTCGATCCTCGAGCTCCTGCTCCTCTATCTATATCATCTTTGAGACGAAAAGTTCGAAAGGACGACGATGAGTCGACGCGTCTCTTTCCCTCTCCTTTTTCTCCCAACCCAGCCCACTCTTCCCAACCCACCTCTCGTTCAAACGTTCAGAACTTCACTCAATCTCGATTTGCAACTCAAGCGCGTTCCATCAATCAAAACGAACGAGACTAGCGAAGAAGAGTCCTCTGACAAGCTCCCTCGACGTCCAAAATCTCCTTCGGAGCATGCGATGTCAAGACCATGGGTCCTTCGGGGAGGACGAGCACTTCGTCCTGTTTCGTCGAAAGCCAAACGCAGACAGAGGATCAGCCCAACCGACTCGACCCAAAGCGGAGGAGAAACCACGAGAGGCGAGGAGAAGCGGAAACGATAACGCACCTCTATCCGAATCCCCATTCCATGGAAATGCTTAGGGAACCTAGAGTCGTAAGGGACGTAGACTCTGCGAAGGACGAAAGAAACCGATGCGTTGAAAAAGCAAGGAAGGGAGGTCAACTTCGAGGCCCAGGACGAAAGGACGGAACGAGACGGAGGAGCGACGAACCCTGGTTCGATGGTGAGGATTTGACCTTGGACGAGGCTGTTGAGACCGGATCAAGGAGATAAGGGTTAGCTCAGATGCAAGGAGGGAATCAGCAGGAGACGAAGCGAAGAAAGAAAGGAGGAAGGAAGGGAGAAAGAAGGGACGAGGAAACGCACGCAGAATCCTTCGACGTGAGAGGCGTATCGTGCAAGTCCATTCCTACGTAGTGGGAAAGCCCATGGGGGTACTAGAAGGTTCGAAGAACGAATGGGAAAGGAAACTCAGTCAGTAAAAGTCGAAGGAAGGAGAGAAGAGAAAGACGACGGACCAAAGCGGAAACCTCAGCCTCGTTCAGATTGAACCCGATGTTGTTGAGTTCTTGCTTCATCAGGCTCACACCTATACATAGCAGAACCCGAAGCCCTCAGCGTCAGCGAGTGCTCGAACTGAGCGAACGAAAAGACGCGTCTCTCAATCAAACTCACTCCTGGAGTGCAGAGAGTTGGAGCTCCTCCCTCCTTCCATCGTACACATCTGTATACACAGCTTGTTGACCTCGAGCACAGCTTGATAGAGATCCTTTTGAGGCTCGGTGAAGGCTCCGGAGACGGGGAAGGTTCGAGTGCAGTCCGAGACGTAGGAGTTGAGCTCGCATCCTGTAGGACACGGAACGAGAACGAGGGATTCGAAGGTGAGCGAGGAGAAACAATGGAACGAAGTGAGTTGACTTGGACGGTGAAGGCGTACCAGCGTCGATAAGAACGAGCTGAGAAGAAGAAAGGGGGGATGCAAGTCAGGACGCGTCGAGGAAATGGAAGGTGACGAAAAGACAACGTACCTCTCCATCATTGAGCTTGCAGTTGTTTTCAGTGTAGTGAATAACGAGCGAGTTGGCTCCTGAAGCTACGACGGGGACGTAGGCTGGTCGTTCTGATCCCTCGAGAGCACAGATGTACTCGAAGTGAGCGACGAGATCGGCTTCCGACCGAGACGACGACGCGAAGCCCATCACCTGAGAGCCGAAGGAGACACAGGCGCAGATCAGAACCAAAGTTAGCAAACTGACGAGTAGCAGAAAGAAGAAGAGCTTTTGATCTACTCACCTCAGCGTGTCCCTTCCCAGTGATGTCCCCAGCCCGCTTCATGATCTTCCACTCCGCCTCGCTTTTGATCCCTCTCATCGTCTGCACCAACGGAGCCAAAGGACTGAGCTTTGTCGTCGGGATCTTTCCCACGAGAGCCTCCATCTCAGACGATGGGGAGGCTGGAAAGAGAGAGGAGAGGAACGTCTTTTTGGATTTGGGTGAGGGCGAAGCAAGGTCGATGTGGATGGCTGGTGCGTCGGGGATGAGGGTGGAGAGATGTGTGGAGAGGTGGGAGAGAGGGAAGGCCTGAAAGTGCGAGTGAAGGGAAGAAGGTGGTCAGTGCGATGAGAACGACGCGTGAGAGGGAGGAGAGACGAGACGGACCTCGTCGGCTTTGAAGAACTCGACGGCTCCTTCTTGACCCGTCTTTCCTCCGTCCCAGAGGTCTGAAGAGGCCGTCCGTGAGGGTACGAACATCGTCATCTTGTAGCCTCTTGAGCTCGAGTCCCGGACTGAAAACAGAAGCGAAGAGAAAGGTGAGCTTCGACGTGAGCTCGGTCGAACGCGAAGGAAGAAGAACGAACCCAGAACGAGAGCCGAATCGGGCTCGTTAAACCCTGTCAGGTACATGAAGTCGGTGGCTAACGAAGATGAAGAAGAAAGGAACAGGAAGGCGTGAATGTGTGAGCTTTCGAGCAGAAAAAGCCACGAGGGAGGAGGAGGAGGAGGAGCGAGCTCGAGCTCATCGAAACGTACCTTGACGAAACTTGTAGCTTTTTGACCGTGCAGAGAAGGAGAGCCACGAAAGTCAGCCTCTGAAACGACTGAACAGATCCGCATCTGCCTCTTGGTTGAGCTCACAAAATGTCTGCCAAAAAGCAAGACGAAGGAAAACCAACAACCCAATCAGCTCATCTGCCTCTCATCGCCCTCACCTCCTCCCCGCTTTCTCACCACCTTGCACTCACTCTGACTACTATAAACCACCTTCGCTCCCAGCGAAATCACCACCGCTCCCTGTTCCATCCTCTCCATCAACCTTCTTCTCCTCGTCTCAAACTCTGTGCTCTGCAAACCGGGCACGAGCTCTCCAGGTTGGAGGAGATGAGAATGCGTGAAAGGGAGAGGTTGACCGTGACGAGGAGGTTTGCAGACGGAAGGGTTGATGGGAGCGGGCGGATCCGAGATTAGATAAGATCGTTTCGAAGGGGTGATGATGAGATTTGGGGAAGAGGCTGGAAGGCGAGGAGGAGGGAAGGAAGGGGAGGGAAGGTCAGCTTGAAGGTCGGGAAAGGAAGGATATTCAGAGCGAAGGGTTGGGACGGACGGAGAGTGACGCGAGATCGAGAGGCGGAGAGACACTGTGATCGACAGAGAGAGGAAGAGGTGGTGCGGAGAGTTCGTTTCATATCTGGTTGCTGGCAGAGAGAGTGAGGGTTGGGAGGAGGGAGGTCAGGAGGAAGGTGAGCTTCCTCCACCTCTTTTTACCCGGGTTTCAAAGAGATTTCGTTTCAGAAGAGACATTTTTTCTGCTTCTGAATGGAAGGTAAGCACATACAGTCGAGTTTTAGTTTGACGATGACGCAAAAATGTGCCGTTGACGACCAGCCCAAATCGCCAAACACTCCTCGCGTTCTCGACCTCGACGCGTTTTGAAGCTCAACGTTCACCTCCTTCCCTCCTTCTTCTCCCAGCCATGTCCCTCTCGAACAACCTCTCCTCTCTCTCCCTCTCCGACCCTCCACCGCCACCTTCCTCCTCCCTGCCCTTAGAAGAACAAGCGTCCCTCCTCCGTCAACAAGCCAACGCTCTCTTCCTCACTTCCGGTCCTTCCTCTGCCATCCCCCTCTACACCTCCGCTCTCGCTCTCACTCCCAAATCAGCTCCTCTCCTCGCTAATCGTGCTCAAGCTCGTCTCAAGACGGGTGATTTTACGGGAGCTTACCAGGACGCAGTGGCAGCGCTGGACGACGGAGCGGAAGGGATGGATCCGAGCTTGAAGGTCAAGTGTGTCGTCCGGGCAGGAGAGGCTTGTGTGGGTGGCGAGATTTGGGATTTGGCTGTTATAGTGAGTGTGGGCTTCTACACCTTCTCGGGCGTGTCTTTCCAGAGAAGGAGCTCGGTTTTGGAGGGAGAACGTATCGAACCGAAACGAGACGAAGGAAGGAGACGCGAGCTCACCTCCTCCTCCCTTCCCCTCCTTTTTTCCCTTCTCCCTCGTTCTCGTTCTTCCCAGCACTTCGAAGAAGCCAAGAACCTCGACCCTACCTCCACTCGAATCGCCTCCCTTCGAACCCAAGCTCTCAACAAACTCTCTCGAACGGCATCGCGGCCAGATCTGAATCAAGCGCTGATGGTTCGGAGAACCGAATGGCTCAAATCCTGCTTTCCGGATCTGGACGAAGAGGATGTGGAGTGGGAGGATGAGAGTGGGTCGGAAGAGGATGACGAGGAGGAGGACGAAAATGAGGACGAGGGTGAGGAAGAGGAGGGAGAAGCGGAGGAGGACGCTGAAATGGTGAGCTCGACTCTTTCCTTTCTCCTTCCCTTGTCTGCGTTCGAGCTGACTCTTTCTCTCCTTTTTTGTTGCAATAGGACGACGGAGAAGCAACAGCACCGTAGGGTAGTCAATCGTTCATCATTATGTTGATCGTATAGCGTGTAAAAAAACGTGAGGTGTAAAAGGCAAGAACTCGTCGCGAAGGGTAGTCTATATCGTCCTCCTCCTCCCGTCTACCCGAATCTAAAGAACGACCTCGCCGTCGCCTTCGCAGTCTCCTTCTGAGCGACCCTCTGAGCCTGAGTAGCCATCTCTCCCGCTTTGGTTCCCATTCGTCCCAGTGTTTCACTCAAGCCGTCGAGCATGTTGCCCTACGACGACGAAACGAGAAACCAGAGTCAGCATCGACTCCCCCTCGAAAGAGTGGATTCCGAACAGCACTCACCCTCTCTTCAGCAGCTTCCTGCATCTCGGTGTACGCGTCCTTCCTGGCTCTTGCATCTGAGATGGGGATCCGAGCCTTCTTGGTCGGCGTGACTCGAGAGACGAGAGGAGGTCGTTCGACTGCTACGATGTGGGAGCGAGGAGGTGGGAAGATGGGTTTGGCTACGACGGGAGGTCGGTTGGGTCCAGCGACTACCGAGAACCGAACCGAAGAAAACGCGTCGAGTCAGTCAGCAAACGAGGGAAAGAAAGAAGAGAGCGACGCGGCTGAGAACCCACTGATCACGTCGACCTGGTTCCCGACGAGTGCTCCACCTCCCCACGTTCCCAACCACGAAGCCAAGATGGAGCTCTGCATAGGAAGAGGCTGGAAAGGGATGGGACGGTTGAGGGTCGTGAGGATGACGTTGGGAGGGAGGGCTTTTCGGTGGTCGAAGAGGGTGAGGGTGTGTAGAGGGGAGCCGGGCGAGAGTTGTTCGATGTAGTCGCCTGAAAAAAAGGAGAGCGTTGCTGGATATCAACCGAAGAAGAGGGAGAGACAGAGTGACGAACCTGAAGCGGTATCCATAGAAATCCTACCGAGAGGGTACTGGAGAGGAAGTCGGAGGACGAGGTCGAGAGCTCTGTTCGTTTCAAGGACGGGAGAGAGTTCAGTTCGATCTTAGAGACGATGGGAAAGGAGGAAGTCCGATACTCACGGAACGGAGTAGGCGTAAGCTGTTCCTGATTCTGCGAGAGCGATGATGACCTTGTTGGCTGGAGAAGACGCGACGGAAGGGAGAAAACGAAAGCGCTCGTCAGTTGGACTTTTCCTCTCGAACGACGAAGCAAAGGGACATAGAACTCACTGTGTCTGTTGACCATGAAGACAGCTCTCAGATCCTCATCAAGCTCGACCTTCCCGAGTCGTTCTCCGTTGATGTTTATTTGAGAACGAATCGTTCTTCGGCTCGAGGAGATCCAGATGGAGTGCGACTCCGTCGTCGTAGCAGGCCCTTGCTGAGATCGTTTGAGGACATCCGAGGCAACCATAGCAGCTGTAGGACGAGGCAAGGATAAGGAAACGCGTCAAAAAACGGAAGAAGACGCAACGAGAGCAAGATCAGGTCGAACTCGCCTTGAAGCCTCTCCGCGTTCGGGACGAGTTCCTCTCCCGTTCCCCAATCGATGATGAACGACGCCAGAGGGTTGATGAGCGAATCGTGAGAAAAGGTAACGGCTTTCTTGGCGACCTCCCATCCTGCGAGACCGTTGTTGAAGGTGTAGATCTTGGAGAGACCCTGTTGGTAGTTGACGAAGAGACGAAGCCCGACCGTCGGGTCTGCGAATAGAAAAGGAGAACGTCCAGGTCAGATGTTGGCCGAGCGCGTTGGTGTTGAAGACAAGAAGGGGTACGAACCGGTTCCGATGGCGCATATCGACCAAGTCAGGGACTCAGCAACACTCGCCTCTCCTCCCTTCGACTTCCCTCCGTCCTCGGCGAATCCTTCTCGAAGCATAACGTCCGGTCCTCGAAGATCCAGCACACAGAGACTCTTCTGAACGAACGAGACGGCGAGGAATCCTGAAGAGAAAGAGAGCAAACGTCAGAACGAACGACGAGATAAAAACAAAAAGGCGTCGGAGGAACGAGACTTACCAGCGTCCGAGACTGCACACGCTGCGACGCTCCCTCTCTTGACGTCCAGAAGGAACACAGGCTTGAACCCATCGATCTTCCACTTCGCAAGATGAGTGAGAGAAGTGATCTCCTCCGCTGGTCGATCGTCGTGCTGTTGAGTAAACTGGAATCGATCCTCCTCAGCCTCGTAGCCAGGTTTCGCCTCGCCGAACTTGTAATCTGCAAGAACGAACGAGAAGGCGTCAGTCGAGGGTCTAGAGGTAGGAAAAAAAGCGACGAGACGACTCACAGATGACCTGGCCGGTAACGAGGATGACAGCGAGCTCGAGGGTGTCGGAGGCGACGTGGACGCTTTGGATTTCGATCTGACTTGGGTTGGTTGCGAGGAGTTTGGCGACGGGGAGATGGGAGAGGGATTCGTCTCGAAGAAGTTCACGGATGTCTACGGTGAGGTGAGGGAGGGGAGCTGGGTATTCGAATCGGAGTCCAGTGGGAGGAAGGACGAGGAGATGCGGGCTCTGGAGAGCGAAGAAGAGAAGGAAGGTCGAGTGAGCGCTGGGGATTACGAAGGCACGAGTGAAGTTTGAGCTTACGAAGTCGTAGAACTGAACGGATCCTCCAACATGCCAAGTGACGAGAAGACGGTGATGTTCGAGCTGCCGAGATGGAAGAGGGATGAAGAGAGTAGGTCAGCTTCGAGCCTCGTCACAACGCGACCGAGCTCAAACGCGTACCTTCACCGACCGAAGGTCTGGAGCTCCGTGAGTTTCGAGATCTGAAGAAACGGCAAAGATCATCAGCTTTCGCACCTTCGAGAAAGACAAAGGAACAGCAAAACTCACCAGGATAAGCAGCTCCTCCTCTCAAAGGTAACCTCGGCACCTTCTCCTCTCCCTGCTCTATACTCCAATAAATCGCCCTCCTGAAGCTATCCATCGGCGGCGTAACGATCTCACACCCTAGCACTGCATCTCCTCCAGCCCAGAACGGCAACCGATACGATCCAAAGCCGTCTCGTCCCATGTGAGGTTGATTCATCGACGAGGGAAGAGGACTTGTCGGCGAGGGAGCGAAAGCGAACGACCAAGGGGAGGCTGGGGATTTGGGCGTTCCCGTAGGTGCGAGGGAGGATCGAGCGAAGGGAGTTGCTGACATGGGGACGAAAGCTTCCTCGTTTCCAGGCGACCGGAACTCCTTCCTTCCTGGGTCGGTAGGCGCCTCATCCGATCGAACGGGAGGGAAGGTGTGAGCTTTGACGGCTCGACTGGAAGTGGGACCGTTGACTCGAGGTAAGGATCGATCTGTTCCGAGGAGGGTGATGATGGCGATGGGATCGAAAGAGAGGGAGAAGTGAGGGTTGGTTCGAGGGAGGAGGAAGAAGTCTTCGCAAGGTGTCGTGGTCGGGTAGAGCGTCGATCCTGTGATTCCGAGCGAGTCCCTGAAGGCTGAGCGAACGGCAGAGGACATGGTGGATTGACCTCCTGGAGAGGTTGGTGGTTTGATATTGGCTGTTGGTGGTTTGAAGGTTGGGAACTGAAGGCAAGTGATTCCCGTCTGATCCGAAGCGAGGAGACCTCCGAGAACGATCATCACCGTTTCTCCTCTTTCTCCGTAATCTCGAGTCTCGACGGTGACTTCTTCGCCTGCTGCGTCCGTTCCCGAGGCTGCTATCAAAGCTTTGAGGGCTGGAGTGTCGGGGAAGGATGCCCACATGAGTTTGAAGATCTGAAGATCAAGCGGAAACGACGAGTCAGCGAAGCGATTTCGAGGAAACACTCGACGCGTCCCAAACTCACCGGTTCTCGACCCATGGGGTACGAAAGACCGTTACCATCTCCGGGGAGATTCATATCCTTACGAGGACCGAGAACACCAGACTCGAAGAGCTGAGGGAAGCAAACCGAGGAAGATAAGAGGTCAGCGACGGGGATGGAATTCGAAGCCGACGCGTCGAGACTCACGCTCTCAGCATCTGTGATATTGACGTCCTCGAGAGCAACTGTCCTGACCGACAGAGGCTTGTCGGAATCTTCCAGAGCCCAGACTGCGATACATCCATCGTCGTCTGCGAGAAAAGGAACGACGCGTCAGAAAGTCGGCGCCCGAGAAGGCAAAGAGAACGCTCGAACTCACATCCCACAGCGAAGACGAGTCCATCAGGTCTCCAACAGACGCAGGTAACACTTGGGGATCGCTCGGTGAAGAGATCCTAGGGAAAGGAACCGATCAGAGGTCAGTAAGTCGAGCGAGAGAGGAAGGAAGAAACGACGCGTCTGGCTCACCGAATCCATGTATGTTCCTCCACCGGGAGCTCCAGGAGGGATAATAAACTCGTAAGTTCGCTCCGTAGCAGAGTTCTGGATATTCCAAACGATTACTCCTCCTTCGTACCCGACAAGAACGAGATTGAGGTCTCTCGGACAGACTGCGATAGCGGTCGCCATCGGTCTGCAAGACGAGACATTGGAACGAGCGAGAGTCAGTATCTGTTCTCGAGTGTGTGCGAGATATCTCAAGGCTACTTACGGTCCGATAGATCGTCTCTTGACGTGCATCCCTGATCTCCTCAATCTCTCCTCGTGTAAACTCCAGACGTTAGGGATTCGATAGGGCGAGAGGTTGCACTTTCGAGCCAGATCTAGGAAGAGGGTTGTTCCGTCCTTGAGAGTGACGAGGAGCTTTAAAAGTATCAAACAGCGGTTAGCTTTGAAGAACGGGCAGGAGGGAACGAGAGAAGCTTGAGGAGACGAACGTGAGAGGTGGAAGGAGAAGGGAGGTCGATGGCCCTGAAATTGGACGACGACGACGACGAAGTTTCAGCTTTTCGAAAAACGTTAGGATGTCTAGATGAAGGATACTCACGTCACAGTTCCAAACAAGCTGTTTGTTGCGTCCTTGTGAGGTAACTTGGTGCGAGGATCGATGCACGAGAGATCCCAGACGTGAACAACGTTCCCTCCGTCTGTCGTTCCATCATCCGTTCCAAACCAAAGTATCAGCTTTCTCGCTCTCTCGCTGTACCTCAGCTATGTCCCCCGTAATCGAAATGGTGCCGCACCTATAGCGATGAGCCTCGAGAACCCAGGATGAAAGCAGATGAACTTGACGGGCATGGTTCCTCGGTTGAGGGGTTTCGGTGGGTTCTTGGAGACGTTGAGGACGAGCGAGACAGCTGGAGAGCCTAGAAGATGAATGGATCCGCACGAGGTACCTTAGAAAGCGATAAAACAACGTGGTGTGAGCTTGAGGAAGAAGGCTGAAGGGGGCGAGGCTGATCGAGGGATCCATCAAAGCTTGAGCTCAACCCATCCCTTCCTTTTGTTCCTTCGCCCGTCTGCCTTTCCCAATCCTGCAACCCCAAAAAGAACCCATCCCCCATCTCCCTCCCATGCTTCTACTTAGCCCAATAGAACGAAAAACGATCAAAAAGAGGACTCACCAGCAGCCAGCCATCCTCCGACAGGATCAACCCCGACAGCGGTGACCTCTCCCGCCAGTCCCAACTCTCCACTGAACACGGTCCCACATTTGTAGAAGGATGATTCTCCTAACGACTTGGTGAAATCCTTGTACGATGGAGGCTTCTTGGGCGTGGATTTGAACATCGTAGGGTTGAAGGAGGAAGATGGAGTTGGTGGAACGGGGAGGGAAGGTCGAGCTCGTGTTCGAAGATCTCCCAGCCCTGGCGTCTCCGGGCGATCTTTTGAGACCTTGAAGATTTTCAAGAGTCCATCGACTAGATAGGCGAAGGTGAAACTCTTTGGCGAATCCTTTTGGTGGTTACTTTCGATTTTTTTCAAGCAAGCGGATCCCGGCTTCAAACGAGAACGAAACGGTTGAGCTCCTCTCTTGTCCCCTTTCCTCCAAACCGCCTTGCCTTCCTCCCGACCGTCCTCACCTCTCTAATCTATCCCTTCGATTCTACTCCCTTCACCCACATCGCCTTCTCAACGGCCTTCAATGGGATCTCAAACTCTCCAGGATCCCTCGCCCGTCACATCCTCCATCGCGCTCGTCTTTCCTCTCGCATCAACCCAGCTCAGGTTCTGAAGTCCTCGACCACATTAAAACTATCGTGTCTGCATCTCTGTCTACCAAGTAGCTACTACGAAGCCCCTTACTCGTCCTCCGACTCCTTCTCATCCTCCGACGACTCCTCCGAAGACGACTCTGATTCTTCCTCCTCCTCCACCTTCGACGACGATCCTCCTGAAGTCTCTCCGACGACGGCGCTCTGTGAGAGAGTCGAACTCATCCTCGACGGGAGAGGCGAGAGCTTCCTTCCCGCCGTCGGGCTGCTGCTCCCGTCGTTGAGGCTGAGGCTTCGGCTGAAGAGGTTGGCCAGAGGATCCGTCGTCACCTCAGGTTGGAACGGTGTTGCTGGAACCGCGACGATTGGATCCTCGCTTCCAGACTTGGTTCGAGTTGGCGTCGAAACCGGCGACGACGACGCTCCTCCGACCTCCTTCACCTTCCGATACTCCCTCCTCAAGGCACACCATTCCGACCCAGGCTCCTTCCCAAACCCAAGTCGAACGACTCCCATCCTCTTTGCGAGCTCGAAGAAGTGAGCCGTATCCTTCGCTGCGACGTTGGCGAACGCGTCCGGGTTGGTCTCGTTCAGTTGAGCAGCGAGTCTGGCTCTCGAGGCGGCTGGGATTTTGGTAGGATCCGAAGGGGTTGGGAGGGAGTTGAGGAGGTTAATAAGGGGTTCGAAGAGATCGGCCGTGTGATCGTTGAAGGGTGGGATGGTCTTGTCGACCTCGTTCGAAGGATCCTTCCTGTAAGCGGGTCGAAGGGCGATCCACTCGGCTCGGCCGTCTCCAACGTTCACTCCTCCTCCCAGCTCGACGAGTCCTAGCTCCTGGGCTTTGGCGACGATGTTCTTCCATCCAAACTGAGCGACGAGATCGGGTTGTTTGGCAGAGAGGAGAGCGCTGGCGATGAAGCGGAGGGGAGGAGGATCGGACGGGAGGGAGGAGAGAAGGTCGATGAGCGGGGCGAAGATTTCGTGCTGGGGAAGATCTCGTTTGGGAGTGGATCCGAGGAGAGCAGTGATGAGATGTTTTCGAGGAGTTCCGGACGAAGAGGGGGAGGCGAGAGAGGAGGAGGTGGGGTCGAGAGGTCGAGGAGTTTTGAGGGTCTTGTCGACGCGTGCGAGCCTGAACGATCAAGAAGAGGGAGTCAGAGTTGGAGTTCGAGAGGAGGCTCAGTAATGAAAACTTACGAGATCCACTCCATTCCCAACTTGTCACCGCTTCCGACAGTAACAACTCCGCTAGCGACGGCGGTATCGACGTACTCTTTCCTGGAGATCGTCAGAGCGAAAGAGAGCCGAACCAGTCAGACGTTTGAGAGCATAGTTGTACTTGGAAAGCGGTCAAAGACTCACCAAGTGCTGACTCCAACCATTGTGAAGGCAGAAGCCGTGTGCTGGGTAACAAGCGGCGAGACGAACGACCTGAGAGGAGGAGGGAACGACGGCCTCGCCTCGAGGACCTCGACGAGAGGACGGAAGAAGGATCGAGGTTTGGGCGAGACGGTCGAAGACGACTTGCTGGGAGTGGTGGTGGCGTAGGATCCGTACGACTTCGAAGGAGTCTTCGCTGCTGGTGAGTTGAAGAAGGCTGGTTTCCCGACGAGAGCCTTGGTGGCTGGAGACATGGATTCCGGATCCGAGTTCGCTCGAGGTCGACGAGGGGTGTTGGCTGTCGCTTCGGGACCTGGGACGGACGACAGAGGGATTTTACTCCCACCTGCAGCTGCGAGAAGATCTTTCCCTGGAGAGGAAAAGTGGAAAGACTCGTCAGAAACGGAACGAAGGCAAGGGAAGAGAAGGAGAGGAAGAGCAGCGACGCACATTTCAAGACCTTGTTAGCAGCGGATTTCAGCTCTTCAGCTGCTCCAACCGGGTTCTCGACCAGGATGGTGTTGTACGTCCGGTTCCTGAGGTTGGAGAGGAGATACGAGAAGTCTGAGGAAAGAAGAAACAATCGAAAGGGAGATGAGTTTCTGACGGCGAGCGTCCGACCGTCGTGCGATCTCGCCTTTGTCTCCGGATCTGCGATCGAGGAAGAGATCAAAGTCAGGGATCATCCACTCTAAACTGAGAAGTCGCACTCGCACGGAAGGAAAAACGCACATGAGGACTATGGTAGAGGGAGCAGGGGTGTCGATGGCGTGAAGCAACATGTCCGCCCTGAAGAAGGAAGACGGAAGGGTGAGCGTAGGAGATCGAAGTAAATTTCGAAAGAGTACACTCACATGATGTGATGATCAGCGACACTGAGTAGGAGTGAGACGACAACGAAGGGAGGGAAAAAGAATGGACGAAAGGTCAGCTCGGAGCTAACGATCTCCTTCCGTCGAAGCTGGTCGATAGACTCACTCCTTCCTGCCCCATCTCCCACAATCTCTGACCTCTACGCCACATGCCTCCAGACCTGATCTCAGGTTGGCTGCAAAGACGGGTTGCGAGGCGACATCTGAAGGAGGAAATAAGGAAGGGAAGGGAAGGGAAGGGAAGGGAGTGAGCTTCGTCCTTTCCAATCAACCGATCTACAAGCACGTTCGCAAAGCAAACCTCACCTTGGTAGCATCTAATGAACACTATGGGGCCATAGGGTTGGAATACCGTTCGAAGATGCTTGATGAGAGCTGAAAGAGAAGGGAAGGGCAGGTTAGATCTCGAGCTCACTTTCTCTTCGTTTCCTCTCGAACCGATCGATCGACTGACCTGAAGGATTGGTAGTCAACGGAGGCGAGCAGTTCTCGAAATCCCAGAAGATCGCCACACTGTTGGATTCCTCAGCCTTGAAGGGACGGATGAGGAGCTCTCGTTCTCTGTCCCAGGCGGCTGAGAGCAGGGCTGACTTCTCCTTCTCCCATGCTAGCTCCTTCTCCAGTAGAGCTTCTCGAGTGATACCGACAGTAGCAGAGTCCAAGGTGCCTTCGAGGTCTTGTGCCATGCGAGAGGGGTGAGCGAGGGTGGGAGAAGAAAGTGGGGGGAGGGGGGAAGGTGGGTGGTGGTGAGAGGAAGAAGGAGGAGGGAGAAAGTGGCGATCTGAAAGCTCGGTTTCGACGCAGCCCAGTCGACGCGCCTTCTTTTCCTTCTTCCCGTCTTTCTTCATGATCAGAAGGAACTATCTAGATGTAAGAGAAAGTGAACTCACGGGACTGGGAAAGTCTAGAACTTGTCAATGGAGGAACCAAAGGGAAGATGGCTCTGACGACGTCGAGCTTGCTCTCAGCTTCGAGACTTCGGTGAAGCGCCTTTCCTCTCTCACCGACGAGGAAAGCTATAGAAGAAAAGAGTGAATAAGAGAGAACGTAAAAATAAAAAAAGAGAAGAGGTAACAAGTAAGAGAGGAGAAAGAAAAAGAGAAACGTGTAGCGGCGTGAGACGTAAAAAGAGGAGAGAAGGAAACGCGTGAGGGGGATGGTTTGAGAAGAACGACGAACACAAGAGAGGAAGGAAACGGCGACAAAACAAAGGTAGACACAAGAGTATCGTCTTGTAGACGAGCGAGAAATAGAAAATAAGAAGGGGATCCAAGAAAAGAAAAGACCAAGAAAGGAAGGAAGACGCGTCGCCTAGATATCCATATCCCCTCCCGACGACCCTCTTCTCGGCCTGCTCTCCTCTCCGCTCCCATTCGACCCACCACTCAACCCTCGAAAGAACCCTCGCCTCGTTCTTTCCTCTCCTCCAGATCCACCAGACCCAGATCCACCCTCCCTCGCCGTCGAAGGACTCAACGACGGTCCTGCCTCTCCTCCTCCACCTCCACCGAGGTTCAGTCTCGGAACGGCGAAGTTGAAAGCTCTAGCGAGAGCTCCTCCGGCTGGAGCGAGGATGGAAGATCGAGAGGTGGGAGAGGGATCGTTGGAAGGCAGAGGGGAGTGTCGACCGGATGGCGAAGGAGAGTCGCCTCGTCGTCGAAGGTTTGAGGTGGAAGGTCCAGCGTTGGAGGGACCAGCAGCGGAAGGGTTGGAAGGGTTGGACGGGTCGGGATTGGATCCTAACCATCCCCAGGAGGAGCGACGGGGTTCGACGACGGTTGGGATCGCCAACGGCGAGGGTCGAGGAGGAGGAGGAGGAGCGGGTTCTTCATCGACGTCCATCGGCTCGGCAGTCGCTCGTCCGATGGGCATCATAGGGTTTCTGAACTCCTGCCGCCTTCGGATATCAGGTTCGACGACGGGAGGAGGGACGCGTGGTCGAACAAGGGATCCTGGAGCTCTGTTGGCGAGAGCGTCTTGAACTTGTCGACGCAGAGCTGGATCGGTAGGTGCTCGAGGTTGAGCTGGAGGAGGGTTGTGATGATGATGATGGTGGTGGTGATGGGGAGGTTGAGGAAGACCGTCTGTGTCGGCCGGAGGAGGTGGAGGTGGAGGAGCTGGACCGGCGGCTGGGTTGGGAGTTCCAGACGCGATTGAGGAGGGATTCGACGCATCGCCGTGCGAGCCTTCTCCTTCGCCTCGTTGACTGGAAAGGAAGGGAAAGGAAGAGAAAGAGAAAGAGTCAGTCAAAGTTCGAAAGACGAGGAAGAAGACGAGAATGAGAGAACCATACTCACGAGCACCAGAATCGATGTCCTTCCGACCAAGCCTTGCTCTGACAATCCTTCGAGCAGTACTTCGCCTTCCTACACCTCCTACACTTCGCAAACTGCCTCGGCAACGTCTCCCACTTCCCGCACGTCATGTTCGCACACTGCCTGATCCCTCCTCTCGACTCGTCCTTCCTGCAAGCGTTCCGCATGATCACTCCTGCCCAGTAGACGATCTCCTCTGGGAGTTGAGGGATGGTTGGATCCGTCGGGGAGGGCCTGAAGGTGAAACGTTCGACGAGAGAGAAGATGTTGGGAGTGGTAGAGAGTGCTGGTCGCATCGGGAGAGGAGGGTCGCCGGGTTGGACGTCGAGGTTGAGGTTGGGATGGAAGGGTTCTCGAGGACGATGGAAAGCTTGACGGACGTGAGGGTATTTGGAGAGGTAGGCGAGGAGTTGGAGGGAGAGGAGAATGTCGTCGTCTCGGTAGGTGGTTTCGCTGGGAGTCATGACGTTCCCTTCGAGCGAGAGGTCTCGAAGCGTTCGTTGAGTTGCTTGAGCGGTGGCGAGAGCGACGATGGCGGGAGGAGCGGCCATGAGGTTGGCTGGAGGGAAGAGTCCTCCTTGGATTCGTACCGTTGGTGGTGTAGGTGCTGGTCCTGCTGGAAGCTCTCCTCGTGCTGCTGCTGGAGTCGCACCGACTCCCACACCGCCGGGAGTCGCATCGAGAGGGAGGAAGGCTTGTCTCGGAGTAGCGTCGGCTGCTGTCCTGGGAGTCACGGCTCCTGGAGCTCCTGGTGGTGCTCCCATCTGTAGATCGACGTTTCCTTCGAGTTGGTCGAGGTGAGCCTCGATGTCCGTAGCGCTGTCCTCTCCTTCGACGATTCCGACCTCGATTCCCATCGACGGAGAGGTCTCGTTCTGCTGAGCTGGAGCCCTCTCCTCGTCTCCATCCTCTCCTCCATGATCTCCGTCAACCGTCTCGTCATCCTCTCCTCCTGTTGTTCCACTCTCGTTCCCACTGGCGGCTCGATCTCCTCGACGATTCCGACGACGAGCGGCGGCGAGATGAGGAGCTGGTCGACCGAGGAGCGTCCCGCTTCGTTCTCGAGCGTTCGTCCCCGTCGGAGTCCCCATGGGCGTCGAGACGTTGCTGGCTCCTGGAGAGCTGGTTCCGCTGATTTGACCGCTGCTGGAGACTTGCCTGAGAACTGGGCGAGCACGGGAGAGGGAGGACGGGTTGAGGTTGGAGGAGGACGCGACGGCGTTGGTGGATGAATCGACAGAGTTGTCGGTGCTGACGCTGGAGGTTCGAGTGGGAGAAGGTCGGCGAGGAGGAATAGAGATGGGGAGCTGAGAATCGGCGGTTCGGGGAGTAGGATCCGACGGACTGCTCGACGAAGCTCGCGTCGCCTGGATTTCCTCGATTCTCCTCCTTGCTCGGTCGGCCATCGAGGGGTCGAATTCTCCTCCTGTCGCCATCGCTTGTAGGGAAGCTGAAGCTAACTCTGCGAGTCGTCCGGTTTCGGTATCCGACATGGCGACGGCGATGTTTTGGAGGACGGAGAGAGCGTGGTCAACGTCCATCTCGTCGTCGTCTTCGTCTCGAACTTCGTTTCCAGTTCCGCTCTCTCCGTCGTTCATCTCTGCTTCCTCGTCTCCCGAGGTAGGTACGGATCCGGGAGCTAACGAGTAAGCTGTTGGACGAGGGGCGACGGCGACCGATGACGACGTCGAGGAGGAAGGTTCTGTCGAGACCGGATCCGACGAGGTGGGAGGTGGAACAGCCGAAGGTTGAGATGGAGCTGTGACGGTTTGAAGTTGAGTTCGAGTTGGTAGTGGTGTGGGAGTGGCTCGTGAAGGGATAATGGCGACCGGGGAAGGAGGAGGAGCGACGACGGAAGGAATGGCCTCGACTGTTGTCGAGGGAGGAGGAGGAGGAGCCCTGGCGTCGGGAACGGCGAGTGCTCTCCTCCTGGACGTGTGATCTCTCCTCGAGCCAGAGCTCGCACCTCCTGCCCCAGGCATCCCTGTCGATCCTGCTTCCGTACTCAGCCCTCTCGACCTCAACCAGACTTCCAAGACCTGAGCGACGACGTCGAGGACTCCCGCTTGAACGACCCTGGTCCTGATCTGCTCGCTTCCTCTGACTCCTACGTTTGAGACGCATTGGAAAGCGAGCGAGAACCTGTAAGCGATAGCTCTGTCCGCTGAGAGGAGACCTGTCGAGGCTGGGATGGCTGGGGAGATGGAGAGTCCGTAGATATCTGGTGGCGGCGGAGGTGGGCGAGGGATGGATGAGTTCCGGAGGATGTGAAGGAGACGTTCGAGACCTCCGTCGAGGGTGAGGATTTCTCGAATTCGAGGGGAGGTAGAAGTGAGGTAGGTGAGATGGGTGAGGGAGTTGAGTAAGGGGAGAGCTGAGGTGGTATCGAGGGCTTGATAAGGAGGGACAGGAGGGAAGGGAAAGGAGGGAAGGGAAAGGCACCAAAGAGAGGGATGAGAGTCAGCCACTGATGTGAACGAGTACGACGCAGGACGAAAGAAAGAATGTAGAGAGGTGCATTGGAGCAGGATCTCGTCGAGAAGATAAAGAAGGATTTCTTGAAGGAAGGATCCTGCTCCCTTGGAAGGGTTCCCAAGCGAGCTCGCATCTCTCGACGAACGACGCTCCTTCCCTTCCCCTCCTCCCTCGCTCCACCAGCCTTCCCTCGCCGTCTAGAGCATCGAGACGTAAGATTCTTGGACAGAGACTCGTCTGCAAGTCCACACAGTATCGCCGAGGATTTGATCAATCCTCCAGATACGAGAACTGAGCGGAAACGAGCACCCAAACAAGCTCGTCCGACCACAAACCAGACCCTTCCTCCCTCTCTCTCCACCTGTGCCTCCTGCTCTGAAAGAACTCACCTCTTCGATCATATAGAGACGACGTAATAACCACACTCGCCCTGTTGCTGGAAGGGAAGCAGTTGTTCGAGTCTCGCATGCTGGAGAGGAGGTTGGCGAAGAGGAGGAATCGAGGAGGAGGTGGGGGAGGGAGCGATGGAAGGCGAAGGGGCCGTCTCTTTGAAAGATGTTCCCGAGGCGGTGAAAGAGTCGAGGTCTTTGTAGGTCTCTCTTGAGAGGCTGGACGGGTTTCTGGTGTCGAGGGGAGGCGAAGAAGGATGAGAGGGGAAGGGCAGGAGGTGGTGGTGTTGGGTTGAAAGCGAGAGCTCGCCGTCGCTCGAAGGTCAAGGGGCCGACACTTGACCCTTCCCTTCGGCTTACTAAAATTATCATACTTCCCGAAAAGTAGATAAATGGAAAGATGGGGGTCCAAGAAATCTTCTGAGCTACCTTGAGTGTCTATTATATCTCTTGGGGCGCGTCAGATCGCTCGTGAAGTTGGTTGTCAAGTGAAGGAAGGAAAGAAAGTTGAGCTCGGTCGACCTTCCCTTCCCCTCCTCTTCCTCCTTTTCCTTCAAACGTCGACTACCTCCTCTCTTCGAACCAGATCCCTCTCGCCCTTCTACCCCTAGAGGAATCTTCTAATACCTGAGCTATCCACGAACGATGAAGTTCCTTCCTGTCGCTCCTCTCTCGAGACTTCTCTCTCACACTCGCCATTCCCTTCTCTTTCACCGTTACCCTCCTTCAAACCCTCTTCACGAATCCTACAAACTCCTCCTCTTCCGTCTAGCTTCCCCAACACCTCTTCTTCCGTCCTCCAAGCCTGAATACTACGCTATGGAAGCGACGTGTCCTCATCTGGGAGCCGATTTGGGAGCGGCTGAAATCGAGGTCCGTCGATTCGTTCTCTCGTCTTTTCCCTCTTTCTCTCTACTGTTGTTTTACTGATATATCTTCATACTCGCTTACTCCAGGACATGGTAGTCATCTGTCCGTGGCATCAGTACGAGTTCAACATCAAGACGGGCGACAGCGAGACTGGAATGCGACTCTGTACTTTCCAAGTCGAGGTGAGGGCAGACGAGTGGGTTTGGGTCGAGAGTCCTGGCAAAACTGGAGAGGAGGGTTGGGAGGTCGTAAAGTTCGAACCTATATCAGAAGGTATGCTTGTTATCTGCCTCGATCTGTCTTCGATAGCAGGCGATCTGATCTCGTTCTCGTTTCGTTCAGCCTTCGCCGACATCACTCCTCCAGCCCACCTTCACGACCCTCTTCCTCCTACATCAACAACCGAACCTCCTTCTCTCGCATCTCTTCAAATTGCTACGGATCCCTCTTCGCCACCAGCATCTCCCGCTCTTCCCTCGCAAGCTCTCCCAACAACCCTCCTCACCTACGCTCTCCTTATTCTAAAAACCGCGTCGCCGTCCCTCAAAGTTTCCTACACGCGTTCAGCCCTTGCCTTCCTACGAGCGCAGCCTCCCAACGTGCCCCTCGTTACTCGGGAAGAGGCGATCTGGGCTGCGAAGGAAGTTGGGGATGAGACGCCTCCGAGGGAGGAAAGCACCGGAGGGACGAGAGAGCCTGGAAAGATGGCGCGGAGAGGGAAGGGTGGGAACGAGAAGTCGAGAGGGTTGATGCTGCATGCTTTGGCGAATATAGGTGAGCTTCGATTTCTTTCTGTTCCCGTCCAGGAGGCAGCGCTTCCGGTTGGCAGGCGAGAACGAGTCGTCGATTTGGACGCGACTCGAGGACTGACTTCTCTGCTTTCGCTTCTTCTTTTCCCTCAGAGCAGTGGGCGTGAGTACATTTACCTTCTTATTACTTGTTCTGGGCGCTCGGATGCGGCGATTTTGATGCAGCCCGACGGGCGAGACGACTGACCCCCCTCGTCTCCTTTTTGATCGTGTTCGTCGTCCTTCTTAGCATCGACCTCGCATGGGATGTCATTGTTCGATTCGCCGTAACTGAGATCAACGGTCAACACCTTCCCAACGAGTTCTATCTCGGTCAGTCGTCTCCAAATCGCATCTTTCGACGCGTCTTGATGATTGACTTCTTTCTTCTTTCTTCTCCCTTCTTTCTCCACTATTCTTCCAACCGTTCTTCGATCAGACTGGGCTAAGGTTAGTTTCCTCTCCTATCATTCTTCGAGCTCACTCCCTTCGCCTTGCTAAACTCTTTCTGACTCTTCTCTCCCAAACAAGGTCGCTGAGGACGAAGCGAAGCATTTCAGCTTACTCGTTGACCTGCTGCACAAACGAGGGATCAAGTACGGTGATCACGCAGTACATGCTGGTCTCTGGGACAGTGCGAGGGATACAAATCATTCCTTGAGGTCTCGGTTGTGTATCATTCACATGGTGCACGAAGGTCAGACGCGTTTCATTCGTTCTTTCTCTCGTTTCAAGAGCTGACCCGATTGCTTTACGTCCTTTCGTCCAGCTCGAGGATTAGACGTCAACCCTATCACGATCGAGAAGTTCAAGAAGGCTGGAGACCTCGAGGCTGTCGATGCGTTGGTCGTGATTCACTCGGACGAAGTCACTCGTTCGTTCCTTCCCCTCCTCTTCTTCCCTCAAGCTGTCAACTGATATTCGACATCCATCACCTTTTCCACAGACGTTACTGCTGGTTTGTCTTTCTTTCCTCCCTCTCGTGTTCCCTCTCTCGAGCTCTGACCATTCCTCCTCCCCGTTTCTCTCGTCCCTCTCTTCCTCCTCTTCCTGCTACCCCAGGCCACAAGGTCAGCTTCCATCTTTCCTCTTTCGTTCATCTGGTCTCGGGAGCTGACCCTGTTATTCTTTTCCCGCTTTTCAGTGGTTCACCTGGGTCTGCAAGAACGAAGGAGTCGAGCCGATCCCAACCTTCCGAGCAGAGGTTCAACGTTCGTCCTCCTTCTTCCCCTCTCGTCCTTTCAGTCCCAAATCCTCACCTTACGTTTTAATTGTCTTTCAACTCTCTAGAAAACTTCCGAGGAAAGGTCAAGGGACCCTTCAACGAGGAGGACCGCCGGTTGGCCGTGGGTCGCTTTCTCTCTCTTTCTTCTCTGTCTTCTCGAACACCCTTCCTCTTTCCGTCTCGCTCGTGCTGATCATTTATCTCTTTCCAATTCTATTTCGAACCGATCAGGGCATGACTCCCGAGTTCTACGAGGACTTGGAAGGCTTCGGATCGACGCCGTCGGCGCAGAAGAACGGAGAGGTCGTCGAGGGAGAGATCCATCCCAGACTTACTTAGACGATTTCAATTTCGCGTGGAGTTCTCAGCTTACATTTCGAAAAGAGAGAACGAGGCCTGAGCTCCACCTCAGCAGCAGCGAGGGGACGAAGGGACGAAGATTCGTTCGACTTCTCTTCCTCTTCGATTAGATTCACGATGACCCTCGAAACCTCGTGCTTCGATCACAGATATCTACAAACTATCTAATCAAAGATGAGCAAGATGCACGTCAGCGGACGTTTGCTTCAGAGGCGCAGATCGTCGACAGATACGTCGAAAAGAAGCACTCACCGATCTCTTCCTCTTCATCCCACTCATCCCCTTCCGCTCCATGCTTCTACCCCAACAGATCTCACACTTCCTAATCTCCTCGACCACTGCTGCTACTACTGTTCGTCCTACTCCCGAAGATCCGAGAGAAGAATCCTCCTCGTCCTGGCTCCGACGCGACCTGGGTCCTTTCGACGACGAAGGAGGACGTGGAAGAGGGAAGATGGTCGACGACAGGGGTGTTGATCTCTACCGTGGACGAACGAAGGAAGGGGCGGCGAGAGAGAAGGTCGAGGAGGGCCTCTGAGGTGGTCCCGTCGTCCTCGACGATCCTGGCTGAGGACAAAGGGTCGCCGCTCTCGAATCCGTTGAGGGAAGGCGAGAGATGGTCCGAGACGACTGGAGGCGAGGTCTGTCCTGCATCCGATGAAGAGGTAACGAGGGTCGAGGTTGATGGACGAAGAGGAGGATCCGACGAGGGGCCGATGTTTCCCTCAACGACGAACGCGCCTGGGACTTGTGCGCTCCAGGATCCGAGGTCCTCGACAGCTCGGTCGCTGGAGGGAGAAGTCTGATCGAGTTGTGGGGTCGAGGGAAGGAAGGAGGAGGGAGTTGTGATGGTGGGGGTGATTGGGAAGTCCGAGGACGCGTCCGGACTGAGATTGAGCTGTTGGCCTAGAGCTGGATCCGAGCGGACGATGGTGTTTCCTCCTCCATGGACGACATTCCGAGTTTGCGGTACCGACGAGGTCGATGGGGTTCCGTTGCGCCCCGTCGTCGCCGTTGAGAGAGGAGGTACAGCCCGGTGCTTCTCTCTCAAGGAAACCCACTCACTTCCCAACACCGCTCCTACTCCCAACTCCACCACTCCCGCTCTCGAAGCCAACTCCGAGTATCCCATCCATCCTGACACCCCAGCATCCGAATACACCTTCGAGAATCCGTTCTTGAGATCGAATGCGACCTTGGCTCGGAGAGGTCGTAAGAGAGGGTTGGCACGAAGGGTTTTGATGAGAGGGAGGAAGATTCTCTGCTGATGAGGTGTGAGAGAGAGGATGAGAGGAGTCGAAGAGGCGGAGGGAGAGCGGGGGATGGGTTGAAGGGACTTTGGAGGAATTGAGGATGAGAAGAGCGACCTCGACGCGTCCATCGCTCGACGAGCCGAAACTCCGACCACCAACGGGTGATTGTGAACGAGGGAGATGGTAGGCGACGAGGTGCTGTAGCCGACTTCGACCAATCCATTCTCTTCAGCCCGTCGGGTAAGCTCCATCCAGCTGGGGAACTCGTTCGTCCACTCTCCGAAGAGCAAAGCCTGGACTTGGGACTGGAGCGGCTTGGGGTGGAGATCGAGGAGGACCTCGACGAGTTGACGAGCTTGGAGACTCGAGATGAACGTGGGAGTCGAAGGCGGGTTGGGAGCCGAGACCGTCGCGGTTGGAATGAGAATCGACGACGACTCCGACGTTGCTAAATCCACTCTGGGCGTCGGTGAGGGGAGGTCCATCTCAGCCGTGACGCTACGGACCAAGGGGTGGTCTTGAACGAGAGCGATGACCGACGACGAAGCTCCTCTGGTGCTGAGCTTGACGATCCCGTTTTCCTGAGCTTTCCGAGCGAGTTCCACCCATGTCGAGAATCCGGCGACGAGGCGGAACCGAGGGTGTCGTTTGAGGAGAAGGTCGTTGACCTCCGACTGGTGGGGAAGAGGATCCGAAGGGAAAGCGAGGATTGCCTCCACGAGCTGACGAGCCTGGACGGAGGAGGCGAAGCCTGCCTGAGTCGACGCGGGCACACGACCGGCGACGACGTTGACGACGAGGGGATGGGCTTTCACGAGAGTCATGATCGGAGACGACCCGCTCATCCCACCCTTGACGATCCCACTCTCCTGAGCCTTTTCGAAGAGTTGACTCCAGGTGGAGAAGCCGACGACTGAGCGAAATCGAGGGTGGCGGACGAGGAGGATGTCGTTGATCCTGGACTGAATTGGAGAAGTCGAAGGAACCGAGAGGACGACTTCCACAAGCTGACGAGCTTGGGTGGTAGAAGCGAATCCACTGGTAGGATAAGGAGGGAGGGTGGGCTGAGTTCCGACGGAGGTTCGAAGGGCGATCCAATCTACTCCGTAGGAGTTGACTCCGACGACGACGACGTCCGCGGCGATGGCTGCACGAAGATATCCCTCCCACGAAGCTTGACCCGCTCTACGAAAGTCGGTCGAGGTGAGGTCTCTCTTGACGTAAGAGTGATCCAGAGGACGAGAAGCATGCCTTTCCAAGAGCTGAACGAGCGGTAGGAATCGATCCAGAGCGACGCCCATCGTCGAGGGTTCCTCCTTGAGCCTGATCCACTCGAATCCTGATCCCGGTGACCCGAGCTCGACGACTCCTTCCTTTTCCGCCAGAGCAGCGTAGGCTTTCCAACTCTTCTCCCCGAGGAGGACGTCGTACGCGTTGGGGAAGTGCGCAAGGAGGGCAGGGGCGATGAGGGCTCGTCTCGGACGAGGGTTTGTGGGATGAACTCGAAGGTGGCCCTCGAGAGTAGCGACGAGTGGTCCGAACTTGGATCCGTGGTTGGGAGCAGGAGCGGCTCGTGGTTGCGTCGAGGGAGGAGGAGGAGGAACCGATGGAGGGAGAGGTCGCGTCGTCGGTTTGGTAGCGATCCGTACGATCTCCTTCCCTGCGAAAATTCAACCGTCAAGAAAATGTCAGTCAACGCTTGTGACTGAGCAAAGCTAGCCCGCAAGAAGATGGACCAACATTGGTGAACGATCGAAGCAGAAGACTTCATCTCCTGCGACGCGCCGATTGGGTTCTCGATGAGCACGACGTTGAATCCCCTGAAAATCCGAGACGAGATCAGTTCAACTCAGATGACAGCATCGAATCAGAAGAAGGGGGAACAGGACTTACTGATCACTGAGCTGATGAAGCAACTGCGAGAAGTCGTTGTCGCCTGAACTGGAGACGAAAACACGAAGGCGAGAGGGAGGGTCAGAAAAGGCGAAGATGCAAACTCTTGACGGATATCTAGACGGTACTTACATCAGCACAACGGTGTGAGGAGTTGACCTCGACCTGCCGTCGACGGGAAAGCGACGAGCGAAAGAGTTGATGTCCCGAACGATGGCGTCTGAAGAGGACGAGACGAAAGTGAGCTTCTGTTCGACGAGGAAAACAAAGCGGGACGAAGCAAACTCACGATCGGCGACTCTGGAGTAGAAAAGGTACGAGAATGAAACACAAGGTCTCGGTCAGCTCGATCGAAAGGGGAGAAGAGGGACGGCCGAGCTGCAAGAAACTCACTCCTTCCTCCCCAACCTCGGACAATCGAGCAAGCGTACTCCCAAACTACCCAAGCTACCTCGCAGCCTCGCGGCGGATGGAGGTTGAGCTTGGATATCTGAAGGTTCGAAGGGTAAAGAAGAACGATCAGACCACAGCTCAAACCACGACGAACGAGAGAAAGAAAGAGAAGGGCTGCACTGACCGAGATACGCTTGAATTGGCTCGAGCACCCCCAACGGCCTGACCAGACGTTTGAGCTCCGAAATGAGAGCAGAGCCGTCGATGATGTGGGGAGGAGTACAGTTCTCTGCGGAGAAGAGGAAGAAAAGAGAGTCAGAACCGAACGAGCACGACGGAGAGACGAGTAAGAGCGAGGAGAGGAAAAAGCTGCTCACCCCAATCCCAGAAGATAGCCACCTTCTGCTCCAGGAAGCTGCTCGTCAAGCTGCTGTTCCCCGGTCTCCTCTCCTGCTCGAGTTCCCGCTCCAGTTGGCGAACTCTCATCTCAAGCAGCTCCTCGTATCTCGACTGTCCGACGAGGGATCCCTGAGCGAACGACGACGAAGGATCAGAGGAAGCCATCTTTTGGAGGATGATGGTCGGAGAGGGAACACCTTTTTGAACGAAGGGAAGTGAAAAAAGTCAGTCAATTGACCTCCAGGGGAAGGGAGAGGGTTGGAATTGAACTCACTCGGGGGAAACGGGGTTCCCGCCTCGACGCGTCGAGGATTTCGTTCTAGCACCTCCTTTCCTTCAACTTTCAAACGTCGGGGTACTGCTTGTATGAGAGAAGAAGAAGAAATCCATAGACATACCTCCCCAAACCGACCCCTCCTGAACCTCTCCGGACGCGTTCATCGACGCGTCTCTGTTGCTCTGCTGCCCTTCCTCCCCGCCTCATCTCGTTTCAACGTCTCCATCTCCTCTTCTTTACTTCTTCCCCTTCCCCCCAACCACCTTCTGCCACCCATCCGCCTCCTCCGGAGCAGCCCCGCTCGACGCCGTCCCGAAATCGAATCCGACCTGTTCGAAGATCGCATCGTGCGAGGACGAGGTGGGAGGAAGGTCGAGGAGCTGAACCTCCGAGGTGTCCGATCCGGGAGAGGAAGGACGAGCAGGAGCGTCGATTCCAAAGGGGAAGACGCTGGTGAAGGGATCGTCGGAGGGAGGAGGAGGAGGTAGCGGTGAAGAAGAGGAAGGGGTGGGGTTCGGAGACGCGTCGAAGTTGTTGGTGGCGAGAGCTCGTCGAAGCTGAGCTCGATCTGCGACGAGTCGGATCCAGGGAGACGAGGCTGTCTTTCCGAGTTCGACGAGGTTGAGAGAGACGGCGAGGGCGGCGTATTCTTGCCCTGTGAGGTCGAAGAGAAATGAGGAGGAGGAGGAGGAGGTTGGTCAGTCTCCTTTCCTCGATCGTTTCCAGCCGAAACATAGGTGTACTGACAGTTGGAGACTTGAACGGACTCAAAGACGCGGGGATCCTTCCTCAGCACGTCCGACATGATGAGGGATCGAAGGGGAGGAGGGTAGGCGGGTCGAGCGAGGATGGCGGCGACGAGAGGCCTGAGCATGCTCGCTGCCGCTAGATGACGATCGTCGAGGGGTGCGTATGTTCGACGAGTGGTTGATGGGACGGAGGAAGGGGTGGTGATGAGTGGACGACGTGGCGACCTCGAGATCTCGAGGACGAGTGGATTGTGTCTGGTGAGAGAAATCCACGGTGCCGTCGCCGTGATACCGAGCGTCACCAAACCGAGCTTGCTAGCACTGACGGCAAAGTCAGCCCAGGTTTCGAACCCAGCCGACTTGACAAAGTCGGGCTGCTCGACGAGCATGAGGTCGTTGACTCGACTCCTGTGAGGAGGAGGATCGGCTGGGAGTTGAAGAAGTACTTCGACGAGGAGTCGAGCCTGGGGAGAGTGGAGCATGAGTTTGGCAGTCGTGGAGGGAGCTGAGGAGGGAGTGGAGGATCGTGCTGGGTTTCGAGAAGGGAGGGAGGAGGCGTTGCTCTTCGGGAGCGCGATCCATTCCGACCCAAGGCGCGTTCCGACTCCTATGTTGACGACTCCTTCCTTGACGGCGAGGTTGACGTAATCCTTCCCTGTAAAAGAAGACACGAGTCAGTTTGAGGTTCATCGAGGAAGAAAGAAAACGAGACTGAAGAAGAGAACGTACAGTTGTCGACTCCGGCGCGAGAGAAAAAGGACGGAACCAGCTTTAGCTGGAACAAATCGGCTGCTACCTTTGCTCGGAGAGGGAAAGGGTACGGGGACGACTTGAGTACGTCGATGAGGGGTTGGAACTTGTGTTGAGCAGAAGGAACGACCGACTGAGGCTGAGAGGGTTGAGGATCCGAGCTCGAGTTCGACGCGACGAGTCCGATCCATTCCGCTCCCGCCTTCGCACCGTTTCCCATCGTAACGACTCCCGAAGCTCTCGCAGCATCGAAGTACTCCCGGCAGGTCGTCGTTCCAGCCATAGAGAACGCCTTCAAGTTGATCCTTAAGACGAGCTCTCCGACGAGGGACCGGAGGGGAGGAGGTTGGGAAGGTCGAGACTTCAGAGCAGCGATGAGAGGGGAGAAGTCCGCCATTGGTGGAGCTGAGGAGGGAGGGATAGGAGTGGTTCGAATGGGAGCCGAGGGAGGAAGTATCGGAGTGGTAGAGGTAGGAGGTGCTGCTGATGCTGGTTGAGGACGGGAGGGAGGAGGTCGAGCGACGGCTGCAGCGAAGGGCTGAGGAGGGAGGGTTGGCTGAGCTCTTGCGATAGGACGCTCTGTTGACTGTTGAGAGGGATCCTGTGTTGGTGCTGCAACTCCTGCTGCTCGTACGATGTCGTGGACTGACGAAGAAAGAAGGAGAGGACACGATGAGCTTCGAGACAAAAGAAACTGGAGGGAGGGAGGGACCAACATTTGTAGACCTCGGCTGCACTCATTCTCAGCTCATCTGATGCCATCGCACTCTCCACCAGGATGATGTTGTATCCGCTGATGAAGGGAGACACAATCAGCTCGAGGAAGGGAAAGAAGCGACGCGGACGAAAGAAACGAGAACTCACCGACTTCTCAACGAGGAAAGCATGTCACTGTACTCGGTATCCGATGATCTGTAAGGTACATTCAAGATAAGTAAGTTCGAATAGCTTGATGGAGGAAGAGAAAGAGAAGAACGAGAACGAACAGAAGCACAACAGTCGCAGGAGGTTCGTTGTCGAGAGCGAATCCGAAGGTGTCGCAGATAAGACGATCTACGAGAAGAATTAAGTCAGCATCGGAGCAGAAGATCAGCAAGGTTTAACAGACTCACAATCTGCACCCCTGGAGAAAGTCGAGAAAACGGAGGAGGAGATGGAGTCAGCGTCTCGAGCGAGCATGGACAAGAAGAAGACTCACTCCTTCCTTTTCGCAGTCCCTCTGCCCTGAATCTTGACTCCACAGCTTAGGAGAGTGCTCCTTAGCTTTTCTCCGGAAGGAAGCTGCCCTCCAGGGTCTCAAGAAGGACGGAAGAAGGAAAGGTCAGGTCAGCTTCAGCTCCCTCCCAAGGCTTCGAATCTCGACCAAACTCACCCTCGTACATCTGGATACTTCGAATGACGCCGAATCTTTCGAATCGTCTGAGTTCCTTCACCAAGGCAGGTCCGTTCGTGCCAGGAGGAGGTCGGCAGCTCTCTGAAGAAGAAGAAGGGACCAGAAAGGTCAGCTCTCCTTCCCTTTGATGGCTTTCTCTCGCCCATAACCTCCCAAGGGTAAGGCAACGACTCTGGACTCACCGAAATCCCAAACGACCAACACCGAACCCTTTGTAGCTCCATTCGCTCCGTTCGCTACTCGTCCACTCGCTCCTCCTCCTCCTCCCGGCGAAGCCTCCCCTCCTCCCCTCCTCGCCCTCTCGAGCTCGCGTTCGAGCGTACGCTCTCGTCGCTCAGAGGCTAGCTGATCTTCGAGTAGTTGTTCACGGCTCTTGCCAGAGGAGCCTGAGGGGTTGGACGGATCCATGGGAGAAAAGAGGGGAAGAGGGAGAGGGTGATGGGTGGGAGGGAGGAAGGAGACATTCGTTGATGAGCTTCGACCTTCCCTTCCTTTTGTTTTTAGGGACGGGAAATGGAACGTTTTGGTTCCGGCGGAGGGGAAGGTTTTTGCGGAAGGATGATTCAGATGTCATCTTGACGTTATCGAATCGATTGGAGGAGCAAGCAAATTTGATTTGTGCGCAAAAGGAGAGGCAAGAGCGGAGAGTCGTTGAACGCGTCGCTTCTCTCGATTCGTTTCGCTTGTCCTCTCTCCTTCCATGGATAGGGAAGATCTCGATGGTTGACAGAAAGCTCAAAAGCGACTGATCTTACGTCAAAAAAAACCAGCACATCTCGAAAATCAACGACAAAGAACGATCAACCCAACTCACCGCCTCCTCCCTCCCTCCCTCTCCCAAACACTCCTCATCCTCCCCCGAACCCTACTCCCTCCCCAGAAGAAGATCTCTAAAGATCGCCTCCTTCGCAAGCATCATCGCCTTCTCTCCCTCGCTGAACCGACTGGCGTTCGAAGGGTGGTAGACGTCGTGGACGGAGTTGGTTTCGGGGAAGGTCCGAGGGAGGGTTCGGGTGTAGACTGGAGGATAAAGACGGAAAAAAAAGTCGGCTATCAGGTTGAGAATCGATGGTGGACGAGAGGAGGGTTGGAAGAAAGAGTGAGGAGTAAAGGAAAGGAAGGGCGACGCGATGGAGACTCACTCATCTCGTCCCGTTTGTGAGAGATTTGAACCAGCATCTCGTGCTCTGTGATAGCGTTGATCCGTTCAGAAGTTATAGGAGTCTTCGAGGAGTGGGATCGAACTGTATCGGAACGTAGAATGTGGTCAGTGAGATCCGGAGAGGAGAAGGCCACCTCGTCGTCGAGTCTTTGAACTCACGATATCGACGCTGATCCACCTGCTCGATGCCCAACTCCTTCCTCAGGACGCTGAGGGTGACCGAATCGTGTTTGGGAGCTGTTGCGACCTTCACGGTCGACGAGGAAGTCTGGACGGTGTCGAGCGGGGAGGACGAGGAGGAGGCGAGACCGTCGAAGGAGGTGGAGGAGAGGAGTTCGGTCTGGTTTGCGAGAGACCATCGCGACTCTCGAGCTCAGCGAGGGAAGTAAGTGGCGGAACGGGATCCTCCTGCAGAGAACGAGGAAAGGTGAGTCAAAGACGAGACGCAAGAGGAGGAGGAAGTCGGTTCAAAGACTCACAGCAATCGAAACCCTCTTGCTAGCGGGCGTGGATAGGTGAGCTTGAGACTTCCCGCGAACGTGATTCAGGTGAGAGGGACTCTTTGAGCTGAAGATTGGAGGAGGTGAAGACGGAGAAGAGGAAGACGGGGAGGGAGAAGCTGGTTGGGCTGAGCGGCGAGTAAAGGAACGCTTGAGGAACATTCCGAGCCGAGAGAACAAGAGATGAAAGAAGGAGGAGATGGAGAAGAAAGGGTTCTGAGGGGAGGTGAGAGGTGGTTGGGACAGAGGGGAGGGCGAACTGGACGGGGAGAAGGAGCGAGGGAGCGTCGAGGTCGGGCCAGATCGTGATGAGAGCAGACGGGCCTTCGCTGCCGAGAGAATGCGAAGAGTAGGTGTTTCATGAGATAGCATTACTAGCATAAGTCAGCGTCTGTGAGGTGTAAAAGCATACCCGAGGGCTTGAGGCGCGAGGAAGAGTGCTGGTGTCGGAGGGAAGAGATCGCTTGGAAGCCGCCGCCCTCGAGGGCTCAAAAGCTGGAACGGCTTCACTTCTCGCCATCTTGAACTGTTGGGAGCTCTACTGAGGTACTGAACAGTCCAAAAAGATCAACGAGCTATTCGAGAGAGTCGTGGGGTGAAAGTTGAGGGCGACTCGTCGAAATCGAAAAGTGCGAGCTCAACTTTCCTCCCTTCCTTCCCCTTCAACGCCGACACACCCCAGGACCTCGATATCACAAGCCAACGACACCAGGGTTGTCAGAAACAGCTCAGCACTACTCTACGCCCCTATTGAGAGCAGCTCTTCAATGAGTTTCCCTTGCCTCCTACCTCGGATCGCTCTCGCCCCTGCTCGTTCAGCTTCCTCCTCCTCCTTCGTCTCTTCGTCTCGCCTCTCCTCCTCCGCCCGGTCTCTCTCTTCTTCTATCAGCTCGTTGAAATCATTCAGCATACACAACCCTGTACGTCTGACTTCTTGTTTTGAAGCCTTGAGCTGCGATACTGATCTGCCGAACGTCTTTTTTATAATGTCGTCTCTTCCAGACTCGTTCTCTCTTTGCCTCCTCCTCCCCTCCTCGTCTATCAAGATCCTACTCTACCCCGAAAACAACTTCCAAGTCGAAACCTCGGACTGCGTCGCCACCCTCAGCTACTCCCAAACTCTACTCTCCTCGGAAACCTCCCCCGCCTCCTTCGCCCAGCTCGACTCCTCCCTCGACCCGACCAGCTCCCTCCTCCTCGCCCAAAGCTTCACCAACTCGGACGAAGCCTTCATCTCCAGCAACTCTTCCCCCACGAGTAATTCCAACTCACCTCTTTCTACGCTGGGAGGCGCTCAATGCTCGTCCACGTTCGTCGTTGAGCAGGGAGGAGAAGCAGGAGAAGGACGCCCTCTCGAAGCAGGGACTCTGGGCACAACGGATCGAACTCTACCGACTCTATAGTTTGGAGCAGGGATACGTGCCGATGGATGGAAGCTCTTCCAACGCTGAACTGAAGAGCTGGTGGGAGGAGGTAGGGAAGAAGACGCTCAAGGGGAGAGAAGTCTGGGACGAGTTCGTCGTCACTCGTCCCGTTCGCTCTCCTTCGTCTTCTCCCAACGAGATCACTTTGGGAACGTTCAAGCCGACAGTCGATGATGGGTTTCGAGGTCTTTTCCCTCTCTCCGTGAGTCTTGCGCTCTATCTGTCTCCTACCTCGAGCAGGAATCTTTTTCTGACCGGCCCACATTTGGTTTCCCCTTTCGTCTCGCTCAGATCACCCTCGGCAGCACTTTTCTCCTCTACCTCGGTGCTGCTTACGCCACCCAGGAGGTGGAGAGCAGATGCGATCCTTCTGGAGCTGTAAGCTTCCTTCCTGGACGATAGTCTAGCTCTCGGTCGCTGACCGACGCGTCCTTTCGCTTTCCTCCTCCCTCTCACAGGTGGCGGTTGTGCTCGGACCCTTTGAAGGATGGCTCAACGCAACGCTCTTTTTAGGAACCGTAGCCAGTGCTGTCTTCCTCGTGAAGGCAGCCGGGTCGAGGCCTGGATCGTCGCGTTCGTTGCTGGGTGCTCTGGATCGCTTCTTCGTCGTCGACTGGACCCCTTTCAGAAGGTCCTATGCTCACGGCTGGGCTTTGCCGTTCGGGTTCGTACCCTACGCTCTTCCTCCGCTCCTCTTCTTCCTTCCACCATGCTCGAAAACCTGACGACGGCTCGCCTTTCCTTTCTTCAGACACGCCGACTCCAATCACCTCTTCGCAAACCTACGGGTTCTGGTCCTCTTCGGTTCGTTTCGATAGCTCAATGCTTCGACCATTTCTCTGACCTTTCGTTTCTCTTCTTCAGGCTTTCTCGCCTATCCCTTCTTCGACGAGCGGGGACTCTGGGCCTTCTTGAAACAACACAGCGCGTGGCCATATCTCCGTTCGTTCCTCCCGCTCTCTCCGTCTCGCTCTTGAAATTGTACGCTGATTCTTCTTTCGTTCCTTCAGTCGGTATTCCTGGATCGATCAACTCCAGCTGGGCTATCTCTGGACCTTCTGATGAAGTAGCAGAACCGAAGAAAACCTCGATCGGCGCTTTCCACTTCCTCGTCTTCTGCGTCGCCAGTGTGTTCAAATTCGCTCTGCCCTTCCCCCGTGTCTCTTCAACTGACCCTGGCTTTTTCTCCTCAGCCTGCGTCGTCGAACCCGTCATTCGACAGGTCCATCACTCCTTCATTGTTCTTCCTCGAGCTCAAAAGCAGATCCTTCGACTGCTCCAAAATCCCTCTGAGGTCCGCTCTCTCACTCCCGCCTGGTTCTTCATCCCCAAGGCCAAGAAGATCTACCTCGCCGAGACCATTCAAGCTACCTTCAAAGCCCAAGGGACGGTTGGAATGTCCTTGACTCCGTTCGCACTCTCCAGTCTTTCGTTTCTCCAGATGGCCGTCGTGAGTGCTTCTTTCCGCCCTTCGTCTTGCTCCGTCGACTGACCTCGTTATCCCCTCGTTCTCGAACCAAACAGAACTGGCATCCGATCTACCTCCCGTTCCAATACTACGCCTTCAAGTTCATCAAGAAGGACCTTCAGCGGACGTACGAGACGAGGAGAGACGGAGTCAACTCGAATCACAACACAGCCATTCTCTTCGGGGTGGTCTACTTCTTCGTCGGCGTGAGTGCTCAGTCCTATCTCTTCTCGTGCCAATGCGACATGCTGACCTACTCCTTCTTTCGTAGGACAACGTTTGGGAGTGGTTCCTCGACAAGGCGTCGCGTCTTCGAACCTGGCTCGGAATCGAGGCAAGTTTCCCTTTCGTTCGAGCTCGTTCTCGTTGGTGCGGCCTCGATGCTGACTCTTCGAACCTTTTATCCCTTCCTAGACGAAGCTGGCTCCTCCAGAGGAAGCTGCAGAGTCTCCTGTGCGATCGAAGGACGAGGTCGAGGTCGCGGTCGAGGAGGGGAGGTGAGTCGCGTCGATCAAAGTCTTTTCGGCGTCTTTCCGAAGCTGAACCCTCCTTCTTCTTCGTCCATCGCAAAGTCTCATCGGCTAGGGTCTTTCCAGATTTACGTAGTCGATCGGTTTCTCTTCGCTCGTCTCTCTCATCGTCGTTTCTACTCGCCCCGACAATGCGACTCGATCCTGTTCCCTTTGTTTTTCTCGTTCGTTCCCTAGCTTAGCCGTCGACAGCTGTCTTCGTCTCGTTTCTATGCACTGCGATGATCTTGCGTCCCCTCGGTCGTTGTATGTTTCGAGAAGTCATGAGAAGAGAAGTCAAGAAGAGAAAGAAGGAGAGAGCAAGGCAAGAACATAACTAGACTAGATTGTGGGGAGTGGGTAGATACGAGTCAATAATCGAAAGAGGAGGGTCCCAGTCGGGGGAGCGGTAGAGTAAGGTAGAGGTTTGGAGTTGTTTCTTATCGTCGAACCTCGTCCTGCTCGTCGTACGAGGAGTCGATTCCACCCCTGTCGAAGCGAAGAGAAGGAAAGGAAGCAGGTCAGCTAAAGTCCTGCAAATGCTCAAGCAGTGTTGATACGAACATCAAGAGCTTGACAAGCCACAGCTCGGGGGTGAGGTCCATTCCACTCTTCTGCATCATCTCAGCCTGCAGGGGAAAAGGAAGGAAGAGAGGGTCGAGACGAAGTCAGCTCAGAAATCGACTTCATCTGGCTTGTTTTGGGATGTATGGTTTGAGGAAGTCGAGGTCTATACGTACCTGCTCAGACTCGTAGTTGGAGGTGACTGTTTGAAGAAGACAGCGAAGATGGAAAGGGGAGAGGGTGACGGGAAGTCAGCTCGTGCTTCGACTTCGTCGACGTCGGGTCATTCAGAACTTAGACGGCTCAAGAACAGAAAAATACGTACCATCGACAAGTCCACCGATCGTAGGGTGAGAGTCGAGCTCTCCGAGGAAAGCTTGAGCCTGTTCGAGGAAAGGAAAACAGAGTCAGCGCGTCGTCCTTCCTCTTCCTCCTCCTCGTCGTTCCCTTCGGACGGAAAAGGCACGTACCTTCAAATCGTTTCCGACCTGAGCAAACTGGTAGCTGACGGCGTCGGGTCCGTATCTGGTTCGCTGAAGTTCCGAGTTCGTGTTCGAGATAACTCGGAAGATCTGAGGGAGAGAAACACGAGAAGTTCGGAGGGCGTTCGAGGTCAGTCTTCCACCCGAACAGCAGGACAGGACGAAGAAATCTAGAACGAACGTGATCTCGAGCTTCTCCGGCGGGAGTTCCCTGTTGAATCGTAAGAAGATGGAAGTCAGAAAGCGAGCGGTGGAAGAGGAGAAACGAAGAACGCGAGAGGGAGACGAACGTCGGTCTGGGAAAGATGGAGAAGGAGAGAAGAGGGTCAGCGAGACTTCGAAGGAGAGCCCTGAATCCTTCTCGAAGACTCACGATGGCCTGAAAAAAGGGAAGAAGGAGAGAAGATGATCAGCGAAACTTCAAGGGAGAATGTGATGAATCGTTCTCAAACTTACAATTATGAGGACGGGTTTCTGGAGCCTTCCTGCTCGAGCAGGTCCGAGGAGAAGAGGCTGGATGACTTTCTTATCCATGCTGGTACCCAAGGGAGTCAGCCCCGAGTACTTGATGTTGCCCAAAAGAGCGAGAGCGGCCTGCTCGGTCGCGATGTTGTTTCCCTCGACATTGGAGTTGAGGAACCTGACCTGGATACCGTCGGCGTCCAAGAGACCAGTAACGAAAGCGACTCGACTCAAGATGAGCTTCAAGTCGTCGATTCGCTCTCCTCCCTCCTCGAAGGCCATGGATCCGGAGTCGTCAACGAGGATCACGACGTCGAACAGGGCCAATTTTAAGAGATCGGTGGCCAACTCCTTGGGCATGCTCCAGTTGGTGGCGATCGTGTCCAAAGCTCCACTTTGAGCGACCTTCTGAGCGATGGGTCCAAGGGATCCGGGAGGGTAGAAGGCGGAGAGGTTTTGCTGTCGGAAAGAGGGAACGCGTGAGTCTTGTTCGTTTGCTCCTTCTCCTTTCCAACGAGTTGCGAAGATAGTGCTTACGTCCTGAACACACTGCTGAAGGATGCTCTCAACTTGTCGAGGATCCATGGAACCTCCAGATCCGCCGTGCTGCTGCTGCTGCTGCTGAGGAGGAGGAGCTCTGCGACGTCCAAGACCGGGAGGAGAAGCGATTAGAACTTCGAATCGTTTCGCCTCGAACGGAAATGGTGCGACTCACCCGTACTGCTGCTGCTGCTGTCCCTGGGGAGGCTGACCGTACGACTGCTGACCAGGAGGGGGACCAGGAGGAGCTCTGTTTGGATTTCGAACGAAGGACGGAGCGATCAGAAATCGGACGAGCTCTTCGATCAACCGAGATCGACTCACCCGTACTGTCCTTGCTGTCCTTGCTGACCCTGCTGACCCTGAGGAGGTTGTCCGTAAGACTGCTGTCCCTGAGGAGGCTGACCGTAGGATTGCTGACCGGGAGGAGGAGCACCAGGAGGAGCACTGAAGAAAGGAGAGGGAGAGAGGTCAACCTCCGAATCCGGCTGCCGTCGATGGGGGCCTCGAAAAGTGATGTATAGAAGCTGAAATCAAACGTACCCGTACTGCTGACCAGAAGAAGGAGGAGCACTGAAGAGGCGAAGGCAAGGAAACGTGTGAAAATTAGCTTGGCGAAGGTCGAAAGAACAAAGGAGGATGACGAGGGGGGGAGGAGGGAGGGAAGGAAGGCGGGAGAACGAAAACGAACCCGTAGGATTGCTGAGGCTGCCCTCCGGGAGCTCTGTAAGATCAAGACGAAGATGGAAAAGCTAGTCAGCTCTCTGAACATTCGTCTGAAAGACTTTCGGAAGGAAGGAGGGGAAGGAGAGGCGAGCGCACCCAGGAGTAGGTCGTCCCGCTGGAGGAGCAGGAGGTTGTCCGTACTGCTGCTGCTGTTGCTGAGGAGGGGGAGCACCGTAAGACTGCTGCTGCTGTCCACCTCCGGGAGCAGCTCCAGCTCCACCTTGAGCGGCCTGAGCGGCAGCCATCTTTGAAGCGAGTCCTGCGAGAAACAAGAGAAAGAAGGAAGGAGATGGTGGAGATCAGCTCTCGTTCACTCTCTTCGCTTTGAAGCCCTCGACTTCAAGGATCTCTGGAACTAAACTAACCCATGTTGATTAGTTGTGTTTGAGGGTGGGGTAGGTGTGGGAAAGGGTGGTGGATGGGGTTTGGGAGGTTGTTGTGGTTGGAATCAAGAAGGATGCCAGGCGAGAACGGAAGGGGCTGAGCACGAAAGAAAGGGCGGAGTTCGAATAAAGTGGGCCGGGGGAAACGTCAGAGCCCAGAAAATTTATAAAAATGGTAGCAGAGACCGCGAAGGGCTGCTTTTGAAAGTGGTTGAATCGATATAGAGTCATCGTAAAGATCCGTCAAAGAGAAAGCTAAGGCGAGAAGAGACACCAAAGAGGGCCCAAGAGAGGGAGGACGCGACGCGCTTCCTGCAGCTCGTCTTCCAGAAGGACCGATACTACGAGCTAGACTGATCTACGTCCAGACTTTTGTAGGGATTCCAGCAACGTTGATCTCCAAATCCTTCCTCTCAGCACCCTGAGCGGTCGCCCCCTGCCCGGCGCTCTCCTGCCTGTCCCTCTCCTGCTGTGAGAAGATGTGTCTCTGCCTCTCCTTGACCCAAGCTTCGAAAGCGAACAGAAGTCGAGGTCAGCTCTGAGAACAAGAATAGGCGAACGGAGGGAGATAGCTGCTCACTCTCGATCGTGATGGGCTTCGTTTCGTGAGGCAGATCCTTCACTTTCTCGTAGAGACCCTCACTCGCCAAAACGGGAGAGTCCTCCACGGCCTTGACGAGAACGTGGTTGTTGGGTCGGACGAAGTAGAGCTAGAAGCAGAAGTAGAAAGGAAGAGGTGAGCGGATCTGAGCGAGAGGAAACGACGCGACTGAGACAGACACTCACGACTCCGATTCGGTCAAATTTAGCCTGATCAACTTGAGGAGCGATGACTCGGTGGACTGATGACTTGAGGTAAGTTCCAGAGAGGAGGTCGAGAGTGTCGGCGATGTTGACGGCTGGAGGAGACCGAAAAGAAGAAAGGTCAAAAGAGGAGATGGGAAAGACGCGTCGAAAGGGAGGAGACCCACTGATGGATCCGGCGAGAGGCTTGACGAAGTGCCAGGTTCCATCGTGAGCGAGGACTTGGCTAAGATGATCAGAAGCAATTCCGAGAGATCAGCTCTAATCTCGGCAGGGAAGTGAAGGCAAGAAAGAGAACGCACAGGCCCAAAACAGGCTGTCGGAAAAGAAGAGTGACGGATCCGAGATCCGTGTGACCCTGGGTATACAATCCTGTAGCTTTGGCATTTTCCTCTTCGGATCGAGCCTTGTACTTCATGTATCGAAGGTCTGGAAAGGTTGAGGGAAGAGGAAAAAGAGGTTAGCGAGACTCCGAGAGACACACGACGCGACGACCAAAAAACGAGGGAACTCTAGACTCGGTCTGGTTCGAGACTAGGGAACTCACGATCTTCGCTCTTCTCGTCGTACTGATGTCGGGAGACGAAGTAGTTCTCGTCCTTGAGCTCTAGGACGATGGCAAAGAGGACGAGAAGCTTCTCAATCACGTTGGTGTGGACGTCCTTCCCGAACTGCTTGATCTCGTCCCAGTTCTTCACGATGGGAGAAGGGTGATGAGAGTGAAAGTCGTCGAACTGAGGCGTGAACTGGAAAGCGGAGGAGAGCAACAAGATAAATGTCAGACTTCGAGGAAAAACGATGTTGACGATTCGCAGAAGAGTATGTAGGGGTTAGAACGTACCTTCGGGATGTTGTACACTTCGATGTTCTTTCCTCGGTAGGTAGGCGTGACTTTGTCCTGCTCCTTGAAGCTGAAAAATAAGGCAGGAGAAGAAGCGACGCGTCAAGAGTCAGATCGGATCCGTCGGCTTTTCTCTTCCTGTTCGCTCGAATGATTTTGGACTCACTGTTTCAACTCTCTTCCAGTGTAACCGTTGTATCCTCCGTTGGCGTGATCAGCGGCGAAGGGCTAAAATGAAGACGACGAAGAGGAAAAAAGTCAACGAGATGCTTTTCCGACGAGAGTGGAACGACGGAGACGCGACGTACCTCCTTCTCCTCAAAGGGAAGATCGAAGAACTGTGTGAAACAACGACGGATTGGAGTGGGTAAGGAAGGGAGATGAGACGATGTCGATATTGAGCGAAGATGGACGAGGCGAGGAGTTGAACGCGTGAGCGACGCACCTCCTTTCCAATCGCAAACTGCTTGTCCACTCGCTCCTGGGAGATACCGAAGTTGGTGACGTAGAAGAAGCCTGAGAGTTTTCGAAGGTGCGAAAGGTTCAACGTCAGGCACTGCTGAAGCTTGGAAAACAGCGAGGGGAAGAGCGACGAGAGATAGAAGACGAGACCGAGACTCACCGACGGAATGCACTCCGTCCTTCATTCAAAACCAGTACGAAGAAAGAAGAGAACTTAGAAGAGTCAGCGAACCCGAAGAGATGTTGCTTCGGCTCGATCCGAGAGTCGAGCGATGGGCTGAATGAAGGTATCCGCAACTTACCTTCAATTGCCTTGCAAGTTCCTCCTTTCCTCCAGGCTCGTCAAACTTCGACAGGTCGATGTTCACCAAGTCGGCGTAGGCCACTATCAACTCAAACCCAACGCAGGTCAGCTTCAGAAATCCAACTCGAACGAGAACAGCACAAGAAGCTCACGGTTGAGGACTTGAGTTTCAGGGAGAGTCGAATAAGAATGCTCGGCGGTTCCGTAGATCTGTTCGGTGGTGGCCATCTTTGAGAGAAGGAAGAACTGATGGTGGTGGTTGATGAAGAAAGAAGACGAAGAAGGAAACGAGCGCTCAAGTGCTCAAGAGAGAGAGGATTGGGAGTCAGCATGAGTGGGGTCGAGAGGCGAATTGCGTCTTTCGGAGATGGGCAGCTTTGGTTTCGTTCAATGGCGATCTTTTCTCTCGTCTTCGTGCCGAGAAAGGAAGAGAGTCGGCTGAGGAATAGAGAAGAGGGAAGAGTGGGCGCGCATTCGAGAGTGATGGATTCTACAGGAGAAGAAAAGAGAGGAGCGGTGGGACGAGAAAGCGGGCGACGCGTCAAGGTTCTTCTCCTCGTCGTTTCGTTCTCTTCTCAAAGTCTTCTCCGAACCTCCACCTCCGGATCTCCTCCCGACGTACTCAAATGACGGTTAATGACGAGTTAGTAAGAGTCAGCAAGCTGAGCCTGCCGAAAGGTCGCCGCCAATCTTGTTTCGACCGCGTCTCTTCCTCCCTCTTCATCCCTCCTCCTTTGCTTCTTCGACCTCCCACGATCGTCCTTAGACCAGACGGATACCCTTGTTTGCCTTCCCACTCTCGAACGATAAGGTCGTACCGCCATAGGATCAAGGACAGAGGAGAAAGCGAAAAATAATCGTCGCGAACCATCACCTTCCCCTGCTCTTCCTTCCTCCTTCCCACCACGCCTGAAAACAAGAAAAGGTAAAGCAAACAAGGGGAACGGAAAGAGGGGCAGAAGAAGCTAAGCAAAGAAGCAAACGAAGAATGCAAATGAGGAAAGAAAAAATGAGTGGGAGGAAGGGAGGTGAAGCGCGGAGGACGACGAGGAGAGGTTGAGGGAAAGCGAGAACCGAAGAGTGGTGGGAAAACGGAGTTGGTGAAAAGGAGTGAGGAGTGAGGTAGACCGAGGGAGGTTGAAGACTGGCGACGCGTCGAACGAGGAAGAACAAAGAAAGGCTCAGCGACGGGGACGAGAAGGAGAAAAGGCGACCAACTCACAAATCCTGAAGAAACGAAATCAAGCAAACTGCATCTACTGTCCCTCCATCTTCACATCCAGAACGAGAACGCCTTCCCGACCATCCCGAGAATCCCTCCCTCCGCTTCCCTCCTCGCAGCCTCTCTCACCACCTCCCCAGCCCCAGGTCCGGCTCTAGCAACAGTAGTAGTAGTAGAAGAAGAAGGAGTACTAGCAGTGGAAGAGGAAGAAAGCCGAGAATGTTTGCTCGCCCTAGCGTGAGAACGATCTTCCTCGTCCCCGTCTCGATCGTCTTGATGTCGCTTGCTGCTGCTGCCGTTCGAGCGAGAGGAAGAGGAGTGGGAGTTGCTCGAGTGGGAAGTGGAGTTGGTGGTGGTGGAGGAGGGGAGATGAGACAGGATGGTTGAGGAAACTCGGGAGGGCGAAGACGAGAGACGGGAAAGGTCGTAGCCTGCGGGAAGGGGAGGAAGGACTGCAAGAACCCAACGAGAAAAACCAAAAAGACAGGGGAGAGAAAAAAAGAGGTGAAGAAATGAGGTGGGTAGTGGTCGGGGTGGGCTAGTCAGTCGTCGAGCGCCCTCGAAAGCGTTAAAGGGGAAGGCGGGGTTGTGAAAACGGACCGCCTTGAGGACCTGGGTTGACCCTGGCTCGATGAGCGAGGTTCTCGATCAGAGAAAGGGACAGTCCAATCTTGTCGTCTTCTCGAGCGATTCGTTCGACGAGTCTGACGGCGGAAGAAACGGAAAGGAAAAGAGAGACGCGATCAGCTCGACCCATTTTCCTTTCCTTCCTTCCGTTCACCTCCATTTCTGCAGATTCCTTCACTCACCTCTGCGTCACTCCAGCCTTCATCTGCAACTCGACCGCTGCTCTCTTGGCCCCCTCCAACTCCCTTCTCAACGCATTCAGCTCCCTCTCCTGCTCTCCTTCCTTCCTCTTCGCCGCCCTCTTCACGAGATCCAGATGCCCCTCAGCCAGCTTCGCCTGAGCCGTCAGCTCGGCGAGCTTCATCTCTGCGAGTTTGAGCTTGGCAGCTAGGTCCCCGGCGGAGGTAGGAGGAGCGAAGAGGGACGGGGAGAGAGGAGGTGGAGGTCCTGACGCGACGGCGTTTCCGTTGACGGAGGTTTTGGCAGGGGACGCAGGTTTGGAAGGAGAAGGAAGAGCGGTAATAGGGAGGGTGGAAGGAGATGCTTTGTCGGGAGAGGGAGGGAAAGCTCTCATGGTTCCGTTGGAGGGAGGACCGGAGAGGTGGATCTCGGCGGTCGAGGACGACGGGTTGTTGTTGTGGTTGGCAGTCGAAGGGATCCGACTCGTAGGGAGTCCAGGGATGGTATCCGATCTCATCCCTCCTCGAGTTCCAGCAGGAGACCCAGCTCGTTCCTGATTTCCAGCGACGGGACTTCCTTGGTGGGAGGAGGACGACGACGACGACGGTTCGGGACCTCCTCCTCGAGAGTAATCGTTGTTGACGGCTCCGTTGAAGTTTGGGTTGATGAGAACTGGAGAAGGAGAAGAACCTCCTGAGCCATTGTGGCCGTGTCCGTTCCCACTTCCAAAGGCGTAAGGAGCGTTGGGTTGAGGTCCGTTGCTGAGGTGAGGGAGATGAGGACCTGCGAGACGGATCGAAGGCGAGGAGGAGGGAGGAGGAGGAGGTTGCTGGAAGGAAGGGAGGATTCGAGGACCTGAAGGAGGAGGTGGCAGGCTGTTTCGGCCGTTGTTGAGGGAGTGGGGGAGGGGAGCAGGAGGAAGAATGGCGCCTGGAAAGAAAGAAAAAGGAAGGGAAAGAACGAAAGGAAAGAAGAGAGGGTCAGCTCGAAAGACTCCGCCGTCGAAGAACGACGATTAAAAACATACCTGGAGGAAAGAAGGGTCTGCCGACTCTGGCTCGAGCGAACTCTACATGATCCAACGTGACTGCTGAGGGCTGCAGACCTTGAGGTACGATCTGAGTGGGTGTTTTGAGGAGTTCGGCGCAGAGTCTGGCCTGAGTTGGGGTTTGGAACGAGATGATGCAAAAGTGAGGATTCCGAGCTCCACTGGATCCATTCCGGATCGAAGTAACAGATCCAAGTCCTTTAACCATCCCGAAAACTACATGGCCAGCTCGATGAGATTCAGGGACTGAGAACGAGAAGGAGAAAGAGAGGAGGAGAGAGAGGTCAGCTGAGGCGGAAGGGGACGCTCGTTTCTCTACCAGAACCAGAGCGAAAAGGACAAAGAAGAGAAAGAGACGTACGACCACCGACGAAAACCTATTCGAGCAGAGCGAGTGAGAGAAAGGAGAGGAGGTCAGTCGAGAGAAAGAAGGAGGGAAGGAGCTCAAAACGAGCGAAGCACTCACGGATCGTTCCTGCCAGCTCGCACTATCGAGAGCCTCTGTAGCTGTCGTAGGAATGATGAGAGGAGCATCTGAGGCACCATCGGAAGAGGAAACGGAAGACATCGGGAAAAGAAAGGGAAGGGGAGAGGGTGGAAGTGAGAGGGAAGGGGGAGGAGGAGGTCAACTCGAGCGGACTGGGTGTCTCTTTTTCGTCGTCGAGGAAGAAAGGACCTTCCCGACCGAATCATCGACTTTCTATAGACAATGCTAGCTGAAGCTCGAGAGAAAGGCTCCCCTTGCTTTGTTCAAAGACAATTTTCTTAGCAAAATCGACTCGCTAAGGTTGTCCTTATTCGTCCTTCTTCCTCACGTCGCCTCCTCTCGTCGCTCTTTCCTCCCCTCCCGCATCGTAGAAGTACAAGAGCATGGCCCATCTCCCTCTCAGAACACGACAAAAACTACAACCAAAGATCCCCGCCCACTCCATTCCATCCCATCCAACCCTACGTCGTCCCCTTCAACGCAACCGCCTTCGAGTTGGGCATCTTCCGAGACTCCTTCTCGAAGTCCTCCAGGTCCTTCGGCGAAAAGAAGTGCGAAGCGGCTGTAGCGGCAAACGAGAAAGAGTCAATATGTGCGTGGGAAGACGCGAGAGGGAGCGGATTCGGATGGAGAAACGAGGGAAGGAAGACGTACATTCGAGCAACCACTCCTTCTTGATCTCCATAACGGACCTCGCAAACTCCTTGGACGTGAGGACGAGTTCGTAGTAGAGGATGAACCGAGGTGGAGGTTGAGCTTGGAAGAGGGAGGACGAAGGGTGGATGTGGATCGAAGTGTCTGAGCGGGACGAAGAAAACGAGTCAGTTCGATTTCGACGCGATTCGAGAGACGCAGGACTGAGAGACTCACTGTTTTTGGTAGTCCGGTATCCTCCGTCACGATGGAGACGAGCCTGAAGGAAAAGAAGGAGGAAGAAGAGACGATCAGGACTCGATTCGAAGCGGAAAGGACAGAGAGGGACGAACGGTGTTGTAGCTGTGAAAAGGAGGGAGAGAGGAGCGAAGATGTCAGTCGAGGGGTTCAAGGAGGTCACAAGATAGAAAATGAAAGGGACTAACAAGTAACCAGCAGTGATGGCCTTCTGGATCGGAATGATGTCGCTCGTGTTGGCGTTCGACTCAATCGTCACCTCGACTCGCTCACACAACGCCGCCAGCTGATCTCGGACATCCCGGACTCGACAGAGAGCTTTGTACTGCACGAAGTTCTGGTAGGGAAGAAGCGGGAAAGGGAGTAGGAAATGCGAGAGTCAGCGACAGGTCAAACGACGCGACGGAAGGGAGGGAGAGGGAAGGATGGAAGAGAACAAGCCCCCGGACTCACCTCGTAACACCACTGCTGCGAGTAATCAGTATCCCTCCAGGTCTCCCAGATGTTGAGAAGCGTGAAGTGGTCTCCCCCGGGCTTGACGAAGTTCTTGTGAGCGGCCTGAGCGTGAACCTTCTTGTCCTTCGGAATGTAGTAGAGCGAACTCGATTCTTGAAGCATCGAGATGATGGAGAGGACCTGAAACCAAAGGGAAGGTAGAAGAAGACGGAATCAGTCTCGAGAAAGGGAAGAGAGAGGGAGACTTCGGACGAAGAGGACGAGAACGAGGCGCGTCTGTCAAAAACTCACCTCGTCAGTACAGTGGTAATCCTCACTACAGATCACAGCCTTCGAAAGTTGAGGTTCCACCGGGAACTCTGCCATCCTTCTTCCCAACCTCGTCAACTCTCCCGTATGGTTCAGAGCACCGAGAGCGTAAAGCAGCTCGACACTCCTCATCACCGTTTCGGCTGCTGGAGGGTCGAGGAAGTCGAATCCGATGAGATCGTTGATTCCGAGGGACTTGAGGAGGAGAACGACGGAGGAGAGGTTGGTTCGTTGAATCTCGGGGACGGTGTTGGCTTCGAGTTCGTTGTTGAAAGCCCACTTGGTGTACAGACGGAAGCATTGACCGGCTCCAACTCGACCTGCTCGACCTGCTCGCTGGTTGGCTGCTGCTCGGGAGCACTGCAAAAGAGAGAAAATGAGAAGAAGATGGTCAGCTCGAGGAAGGGAGGGGTCATCGAGGTCGAAGAGGAGGAAGGTCGACTCACAGGAACGACGGTGAGAGAAGCCATGCCTGTCTTCGGGTTGTACGAGTTCTGCTTGACGAATCCAGGGTCGATAACGTAGACGACTCCTTCGATGGTGATGGAGGTTTCCGCGATGTTGGTGGCGAGAACGACCTTGGAACGGCAAAACGAAAGAGGAGTCAGACGCGTCGAATGAAATCGGCTCCAAGGGAGAAAGACGAGGACTCACCTTCCTAGCTCCCTCCGGTGTGGGCTCGAAAATCTTCGACTGAAGTTCACTCGGCAAGTTGGCGTAAATCGGAGCGATGATGAGCTCAGGAACCTTGTCTCCTAGGGCTTTCGAGGTCTCGGTGATGTTCTCGAGAGCGGCCTCGATCTCGTCTTGACCCTGCAGCGATGCGAAACGAACGAAAAGAAGTCAGCAAAAAGCTCAAGCGAAGAAAGAGAGGTCGAAGAAGGGACGAACGGTGAAGAAGACGAGGATATCTCCCTTGGGAGCGGTGACGTGGATCTGGAAGACGGTGGTGATGGCGGCGTGAAGGTAGTTGGCCTCGGGTTGAGCGGTGTATCGGATCTCGACAGGGAAACGACGACCGGGGACTGAGGAAGGATGAAAGCGAAGAGAAGGGAGGAGTCAGACGCGGCGAACAGAGCGAGGCGAGAAAGAGGAAAGGACGAGGACCAACCGTCGAAGATGGGAGCGTCGTCAAAGTACTCGGCGAACTTCTTCGCGTCGAGCGTAGCACTGGAAATGATGAGTCTCAGTTCAGGTCGGAATCGAGCGATGTCCTGAGAGAAATGAAAAGAACACAAGAAGATCAGCATTTGACGCGTCAAAAGAAAGAAGAGAAGAGAAGGAGTGACAAACTTTGACCAATCCGAATAAGATGTCCGTACTCAGCGTCCTCTCGTGAGCCTCGTCGATGATGATAGCAGAGTACTCCGACAACACAGGATCCGCCAAGAACAATCTCAACAGCATACCGTCCGTCATGTAGTGGAGAGCCGTCTTGTCGCTCGTGCAATCCTCGAATCGAATCGAGTATCCGACCTCGTTTCCGACTCGGACTCCGACCTCCTCTGCGACTCGAGCGGCGACCGACATGGCAGCGACTCGTCGAGGTTGAGTGCAGGCGACCTTAAGACCGTTCTTGCAGTAGCCGGCTTCCATGAGGTACTGAGGGAGTTGGGTCGTCTTCCCTGATCCAGTCTCGGCTTGAACGATGAGAATTTGATGCTCGGAGACGGCTTGGAGGAGTTCTTCTCGGAAGGCGTAGATGGGTAGTGATTTCCGGACGGCGTCGATGGATTCGGCTGAAGCGAGAATGGTAAAAGAACGCGTGGAGGAAGGAGGGAAGGGAGAAAGAGACGCGACGTCAGCAACGGACGAGACACGAGAACGAGAGAAGAAAGAAGAGACTCACCCTTCGTCGTAGCCTCCTTGATAGCCTGCTGTAACAGCTTGTCCTTCGCACTCATCTCTCCCTCTCCCTTGATGACTCCGTCGCTGAGGAAGGCGATCTGCTGGCTCTCGTCGAACACGAAGTCGTAGTCCTCCTCGATGACGACCTTGTCGAGCGCTCCCATCTTGTAGGTACTGTTGGCGGTCTGACTCTGCTCCCACTGATCGACATCCGTAACGAAGGCCTTGTCGTCCTTTTTGTTCTCCTCGTATCGCTTGTAGAGGACGTTCCTCTTCTTCTCCGAGTCGATCTTCCCTTGCTCCGTAATGTAATCGTCCGGGAGTTGGTAGCCGTCGTAGCCGTCGTCGATCTTCTGCCTCTCCTCCATCAACCTCAACACCTCCTTCTTCCTCTCGAGTTCCCTCTCCTCCTTCTTGGAGATCTTCATCCCTCGGAAGAGGTTCTCCTCGTCGATGATCTCGAGCTTGAGGAGGTCCATCTGTTGAGCTTCTCGTTTCTGGAGGTACTCCTGACGGGATCGTTCTCGAAGGGAGGGCATGGCCTGTTGTCGAGCTACCGTATCGTCTCCCAGTTGACGACGTTTGGCTGCTTCTGACTCGTTGGCGAGGGAGGATCGATCCGTGACGAGCTTCTTCGACTTGTCCTTGTCCTTCTCCCTGATCCGTTGAGCGAAAGCGTCCCTCTCCCGTTCGTCCTCGAGCCGTTCTCGTTCTCGACGTTCCTCGGGAGTTTCGTCTGCTGGAGGTGGAGGCGGGAGATCCGAGTCGTCGTCGTTTGGTGGTGGTGGAGGAGGAGATGCTCCTCGTTCGGCTTCCTCCTCGTCTTGACGTCTCCACTCGTCCTCCTCCTCCTCCCTCCTCCGTTTTCTGATCTGCTTCTCCTCCTCGTCCGACTCCCAAGCTCCGTCGTCATCGTCCCTCTTCCTGGTAGTAGATCCACGTTCCTTCTTGTCGAGCTTCTTCCTCTCGGACTTGTCGAGCTTCTTCTCCTTCTTCTCCCTCGACTTGCCCTTGTCCTTCTTGATCCCTCCTCCTGAAGCGATCTCCTCTTCGAGCAAGAGTCCGTATCGTTTCCCTGCGTCCTTAGAGCTGCTAGAAGACGCGCCTGGAAGAGCTGAGGAGGAGGCGAAGGCGGAGGAGGAAGAAGAGGAAGAGTGGGAGAGCTTGGATTTGGTGGTTCGAGGGATTCGGTCGTAGAGGGAGGAAGCGAAGTCCTTGGAGTCGGAGGAAGCTGGGAATCCAGCAGAGAGGAGGGATTGGAAGAGCTTGTCGGGAGTTTTGGCGGAAGAAGCTGTACATATAGAGAGAAGAAGGAGAAGTCAGACGCGAAGAAAGGAAGGAAGGAAGGGAAGGAGAAGAATGAGATCAAGCTCACCAATCGCTGCTACATACTCGACCATCGCTGATTCCGACATCCCCATGAGTTTGATGGCTCCATCCGAGATGAACTGCTTGGTAGAAGCGTCCATGCTGAAAGAGGCGAGGGATATCCTATAGAAAGACGGGTCGGGGTTGAGGTCAACTCGTCGAACTCTTCGAATCCCCAGCTTCACCTCCTCGCCCCCAACGACCATCCCCCCCTCTTAGCAACATCGAAACCATGGCTCCTAATCCTCGAACGTTCATGGAGATCTCCATCGACGGAGCTCCTATCGGAAGGTGAGTCCTTGGGGTCTTCCTTCAGGCTCGAGAAGGAGAGAGTCAAGCTCAGTTCCTTCCTTCCTCGCAGAGTTGTGTTTGAGCTCTTCATGGACAAGGTGTCCAAGACAGCAGAGAAGTGAGTTATATACGCCCTCGCTCTAGCAACCCTTTGAGTCCTGTGCTCACTCCCTAACTCTTCTCCTTCAGCTTCCGTGTCCTCTCGACTGGAGAGGCAGGCGTCTCAGCGAAGTCGGGCGTTCCTCTTTCTTACGCTGGAAGCACCTTCCATCGAGTCATCCGTACGTCTAGCTCGCTTTAGTAGTATCCAGGACGGAAGCTGATACGTTCTTTACTGTTTCCTACAGCCGAATTCATGCTGCAGTGCGGAGATTTCACCAAGAAGGATGGAACGGGAGGAGAATCGATTTGTGAGCTCACCGTTCCTTCCTCCCCTTCCTCCTCCCTGATCTCTATCTCTAGTCGAGATGGGATCTGACTATTGCTTGTATTCTTATCCAGACGGGGGAGTGTTCGCCGACGAGGATCTCACAACACCGGTGGATCGTGAAGGGTGAGCTCGACTCCCTTCTCTTCGCGCTGACCTCGAGCTGACCCTTGCCTTCCTCCTTCAGCTTGCTTGTGATGGCCAACAAGGGTGCGTCGCGGTTTACTACTACAAGGAGTCTGCTCGGGACTGATCCCTTCTCTTCGTTCCAGGTCCCAACACCAACGGAAGTCAGGTCTTCATGACCTTAGCACCGGCTCCCCATCTCGACGGAAAGGTGAGCTCTCGTTCTCGACCTCCTACTCTTCCTTCCCTCCTGCTGTCATCTCTTCCAAGGGGACAGCTTCCTGACTGCCGTCTCCTCGATCTCATAGCACTGCGTCTTCGGAAAGGTCGTATCAGGTTCGTCTTCGTTCAGCTCGACCCACGAAGAGAAACAGGCTCGACGTTCAAGCTCACGCGTTTCCTCCTCCTTTCCTTTCCGACTCGATCAGGCTACGAGCACCTCAAGACCATCGAAGCCATTCCTACCGACAAGAAGGATCGTCCTCTCCAGACCGTCTCTATCTCTCGTTGCGGAGAGCTCGAGCTCATGAAGAAGCCAGCAGCGACTGAAGGTTGGTTTTGTGGTTTCCCTTCCCTATCCGTGCCATCTTCTCCTGAGCTCACCTCCCCTCCTCCCTTCGATCTCTACTCCGCTCAGTTCGCAAAGACTCCCCTCCTCCCCGTCGTCGTCGCTCCTCATCTTCTTCGGGATCCGACTCCGACCGACCTCGTCGTAAATCCTCTTCCTCCAAAAAGAAGCATCGTCGACACGACTCGGATTCCGACTCTTCCTCTGGATCCGACTCGGACTCGGACGACGAACGTTCATCCAAGAAAAAGTCCAAGAAGTCCAAGAAGTCCTCGAAGCACCAGTCCTCGAAGCACAAGTCGTCGTCGAAGAAGGACAAGAAGAGCAAGAAGGGAGGAGACGAGAAGGCTCCTGATGGAGAGCGGGAGGAGACGGACGCTGAGATCGATGCTCGACTGGAGAGGGAGGATCGAGAGAAGGAGGCTGAGAGGAAGCGGGTGGAGCTGGAGGAGATCAGGAGGAGGTTCAAGAGGGACGAGGAGGAGAGGAGTAGGAACGCTGCTGCTGGAGGAGATGGAGGAGTGAGGTACAAAGGTTCGTCTCCTTCGTTCTTCATTTCCTTCCTCGCAGTGCTCTTACCTCTCCGCGCATGCTGACACGGTTACACTTCCTTTTGTATCCTCCCTCTCTCGCTCAGGTCGAGGTGCGATGCGTTTCAGCGAAAACGCTCCCTCTCCCGTTCTTCCTTCCTACGCGCCGTCCTACCGAAACCGAGCTCCTCAACACTCTCGCTCCAACTTCTCCTCCTCCGACGCTCCCAAATCAGCTTGGCAACACGACATGGCCGGAGGTGCGGGAGCGGAACGATTCGTCGCTGCTTCGAAGGGAGGAGCCGACGAGGATTCGAAGCTGGGAGCTAGAGCAGGACGGTATGAGGATAGGGACAAGGCTGCTACGACGGAAGAGGAGAACGAGGCTGTTGCTGTTGGGCAAGCTGGGGTGGAAGCGGCGGTGGACGAGGGACCCGTGATGGAAGAGGAAGAGGCTGCTCCAGGCGGAGGAGGGATGAGAGGATTCTAGGTGACGATCGGTTCGCTAGGATGAGGCTACGGATTCGTTCATTTTAATGTTGATCGAACTCTCAGGCATATCTTCTTCGTCTGGAATCAACCTCGGCTGATGCTCGAGCTCTCAATCCGAATCGGTTCAAGGGAAGAGGGAGGGTTCACTGCGAAGTTCGAAGAAGGGCGTGGAGGTGTTCCCCGTCGCTTGAATCCGCTCGTCTCATATCCTGTCAACTGTGAACCTTGCGTATCCGTACAGCCTGAAGATGTAGAATTTGCTCCCGCGGGATCCTAGTTTGATCTCTCAGAGACGACAAGAACGTACAAGAGGTGAGATCATCGTCGCCCGCGCGTCGAGCAGAAGTCCCATCACTCGCAATCTCTCTCTCCTCACACCGTCCCGACCCAAGCACGAAGCACCTCTCGACACCAGAAAGTACATTCGTACAACTACATCGATCGTCAGAGCTATTTCAAGGTCCGAACGAGACCGTCTTCCTCTTCTTCCCCTCGGACGACGGCACTTCGACAGGTCCCTTCTTCAAAGCCTTACGCTTGGCCTTCTTCTCCTGATCCTTCTCTAGCAGCAGCTTCTTGGTAGCTCGCTGCAGAGAAACGAGCGAGCAAGGGCGAGAAAGGTCAGCAGGTAACGAGGGGAGGAGAAAGTTGAGCTCGAGCTCGAGAAAGGAGGAGAGGGAACGAACGAGAGGAGCTGTTCGATCCAGTTTTCGTTGAGCTTTGGTCTTGACGGCCGTGGCAGTTTCCTTCTGGTTCTTGGCCTGCGAAAGAAGAGGTCTAAGAGTCAGATGGTGAAGGAGGAGGGAAGGAAAGGAAGGTCGAGCTCACCGTCCGTTGAAGCTTGTCAGCTCGAGCACCTTCCTTCTCTCCTGCGATCTCCGAGATCAGAGCGAGCAGAGAACCCTACAGGAAAACCAGCAAGAGGTAGATCAGTATTCATACAACCTCAAGATGAATCAAAATCGAAGCCAGACTCACGGTATCCTCTACAAACTTCTTCCCCTTCTTCCCACTCTTCCTCTTGATCCTCTCCTCCTTCCCTCCCTTCCCAACAGGAGCAGAGACGTCAGCAGCAGCAGGAATCGTGGATGTGCTGGCGACAGGTTGAGCGTCGTATTCTTCGTCTGAGGAATCCATATCGAAAGTACGAGAAAAGGTGTCTGTGGTGGTTGATGGCTTCCCAGCAAGGAAAGGGTGAGCTCGAACGAAAGTCAAGGGAGCGAATTTGAAGCGAGAAGGAGGTCGCCTCTAACGACCAGCATCCCCCACCTCTCCCTCCCTCCACCCACCCTCTATCTCATCCACCTTAATCCATCATGGCCGACGACAGGGAGATCGCTCGATTGTTCAGGGTCAACAAGACCATTCACGAGCTCGTGGATGACAGAGTCAGTCCCTCCCGCGTCGAGCTCAAAGGAGAAGGAGAAGGCGAAGGAGCTGATCCTCACTTCACTCGCTCTGGTTTAACAGGGGTTCCAAGTTTCGGAGGAGGAGAAGGAGATGTCTTTCGACAACTTCAAAAAAACTTTCGCCCCCAACGGTTCCGTAGAGTGAGTCCGTTCGAGCTCGAGTAGAGAGAGGAAGGAAGGAGAACGCAACAAAGCTGACCTTCGACCTCACTTTCGTTCCACCTCCCAGCCGAAACTCTCTCAACTTCTGGACCAACTCTCGAACAGATCCTGAGGATTCCATCTTTGTCTTCTACTCGGACGAGAAGAAGGTCGGAGTCAAGACTATGAGGAAGTGAGTTTCAGCTCGTCTCGTCTCGTTCCTTCGCTCTCGAAGCTCACCCCCCTCCCTCCCTCCTTCCCTTCCCCCTCGAAAGGTTCATCGGTATCCTGGACGACAAGAAGATTCGACGAGGTATCATCATCTACGCCGACGCTATGTCTCCACCAGCACGAAAGGTTCGTCTGTCCTCCAGCTTCTTCACATCTCGCGCCTCCTTCCTTCTCTCGAGCTCACCTCACCTCCCTTCCTTTCCTTGCTTCCTTCCCGTCCTCAGGTCATCACCCAACTCGGACAGGACTACACCCTGGAGGAGTACCCCGAAGCTGATCTGCTCGTCAACATCACAAAACACAACCTCGTTCCTCGTCATGAGGTTCTGCCAAAGGAGGAGAAGGCCGCTCTGCTTCTTCGATAGTCAGTTCAACTTTGCCTTCGGCTTCCCTTCGTTCTTCCTTACTCACCACCTTCGTTGCTTGTTGTATCGTCTCGCAGCCGTCTCCGAGAGACCCAGCTCCCCCGAATCCTCATCTCTGATCCCGTGGCACGATACTACGGTCTCGTTCGTGGACAGGTCGTCAAGATCACTCGTCCTTCGGAAACGGCTGTGAGTTTCACTCTTCCTCCTCCCTCCCTTCATCGTCTCGAATCGAAGCTGACCCTTCTTGCACGGCATTGTCACGTCCAGGGTCGATACTGCACCTTCCGAATCGTCCTATAGACGGTCGAGAGGTCTTCTTCGCTCTTCGTCTCGCTTTGGGGTTTCATCTTTCATCTTTCCTCCTCCTCCTTTCTCTTACCACTTCGCATCTTGCTTTCTTTTCACTTGTATTCTGAATGACACGACTAGGTAATCTGAACGTTTGAGCTCGTTGGAAGAGCTCGAGGGACGGGAAGCGACGAAAGCGCCTCGTCGTCGTCGCTCCTTTTCCTTCTCGTTCGAAAGCTTTCGCCGGGTCTCCTCAGCCGAGAAACCTTTGTCGTGAGACTCATCGTATCTTAATCTAGCCGAAAAGTAAAGTCCGAGGGTCCAACAGAACAAGCGAAAAGAAAGGCAAAGCAAGAAAGCGAACGCGACGCGTCGTCCTCCCTCTTCTTTCTGCTCGTCTCTCTGTCCCTGCATCCCTTCGATTTAGAAAATCGCGTGGATCAAACCTGAGCCCACAGCGCTACCAGCACCAAATCCTACACCTCCTACGGCCGAGGTAGCTGCAGAGAGTCCAAAGAAGGATCGAGATCAGCTCTCATAGCTTCCTCAACACGCTCACGCTCGTGTTCTCACTCACCCAGCAGTTTCCCCATCCCATCAAACTTCCCAGGAGGTTTAGGAGGTTTTTGCTGAACCACGGGACCAGGCTGATGCTGATCGTAGACTTGCTGCTGCTGCTGCTGCTGCTGAGGCGGTTGATAGGGCTGCATCTGCTGGAACTGCTGAGTCGGAGGCGAAGGGGAGTTGTAGCCTTGGTTGTTGTTGTTGTACTGAGCGTAAGGAACGTTATCGGTTTTGTATTCTCCAGGAGGAGCTGAACCTCGGGAGTTTGGAGGGCTGGGCGAGGAAACGAGGGGAGAGAGTGAGCGACGGCTTGGAGAAGATCAAGAGCTTGAAAGTCAAAAAAAAAAACAAAAAACTGACAGTTTGATAACGTAGGTGGAAGGGAAGAGACCGATTCGAGGCGTGAGGGAGGTATCGGTTGAGAGGTGACCTTTGAACCATTCGGGCTGAGGAACGAAACGAACGAGGAAGGGAGGAGAGGGAAGGTGAGCTCGTACCGTTTCTTGTCCCTCCTTCCTTCCTTGGGGCGTCAGCCAGATACGGAAAAAGATGCGACGTACGTTCATCTCCTCAGTGATCACGATGATATCGTCCTTCTTGAAGATCAGATCATCCGGAGCCTGTTCCGTACGGAAACGAAGCGAAAGAAAGAAGGAGGAAGTTGGTGAGCTCGAGTCGACGTCCTCCTTTCCTTTCCCCAGCTTTCTGCTACTCGTCGAAAGCCCTTTCTCCTCCTCATCAGCCTCAGAAAGTAGAAAAAGATGCCACTTACTCCTCCGTGATAATCCCAAACTGCTCTCGCCTCTCCCAAGCCAGGGTAAGAACGTCCAGGAAGGGGAGGAGGAACCCTGTGCGCTCCTCCTCCGCCGAAACTCGATTGAGAATCGTTGCTGTTCCCGTGTCCGTAGATAGGAGCTGGGTAAGGACTTGGAACGCTGTTGTTGTTGTAGGAACCGTTCGAAGGTGAAGGAGAGAGGGCGTGATGACTTTGTTGAGAGGAGGAGGAGGAGAGAGCGTTGGGAGGTGGAAGTTTGGATCGAATGAGGGAGGAGTCGGCTTCGGAGAGGAGATTCAGAGAGCTGAGCACTTGAAGGGAGGAGGTGATGGAGCTGAGAGTGTGGGCTAGGAGAGCGTCGGAAGGATTGAGAGACATGACTGGCCGAGAAAACGAAAAGTGCGAGGTGAGGGTTGGAGGAGAGGGAAGGGAAGGGAGAGGTTTCAGGAGCGACGTCGACGCGGCACCCGGCCGCGGTTGGAAGGGTGACGTTCGCTCGTGTTTTTATAGGAGAGTCAAGAAGTCGACGAGAGTCTTCAAGGTGTGATTGCTGGCGTACTTTTGAGCCCAGAAGTGGCAAAGGGACGCGAGAAGAGGAGGAAAAATGAGCCAGACGGCCGCCGAAGCTTCTCCTCATCTTTCCTCCCTTTTCTTCCACTTACAGTCGTGCGAGGGCTCAAAGGTCGCCCGAACGCTAGTCCTGGGAAGCCAGAAAGAGTGTAGCTCCAAAATGAGCACCTCTCGGCTTTCGAGCGGTAAAAAAAAACGTCGACAGTCTCCTCCCTCCGACCCGTCGCGTCTCAACCCTCCTTTCGTCCTGTTTCTCTCCCTCCTCCTTCCCCTCGTTCCTTTCTTCTCACAAACAATCTCTCCCTTTTTTCCCCTCTCTTTCCAGTCAATGAAAAAAAGTCTCTTCGATCTGATCTCTCGACTCTCTCTCCGCAAGATCCCTCTCTCTCCCTCCACCCTCTCCCTCTCCTCCCGAGTCCGTGCCTCTCTCTCCCACCCACAACCCAAATCCCAGATCCCTCGCCCACCCTCTCTCCAGATCTGCCTCCCTCCCTCTCGCTCAGTGCCCATCCCCAGCTCCAGCCGGTCCTCCTCCTCCTCCTCCTCCAGCGAAATGCGACGCTCCTCCCGGCTGCTGCTGCTGTTGCTGCTGCATGTAAGGAGGTGGTGGCTGCTGATGTTGTTGGTTCGGGCTTGGATAGACGTGTCCCACTGCACAACAAATACACGAGAACGAGGAAGCAGAGTCAGCGAGAGTTTGTTCGAACGAAGAACGGACGGGGGGGAGGAGACGAGACTCACTCTGCGGACTCTGAACGGGGCCTCCTTGACCAGCAACCTGGAAGTAAGGTCCCCGGGAAGCTCCTCCTCCTCCTCCGTTAGGGAAGCCTCCTCCTGGTTGTTGTTGGGACATGTAGGAGGGATCTGAGGACGATATTGGAACGAGGGTCAGCGGAGGGAAAGGAGGGAGGCAACGAGATCGAAGAGGCTAGAGAGGAAGAGAATGAAGGAAAACTCACGAAGAGGAGGAGGGAAACCCATGTTCGCTGAGAGAAGAAAGAAACGGAAAAAGGAAATAAGCGAAACGACGAGGAAAGAGTCAGCAATTCAGTTCTCACGACGGGTCTCGGCCCAACCCAACGATCTCAAACTCACGAGGTCCTCCCGGTCCCCCCTGACTCCCCGAATGACCCATCCCCAGTCCCTGAGGAGGATACATATGAGGCATAAAGCCCGGTTGTCCTCCCGGTCCTCCCTGCCCTCCTCCAGCGAGCATCTCGTTCCTCCCAGGTCCGGGCGAGTTGAACGAGTTAGGTCCTCCTGCGCCTCCCGGCTGCTGCTGCTGCTGAGCGTTCGGTCCAGGCTGACCTGGTCCTGGCGAGCTGAAGGGAGAGCCGTGAGGTGGTTGGCCGAGATGGGGCTGCGACGAACGAAGGAACAAGAACGAGAGTGAGCTTCAAGACGAACGAAGAAAGGAGAGTTTGTGAGACGACTCACAGCGTATCGATACTGCTGGTAAGGGTAAGGGAACTGAGTCTGCTGTTGCTGATGAGGAGCTCCTCCGTGATGCTGCTGATGGAGGAAGTTGGGGTTGACCTGAGCGTGGTGCATGCTTGGTGAAAGGGCGTGAGGAGGAGCCATGGCTGCTCCGAGGGAGATTCCCGTAGGGATGGAATCAGGGTGGTAGCCGAAGGGAATGGGTTGGTCGGGTCCACCGGGAGGAGAGAACATGTCCTGAGGACCGGTTGGAGGGAAGAGGTATCGGTAGGGTCGACCAGAGTAGGGCCAGTTGGGTTCTGTTCAAGGCGAAGTCGAGACGAGTCAGCGAGACGCGTCGAGAAAGGACCATTGTGAGACTCCAGAGGAGAACGAACGGTAGGCTGTAGACTCGGAAACCATTGCCGACTTGTGAGGGTTGAAGTCTTCTCGAACGTTGACGGCGGCGCTTCGCTTGAACGGCTTGGTTCCGAAGAAAGGGTTGGGAGGGAGATCGGATTGGATGGGTTGAGGAGTGGTTTGGATCTGAGGAGGAGCTTGTCGAGGAGCGAGAGGTTGGAGAGGTTTGACGGGGTTCACGGCCGAGTGATGAGGAGGCTGAGGTAGAAGGAAAAGAAAGAAAATGAGAAGGTCAGCTTGGGACGATCGAGAAGGGAAGAGCAAACCGACGCGTCGGAGGACTGACGATCTCGCGAACGGGAGGGGATTTCGCCGTCGCTGGAGGAAGTGACTGTAGAATGGATGAAAAAGATAGTCAGTATCGAGTAGAGCGAAGAACGATCAAGGGAAAAAGGAGACCCACGGGTCGGAAAGCGGACGCGTTCGGGTTGGGCTTGAACACGAAAGCAGGAGCGTTGATGTTCAACTTGGCTGCACTGGCCTGGCTAGCACTCGAGAAAGCAGGCGAAGGAGGTCCAGGAGGAACCGAGGACGATCCAGCAGGTCCCACTCCCAACGTCGCAGGAGGTTTCGAAGTCTTCGCAGCCGGATTGAAGGGAGGGATGTCTTGGATGTTCATAGCGATCTTTCCTCCTCCTCGAGCGGCGAGAGCGGCAGCGGCAGCAGAGGGAGCCGCACCAGCGTTTCCGACGAGTTGACGACGGTTGGCGAAGGAGGTGTTGAGAGTGACGGGAGAGGGAACGGCGGCGGCTTTGGAGACGAGAGGAGAGGTTCGGGTCGAAGCGATCAGAGCGTCGGCGTGAGCCTTCTCGATGATGGCCTTCTGTTTGTCGGCGTCCTTAGCGAGAATGGGAACGAGATCCTCGGGGATGTTGGTCTTGAGCTGTAGAGGGACGAAGAAGAAGATAGGAAAGGTCAGCGAAGGAGAGACGCAGGTAAAAAGAGGAACGAGAAAAAACAAACCTTGAAGTCCTGTCCGAATCGAACGAGTTCCTTCAACCTCTTGTCCTTCTCCGACTTGGCCTTCCCTTCCATCTGCTTCTTCTTGAGCTCCAACCGCTGTCGATCTGATTTGACGAACTCGTGGAAAGCCGACAGAGCGCTCTTCTCTCCCTGTTCGAAAAAGCGAAGCTTGAGTCAGCTCCGTCTCCTCCTTCCTTCGAACACGAATCGAAAGCTCGAAATCAACCCACAGGAACCTCCTCAGCAGCAGCGGATCCAGTCGAAGGAACTCTCGTCGCAGCAACAGCCTGCCCCAGCGGTCCCTGATCGTCCGTTGGACCTCGAGGAAGCTCCGTCTTCGTCGAAGGTTGAGCTCCTCCTGCCGACGAGCTGCTTCGAGCCATTCCAGCTGTAGCGGCGAGGGTGGTAGGAGCTGGGTGAGCGAGAGGAGTAGCGGTTCCGTTGGAAGGAGGTTTGGCGGCCATGGATTGAACGAGGATGGAGGGAGGAGTGGGTGAAGGGACGGGAGAAGCGCCTGACCGACGAGCTCCTGGTGGGACGTAGGCGTTGGTGCTTCGAACGACTCCGGAGTATCTGAGAGAATGGAACGGAAACGAGAGTCAGGTCAGAAATCGAGGGAGCAGAAGAGAAGATCGCGACTTACCGATCCTCCTCTCCGAGAGACGAGTCGACAGCTTGGCCTCGCTCCTCCTGGAGATGAGGGTTCGACGAAGTGCTCTGCTCGTACGAAAGACACAGAATCGATTAGCACACGTCATCTCTGGATCAATTCCTAGCGATGGGAAAGAAGGAAAAGCTCACCTGCGAGATCTGTTGAGCAATAATCTCCGCCTGCCTCTCCCTCTCCCTGAAGTCCTTCCCGCTCCTGTCGAGCTTGGTGGTGTAGAGCTCCTCGTGGAAATCCGACTTGGTACCGAACCTCTTCTCGTTCTCAGCGAACTGATCCCATCCTCGACCGTTGGTAGGAGCACCGAAGGTGTCGGCGTCTCCCTTTCCTCCGAGGGAGTGGTTGGTCGAAGTCGACGCTGAGGGAGCTTGCCAGGGAGTGAGCTCTCGTTCTTGACCGAGAGGAGTAGATCGAGAGATGTCGGTATCGGTTTGGAATCCTGGAGATGTGTACGAGGGAGACGAAGGAAGGAGAGTCAGCGAGCTGAACGAGACGCGGAAGGAGGAAGTGTTGAGGTCTTGCGACGAAGGAGACGAGCTCACCTTCCCTGCCTGAAGGCTTCGAAGATCCAGAACCCGAACCGTCGGTTCCAAAGATTCGAACGTCGACTACGTCTCGACTGGGGAAGACGATCTCTCTCTGAACTCCCTTGTGAGGCGAGCTGACGTCTCGAGCCATCTTGAGGACGACTCCGAACGACTCTCCTCCTCCCGACCTGTCGAGATCTCCGAGGGTTCCTTCGAACTTCTGAGACGATTTGAGGAGAACCTCGACCTTCTGGCTCTGTACAGAGGAAAAAGGAGAAGCGATCAGCTACATGCTGCTCGGAAAGGGTCGGAGCAAGGGAGAGAAAGAAGGAGTTGAACGAACGAGCATGCCTGAGATCTTGAGCTGAAGAATCTTCTCGCTGAGAAGAGGGTCGTTCGCCTGCTGAGGTTTCTTGGTAGGAGTTGACGAGCCGAGGGAAGGGATGGACGTGGTGGAGAGGTTGGAAGCGAGTTTGGGAGCTGGTTCCGAAGCTCGTGGACCGACTTGAGGCGAAGGAGAGGGAGAAGCAGCGTCTCTCCAGCTTCCTCGTCTGGAGGAGGAAAGAAAAGCATGCAAGAAGAAGAAGGGTCAGTAAACGATTCAGGTATAAGGCAGAGAAGGATGCACGCGAGTAGCTGTCGAAACGGCGCGTGAAAGATGACTTGTGAAACGCGGGATAGGGAGGAGGCGAGTGGAGGGAGAGATGGGATTGTCGAGGCGAGATCTCGATAGCGATGGGCTCAAAGATGTCGAGACGACCTCTGAGCTTCGATCTTGATCTCCTCTACGAGACCCAGGTAACTAGGAGGTTCTTGTTCAAAGAGGTCTAGATCCTGCCTGCTCTCGACAGAAGCCATCTCGAGAACAGCCTCGATTGAAACGGCATCACCTCGGGCCAGCTTGAGCTTGAAGGGAGAGGTCTACGAGAGCATGCTCTAGCAGACGAAGTTGCTCCGATAGACGATCGAGATCAAGAACGAGAAAAGAAAGAGGACGGTGAAGCTGACCTTTGCTGTCCTGGCGGGATGAAGTTGGGTTGAGCTCCTCCTGGTGAAGTTGAGCCGAGACCGACGCCTGGTCCTCCTCCTCCGCTGGAAAGACTTGAAACTTCAGAAGGAGGACGAGGTCGGAGCTTGCTCTTGGTGGCCATCGTGGGAAAAAAAAAGAGAAAGAAAGAAGGGAAAAAGGGGAGAGTTTTGGGAGGGCGGGGCGCGAGCTTTGGTGGATTGGCGAAGGGGAAGGAAGGGTTGGGTGGGAAGAAGGTGAAGAAGAGAAGAGAAACGGAGGAGGCTCGGATCACAAAGGATCTCTGTTAAGGAAAAGAAAGCAAAAGGAATCGTGTTAGTACAAAGGAAGGGAAACGAACGATGCGAACGAGCTGATAGGGGAGAGGGAGGGAGGGAAGGGAGGAACGGGAGAGGAGGAGCAACGGAACTCACGGTTGAAGACCTGCTCTTTGATGTGGTATCGAATCGACTAATGCGATGATAAAGCTGTAGCGATTGCGTCTAAAAGACAGCTAACCCTAGAGATCGGGGAGGGAGGGACAGAAGGGAGCGGGGGATGGGTGTTGGAGGGAAGGAAGGGAGGGAGGCGACCGGGTTCGAAGGTCAGGGCGGCGTCAGAGTGTCTTCCCTCGTCACCTTTCAACAGCCATCTTCTATACTTTTTTCGCATAGACTTTCAAAAGAGTCCTCGAATCAATCTGGGAATGGAGGAATATACAGTGGACGCGCTTGTCCTCGATCAGGTCAGTTCTCAAGACGAAGCGAAGGAGGACGAGACGAGGACGGCGAGCTCGCCTCTCTTTCTTTGAGCTGACTTTCTTCCATCTTTCCTTCTTTATCTATAGTCCAAACTATCCTCAGATCAATCCGACATCTTTCTTCTCCAGTATCTTTCCAGAGCCGAAGCTGCTCTCATCCATCTCAGCGTCGTGAGTTCACCTTTCTCCTCCCTCGGCGAGCTCCTTCCCATCTTCCCTCCTTCCCTCTCGAGCTCACTCTTTCTTGCCCTCCTTCGCCCCTTTCCAGGACGAAATCAAACCAGTTCAACCCGCCTTCGAAGCTGCTCTCCTCAAAATCCTCACTTCCCCTCCGACTTCTTCTCCCAAACCAGGTCGTCCGATCCGACACCTCGTCGCGAGATGCCTCGTCGTTCTTCACAAGAAGGCAGAGAACAGGAGCTTGTTCGAGTTCGTCAGGGAGATCTTGAAGGTTGCAGGAGGAGAGGTGCCTAGAGGAGCTAAGGAGGCTGAGAGGGAGACCAAGGTGGCCTGCTGGTACGTCGTCGGAGAGGTCATGAAGGAGCTCGGTGCGAACGTGAGTCTTCCACGTCCCTTCCCTCCTGCCTTCTTCTCGGATTGCTCGCCTCGAGCTCAGAGAGCGTATGGATCTGAAGCTGACCATACCTTCGTCCTCTTCTATGCCTCTCAGAACATGTCGTTCATGTCGGACATCTGTCTCTCAGCTCTCAAGCTTCTCAAAGCCAACGCTCAGGTGAGCTTCGCTCTTCCTTCCTTCTCCCTCCTCCTCCTCTTCTTGGGCCCTCGATCTCGCACCTGAGCTGATCTTCTCCCTTCTCGTTTAATATCAGCCCGTCATCCTTCGATACCATGCTCTCCTCGCTATGCAGAAGTCCTTCGTCACAGCAGGGAAGGCCGTCTCGGATCAGCTAGGAAAGGACATCCTCAAGCAGCTGAGGAACGGGCTGAGCGACAAGGCTCTCAGTATACAGCGAGTTTGTGCTGAGGTGAAACTTCGTTTACATTCATCTCTCCTCTGCGAACATCCACTGACACGCCTTCGACTATATCTGCTTTCCAGGCCCTCCAAACCCTCGCTCAACGAACGACCTTCATCACCACTCTCTCCGACATCGAATCCATCCTCTCTCCCGCCTTCAAGTCCTTCGAGACCGCCGATCATCAAACTCGTCGATCCCTCTCCCATCTCATCGCTCACCTCCTCACCGCTACTCAAGTCGAAGGATCCGCTCCCGTCGTCGAGGCTCCGAAAAAGAAGAAGTCGACGAACCCGGACGACGACGACGATCAAGGAAGCATTCCCTCAGGAGCCGCCCAGGACGCTTCGAAGACTCTCCTCACCACCAACGAGATGCTTCGTCAACTCTCTACTCCCTTCAACCGTCCAGCAACTTCGAGGAAGACCAGGAACGCCATCGTCGACGTCTACTCGACGCTGTTCAGCACGCTCGGAGCGACCTACGTCGAGGCTCACTACCCCGAGATCCTGGGACATCTCCTCACGGACATCGTCTCCTTCATCAGGAACACCCAGTCGAAGCACGAGATCCTCGTCGTCAGGAGATCCGTCGGAATCCTTCTCAGAGATCTCATCGGAGTTCGTCTCCTCAGCGAGCAAGGTCAGATCGGAGCCATCAGGGAACTCGTCTCGTCCTACCTCAAGAAGTGGTCGCCTTCACCGATGCCAGGAGTCGTCGCTCCCACTCAACTCGTCCTCGTCCCAGTCCTCAACGAGATCGCAGGTCTCCTCGAACAACTCGGAAACGCTCCTCCTCCCGTTCAAGAGGTTCTCTCGGACCCTCTCCTTCGTCTCGTCAGTCATCCGAGTCAAGCCGTCCGAGTCGCAGCCGCTTGGTGCCTGAGGTGCTTCTGCCATACCACTCCTCTTCGACTCTCCAAAACCATCACTTCCATCCTCTCGGACCTCAACAAGGACGTCGGAATGCTCGGAACTCCCGTCGCACCAACGGACATCGGATCGAGGATGATGGGACGCGCCTTCGCTCTCTCCTCCCTCATCGCCGTCATCCCAGAACGACCTCTCTACGTCTCGTACGACCTCTCGGCCAACGTTCTCGATCTAGCCATCTCCCTCCTCAAACGAGCTGGAGAACACGACGTCAAGATCGCCACCATCGAGGTTCAAGTCGCCTGGACGCTCATCGGTTCCCTCATGACTCTCGGACCCAGCTTCGTCAAGCTCCATCTTCCTCAACTCCTCGTCCTCTGGAGGAACGCTCTACCCAAACCTACGTCGAAGGACTCGTCGGCAGGAGCTCGAGGAGAAGCCGAATGGAAGTTCCTCCTCGACGTCAGGGAAGCCACTCTCACCTCCATCCTCTCCTTCCTCCGACACAACCTCACCCAACTCGTCAACCTCGACGTCGCACGACGACTCGTCGCTCTCCTCGGAAACACCCTCACCTTCATCAACACCTTCACCTCCCTCCACTCGGAAGCTCTCCGAGAACAGCAACTCTCGTCGGCCTCGTCCTCGGTCCACAACGGTTCGAAGCCTCCTCAGCTTTCTCTCTCCGAACGAGAGACGATGCTCAGGAAGAGGATCTTCCAGTGCTTCACCGTCCTCGGACCCTCTTCAGCAACGGAATCCCTTCAACCCTCCCTCCTCGCTGCGACCGTCGCCGTCTTTGCGGATCCGGACAACTTCGCTGGAGGATCGGCCACCCAGGCTGCCATCGCTGCCAGTGCAGGTCATTTCGCTGGAGTTTGGGCGTCGGTGGATGGGTATGCGGCGGGAGTGACGAGTTTGGTGACGGGAGACGAGTATCCTGCGGAGTTGGACGGAGGAGGAGGGAGCGGGACGGGGTCGAACGCGTTGAATCGAGATGGAGTTGAGGTTGAGATCCAGTCTTTGGTGAGTTAACTTCCTGCTTCTGTACATTCCACATCACATTGGTGACTGACTCTTCTTTCGATTTTTACAGCTCACTTCCCCAATCCCTGGATCCGTCGACAACGATCCTCTCTCCCTCTGCACCTCCTCTCCTCTCTCTTCCTCCTCCACTATGTCGACCGTCTCCATCGAACAATCCCTGCCCTCACCACCACCAGCTGCTACCGGAGTCGTCGACGCAGCCATCGAACTCTTCTCGATCCTCCTCCCAGCTCAAGACGTCGAGACGCAGGCCAAGATCCTCTCCCAGGTCGTCGCTCACGTTCGGTCGAGCAAGCTCGAGAGGAACCCAGCGAGGAAGATGGCCGTATTCGTCAACTCGGTGGAAGCTGTGAGGAGGAGTTTGAGGGAGGTCATGGCGACGGGAGGAAGGAAGGGGAAGGACACGATGGGAAGCGGTCGAGTTGCTGGGTCGATGAAGGAGATTCTTCAGGTTCGTCGGTGGACTTTAGTCTCCTCTTTTTCCTTCACCTTGCCTCGCTGACTCTTTGCTCTTCCCCCCTTCTCTAGGACGCCGTACTCGACAGCGATCTCACTCTTCGAACAGCCGGAAGCGAAGCTCTCGGACGACTTGCCAGCATCAGCGGAACGACCTTCCTCAACACCTCGATCCAGTGGCTCGTCGACCAGATCGTCAACAACCGAAACCCCGAATCTCGAGCTGGATGCGCTCTCTCCTTTGGAGCCATCTACACCTACGTCGGAAGTCTCATCGGAGGTCCTCTCCTCAAAACCATGGTCAACATCCTCGTCTCCCTCGCCAACGATCCCCATCCCGTCGTCCACTTCTGGTCCATGACCTCACTCGCTCAAGTCATCACAGCAGCCAGTCTCTCCTACTCCCCCTTCATCTCTTCCACCCTCGGTCAACTCGCTAGCATCTACCTCACCGATACGCACGAACCGGAAGGAGGATCGATCGGAAGCGTCAACATTCGAGGAGACCTCCCAGCGTACCAGATCGTCTGTAGGATCATCAGCGCCATCGTCGGAGTGCTGGGACCGGAGCTTCAAGAGGCCGGAGCCGTCAGGTCGTTGGTCTTCATCCTCGTCAACGAGTTCTCGCTGGAGGAGGACGAAGGAATCTCGGTCGAGGCGATCAAGTGCCACCAGCAGTTCCTCATGTTCGCTCCCAGTCAGGTCGACGTTCCCAAACTCGTCGCCTCCTTCCGAACCCATCTCGCATCGGCTCGTCGTCCTCTCAAGGTCGCCTCGGTCAACGCTCTCTACCAACTCGTCCAACGAGACGCGCCGTTGATGTCCAAACTCGGAGGGAACCAACTCGTCGAAGACCTCTTCGGACTTCTTGACGACGATCCCAGCATCGAAGGAGTTCGAGACGTTATCTCCAATTGGGCGAAACAGACTTCAGCAGCCTCGCCGTCAGGATGGATCGATCTCTGCCAGAGGATCATGAACCGAACCACCGCGTCCCAGCAGGTCACCTCCTCGACGTCCACCACCGCCGCTCAAGCCTCTCGGTTCCAGGACGACGAAGTCGAGTCCATCGTCGCTTCAACGGAAGCTGCCAAAGCCGCTGGGATCCGACTCACCTCGAGATGGAGGACGCAGCTCTTCGCGCTTCAGTGCTTGCACGACATCGTCGTCGCCGTCGTTTCGGCTGGACGACCGGAGCAGTTGAACTCGTTGTTGGCTAGGGAGATGAACCTGAACCCGAGAGCGATGTTGGTGTCGAGGGTGGGAGATCTCATCAGGATGGCGTTCTCTGCCTCGACGGCTCAGGTGACGGAGATTAGATTGCAGGGGCTGACGGTGCTGAGGGATGTGATTCAGGTGAGCCTCGTCTCTTCCTTCTCTCCTTTCTTTTTAACCATACTTATTTACAACACGTTTACTTTCCTCCTCACAGACCTTCGCTCTTTCGCCCGACTCGGAGTTCGAGGGATCCCTCCTCCTCGAGCAGCACCAAGCTCCCATCGCCGCCGCTCTCACTCCCGCCTTCGCCTCCGATTCGACTCCCGAGGTCCTCGCCAGCGCCGTTCAAATTTGCGCCGTCTTCGTTGGAAGTGGAGTCATCAAGCAGGTCGATAGGATGGGAAGGATCCTCAAGCTTCTCACGAACGCGCTCGAGCAGTGTCAAGGTCCGTTCCTCGATCTCTCCGTTCTCTTCTCCGTTGTTTCGACGCGTCAAACGACGATCTGACCTTTCTTCCAACTATTTTGCTCTACCAGACGCCGACATGGCCTCCCTTGGCGAGGTTCGAGACCTCTCGACGAACGCGTCCATCATGCTCAAGATCTCGATTCTCACTGCGTGGGCCGAACTCCAATCCTCCTCCCTTCGACAAGAATACCTCCGGGACGTCATCAAACCTCATCGAGCAGCTCTCGCTCCCTTCTGGGTCACCTCCCTTCGAGACTACGCTCGGATTCGAACGGATCCCGAGGCAGGACCAGGCTCGTCGTCGATGGGTTCCTCAGCCGACCTCGCCGCTTCAGGACTCGGACGAGAGGTTCTCCTCCCTTACTACGAACGCTCGTGGGCTCCCATTCTTCAAGCCGTTGCTTCGACAATGGAGGAACAGGATCTCTACGTCCTCAGCGCCATGGACGGAGTCGAACTCCCCGTCGGAACCTCCCCTCCTCCTCCTCCCGCTCAGCGATCGGATCCTACCACCTACTTCTTCGTCGTTTACGGACTCGCCTTCGAAGCCCTCGCTACGTCGGCAGGAGAGAGCTCGAGCTACCATTCGGAGACGGGAGTGTCGGTTCCCATCATCGCGTTGACGGCGTTGAAGAGCCTCGTCGAGGAGAGGTTCGCAGGGAACGTCCTCCTTGAAGGTCCCATCTTCGATGAGCTTTGCACGCTTTTCTACCGATTGGCGATGACGGCTCCTCCGGTTGCTCAGGCGAAGATGGTGCTCGTGCTGGCGTCGTTGGCGAAGAGTCACGCTGGTGCGTTGGCGAAGGGAGCCATTTCGTGAGTTCGATGTTCTCTTCTACCTTGACTCTTCGCTTCGACACTGACTCCCATCGTCATCCGTTTGCAGATCCGACGACCCAGGATCCTCTTCGGAACCCTCTCAACTTCATCGATGCCTCGCTATCGTCGCCTACGTCCTTCGTCAAGCCATTCCAGCCGCTGGGGAGCCTGCTCGTTCGTCTCCCTTCTTCTCCCTTTTTTTTTTGTCCGTTCCTTCTCCCCGCTGACCTTCCTCGATTCTTCATTCTCCACTCACAGGATTCTCTTCCGACTCAGCCACCGACCGAGTCAACCTCATCAAAACTGCACTCGTCGCCTACATGGAAATCGTCGACGTCTTCCCAGCAGGTCAACGAGAGGACCTCTACGCCGTCTCGATCTACCTCTACTCGGAGCTCCTCAAGGACGAATCGTCAAGAGTCGATCTCGCTGGACCTACCCTCATGCTCCTCAAGATGCTCTGCGACCGAGCCTACGCCTCGAGACAGCCGTCAGGTCAGGTCTTCCCGAGAGTGATCAACGGACTTCTCTCAGCTTGTATTGGACATATCGAGGAGATGAGGTGAGTTGGTCGAGCTCAGTTTTCAGAGAAGATGCATAGGACGCTGTTGCTGACTGTTTCATTGTCTGTTTTGTTGTAGGGGACGATCTGGAACGGTCGCGGCGACGAAAGTCAAGAACAACCTCCTCGCCCTCACCCTCCTTCTCACTGCTCTCCCCGCCGAAGTCAAGATCGGGCGAGCTGTTGTCGAACGGACCTGTGATATCATTGGTCAGAAGCTTTCGGAGGAGGACGAGGTGCGTTTGATTCATTCATATCTTCTTCCCGTCCATCGTCGCCTCCCCTTCCCTCGAACTGACTCCTCCTCCTCGTTCTTTTCGGCTCGTTCAGATCGCCATCACCGCCGTCCAATGCGCCAAGACTCTCATTCTCACCTCGAGTCGAGGAAACCCAACCATGCAGCACTGCGTCGGTCAGATCGTCCCCTCCTTGATCGCCTTCGTCGGACGAGTCGTCGAGATCGCAGACGAGCTCGATAAGGCTGACGGGAGGATGGCTGGTGTGGAGGATGTGGTAAAGGCTTTCGTTGGCTTTGCCGCTGGGATTAACGGGGAAGAGTCGAGTGAGTCTAGCGATCTCCCAACTTTATTGAACAAAAGAGACGACGACAACAAACGAAGAGCTGACCCTGCTCGTGCTTGTTTCCTTTCCTTTCCCTTCAGAAACCCGAACCTACACCATCCTCCTACCCACTCTCATCCTTCTCCTCGACCCAACTGCAACACCTTCAACTCCTACCCACTCCCTCGTCGTCGCCAACCTCCTCTCCCTCGCGTCCCAAGCTCCCTCGTCCTTCCGAGACGCGACAGCCACCCTCAGTCCGGAAGCGAAAGGAATCCTGGAGACGTCCATCAGGCAGAGTGTGGAGAGCAGTAGGAAGGTCGCTACAGCTGGAATGGAGAAGAAGGTGGCTCCTCAGATCGCTTTGAGGAGTTTCGGTTAAGCAGGGATTGATCTCGGGTTGATTTGGAGGAGAGTCGGCGGGGAGAAGGAGAGAGGAGCAGGAGCGAAGATTTTGGTTTGAGCTCGATTTTAGATCTAGTTAAGCAGAAGTATATACCAGACATGATGCACGCTCGTGCGATCATCTTATACCGCTGAGAGAAAATCCTTATTCTTTGAGGAAAGAACAACAAAAAAGGCAAATCCGTTTTCGAACCTCGCTTTTCGCTCCCTCCTCCTCTCCTCCTCCCCCTGCCCTCCAACTCTCACCCCCTCCCTTTCTTCTTCAATCCACCAATGTTCGCCGTCCGATCCCTCCCCCGAGTCTCTCGAGCTCTCTCTCTCCCCTCCACCTCCTCCCTCGCGCCCGCCGTCCAGCAGCGTACCTTCTGGAAGGGATTGCTCGGAATCGTTCCCAAGCAAACTCCCGAGGAGGCTGCTCAGTCGAAGGAGGACGCCGTTCCTCTTATGCAGGGACCTGGAACTCCTCTTGGAGCTGTGAGTACACCATCTTTCTATACATGCTCGACGTTGAGGAGTCTCTATAGACTGAAGAGGAAGGCGGAAGAGCTGATTCCTTCCTTTGTGCGATGTCGGTTGGCTATCATAGGTCCCTACGGATTACGAGCAGTCTACCGGTATTGAGCGATACCAGTTGCTCGGAAACGTGAGTCTTGCTTTCTCTTGCTTCATCGCTTTTACTTCTCGCAGCTTGTTGCAGCTGGAGGAGTCTATATATGCGTCGAGAGAGACGGAGAAGCTGACCTCGTCTCGTTTCGCTCGACGCTTCGTTCAGATGGCCGGAATCGACGTCTTCGACCAGAAGCCCATCCAGATGGACAGGATGGGAACCATGCAGGATCCTATTACCGTTAACGGTGTCGTGAGTTCACTCTTTCGTATATCTTCGCTTGAGCAGGAGGAAGGGAAACGAGAGAGGAGGAGGAGGAGGACGTCAGGTCGCTCCTCCCCTCCCTCCTCCTTCTTCTCAGGTCTTCTCGAACTCGGCCCGTCTCCGTTCAATTCTCAGCTCTTGCTGTCTCTGCTCAGCACAAGGAGGTAGATGGAAGGGAACAGTAGAGATAGGGTGCTACGGAGATGGAAGTTCCTAGGGCTGGAGCTCGGAGCTCGACGTCTGAGAAGGGAGGAAGGGAAGGGAAGGAAGGAGGAGGGAGAGCTCGCTCGACCTTCCCTTTCCTCTCTGGAGCACCTTTCTCAGCCTCAAACTGCTTGTAGATCTACAGGAACTGACCTTTTGTTTCGTTCCTATGTCTCGTAGATTGACAACCGTATCATCGGATGCTCTGGATACCCCATGGACTCTCACGACCTGCAATGGTTCACGTACGTTTCCTCTCGTCTCGTCTCTCTCTCCTGCTTCCCTCCTTTCCTCACATACAGCTCGACTCACCCTTTTTCCTCGCCTGTCTGCTTTCTTACAGCCTCAAAGCTGGAACTATCTCTCGATGCGAGGAGTGTGGTTGCGCTTGTTCGTCCCGGCTTCCTTCCCTCTTCCCTCATCTCCTCCTCCCCTTCCTCTTCCTCTCCATCTCTTTCTAACCTTTCCATCCTCTTCGTCGCTCCAAAACAGACGAGCTCACCTACCACAACCCCTGGTCTGCCGTCATCCCCTCCATCGCTGAGGAGGCGAAGGGCGCGAAGCCTTTGATCGAGGCCGGACACGGACACCACGACGACCACTCGCACGGAGATCATGGAAAGGGCGCTCACGCTCACTAAACGTTGCTTGCTTCTCGGTTTCGGGTTTGGGTTGGGTTGGGTTTGGGTTTAGAGAGAGGGAGGGAGATCTGCTTGGTTTCGAGAGGAGGGGAGGGGAGGGGAAGTCGAGACGGACGGACGTACGCTGGCTTCGTGTAAAAGAAACGTTGAAAACGTCGAAGAAGAGTTTCATAGTGGACGGAAGTATTTGATAAGGGTTGAAATTCATCTCTCGGGCGGGTCGTATCTTTTAGAGAGCAGGGACGGACGAGACGAGGCGAGCACGAGCTGCTCGAATCCTACTCTCTCTTGCCGTTTCCGTTCGTTCTCTCTTTTTCGCAAGTCCGCAGAATGAGCAACGAAAGCGTCAAATCCTCCAGTCGATCGATCTGTAGAAATCGTTCGAGATCTCTTTTAGCGAGGGTCTTCTGAGACGCGTCCCAAAACACCAGCCTCTTGCAGGACTCTTCCCCGTTTTTTTTTTTTCTTAGCAGGCAATCGAGCTCTTGGGATCTACTCCACATCTTTGACAGTTTATCCTTCATCTCGAAAGTTTTCCTCCGTTCACGTCGGTCGCGAAGGAGCGAACGATCCCTTTCGTTCCTCTTTCGAGCTCACCCTTCCTTCCTTCCTTCCTCTCGTCCTCCATCCACCACGAACCGCCAACCCACTCCTTCTTTTCCTCTCTTCTCTTTTCCGCCCTTCACCCTCTATCCACCCACCCACCCACCTTCGTATGGATTTCCTCGCTCAAGAAATCGCAGGGTTGAAGCGTAAAGCTCAAGAGGACGCACCCTCAACTTCCTCCTCCTCGTCTTCTGCTCCCAAAAAGTACCTCAAGAAGGGCGATCTCGAGAAGATCCGAATAGCTGAAGAAGAGGAGAAGTCCCGGAAGGAGAAGGCTGAGAAGGAGAGGAAGAAGAGGGACAAGGAGGAGAGGGAACGAAGGGATCCGTTGGCGAAGAAGGTCAGCTCGCTCGAGGTTCTCTCAGTCAACCTCTTTGCTGATCTATATACGTTCTTTTTGACTCGTTCGTTGCAGTCCCTCCTCGCCTTCCCTCCTAAACCTAAATCCCCGCTCCCACCCACCCTCCCCGTCCCAACCGCCGACTCTCCTTCCTCCGACGCTCTCGACTCTCCCTTCGACCCTTCGACGCCGACGACCCACTCCAACCTCGAATCCAACAAACCCGAAGCGTTCAACATTTCGCCTTTGGAATGCATCCGTCGTCTCCGTCTCAAATCCCAACCGATCCGTCTCTTTGGAGAATCCGACAAGGACCGTCGACTGAGACTTCGAGCGTTGGAACTGATGGAGGAGAGAGGAGGAGCAGCCAACCCGGGATTGAACGATTTCAAGAAGGCCTTGGAGGAGATGGAGTTGGGCATGAATGAGAAGGAAGAGGTTAGGAAGGCGAAGAAAGGAGGTGCGGCAGGAGGAGAGGGAGCGGCGGCTGGGAAGGGAGGGGACGGGTTGGGGATGGGGATGGGCGAAGGAGGAGTGCTGGATCTCGGGTTGATCAAGAGTGATCCGGATAAGTTGTATCCGTTGATTTACTATGCTCTCAAGGTACGTTTTCGAGACGAGGCGTTTTTGAGCTCGAGGGAGGAGGAGCAGAGGCGCGGAGGACGGGAGGAAGGGAAGGAAGGAGAGTGTCGAGCTCACCGTTTCCTTCTTCGCTTCGCTTCCATTTTCCACTCCTACAGCGAACCCTCAAGGACTGGGAACACACCATGAACGAGAGACCTGGTACGTCTTCCTTCCTCGGTCTTACTTCAATCCTCTTTCGGTCCGAGCGTGACCTCTTCCCCTTCGCCTCGCGTCGCACCCACAGAATCCATCCAACGGTCATCCCAAGGGATGCGAGCAGCCACCGTTCAGGTCCAATCGGCCGACTACCTCAAGCCTCTGTTCAAGTCGTTACGTTCGAGGGTGAGTCCTCTCTCTCTTTCCTTCTCGAGCACAGAGCAAGAGAAGAGAGCTGACCTCGTTTCCCTTTCTGCTTCTTCGTGCACGCAGAACCTCCCCGCCGACGTCCTAGGCCGCCTCTCCGAGATCGTCCACCACATGCAGTCCCGACAGTACCAGCGAGCGAACGATAGCTACCTGAGACTCAGTATCGGAAATGCTGCCTGGCCTATTGGAGTCACGATGGTTGGGTGAGTTCGACTCGTCTCCCCTTCTCTTCCCTCGTCCTGCTTCCTGAGCTCCGTTCCTCCCAAAACGAGCTCAAAAACTGACCCACGAACCTTTTCTTTCGTCGCCGAACCACAGTATCCACGAACGTTCCGCTCGAGAGAAGATCTCGTCGGATTCCGTCGCTCACGTGCTGAACGACGAGGTCAGTAGGAAGTACATTCAGAGTGTGAAGCGGTGAGTTTCTCATCCGCCTATCTTCAAAGGTTTAGTCGAGATTGGAAGGGGGTGGTAGCAGGGAGAGGGGAGGCGAGAAGACGCGTCGACTGAACTGACGACTCTTCGCTTTGAACGAAACAAAAACAGACTCCTCACCTTCGCTCAAACGAAGTACCCTCCTGCAGGTGAGTCTAGCCCTTCTCTTCCTTCTCCTATCCTCTGCGAATCTGTACTGACCTTGATACCGCTTTCCTTCGCTCTCGCTCGCAGACGTCTCGCAGCTGATGGGGTAAGGGAGAACGAACGAACGATTCAACGCCGTCGAGACTCGAGGATGTCATGTTTTGTTTTTTCTCTCTCTCTCTCTCGTCCCGCTTCCTCTTCCCATCGTCTGCCCTCGAGGAAAAAAACACAATAAATACACCGACGTCTCTCTCGTGGCAAGCCTCATCGCAGGCAGCCGTGCCGTGCCGAAAGTCGAAAGCTGTTCAGCTCGAATCTCCTCCTTCCTCTCTCCTTCTCCTCCACCCACATCCCACTCGTCCCTCACAGAAAACTTCATGTCCTACTACTCAGACCCTTCCCAGCAACAGCAGCAACCGTTCCAGAACGAAGCTCCCCTGCCTCACGGCTGGTGCGTTCCCTTTGAGTCGTTTGGTTGAAGCTCGAAGCTCACGCAATCCCCCTTCCCTCCTCCTTCCACTTTCTTTCGTTCCTTCATGAACTTCGGTCTACAGGATCAAAGAGTTTGATCAGACTTCTCAGAACTGGTACTTCGTTGGTGAGCCTTTGCTCCTCCTTCTTTCGAAGACTGTTCGCTGAAAACGAAACAGGTCGAAGCTCACCTCTCCCTCCCTTCCTTCTTCTTGACCACAGACACCCAAAGCCCCAACCCGACCCCCGTTTGGAACGATCCTCGCTCTTCAACCTTCCCTATCAACTCGAATCCCTCTTCGTCTTACTCGTCTCAACCTCAACCTTCTACTTACGGAGGAGGAGGAGGAGGAGGAGGGGAAGCCGCCAGCTTCTACGGATCCGCTCCTCCTCCCTCGAATCCTTCCCCTTACGACTCAGCTTCGCCCTACCCCGGTCAGCCAGGAGGCCCTCAGGAGGGTCAGGAAGAGTTCTTCACGGATGAGACGAGGAGTGCGACTTCTACTCAGGATAGAGGGTTTGGGAAGGTGAGCGTTGCGCTTCGAAGAAGTGAATCGGCTGCCTCGTTCGCCTTCGCGCTGACTTTTCGTTTTGTTTCTTGCAGGTCGTGCTTGGAGTAGGAGCTGCTGGAATGGCGATGTGGTTGGCAAAGAAGTACTTTGCGGACAAGAAGCAGAGTTCGCATCAACAGTCCTATGGGCCTCCTCCGGGTCAGAACGGTGCGTTTCTCTTTCTTTCTCTCGCGTCGCTGTCGTTCCTCTTCTTCTGCTGACCTCGCTCTTTTTTTTTTTAGGTGGCTACGTACAAAACCCTTGGGGTGGAGGACCTCCTCCTCCTGGGAGTCAGCAACATCAAGGAGGGCAGCAGCAGTGGGGAGGAGGAGGAGGAGGAGGTGAGTCGTTCTCATTTCTCGTTTCTCGTTTCGTCTCACTTCTCGGATACTGCAGAGGTTAACTTTGTGGTTTGGTCTTGAAAGGCTACAACCAAGGACCTCCTCCAGGTTACAACTACGGTGGTGGACCTCCTCAGGGTGAGTTTGAGCTTTCCGTTCGAACTTGGACGCGTCGTTTGTTCGACTGAGGCTGATCGTTCCTTCTCTTCGTTCAGGTCGTTGGTAAAGAGCAGCAACCCCTCGTCCTTCCTATCTCAGTCTCTTTGATCTCGTAGATTTCTTTATCTCATCCCCTTGTAATTACAACAAAGTCAGTCGCGTCTCGATCTCCCCTCGTTTTGCTCGACGTCGAGGTCGCGTCCTGACCTCCCTCCCTCCCTCTTCCCCTCCTCAATTCTCTATCTATACACACTATATCTGCTACCTTATCTTCATGACCCCCCTTCTTCACGACCCACCCTCGCAGATTTTCCTTCAGGCTTACATCACAACTTATTTCAGTGAGATCGGGGCTGACGATGACGGCGAGACGAGATCTCTTCACTTTTGCTCCACTTTCTTTTCCTCTGCTCTTTCCTGCTCCCAACACCCACGAGCTCTCAAACAGACCAAAAGCTAGATTATGTCCTTCGACGACGAATCCATCAAGAACATCGAGGTTGCTGTGATCGGGGGAGGAAGCATGGGATCCGTGAGTTCCTCTCCTTCGTCGTCGAGCTCACCTTCTTCTTTCTTTCGACCACTCAGCCCTCCCTTCCCTCCTTCTTTTTCATTTGCCACTCACTCCTCCGTCCCTTCCTTCCTTTGCCTTCCCACAGGGAATGACCCTCCTCTTCTCCTCCCACGGCTCCAACATCGGCGCCTTCGACAAAGATCCCTCCGTCGTCAAAGCCACTCTCCAGAAAGCTGCTTCAACCAAAGGAGGTGATACCTCCCTCGTCCATGGCTTCTCAACCTTGCAGAAGCTGATGGCCGCCTTCACGCCCAACAAGCCTCGGATTGTCGTCTTTTCGCTTCCTCACGGCGGAGTTGTCGACGAGGTTTTGGAGGAGATTGGACCGTTGATGAGTGAGGGGGATTTGATTGTCGACGGAGGAAACGAGCAGTATAGGAGTACCGAGAGGAGGCAGAAGTGGGCGAAGGAGGAGTGGGGGGTGAAGTACTTGGGGATGGGGGTTTCGGGAGGATGTGAGTCGGATTCTACTCTCTCGGGCAGACTCGACGAAGGGGGATCTGCCTCTCGGATAGCGCTTTACAGGGAACTGACTTTTGTGTTTCGGTTCGGCTCGATCCAGACCAAGCTGCGAGAAGAGGACCCAGCATGAGTGCGGGAGGAGAGAGGGAGGCGTACGATATCGTGAGCGCTCGAGAAACGTTTGCGTTCGGATCCGGTTCTTTTCGTCGAGCTAACGAAGGTTTCTTCGATGGAACAGGTCGAGCCTCTGCTCAAGAAGTGGGCTGCGAAGACTCCCAGTGGAGACTCTTGCGTTGGGTTGGTCGGCCCAAGAGGGAGTGGAAATTTTGGTGAGCTTTCGACGACGCGTCGCCACTTCGAATCAACTTGAACTCACTCAGCATATCTTGCTCTCTTTCTTTTCCAGTCAAGATGATCCACAACGGAATCGGTTCGTCTGTTTTCTCTGGCCTTTTTTCTCAATCTCCTACTGATCTCCCTCTTCCTTCTCCCTTCGAAAAACAGAACAAGGCCACCTCTCCGTCTTCGCCGAAGTTCGATCCCTCTTGCGACACCAACTCTCCCTCTCCAACTTCGAGATCGCCGACATCTTCGAGAAGTGGTCTGCCGAGGGAGAGCTTCGAGGGAACTACCTTCTGAACATCGCAGTCAAGGCGCTCAAGTTCACCAAGGGAGACGGCGTTGAGAATGAGGAGGGAGTCGTCGAAGGGATCGAGGACAAGATCAGTCAGTCCTCTGCTTTCTTTCTTATTTTGCTTTCATCGACGCTGCGACTGACCTTCGCCTTCGGCTCTACAGCCCAAGACGTCGATAACTCTGAAGGAACTGGAGTCTGGACCCTCACCGTTCGTCTTTCGGTCTCGTCTCGACGCGTCGTTCGTTCGAGCTGACCTTCGCTCCTCTTGCTCGTTCGTAGGAAATCGGAACTCGACACGTCGCCGCTCCCACCATCGCAGCAGCTCATCAGCTTCGAATCATCAGTGCCGATCGAGGAGAACGCCTCAAGGTTGTCAAGGCTCTCGGAATCGATCAACCTTCGACGGCTGAGGGTGTCAAGGACGTCGACGCGTTTGTCGAGGTCGTCAGGAAAGCAACCTACGGAGCTATTCTCGGGGGTTTCGTTCAGGGATTGGCGGTGAGTCAATCATCGACTCTCTCAGGATGATCTCGAATTCTCTCTGACTTCTTCTTCGCTTCGTTTCCAGTTGATCGCTCGAGCTTCGAAGGACGAGGTGAGCACGAGCACGACGTCTCTCTCTCCGCCTTTAGTATCTCAACTCACCTCTTCTCCTCCCTCTTTCTTACTCACCTTCCAGAACTGGGGCGTCCAACTCTCGGAATGCATCCGAATCTGGCGAGCAGGCTGTATCATCCAGTCCGACGGCATCGCCGACTTCCTCGAACCCCTCCTCCAAAAGAGCGCCAACACCTCCACCATCAACCCTCTCCTCGTCCCCGAGATCGCTTCGGAGATCTCTAAGACTTACTCCTCCCTCAAGGAAGTGGCCAAGCTCGTGCTCGAGACGGACGCGGTCGCTCCAGCCCTGAGTGCGACGCTCGAGTGGGTGAAGGCGGTGGGAGGGAAGGATTTGCCGACCAACTTCGAGGAGATGCAGTTGGATACGTTTGGAGCTCATAGGTACGACGTGAAGAGTGAGTTTGTGGAGGGAACGGAGAAGGGACCTTACCAGTGAGTTGTTTCTTTTTTCGAACGTCGTCGTCCAATCGTTTTCGACGCGACGCTGACCTCTCCTTTCAATCCTTCTCCTGCAGCACCGAGTTCATCCCCGCGTAGTTTCGACTGTCCTTTAGCTTTCTTACCTGCACTACTGTATCCCTTCGTTCTAGCCATGTCGTATTTCTTCTCTCCCCTTTCCTTTCGTCGAAAGTCTCCTCTCATGGCGTCTCATCCTCTCTCTCTTTCACGCGCGCTCGCTCATTTTTCCAACTTCTTCGCATTAGAAGAAAAACAGACGAGCAAACATAACGACTCCTGAAACTCAAGCCTTCAAAACACCCACCACGGCCTGCGTCGCAATCGTCTCGACGACGGCCTTCCCAGCGATCGCTCCCACCTCCCCAGCAACATGCAAGGCCTTCCCGTGATCCTCCAACGTCGCTTTAGCGTACCCGACCGCCTCTGAGGGCGAAGGAAGATGAACGTTGGCGGGAAGAGTGGGAGTTCGAGCAAGGAGGAGGAGGAGGAAGTAGGCGTAGGATTCGAACTGATCTTTGAGGACGAAGGTGATTCCTTGAGCGAGAACTCCTTTGGTGATTTGAGCTTCCATTCCTTGGTAGAGACCGGTGAAACCCTGTGGAAGAAGGGAACAACCGGGAGGGGAGAGAAGGACCAGACGCGTCAGGAGGAGCGCAGAGAGAGAAGGGACGAGACGAAGCGATACGAGTGCAAGAAGATGTTTAGACGTACCTTCGCCTTGTAAACCTTCTTCAGCACATCCATCGCGTCCTTGTACCTCTCGTCCTTGACAACGACGGGCGTAGACGCAGTCGTAGCTCCTTCGGTGGCCGTCTTGTGCTTGAGCGCGTCGGCGTACGAGGTTGCTGGAGCCGAGGCCGAACCGACAGATTCCGAGGGAAGAGGAGCGAGGGAGGAGGTGGTGGTGGTACTGGTGGAGGAAGGGGTAGGCGAGGAGGAGGTGGTTTTGGCTTGAAGTCGGACCTTGGCCATGATCTGAAACGAGGACGAGGAGGGAATCATCAGCGAGGGCGGGTTCGTCGAAGGAGAGAAAGAGAGGGACAAACGTAAGGGTAGGTGACCTGTAAGGTTGAAGAGATGGTTTAGAGTTAGCAGCGAGAGAGGAAGAACAAGGTGTGAGGAGAAGCAGAACGAACGACGGTGGCGAGAGTCTTCGAGGCGGCTCCGACGAGGAAAGCCATCCCAGGACTGAGCTTGTCCTTTCCGGTCCTCTTGAGCACGAGCCCCTTGATTCTACAGACGATAAAGCACGAAAAGTCGGAACTTAGTTCGGGCGAGCGTGCGACGGCGAGAAGAGGGAAGAGGAGAGAGACGCGACGAACCGCTCGAATCCACCGAATGTGATAGCAGGGTTGACGGTGAGCACCAGCCCGGGTCTCAGACCCCTCCAGAGTCCCGAAGGTCCATCCTCGTCCAAGATCTCCTTCCCGATAGCCAGGAAGGAAGCGTTGTCCTTCGAAAGCTGTTGACGCGTGGCTGGAGAAAACGAAAACGAGGACGAGAAGTGTTCGACGGGTCAGCACGTTTCAATCCAGCGACCCGAGTAGAGATTCACATGGACCCACCAATCACGGCCACGGGGATGGTGAAGATCTGCGCTCCAGCCCCAGCGAGAGCTCCAAGCAACAACTCCTCGACGGTTCCAACAGCTCGAGGTCCTCCTCCTCTTCCTCCTCCGATTCGAGTGAGCCTCTTCACGTAGAGGGATCGGACGACCGAGTAGAAGAAGAAGTAGGCGTATTGCATCTGTAGAGACCCGATCTCAAGAAGGTCAGCTCGAGACAGAGGGAGAGAACGTCGATGATCCCCAACCCGCGAATTACCGACCCTTCGCCGAAACAAATCGCCTCAACCCAATGGAAAAGCGATTTTTTTGCGGAAGGGAAGCTTGGACTTACCGAGAACGTATTAAGCATCGAAGCGAGGAAGCCCTTGTAGAGCGAGAAGATCAACCGGGGGTTCTTGAACAAGGGGAGGAGGAGCGAGAGGAGCGTTGGTGAAGGAGGGGGAGCTGTAGGATCATTGGGATCCTTCTCTGAGGACGAGGAAGAAGCTTGGATTTGAGTCTTGAGAGTATCGAGAGGGTAGACGAGACTGTATGTATAGAAAAGACAGCCAAGAGGAGAGAAGAGGGAGGGTGAGCTGGCCGGGGGAGGGAGGAGGGAGAAGACCGAGGGGAGGGCGAAACAGGCGATGGACGAACGCGTTGGAGAAGACAGCTGACATGGCTCCAGCGAGAGCATGTCTAAGAGAGGGATGGAGTAGTGGGTGGCGAGGTAGAGAGAGAGAAGACCCGAAGACGGCACGAAGCGAGAGAGAAGGGAGGGACGAGATCAGCTCCGAGCTCAACGCCATTCCTCCCTCCTCGTTCTCCTCATTCTCTCCAGATGGAAGGAGGGTAGACTTACCCCCAAGGAGAGAGCTGCTGAGCAGGTTTCGAGACGACCGCCATGGCTGTAGGAAAAGAAGAAAAACTGAGCTTGTCGTGGTTGAAAGGAAAGGAGGAAGGGTGGGTCGGTTCGAGTGAGCTCGATTACCGGGAGCGATTTGGTCGTCGTCATGTCGCCTGAGAAAATTTCTGAAGTCCTGTATTCGAAGCTCTTTTACGAGCTGAGTAGATCAGGGCTGAAGACTCTTTCTTTCAGCATCAAAAGTAAAAATCAACCCAACACGTGCGGCTGGCTCTCTCCTCCCTCGTTTCGAGCTCGACGCGTCGTCTCCTTCCTCCCTCCCGACCCTCATCCTCCCCGTCACCCTCCACAACTTTTTTCCCAGCTATGCGCATCCACATCGAAATCCCTCCTTCCCTCCTCAGCCCCTTCACCCCTCCCGTAGGACCCTCGGACCCTAATTCTCCCATCTTTGCTCGAATTGGAGGAAACATTGTCCTCCTCGAACTTCAAGGGACTCTACAAGCAGAAGGGGACAAGGACGGTCAGCTTATAGGGAAACTAGGGATGGAAGGAGTGAGTTGCACTTCTCTGTGCCTCCTTCTTGGTGAAATTGGGGACTCTTTGAGATGAGAGAGGGCGAAGGGAAGGAGGAAGGAACGAAGGAAGGGAACACCTCGAGCTGACCTTTCTTTCTCCTTCCCCTCTTCCTTCCTGCCCTTGTTCGACTACTCAGGATCGGCCAACCCTCCGAATCGCTCATCACCTCCTTCATGGAGTTCTCGTCAACCTCCCCAAACCTCTCGCGGTGCTTCGGAAAGCTCCGTCCAAGATCGACGACGAGCTCGAAGGGATTGAGCTTCCCTCGGACGACGCTTCTTCCTCCTCGGACGACGACGAGGACGCTGAAATCGTCGTTGCTGAAAGCTCACCTATGCCTGGGCCGAATAAGAAGGGGAAGGTAAGTGCCAGATCATACGTTCTACACCTTTTCTGAAGCTGACCTTTCCCCTTTGCGCGTCTCGTTCGTTCGCTCCAGAACCTCGACTACTCCTCCGACATCGACCCCTACTCTTCCTCCCCCGTCAAGCAATCCCAACCCCAGCCCCAAGTACCTTCGAGCACCCCTGGGACGAACACCTTCAAGAGGAAGAGACCTCTCTCGTCGAAGGGCAAGAAGAACAAGAAGAAGAACAGGAAGGATGCGGCTCCTGCGTTGGACGAGGTTGCGAGGACGACGAAGTACGAGTGCGTTGGAGTCGTGAAGTTGAAGGTGGTGTTTTCGAAGAGGTGAGTTTAGCTGGAGCTGGTCGGTTTGCGTGGGCTCGGGTCAAGGGAACGATGGCTGATTGTTTCCCTTTCTCGTGTGTGTCGCAACAGACCCCAACCCGTCGTGAACCTCGACGCCGTCCCAGCAGCAGCAGCAGTAGTTCCTCCGTCTTGATTTCTTCCTCGTCACCCGCCTCGCCTTCCTCCTCACACCTCAAAAGCTCAAAATCTCCTTTCAAAAGCCTATCTCAACCTCCGTCCTCGCCCGCCAGCTCGGTCTCGTCCTCCTCGTCCTCGTCGACTGGTCTCGTAGGAGGCTGGCAGGCTCGGTGTCGGGTGAAGGACCGTCGGGAAGGAAATAGAGGTTGTCTCTCATGTCTCTGCTAGCTAGTTTAGTGACCGAGATGGCGGCGGGAGACGAGGAGACGAGAAGCTCGCGGTGTGTGAAACGCGTCGATAAGAGTCGAGGATGAAACGGAACGAAGGGGTCTGCATATGTGCTGTACGTACGATGACGATGGATATCAAAGCAACAAAGCTGGGAGAAAGGTATCGAAGAAGCTGACAAAGTGAAAGAGAAGGACAGGTATCAAAAGAGAGAAAGAAGAGAAGCCTGTTGCGTAAAAGTCAAAGAGAAACGAGTGAGTTCACTGAGAAGGTTGAGGCGAAGCAGAGAATATCGAAAGAAGGTACCTCGGGGTCCTCACGAAGACCACCATCTCCAGCCTCGACGTTTCGAAGGAGGTTCAGGCGAGCTCGATTCGACTTCGACGACCTCCTCCTCCGACGAGGTTGGAAGAGGATCCGACGGTGGCGAGGGCAAGATGGAAGGGACCAAAGGGACCAGAAGTTCGACCTTCTCGACGAGAGTTGAGCTGTGAAAGAGCAAGGGAAACAAGGGCGTCAGCGAACCAGAGCGAGAAAACGAAGAGGGAAACGGCGCGTCGGCACTGACTTTTCTTGCTCCTCGTTCTCCGTCTCGGTACCAGCGGAAGTTTCGACGGCGGGAGCTAATTCCGATGGAGCATCCTGAACCGTAAAGAGAGAGAAAACGCACGAGTCAGTCTCAAACCGAAGTGAAAGAAGGACGAAAGGCAGAGCGAATCACCTCGGATCGAGTCGACGGCCTGAAAAGCGTCGCTTTGTCGAGGAACCAGTCCCAGACGATGCCCTGTTTGGTGAAAGTGAGTCAGTGCGAGGGTTTTGATCGGAGGAAAGGTAGTGAGCACGACTCACACCGACGAAGAAGTAGATCAACCCGAACACGATTCCTGGGAGATGTCCGAAGTCTCCTGCTGGCGACGCTCCTTCCCAGGTTGCCTTGATTTCGTTGTAGATAGAGTCGAGGCAATGGTGTTGAAGGGGTAGGAAGATCGGGTTCCAGCACTGAATGAGATAGACGAAAGGAACGATGGGTCAGGACGTGGACGAGATGGAGGACGAGGAGAACGGGGGCAAGAAAAGGAACGAGAGCTCACTCCAAAGGTCATCGTCATCAGAGCGAGACTTTCCACTGCGCAGACGGTTTGCGAGATCCCCAAAGCGGAAAGGCAGTCGAGCTCAGACATGATTCTGTGCGAGAGACGGATCTTCTTCTCCTTCGGGTCGAAGTCCCACGGCGGCTTCTGACTACGAAGCTTGCTGGGGTCCTTGAGGATCGAGAGGAGCGTCCTTTGCGCCTTGGGAATTCCGAGCAGCTCGTGAGGAACTTGGAAAAACAGCAGGAGGGGGAAGGCGGATGCTGTGAAAAAGAAGAAAGGATGGTGTCAGTTGAAGAAGAAAGAACGTCGGTTGTTGCGGAAAGAATATGTTGATCTCGATCTGGCTTCTGTACAGAAGCAGTGTTTCTAACGGAAGTGCAGGAAGAAAGGCTCACCAGCGAGGCAGAATACGAGGAAATGGAAGAGCCCCGTCAAACGTCGCGTCGGTTCGGGAGGAGTCGAGACGTCCGAGAGAGTCCAATCCTCGTTCAGCAGGCCTGGAAGTTGTCCTGAAAAGGAAAAAAAAAGGAAGAAAGGGGTGAGCTTCCTGTGGAGAAAGTGTGCTAGGGGAAGCAAACTCACGAAGGTAGGGAATGATCCATCCATCGTCGTGCCGCTCGAACCATCCGTTGAAGAACGTCTCGTTGAACCAGCTGGAGAAACGACCTGAGAGAAACACGAAACGTTCCAGGTCAGCAACTCTTAGCAAGAAGAAGATAAGAAGGGGAAAGGGGACGGACGAGAGAAAGGGGAGATCCATTCGGTGAAAGGTGAACGATCGTCGAAGAAGGAGTAGGCGAAGAAGCCTTGAGAGCGAAGGAGTTCAGCATAGGCAGCCGCTCGCAAAGGACACAACACTGTCAGACTCACCGCTAAGGACCAAGAAAAAAAGGTTACTGGTGATGTGGTCGTTGTCGCTGTGGCTAAGCAAGGCGAAAGAGAGACGGAAAGGGTCAGCAAGATTGAACGAAGACGCGAAGAAAGAGGAGGGAATAGAACGAACCCAAACATCGAAGTCCAGATATGTAGATAGGTCCCTTCGAGTGGAATGAACTTGAAGACGTTCATCGCCCGGTCGAGGTTGAGGAAGACCATGACGAGATCGAACATTCGAGGCAGGGAGGCACGAATCGACCTCTGGGAGGCTCCCGACCTTGGGTCAAGTCGAGCCTTAGCATTCTTGATCCAGTGAGGTACGATGCACATAATCGAAAGGAGACCGACGACGACGATCCAACCTCCCCAAGGTCCGAGAAGCCACGAACTCTGTTGGGGAAGGAAGACGCGTGAGCTCGCTCGACGAGAAAGATGCGGCGAAAACCCAAGGTACCCACCGTTCCAGAGAGCTCAGACTGGCAATAGAGTCTATCGGTGATGACGGCAGCGGTGAGGTACAGAGCGAAAGCGACCAGCAGGGTGACCTGGAAAGAGCAAGTGACGATCAGCGTTGAACGACGCGAAGCTTGAGGCAGGAGGGTTTTTGAGGATCGCACTCACCATGATCGGTTTGATCACTTGGAATCCGGAGTTCACTATGGGATCCCGAAATCGCACAGAGTGGTACTGATTGTCGAGGGGGCGATCTCTGGGGGAGCAGAACCAGGTCGCGACTGCCGTCCGGGTGAGGACGAACTCGTTCCAAACGTTTCGTTCCGTCAAATCCTTCTTAGGCAGTTCCTCAAACCACCTCTGAAGATCGACGTTCGTCGATCTCCCGTCCATAGGCTCAAAACGTAGTAATTTTCCAAACTGTTGTTCGGTCAGGGCAATCTTCGCGTCCAAGTGCATCTCCTCCAGCACCTTCAACTCCTTTCGCTCCTCCATCGGCAGCCTCCTCAGCTTCGTACGGAGCTCCCAGTCCTTTTCCTGCAGTTCTCTCATGCGCTCGAAGTCCGACCGAGTCCTTTTGCCAGAGCCTTTAGGAAGAGCCCATGGTTTGTGCTTCGGAGGAGGAGGAGGGATGTAGCGAGGAGGACGAGGAGGGGTCGGAGGAGAGGATGAGCTGCTTCGAGGAGGTGGTGACGGAGGAGAGCTCGAGCTGAGACGAGCGAGGGAGGGTTGGGAGGGTGAGCTGAGGTTGCATCTGGGGTAGGAGTGGTAGGATCTTGAGGGCGAGGGAGGCTGTTGAGCGTGAGGACGAGTAGAAGGAGGCGAGGAGGAGATGAAGGGCTGAACAGGGAGGAGTCAAAGGCGGGCAAGGATACAACAGAATCAGCTCGAGTTTTCCCAAGTGAGAGTCTGTAGAAGTAGGAGCGATTCTTCAAGCTGACTTACAGATGAAGATCCAAAGATGAGACCCAACGAGACGTTGGATGTCGACAACGAGACGTTGGATGTCGAGAACGAGCGAGCGAAGGAGAGGGAGCAAGCTGAAGGTCGAGCTCCTCGGAGGGTGGCGAACGAGATGGTTGTGAGGAGGGAGGGGAAGCTCATCGCTGATCCGAATCTACGATCGAGTAGCTGAGGGAGTGAGCGGGAGACTTGATGAAAGAAGAACGGTTTCCTCTTCTCTGCTCCTCGTCGTTGAAGGGGAGAAAGGAAGAAGGAGATAACAACGAGCTTCACCAAGCTTAACGGGGTGATCGACCGTCCCCTTCTGTTGCTGTTGCCTATCTTTCGGCGCAATTTTAGTAGAGGGACGCTAGAGCGCCAGTTAAAAGAGAACGGAGCTCGGTTCTGTATTGCATCATAAAAAAGCCAGATGCGTTCGATCTCGCTCGTCGAGACGCGTCGTTTCAATCCTTCGCTCGTTGCCCTGGCTCGTCCTCTCTCTTTCCGCCTCCGTTGCTAAACTTTGATCCTTCTTTAGCTTCTGATCTACCTGAAAGAGAGCTTCGAACTTCATCTCGTCTTCCTCTTCCCATCCCTTTCCCTACTCTCACTCTGTCCCGTACTCCTCTCCCTCCTCCTCACCCCCAAACACTCTCGTCCCCTCTACTCGCTTCCCAAGTCCGTCTCTCCGCTCTCCTTTCTCGTCCCTCTCAAGACAACCCTAGTGAACCAGTGGAGACGGGCATGACGTAGCGTACAAGCAAAGAAAAGAAAAGAGGCAGCAAGCAAGAAAACGGCGTGGGATGCGAAGCGATGAAGGGAGATGGGTGGGTGGAGGAACTCGAGCGAGCTGAGCTGAGACGGGTAGGGGACGAACGAACAGAGAGAAAGGACTAGTTGGTGGGGTGGGACTGTATGGAGAAAGACGGGGATTGGTGCGCAAAAACGAGAAAGGGAAGGAAGGAGGACAGAGCGAACGACGCGTCGAAACCAGAGTTTAAGCGGCTGGAGTAGGAGTAGCGACTTTGGCTTTCTTGTCGAACATCCCTGAGTGAAAGAAGTACCAGACAGCGACGAAAGACAGGGAAGGAGTGGTCAGTCAGCAAAGCGAGACGAGAGGAAGAGAACGAGAAACCCGATTCACCTCTGAAATCCTTGTCTGACTTCGCCGAACGAGCCTTATCCTCCATCGCGATCTGCCTCTGAAGCTGCTTCACCGAAGGATCGTCCTTGTCCAGTTCATCGAGGAGGTTCTTGGCTTTGATGACCTCGCCTGCAACGGAAGAGAAGGTCAGTCCGGTCGGAGAAGGGAGACGAGACGAGACGAGAGTGAGAAGTGCGGTAGGACACGAACCCTGAGCGTTGAGAGCAGTAGCTTTCCTGAACGAGGCCTTCTTGTTGTCTTTGTTCTTTTTCAGGGCCTGGGGTTGATTGGTTTCAAGACGAGATTTGGTTCAGCTTCGAAACGAACGAACGAACGAACGAGAGGGAGGGAGGGAGAAAGGAACTGACCTCGTCGCAACACTGAACGGCTCGAATCCACTTGGAGTTCTTGAGGTGAACGGCGGCCATGTTGGAGTCTGACAGAGAAGGAGCTCAGCGGGGAAAGGAGGAGGAAGGAAGAGGGAGGGAGAGGAAGAGGGCGAGCTCACAGATGAGCGAAATCTCAAGATCAACCTCTGACATCTTCTGTTTAGACTCCGCATCTCCACTATCCACACCCATGACGGCTCGGTTGAGACCTTGAAGGAACGTGAGAGCTGAGTGGTACTCCCGAAGAGCGTTGATGTTCTCTCCCTGTTCGTCGAAAGAAAAGAAGATGAAGGGGAGTCAACGGGTGAGCTCGAGGAAGGAGAGAGGAGGGCGAAGGAGATGGGAGAACGAACAGCTTTGAAGAAGGCATTCCCTTTAGCTTTGAAAGCAGCAGCCGTTTCAATCTTGGCTCTGTCAGGCGAAGAAGGAAGGGAGGAGATGGGAAAAGGGGAAGGAGAGAAAGAGAGGGAGGAAGGAGGAGATCAGCTCGACGTTTTCCTTCCTTCTTCTCTTGGCCCTCTCTCCGTCGTCTGAGAAGCAAATTTGACAGCTGAACTCACTGGATGACAGCATCCTGGGCATCGCTTCCGGCTTCTGAAGGTTGGGCGGACATTGTTGAAAAGGTGGAGATGGAGATGGACGTCTTTGGGGAAGAGGAAGGAGGAGCGAGCTCGTCGTTTCGACTCTTCCTCCTTTTGCTCTTCCCCTTTTATCCCTCAACTCCCTCCCTTCCTTCTGCTCTACTTTTCCCGCCCTTGGATGGCACCCTTCTCTGCAGTTCAGATTTTGGATGGGATCAAGGAGAAGGTCGATGCCGTCTTTGCTCAAGGTCAGTCTGAACAGAGAGAAAGAACGAACGAAGGGGCGGAGCTGACCTGACCTCCCCTTCTCGTGCCCTCTCTTCTCTCTACACAGGCGACAAGCTCTTTATCGCTTCGGGGACTACTACGATGAGAGTGTATCGGATACAAGAGCAAGAAGGTTTGTTTCTTTCTCTCTTCTATCCCAAACGGTTGACGTCGAAACGGACTCCTCAGCTCATCTCATCTCCTCCTTCCCTCTCTCTTGCCCTCGTCGTTCTACCAGATCCTGAAGCAGCTCCTAAAGCGACCTTGCTCGAAACGAAGAAATCCTTTTCTCGTCGAGCTGTTGATCAGTTGGGATTCATTAGAGAATCAAACAGTCTAGTCGCGCTCTCAGGTAAAGAAACCCCTCGAGCTCACCCTCCTCCTTCCTCCCCTCCGTCGGATCTGACTTCTCTTCGTCTCTTCTTTTCTTCTTTCTCTTCAGATCAAACCATCTCCTTCTACGATTCCTCGACCTTAACTCTTTTAACCACCTTAACTCAAACCAGAGGAGCTCAAACCTTTGCCATCCACACTTCAGTCTCCCTCGATTCCTCCTCGTCGAACGACCCCTCGTCTTCCTCCTCTCTCTCAACCTCCCCTCCTCCCTCCGACTCTGTCCCTACCATCACCACCACCCTCCTCGTAGGACTCAAAAAACGTCTTCTCCTCTTCCGCTGGTCAGACGGTTCTTCCGTTCCCTCCCCGGATCCTCTGCTCCTCCCTCACACTCCAAGATCCATGGCCTTCGTCACGCCAAATCGAGTCGTTGCTGCTTATACATCCTCGGAACAGGTCGTGATAGCGTTGGATCCGATGAGGGTTCTAGGCGAGGTGGCGAAGGCGGAGAGCTTACCTGAAGGAGGAGCTGCTGGGGCTGGAGGCGCTGGAGGAGGAGGAGGAGGAGAGAGTAGACCGATGAGCGTCGCGAGTGGATTGGGAGGATTGGGCTTGGGCGGGATGGGAGGCTATATGGGACTCGGGACGGGGAAGGGGAAGGCTAGTGTGGTCAGAGTTGCGGAAGGGGAGGTTTTGGTTGGAAGGGATAGTGAGTTTTTGGACCGTTCTCGAAGCGAAGGATGTAAGGAACTGACGACCCGACGTCTTTCTTTCGCCAGACGTCGGAGTCCTCGTCGCGTCCAACGGTAGCTTCAAACGACCTCAAGAGATCGAATGGCCGTTGCCACCAGAAGATACGGGTCAGTCGTTCGCAGTCTCTCCTTTTTCGCTCGAACCATCGAAGCAGAAGCTGACTCGTGCTCGTCCCTTTACGCGTCTTGGTTCCAATCCCATCAAACAGTCTTCGCCCATCCCTTCCTCCTCTCCGTCCTCCCACCCCTCCCCACCTCTCTCCTCCCCTTGACCTCCACCTCTCCTGCCCTCTCCTCCCTCTCCACTGTCCCTACCATCCAAATCCGCTCCGTTGAAACCCTCACCAACCTCCAAACCTTCCACCTCCCTCCCTCCTCCTCCCTCTCCTCCGCCCACACGATCCACCACCTCACGCCTTCGGCAGCTTCGTCCTCGATGCTGAAACCTCCGCTGTACTTTGTCACGACTCCGACGGAACGGGCAGCGTTTGCGAGTGAGGGAGGGAGTAGGGTGTGGTGTTTGAGGATGAAGGAGGTTGGAGAGGTGGTGGAGGAGTTGATGGTGAAAGGGGAGTACGAGGAAGGGTTGGCTGTGCTGAAAGGGGTGGATGAGAGAGTTTTAGGAGATAAGGTAAGTTGGCTCTTTCCTCGCTGAGCGATATTCTCGTCCTGAGGAAGGAGGAGAAGGTCGAGGCGAGCGGAACCGAACTCTCAAACTCACGACGCGTCTCTCTCTCTTTCTTCCTTTCTTCTCCTTCCGACCAGGTGACCCGTCAAACCCTCCTTCAAACCCTCTCGGCTTTAACCCTTTTCCGAACCTCCCCAACCCCTCAGGCAGCCCAGACAGCCATCGAAACCTTCATCTCCCTGTCCATCAACCCAGCCAAAGTCATCGCCCTCTTCCCCGAGGTCGTCTCTGGTCGCTTCTTCGTTCCTGAGGAGGAATGGGTGGAGCTGTTTGGAGGACCATCGAAAGAGACGGTGCTGAAGTATGCGGAGGTAGAGGCTGCTGAGGCTCATGAAGAGGGAGGAGCGGAGGAAGGTGGTGGGGAGACGGGAGGAGGGAGGAGGGGAGTGATGGGAACGTTGGGGACTTTGGCGACGTTTGGGCTGAATAGACCTGAGTCGATTTTCGGTGGGGCGGGAGAGAAGGTAGGAGAGGAGGGAGAGTCGGGTGGGAATGGGAATGGGAACGGAAATGGAGGGAGGGAGAAGGTGCTGAGTGCGAAGGAGAAGATGGGTGAGTCCTCGTTTCGCTTCCTTCTCCTCCTTCTCGTCTTTCTCGACGAACCGCATTGACTGACTTCGACTTCTCCTTGCACGTCTACTCCCACCCTCTCTCTCCCAGCCAACCAAAAACTCTCCTACGAAGCCCTCCTCCACTACCTCTCCGACCGTCGTCAAAAAGTGCTCGGAGCTCTAGCCCAAATCCCTCCTTCGTCCCTCACTCCTCTCGAAACCTCCCTTCCTCCCCTTTCAGCGATCCCGAAAGAAGAACTCCTCTCGATGCCGTCCATCCCACTCTCCCGCCTGACGCCCGAACAGGTGTTCAGGGTCGCTCAGGTCGTGGATACCGCGCTGTTCAAGCTCTATCTGGTGGTGAGACCGAGTCTGGTGGGGAGTTTGTGTAGGCTGGAGAATTTTTGTGAGGTGGTGGAGGTGGAGGAACAATTGAAGGAGAGGAAGGTGAGTTTTCGGAGGTTTTGGAGGTTCGACGCGTTGAGGAAGAAGGAAAACGAAGAGCTGATCGCTTTCCTTTACTCTTTACCCCGTCGACGTGCTTGCAGAAATACTCGGACTTGGTGGATCTGTATCGGACGAGGAAGAACCACGAGAAGGCTTTGAAGTTGCTTCGAGAGTGAGTTCCAAGTCCATTCGACGCGTTCTGACCTTCGTTTCTGAAGGTCGACGCTGATTCTCGTCCTCCCATTCTCGTTTCGTTCCAGACTCGGCAAAGACGACCCCGACCCCGAAGACAAGCTCGACCCGACGATCCGATACCTGCTCGCCCTCGGACCCAAGTACCTGCCGTTGATCTTCGAGACTTCCCGCTGGGTTTTCGAGGAGAACTTCGATTGGGCGATGAAAGTCGGTTTATCCCCTCGCTCCTCCCTCTATGTCTTTCTTCGACTGACCTCGGTGTTTCCGACCTCAAACAGATCTTCACAGCCGACCCTGATACGGTCGAACCTCTCCCTCGACACGAGGTCCTCGTTCATCTCGAGACGGTCAGCCCTCGAGCCGCCGTTTCGTTCTTGGAGTTCTTGATTGAGAAGCTCGGAGAGAAGGGAGCAGAGTTCCATGATCGGTTGGCAGAGCTGTACCTCGAGGACGTGAAGAAGGGGAAGAAGTCGGTGAAGGAAGGTGAGCTCGTGTTGTGTCTTTTTTTCGTTGGAGCGTTCGGACTGATGAGTTTCGTTCGTATCTAGACGCGACAGAAGGACCTTACGCCAAAGCTCTCAAGTTCCTCAAGTCTTCGAACCTTTATCGACCTGATCACGTGCTAAGATACCTCCCTGACGACGGTGAGTGGTCTTGAGCTTGCTCGAGGGTTGGAGACGGCGAGGCGGAAAAGGAACTGACGCGTTCTCGCTTCTTCCTTTTGCCTTTCTCAGACCTCTTTGAAGCTCGAGCTATCCTCCTCGGTCGACTTGGGAATCACGAGGCGGCTCTTCAGATCTACGTTTATCGTCTCGCTGATTACTCGAAGGCGGAAGAGTGAGTCCCACCTCCCTCTTCGTTTTTCTGCGTCCTGCCCACTCACTCCTCCCCGCTCTTCCTTCCTTCGCAGATACTGCGTTCGGGTTTACCAGTCCACAACACCATCAACCAACATCTTCCTTCCTCTTCTCCGAATCTATCTCCTCCCTCGTCCCTCACCCAACACCAATGCCGACTCCAAATCCAAATCCAAAACTCCCGCCACCACAACCACGACCACTCCTCTCCTTATCCCACCAGCTCTTTCTCTAATCGCCACCCATTCCACTAAACTCGAACCTCTCGAAGTCATCTCTCTCCTCCCACCACTGCTGACGATGCAGGACGTGCATTCGTTCTTCCTTCGGACGCTGAGGGAAGGGAAGGCGAAGAGGAACGACGGGAGGGTGTTGAGGGAGATCGAGAAGACGAGAGGGGAGGAGCTGGACTGGCGACTGCTGAGGCTACAGGAGAGGAGGGTTAGGATTGGAGATACTAGGATGTGAGTTGATTTTCTTCTGAGAAGAGGATGGCGGGTGGACGAACTGTTGCTGACTTTCGTTTCCGCCTTCGATGCCCGTCGCAGATGCCCTCAATGCAAGAAACGACTCGGAAACTCAGTCATTGCCGTTCACTCTCCCCGAGGGGAAGTGACTCATCTTCACGTTCGTATTTTTTCCTTCTATCTTTCGCTTCGTGTTCTCTCCACCGAGCTGACTTTACTCTCTCTTCTGCTTTTCGCTCAACAGTGCAAGGACGCCTTCTCTCTCAAGCTCCGAGAGGCTGCTGGAGTATAGATTGACGAGACTCACATAGGTTAACGACTCGATTCGATGAACGAAAACAGACAACACGATCAATCGCGGTAGCCTCGAGGGAAAGAGACGAGAAGGGCATTTCCATCCAGGTCTGTGAGTCTACACGAAAAGATAGCATCTATGGAGTTGGATAATTAAGCAGGGAAGGTAAATAAAGGTTGGTCGGTCGTACAGTACATTCGTTTCTAAATCTAGGGAGCTCCTTTGTGGAGGGAGCGTCGTTCAGGATGACTCCGCCTCCTTCTTCCCCTCCGCTTCGCCGTCAACGACGACGGTATCCTCCGTCGACGAAGGGTGAAGAGCAAGAGGATCCTTGAAAAAGACGACAATGAGTCCTGTTTCGAGGATAAGGAGACCCATGGCGAAGAGGAAGCCGTACTGATCGAACAAGAACCGAAAGAGACTCGAGTCAGCGACGCGTCTCCCTGGAAGAGCAGACGAGGAAGTCGAAGGGAACGAACCTTGTACCCATGCGGCGAGGGACCGACTTGACCTGGGAACTCCGGGAAGGCGACCTGGATGGTGGAGGTGATGGAGAGGAGGGCGGCGGCTCCGAGTTGGAGACTGGAGAACGAGAGGAGAGGAGGCGAGGTCAGTACGAAGGAAGACGGAAGTTGAGATTTCAAAGAAGAAAGCGAAGACTCACACACTGTTCCAGAGACCTCCAGCAACACTGAAAAATGGAAAGAGAGGAGAAAAATGGACGAAAGGAAGGTCAGGACGACGCGTCGGAGGGGAAATCGAGCGATTGAGAAGAAGGAGCGAAGAATGATTGCTTACCCCGAATGCTCGGCAGGAACGGAGAGGAGGAGAGAGACGTAAGCTCCGACGAAGGCCATGGCGGCACCTGGACGAATAGGAAAATCAAAATGGAAGAGTTGAGGTGTCAGACACGTCGCGACGGGTGGGAGAAGCAGCAGAGACTCGTCGAATGATCGAAAGAAGGGGTTGACTCACCACCAGCTCCGATAGTAAGTCCAGGGAAGATCAAAGGCCAGTAGTCGGATCGGCCGTCGACAAAGCTAAACATGAGCATGGCTCCCGCGGCGAGAAGAGCTCCTGAAATCAACCGGTATCGCAGTGGGAACTTCTTAATTGGAATATTCTGGGCTACGATCATTGTGACGGTGGCGGAAATCCCGGAGGGAAGCTGTGTGCAAATAGTAGGGAAAAAGAAGGTCAGCAAGAAGCGACTCCCACGCGTCAAAACTCGATTCCTTCTCGACTGAAGGAATTCTACTGACGAATCGAACCGCAGTCATGATGGCCGAGATGCCCCATTCTCCTTGGAACCTATCCGAGAAGGCGACTTGAGCTTCGAAGAACCTGAGGAAGGGGATGAATCGTCAGAACACGGGCCCGAAACGAGGAAGAGGGGAGAGAAACTCACCAGTAACCGATGCTGAGTCCGAAGATGGCGAGAAGCGCAAAGTTGGGAATCTTCCACATCTGAGGGGAGATGAGAGCGTCGATGGGGTCGATCCTGGACTCCCAGTAGAAGAAGGCAGGGAAAAGAAGTCCACCGATGATGACCGTCGAGATCGTGGCAGGGTCACGCCTTGAAGAACGAAAGAGGAGTTGATCAGCCGCAAGTCGCATCGCCAAAGGATCGAGGGGTCGAGGTACTCACCATCCCTTGACTGGAGAACGAGGCACCAAGAAGACGGAGAGTCAGCAAGACGCGTCGAGAGCTTGAGCGGGAACGAAGATTCGGTTCACCATTCGCTTCAGTCAATCCGTAGATGAGAAGTACGATAGCTGCCGTTTGAAGGAAGGTTCCCTGAGAACGAGAAAACAGAAGTCAGCACACTATTTGAGGAAGCGAGCGGAAGAGTGTGCGACGAACGACGTAGTCCATCTTCGGCTTCCTCGTTGGAGCGACCTCCACACCTATGAGGCGGCGAAGAGAGAAAATAGAAGTCAGCTGATAGGATTTGAAAGCAAAGCAGAGGGAGGAAACTCACCCTAGTCCAGAGAATGCTCGCAAGACAAGGAGAGTGATCTTGTCCTTGCTCAAACCAACTCCCATCGAGAACAAACCGAGGAAGAGGAATCCCACGATGAAGACGGTCTTCGGGTTGGTTATATCGGCGACTCGTCCTCCCTGAAGAGGAAAAACATGAAGGAAAGGATCAGGAAAGGGACTTCGAGATTAAAGAACGACGCGTCGAAGAAAAGGAGACGAACCGAGAGCAGAGTCGAAGCGAGGGTAAGAGAGTACGCGTTGACGACCCATACTGACTCTGTGACCTCCATATCGAGACTCTCGGACATTTGGGAGAGACCGACGATAACAGCGGACTGGAGGGAGGGAAACGGAGGTCAGCCTGCGTCGTGGAACGAAAGAGACTCAAAGCTCGGTCTCCTCGCCGAAGAGATGTGAAGAGAAACTCACAGCTCCAAAGATATCCCTGCATGGATGAAGAAGAGGAGTAAGGTGGAGTCAGAACGGGGGTTCGGTTCGTTCGAAGAAGAGAACGCAGAGCACGCAGAAACAGGTGCGACTCACAGAAATTGGGCGAGCGAGAAGACGAAAAGGAGGAAGTACCGCCTGGTGTTGGAAGGAAGAGCTGCAACTGCCAAGCCCTGAGATTCGGCGTCGAGGGTTGGAGATCTAGTAGGGAGGGGAGGGAGAGAGGAAAGGTGAGCTCAAGCGAGGTCGAGGTGATCGGAAGATGAGAGAGGATGTAGAGCTCACGCAGAAAGTGGCTGTCCTTCGACAGGTTTCGACATGGGTGGAGCGAGGGTGGTGGAAGTGGGAAGAGGAAGGTTGAGAGTGGAAGAAGACATGGATTAGAAGAGGCGTTGAGTTTGGGCTGAGGTGGAGGAACGAAAGGTCGAGGTCGGTCGAGAGTCGAGAGCTTTTTAGCTGATCTCTGAGTGTTGAGGAGTGGTGGGATGTGGTTGGAGGGAGAAGGGAGGAAGAACGAGTTCCTGGTTTTCTATGGAGAATCCTGCTGAGTGATGCGATCTCAGATTTGGAAGCAAATTGTCAGCAAGAAGAAGGAGGGTGTCGGGCAGGGCGGGGACGGCCTTCAACCAAACAACCTTTTTCGCCCTGGTAACCGCGTAACCAATTTTTTGAACGGTCGAAAAGGCGCAAATTTGTTCTTTCTGCTTTGGAACAGCTTGAAGAGGGTTTTTCTCGAGGCCAGTCACACCTTGGACGCGAAAGAACGAGCGAAAATGAGCCAAAAGCAGAGAAACGAGCTTGAAACTCACCCGGCCTCGCCTACCTTCTGCTCCCTTCCTCCCTCGACCGTCCTTTCTTTCCCTCCACTTCTTCCCTTGGCTCGTATGCAGATATCTCGCCTCCACCACCGAGAATACGAGACGTCATTACACCAACGCGGCTTCGGCTGAAGAAATCTATAGACGCATCGAGCGTGCATCACGCCGCTCAACGTCTTCCTAGCTGGCTACTCCTTCCAGCTTCCGTCCCTGAGCTTGTCGCAGCAACCAAGCAGGACCTTCCCAACGTAATCGAAGTCTGAGATCTCGTTCCAAACTTGAGCGCTGCAACGAACCCACCTACGGAAAGAGGCGGGAAAGGAGTCGGTCAGAAAGCGGCGACGGTCGAGGGAAGACCAACGCGGAAAGAAGATGAACGAACGATCGATCTCCGTGGCGATAGACGGCAACAAAAGTGTTGGCAGCGAACAGAGAGTCTTCGAAGAACTTCTGATGAGCAGCGACGCCAGCTTTGTCGGTAGGGAAGGGGTAGGAAGGTAAGGAGACGTTGACCTGAACGGAAAGGCGAAAAACGAGAGAAGCGATCAGCATCGCCCTCGAGCTCGAATCCTGATAACCGATCTTCACTGAGCTTACCATGTTTGCCGTGAGCTCTCCTGTACGAGTAAAGAGAGAGGAGAACGTCAGATCACGTCGAGGACGACCAGAAAAAACGTTGCGTCGCACTCACCGAGCTCGTTCTCCATTATCGGGCCTCCTCCGAACATCTTTTGAAGGTGCTTCCCTCCTTCGACAGCTAGGTTGTGGCAGTAGGTGTTGATCCTCTCTTCTCCTCCGAGGAACGCTCTGAAATCGAGCGCAGCGGCGATGGACAAGAACGGAATCCAGTCTGGAGAACGAAGAGCCGAAGAAAAGTCAGGAGAACGCTCTTGAGAGAGTCTGGATGGCACGATGAGGGGAGGATGGGATGGGTAGCGTGCCTTGGGTCCCAGTCCAGTCTGAAGATCGGTCAAGGAGAAGGACGAGTCAGTTCGAAGAGAGTCGACGCGTCGATGCGAGGAGGAGACGAAGACGCACCGAATTGCTTCTCAAAGGACCATTCGCCCTTCCCCGTCCCAGGGTAAAGGGTGGATTCACTGAAAGAATGCGCTAGCAGTAGGTCAGTTCGAGCTCGAGTGAAGGCAACCAGGAGACTCACTAGTCGAACGACGTCGGGAACGTCGTCCGGATCAGTTTTTGATTCCTTGAGGTCCGAAGGCATACAAAGGGCGTCAGTAAGGGGATAGGAAGGTATCGAAATGATCGTACTAACCTCTTCGGAACCCAGAGAACAGCTCCACCTCGATGACTCATGCTGTTCAGAAGAAAAGAGGCGGCGAGAAAGGAGATCAATCAGCTTTGGAGAGTCGTAGGACGAGCGCGATCGCAGGATAAGGTGAACTCACAGCCATTTGTGACAGTTAGTGATAAGGAAGTCACATGAGAACTCGTCTGATAGATCGAGAGGCATCTGACCTGTTATAAAGAGGAAAGACGAGATCAGAAACGACAACGGAGGGACGAAAGAGTAGGAACGGACTGGCACTCACCGATAATATGGGCGGCATCAACGCAGGAGAGGACGCCGTAGGTTCGAGCCATCTGCGCGATTTCTCTCCACGGGAAGACTAAATGAGCAAGGAGAGGTGATCAGTTCTCTCGACCTCCGAGACGCGTCGAAACGCGAGAGCTCACTCATGCCAGGATTCGAGCTCAATCCGTCGACCACCACCATTCGAACTTTCCCTCGAGCACCTTCCTTCGATCCGTTGTTTACGAAGGCCTCCTCGGTGATTCGAAGGATCTCGGCGTGAGTTGTGGGGAACGTCAAGGGAAGCACGACTAGTTTGAGGTTGATGGACGTGTGCGAGTCGCAGAGAGCTCGAAGAGTTTGAAGGACGGCACCGTAGGAAGTAGAGTCTGAATAGATGAAGTGAAGGTAGGTTCAATAGATAGTTCGAGGGAATCGAAGGATGAGAAGAAGACGGGAAGACGAACACGCGACGATGATGTCGTCCTTCTCCCAAACGATGTTGCTGACGACGGTATTGACACCGTGCGTAGCGTTAGGTACCAACACAATTTCCTCGAGTCTAGTGTTGCAGAACTCGGCCAGCCGTCGTCTCACGTCCGTGAGGAGAGGGAGATAGGTTCGTCGCATGAAGAGATCGGGGTTCTCTTCGCACTGGTCTGAGAGTTGGCGGCAGTACTCCATCACAGGCTTTGGAACCGAACCGTAGCTCCCTATGAACAAAGAAAACCTGTTAAAAGGGCTCCACGAAGATTGATCTCGAGAGGGAAAGGAACGAACCGTGATTTAGGCAGACGTAGTTTTCCCGAAAAAGGAAGTACTTGAGAAGAGAGCGACCGAACTCGGGAGGAGGAGGATGAGTTGCATCGGAGAGCGACGTCGGAGTCGACCAGATCGCCGACTTCTCGTTGAGGAAGGTGGAGAAGCTAGGTAGAAGAGAAACAAGGTCAGCCCTCGAGAGACGAAGCGACGAGGGTGAAGGTCGAGACTCACTCCCAAACTCCTTTCTCCAATCTATCCAAGCCTGCAACCCAGAGGTAAGTCCTACACCTCAGCTTCTTCGAGGTCCCAACCACCTTCGAAAGATCCTCCGAGAGTAGGTCGGGCTGCTTCGAGAGCGGGAGAGCCTCGTCGACGAGGGGAGAGACCTCGACGTCTCTCAACCCATACTCATCACCTTCAAAGACGGAGAGCTTGCCGAGCTCAGAAGGGTTAAGACCATTGACGAGAGTCCCACGAACAGAAGGAGACCTGTTGAGAAGCCGAAGGAAGAAGAATCAGCGCCCGACTATCAAAGGAGGGTCGAGGGAGATGACTCGAAGCTCGAAGGAAGGAAAGACAAAGATCGAGCTCACCCTTCCTTCTCCAGCAACGCAGCCTTCTTTGCGTCCTTCTCCGAAACCATAGCTGGGTAGTCCTCTCCAGAGACGCCGAAACGAGCGTATCCTTCGAGGAGAGCGGGTTGGAAGGTGAGATGGGATCCGTCGTTGTCGATAACTCGACAAAGGACCTGAAGAAGGAGCGCCGAAGGTCAGCTTCTTTTCTTTGACTCTTTGAGGGATAGTAGGGCCGAGTTGAGCAGATCGACAAGTTGTAGAATACTAACAGATGGTACTAGCAGCGTGCCGTAGAAGAAGATGGACATATAGAAGAAGGGAGGGAGTGTGTGATGGTTGAAAGGGAAGGAAGGGAGGCGGATCGTCGAGTCAAGCTCACTTTCGGCCAGCTGCGACTCGAAGAGGAAAGAAAAAAAGAACTGAAGAACAATGCCATGCGGTCCACTCTCTGGCGAGAAGATCTGAGAGCTGACCTGTATCACGTATATCTGAGCCCTTTCCCATAATCTTTAGAGGGCGAAAGATCCCTTGCCTGATTCCGACGTCGAGTCGTTGGTTTTTGCGAAGTGGAAAGTTTTCCTTTGTTGACGCCTCCGAGTTTGTTGCTGGGGTTCGAAAGGTCGGAAACGAATACGTCCCCCATCCAAGCGTGGTACAGAGCAGCGAGCGATCGTGGTGTATCTGTTCTTGCAAACAAAGACCATGAAAAAGAAACCGAAACCCCATGCATCTCTCCCCTCGAAACGAAACCCAACTCAACACAACGTCAAGTCGCTTTAAGCCGCCGGACGCTCGGCCCTGGGTGCCGACCACGCAACGTTGAGGATAAGGTTGGCGTAACCTGAGAGAGAGAGGGAGGAAGAGAAGGTCAGCTCGAGCTCTTCGTCGCGTCTCTCCTGTCGCGTCTCTCCTCCTTAACACGTCTCCTCCCCTCCCTCTCTTCTTCCTTCCTCCCCACGACTTCAACCCAACCAGCACCTTGAACCAAGAAGAATACAAGCTCGACTCACCCTTTCCGTGCACCTTCTCCATAGCCCTCTGCGCAACCTCCCTGCTCTCGAACGAGACGAACGCGTATCCCTTCTTGACACCCGTCTCCCGATCCTTTCCGATGTAAACCCTGGCGATCCTTCCTCCCTTCTCTCCTCCGATAGCCTTCTGGAACAGTTCCCTGAGATCGTCCTCCTCGACGTCCTCGGAAACATTGGTGACTCGAAGGGTGGGGAGATCGTCTCGGGATCCTCCTCCTCCAGGACCGGGGTACTTGGAGTCGGCGGAAGGACGGGAAGTGGATCCTCCGGATCGCATGGAACTGATTGGAGGTGGAGAAAGAAGGAAGAGAAGGGGAGAGAAGGGGAGAAAGAAAGGTCAGCGAAGGAATGTGAGACGCGACGAGACTCGCTCGATCAACTCGCTCGGTCCAGGAACTGGGAGGAGACGTGGTACTAACGGAGGGACGTATTTTCCTCCAATACCTCCGGAAGGAGCAGAAGCAGCAGCCTGCTCTCCAGGAGTAGGGTCGGCTCCGAAGTCGGGGGTGTCTGAGGAAGCGAAGGGAAGAAGCAGAACGGGAGAGGGTATGGGATCAGCAACAGTTCCTTCGCGTCACGGATCTGTATATCGTCTTCTCCCCAGCAACGACAAATTCTCGGGAGAGGCCGATCGAGTAGGAGTCGACAGGGGAGAAGAGAAGCGAGATCGAAACTGAACTGACCGTTGGACATTCCGATTCCCTCGAGAGTCTCCTTGTAAGGACACTTGGAGGTGAACTATCGAAGCGACAGTGTATAGATATGGTCAGATACAGGTTCGAGGGGCTCTCGAAATGGCAGCAGCAAAGCGAGAAACGAGGAAGCGCAGAAGAGGAGAAAACGTACATGATCTCCCTTACACAACCTACAGACGATCTTCTTGACCTTGGAAAGAGCCTTGGCCTCGTCGGTCTCCTCCTTGGTCTCCTCAGCCTAGCAAACAAGCAAAACCAGGGGGAAAGGTGAGCTTCTCGAGCGAAACGAGAGGTGTCGAGCGAAGGAGGTGAAGCTGAACGAACGGCCTTTCCGACTCCGAGCTTGAACTGCATGTTCTCTCCGACGGTGGTGGTAGAGTTGTTGGGACCGGGAGGCGAGTTCTTCTCGGCTCCGAACCTGATAAGACGAGAGAAAGAAAACAGACGAGGTCAGAGCTGGGGCTCGAGGGGAGGCGAAGGGAACGCGAAGAGGAGGGAAGGGAAACGAACTTTGCCCAACGAGACCTCTCGGCGACGCTGTGAGAAACGTGCTGAGTCTGGAGAGTTCGCTTGATCTTTCGAGTGACCTGTGTGTACCAAGAACGCAAACGATGGGCAGGTATGAGCTCGTGGAAGACGAGGAAAGGGCTTGACGGTGGAGGCGAAGGGGAAGGGAGGAAAGGGTTGTGCTCACCTTGACCTTCTTTCCGTCCTCGTTCAGCTTCCACTCGACAATGGTCTTGATACCGTCGGCACCGATAGTCTCGGTAGTAGCGGGAAGAGTCTCTGTGAGAGTCAGAAATAGGCAGAAGAGACGGTTAGAAGGCAAGAGAGGAGCAAAGGGAGGAGGAGGAGGAGGAAGGGGGGTTGTTCGAGTCGCTAGCTGTTGAAGTTCAAACAGGACTGCTAGAAGAAAAGGAACGTACCAGACTCCTCAACGTCGTCGGCCCAGTTGGTCTTAGGTTTGCTACGGATATCGAAGGGGAGGCGAGAGGCAACGAGGTCAGCTTGAGAGAAGGAAGCGTCGAGCTGATGGGAGGAGGAGAAGCTGAACGTACGTCTCGGTTGTCGACATCTTGTTGATTCTATCCGGCGGGGATTTGAAGCTCCTAAAGTGGCTTGAGAGAGAGAGGTAGGAGTGGGGAGTAGGTGGTGAACTGGGAAAGCGAGTGAAAGGGGTTGCTGTAGTTGAAGGGTAAGAACAAGGGGAGAGAAGTGGTCGAGCTTTCCCTTTTTTTTGAAGGGAGCCACTCCTCGACCTTTCCTCCCATCCTCCCTCGCTCCTCTTCTTCGCCTCCAACCATCACAACCGAATCTTCGACTCTTTCCAAACCCTGCTCTTCCCTACCCTCCTCACCACCCCCTCCTCCCTCTACTAGACTTTCCTCTTCCTCGGAAGACAAAGTCCCTCCTTCCGTTCCTCGCCAAAGATGCCCAAGAAAGCCGTCGGAAAGGTCTACAAGTCGGTCATCATGATGAACAAGGTCAGAAACTTTGAAAAGTCGGTCGCAGAGAACCCTGACTTCTTGGCTTCCTTAGCTCGTGAGTAAATGGGTTCTTTCTATACTATAGATGCGAGGTTTCTGAGCTCGCTCGTCTCCTCCTCCTCCCGATCTTCTCTTTTGACCTTCCTTCCAAACTCGAGCTGACCTCTTCCTCCTTCCTTCTCCTCTTTTTCTATACAATCAGCCCCCCATCTCCTCCCTTCCAAACCCAGCTACCGAAACCCTCTCTCCTCTACAACGTACGACACCCTTCCAACCTTCCGATCCTTGTACTCTCAAGACCCTTCGACCTTTGGACGACATCCCCTTCCTTCCTCCTCCCTCGTCGTCCCTCCTTCCTCCTCCCCACCTTCCACCCTCCTCCCTCTCCTCCCTCACCCTCAAACCTTCCCTCCTCTTCTCTTCCTCCAAAACTTGATCGGCGGATCCTCGGCGCTCGCTTCGACAGCGTTGAACGACGACCTCGCTCTCCAAATGATCACCCACACCTCCCATCCTCCAGCTCAACGAGGAACAGCTCCTCACAACCTCAAGATGGCCTTCATGGGAAGGAGAGTGCTCGAGATGCATCTCCAGATGTTCCTGTTGCATGCGGAGGCGCAGAGGAAGGAGGCCGGGAGCGGAAAGTCGGTTTTGATCGATACTCAACGAGCGACGGAGAAGGAGAAGGTCGTCGTCGTCGTCGATGGGCAGCAGGAGAAGGCCACCAGTACTACCGAGACGGAACAGCTGGCGGAGGGTGTAGAGGAGGAGGCGGTGGAGAAGGTGGTGGTGGTGAAGTCGAGGAAGGTCAACCGGGCGAAGAAGGAGAAGAGGTCCTTGGCCGCCCCGTCCTACCTCGTCGTCGCAGAGGGAGTTCAGCAGGGAGATGGGACACCGGGAGGGTTGATGGATTCAGTTCTCTCGGAGTACGTGCTGGGGAGGTTTGTGGGAGAGAAGTGGAACCTGAGTGAGGTCATGCTTTACGATGCTGGAAACGTGAGTTCCTTCTCCTCGTCTTCTCGTTTTTCTTCGCTTGAGGTCGACGCTCGAGTCCCCAGTCTGTGTGGTGCGCTCATGGGAGGTCGTCGGGGAAGCAGCTGGGTAGTCGTTTTGTTCGTGAAGTTGAGGAGGGAAGCTGTAGCTTCACGCGTCTTCCTTCCTTCACCTTGCGTTCCGTTCTCGCCTTCTTCGCGTCCAGTTCGATTGACCTCTTTGTTTTATTTCTTTATATTACAGCCTGCGATCAGCGGCCGACTGGGCTCCCTCAACAGAATCCAAGGATCCCTCGTCCAGTCCGTTTTCGGAGGTCTCTCGCACGCCTACGTTCGTCCCTCTCTTTCTCTCCCTTTCTCCACGCGCTCTCGAGCCTCCCATCTCCCCTTTCTTCGTCGCCCAGCCTCCCCTTTTCACCATTGCATCGCTCAATCCTATACTGACCTCCTTTCCTCTGTTCTTCTCTTCGTTCCACGTCGCGTCTCGTCAAAAAACAACAGGGAGCCGCCTTCACCTCCCGGTTCTTCCACGCCCACACCCTCCCTCTCCTCGAGTCGAGGATGCCCCAATGGACTCACCACTACATCGAGGAGCAGAGGTTGAAGGTTCTGGAGGATGGAGGGATCTGGGGCGAGCAGTAGATTGCGAGAGGAGGAGGAGGGTGTCGAATCGATCGAATGTGAATCGAGGATGGACATGGATGGACGCTGCAGTTCTCTGAAGGAAGCTTTGGAGTCGGGCTGGGATCACGTCTAAGAGACAGAAACGAAAGAAAGAGTTCTGAGATAGGGAAGGGGGCCTTGATGTAAAGCTTGGAACTCACGCGACCGCGTCTGCCTCGGTCGTTTCGAAGGAAGGATGGGCTGAAAGGAAGGAGAGAGTTTGTCTCAACCACCATCACTTCCTTCGACTGAATTTGCCAGATGGTAGCCTTCTCGTGAGTTCCCTTCCGATCTTGGCCCTCACTCAACTCTCGTAGGCTCGACGCTCGTGGGAAGAAGGAAGGAAGTTGAGCTCGAGCTCACCCATCTCTCCCTTCCCTTCCTTCCTTCGCTTCCTTTGTACCTCCCTTCACCCCTTCTCCTCGTCTGCTATCATCCTTCAGTCCCTTCGAAGTCGAGCTATGGATGGACAAGTACGAAGTCACGGCCAAAGTAAGCTCTCAAGCCCTCGACCCTTCTCTCTGTCTTCGAAGCTCACCCGCTCTTCTCCGTTTGTCTCCTCCTGCCAGTACAACATCGCCGAGACGTGCTGCGACTCTATCTCGATCAAGGAGCTTCTAGAGCATGCTGGGATGACTCCCGAGGAGTTTGTGAACGAGAAGGGAGGAGTGTTCGAGCGGAGGATGACTTATGGCGATATTCCGGGTGAGGATCGAGAGGAAGAGAGAGGGAGGGGAAGGAGAAGCTTCGCTGTTGTGGGACGCTGACCCTCGTTGCTCTTCGTTCAACAGGACCTTCGGAACTACGAGCGAACATCGCTAGCTTGTTCAACGCTGAGGCTGGGATCAAGGGAGAGAACATCGTCGTTACAGTTCGTTCTAGATCTCCTCGATCTCTCCTCGTTCGTCGTTGTTGAACCAGCTCGCTGATCTTCCTCCTCTTGGACTTGATCGAAACAGCAAGGTGCCATCGCAGCGAACTTCCTTACCCTCTTGTCTCTCTGCAAGCCTGGGGATCACGTCGTCTGTGTGGATCCGACTTATCAACAGCTGTGAGTTGAGATGAGACGCGAGTTGTTCGGTCATCTGAACGCATCTCTGATCCCTCTACCACCCTTTCTTACTGTAGGATCGAGACTCCTGCTTCCTTCGGTGCTACGGTGTCGAAGTGGACTCTCAAGTCGGAGGAGGACTGGCTTCCGAACGTCGTGAGTTGACGCGTCGAGCTTGCTCTTCCTTGCTGGGTTTCGTTCGGCTGACCCGCTCTGTTTTTCATCTCGCCGTCGTCAGTCGGACCTCAAAAAACTTCTGACTCTCAAGACTAACTTGGTCATTATCAACAATCCCAATAACCCGACTGGACGTTTCATCCCAACGAAGACTCTCCTCGAGGTCCGTCGTGCTTGCCTCACACTTTGTATCTGCCCTCCTGATGCTGACCTCCCTTCGGTATCTTCTCTAGATCGTCGAAGCTATCAAAGCACACGCTGCTCCTGGATGTGTACTGTTCAGGTGTGCACTTCGGCTTCAGGAAAAGCGAGCATCGAGCTGACTGTTTCTTCTTTCACTCCTCGCTGCAGCGACGAGGTGTACCGACCCATCTTCCATCATCAAGACGAGGAGCTGCCTGTGTCCGTTCTCGAACTGGGATATCCCCACGCTGTAGTCTCTGGCAGTCTCAGTAAGGCCTACTCGTTGGCGGGGCTGAGGATCGGTTGGTTGGCGAGCAACGACGAGGTGCGTTCAATGATCTCTTGACGAGTCTTTCTCTTCCGAACTCGAGACTGATTCGTTCTCGTCCCTTTCAGAGTATCGTCAAAGCAGCGATATTGGTGAATCTCTTTGTTGCCTCTCCGTCTGTCTCTCAGGGTGCTGACGTCTTCTCTCCCGACATCAAAGCGACGCGATTACAACATCATCTCCTGTTCGCAGATCTCGTCTCGTCTCGCCTCTATCGCTCTGAACCCCACCGTTCGACCCAAAATTGTCCGACGAAACCTCGAGCTCGTCAATACCAACCGTCTCATCCTGGAGGAATGGGTCGCGAGGCAAGAAGGACGAGTGACCTGGGTCGTGCCGAACGCTGGAACGACTGCGTTGTTGAACCTAGGAGAGGGAAGTGGGAAGGACGGAGACGACGTGAAGTTCAGCGAGGAACTTTTCGAGAAGACTGGGGTGGTGAGTTTCTTGCCAGTGAGAAGAACGGAGGGGAGTCGCTGCGACTCGAATTTTGACGCGTCTCCTTTTTTTTCGTTCGATCTCGCAGATGGTCGTACCTGCTGGACTCTGCTTCGGCGTACGGAATCATTTGAGGATTGGGTACGTCTCGTCGACAGAGACCTTGACGGAAGGTCTGGAGCTGTTGGGTCCCTTCCTCGAGAACTGGCAGAGGAAGCGCGTTGAGGAGAAGTAGACAGCAGGTAGATTTTGATGATAACTTCTCGCCTTGCAAGGCAGGAGAGTTTTCCTAGTAACATTTCCGATGGATGAATGACGGAAAAATTCTCCCTGACGACGAGAGCTTCGGTCAAACAAGCCGTCGCCCGACCGATCCGCGTCCCCTCCCTTCCCTCCTTCCTTCACCAATCTTCAACCACCCCCCCCCCCCCCCCCCCCCCCCCCCCCCTCCCTCCCGCGCCTCCTCTGGTCTTGCATCCACCATTTAAGAGCCATGCCACCCTCGCGCTTCCTCCCGAGAGAGCTGGGCTACCTCTCGAGCCTTTCTCGACGCCCTACCATCTCGCCGACGACATCGACCTCCCTCCTCCTTCGCCGCGCGATGCTCCTTCCCCATCCTCTTCTCTCCTCCTCCTTCCCTCCTCCAACTCGACACTTCCTCGGAGAATCAGCTACTCAACGAAGGAACTTACATGTATCATCAAGTCGATCAGCTCTACCGTTGCTGGTTCCTCTGCTAGGAGTCTTGAAGGTGAGCTCAAGTCGGACGATGCCGTCAAACAGCCTCCTTCAACTTTTGAGCTCAGTCGTCTCCCTCTCTTTCCTTATATCGACAGACCAGCGTCGCTCTCGGAGTGGTGACTACGGCACTTAGAGTTACAGCTACACTCCTGTAGGTTTTCCGTTCCAAAACTCCCCTTTTTTGCCGTTGAGGTTGAGCTTGACTCGTTCTCCTCCTCCCTCCCTCGCTCTCCTCCCTCAACCCTACAGCGTCTTCTTCAAAGTCTTCCTAGCTCGTCATTTAGGCTTCGACGACCCGAATTCACCTCGTTACATGCCTCGACCTCCTCGCGTCTCTTGGAAGGCCTGGAGAGTGCACTGGAAGGCTTATCCTGGAGGACGGCCAGGACGAGGAGAGAGGAAGGAGCCGAAGGAGATCGAGGTGTTGACGCCCGAAGTCCAGAAGGAGGTGGATTCGCTTCGAGAGTGGCACGAACATCATCAGGCTCTGGAAGATGACACCAAAGGGATCAGATACATCGCTGGACTCATCTTCTGGACGCCAATTCTAGGGCTTCTGCTCGTGTTCGGGGCAGGACTCGAGCAGACTCCTTTGACGGGAAGATGGAGGATAGTGCTGATCTCTCCAGCGGAGGAGGCAGCGATACATAACGCTTTGAAGGAAAAGGGGTAAGTCGTCCCTTTCAACTACTCCTCTACTTCCTCAAAGCGGCGACCCAGGCTGATCGCGTCGTTCATCCGCTTCGCCTCTTTCCCAGATGGTTCGAGGCCGTTTTGGACGTTCTCCTCACATCAACGTCTACCAACAGCACTCCAAACGAAGGTGGACACCCTCCCGACGTGAAGATCCTCCCCGAAACGGACTGGCGATGGTCCTGGGTCGAAACCACCCTTCGTCGTTTGGAGGACGGCGTCACTCGTTCCCACGAGCGACTTACCTCCTCTCCTTCTTCCACCCTCCTCAATTCGGACGAACCCCCTTTCCCTCCACCACCTCCCCCAACCCATCCTCTTCATCCCAGAACGCGAGCCGCCGCCTTCCTTCACGAACACCTTCCCAATCCCAACGCAACCTCGACCTCCTCCTCTTCCTCCTCGCCTTCATCAGCTTGCATCGATGGACCACCGTACCAACTCCTCATCCTCGATGCAGAAGACCGTAACGCTTTTTCCTACGGCTTTGGAGGATCGGGAGCAGCTGGGATCGTCGTCTATCGAGGACTGCTCGACTCAATCCTTCAAGACGCGTCTTCCTCTTCCTCTCCTCCAACCATCATCACCACGTCACCTCCCCCTCTACCACCTCCCTCGTCAACATCCATTCCACCCTCACGTCGCTCCCTACTTTCCTACCTCATCCCTTCATCAATTCCCTCGTCGCCGCCACCTCCTCCCTCCTCTCCCGTCCCTTCAACGCGTCCCACCGAGTCTCAAACGCTTCACCTCGCCACCGTTCTCGCTCACGAGATGAGCCACCTTCTGCTCTCTCACCACCTCGAGTCGTTATCTCATACATCGGTCGTCCTTCCCTCCCTCGCCAACCTCGGTTTGGATCTTCTTCGCACGATGCTGTTTCCCCTCACAGTTCGTCCCTTCCTTCGCTACTTGTCCTCACCTCGGTTCTGACCAAATGCTTTTTCTCTGTGTTTAGATGGTGTTTGGTCCCTTCGTGAACGACGCCATCGCCAGCGCGACGAAGCCGGGAGACGCGTCGAAGGCAATCGGCGACTCGTGCTCCTCTCAGAAACTTGAGATCGAAGCGGATCTGGTTGGACTTCGGTGAGATCTGGCTCTTTCTACTGGTTCGAGAGCTCTGATATGCGAGCTGACTCGTCGTTGCCTTCCTTCTCCGCATCAGGATCCTCGCCGAGTCCTCCTTCGACCCCTTCGAAGCCGCCTCGTTCTACTCCCCCGAACGAGCTCCCTCTCCCTCCCACCTCGACGGACTCACACGAGCCCGGGAAAAGGAGGTCAAGTCCGGCTGGACGATGAGTTGGTTCGGAGGGAGTCATCCTCCCGACGAGGATCGGGCGATGGCGGTTCAGAAGGAGCTGGAGCGGTGGAGGGTGGTGTGGGAGAAGGCGAAGAAGAAGAGGGAGAAAGAGGAAGCGAAGGAGCGTGCGAGTTGATGGGATCATTAAGATTCAGATCAAGAGAAGCGTCTATAGACGGAAAGGGAAGCAAGATGAAAGAGAAACAACAAGTTCAAAAGCGAGAGAGAAGGAGAAAAAAAGCAAGTGAGTTCGTCGAAGCGAGATCGAAGTCAAGAAGCAAGATAGTAGAAGGGTGGAGATATGCGAGCGAGATGGTGAAAGCAAAGTATGCGAGAGAGCGTGGGAGAGTGTTGGAACAGTGGGATATCCGAAGCAAAACAGAAGAAGCAAAGGAAAAGGGAGATTGAAGAGCTCGGCTAGGCGAGCATCGAGCCGCCCAACGACTGATGAAGAGAAGAAGAGAAAGAGTCAGCCCCGCAACTAGAAGAGAAAGGAGCAGAGATAATCTTGCTGACCATTGCGTCTCGATCGTGAGCCATCGCTCGTCTATATTCGAGAAGCAAACGGAACATGCTAAATAGAAAGAGGGGTGACGAGGTCAGCTTTTGATGGTGAGAAAGAGGAAAAGAGTCGACGCGTCTCGTTCCGAACTCACTACGACTGCATGTCCTCCCACCTCCAGTGCTTCTCAGCGAAGTCAGCACCGGCGTTTCCGATACTCCTCGAAAGATCCTCGTTCCCTTCGGTGACTCCTGGAGCTCCGATGAAGAAGGTAGACGAGTCTGCGAGAGACAAAACAAAGAGGAAGGTCACTTCGAGAAGACGACGATGAAAAGAGAGCGAGGCTGCTCACGGTAGAGGTCCGAGAGATCGACTGAGACTGGCACATAGTGAAGCCAAGGGGTGATCCATTCGGTGTTCCACTCGGGGAAGATGGTCATCTGAGGGAGGGAAAGGAAGAGGGAGGTCAGAACGAGCGCGTCGTTCTTGATTACCCGAGAACGCTCACCTTGAAGACGACGTTTCCCGACGCTATCAGTCGACGGAATCGAGAGGACCCTGAAGATATAAAGCTTTAATCAGAATTGATCGCAACAGAGGGTCTCTTCTTCTGAACTCACATCCGTTTCCGTCGCTGAAGAAAAGCAAAGAAGAGAGGCGTCAGTTCTCCGTTGTTTTCTTCGAACGAGTCGGGCTGAAGATTGACTCACATATCGAAAGCGTAGCGATATTGAAGCGTCTCGTGAGGAAACACGACTCCGGCGAGCTGGATCTCCTTCCTCATCACAGCACCTGGGGAAGGAAGGGCGACGCGAGGGAGATTGGAAAGGTCAGCCTCGACTTGATGTTCGCCGGTCGTTCGAACTCGAAGACTCACACGTCCCATCCTCCTCGGAACACTGGCCAATGGAGCTAATCCCAACATCCATGAGATGCTCGTTCAAGTCTCTGACCTGGACTCGCTTCATGGCGATCCTCCTGCTCGGGCTTTCGATCAACACGTCCGTGTGTCCTCGACGAGCGTTCGCCAGAGCATGAAGCCGAATTCGATGCGAGTTCCTCCAGTTGTAGTCGTCACGTTTACTGAAGGAGTCTCCGGTGGTACTTCCTCGCCAGAAGATCTGGGGGTGGGACGAGGGAGAAGCGAGAAGAAGAGAGGAGGTCAGCTCGACGACGGGGAAAGAAGAAACGGCGGACTGCGCCGACCTTGTCGATAGACTTATCCTCCCAAGGGATTCGAATCGTGACGTTCTGGAAGGCCTCGAGAGGCGTCATGAGGATCTGGTTTGATTGGACGTATTTCGAGAGAACGAGCTGAGGGTCGAGTCGGGGAGAACGAGGCTGGTTGTGCGAGTAGGTACCGTGGAAGTTGATGAGGGAAGGATTACCTGTTGAAGAGGAAAGGTTACAAGTCAGGAAGTGTTGTCGACGAGGACTAGAGCGTTGGGACGAACGGCAGAAGTCGAAGGACTTCAGAGGATCACGAATGAAAGCAACGGGAGCCTTCTTGGCTAAAATGTCGCAGGGAGAGAAGTAGGTCAGCTCAAGAGCGGAGCTGAAGTAGGGTAGAAGAAAACAGACTCACGAGCTTCATCACTGCCTTCGTCGAGGGAGAGAACAACGTCCTGCTCAGCAGCGAGTTTGACTCCGACCGGCGACGTCCAGGAGCAAGCGTCTGCGAGAAACGATCAAGAAGGAGTCAGCGGGCGAGCAGAGGTCGAAAGGACGCGGAAACTCACTCACTCAGAAGTCCATCCGACATCGCTCCTTTCCTGTTGACATCCTCCATGTTTCGTAGCTCGTCTCGGTTGACGTCTGAAAAGTCGCAGAGACGCAGAGAAGTTTCCGTCAGGTTCGAAGTCGAGTTTCAGAGGGAAAGAAGAGACTCACGTTTCCCTCGAGAACCTAGATCCATCATCCTCGTTCTGAACTCTTCACCCATGATGTTTCCTCCCAAGTCGTGATCTGACGCGCTCAGCCTGACCATCCCTGCATCGCCGCCGACGTCTCCCAGATCTCCTGAACCTTCTCCGAAATCTTCTGGGAGGAACTGTCGAAATCCTTCGCTAGATATCAAAGATGAGGAAGAGAGAGTCAGGTTGGAAAGCCAGGTCGAGAAGCAAGACGCGTCGAGACCTACAAAAACTGGGCCATCTCAAGAGGTCTGGGAGCGGTTGCTCTCTCTCCCGTGATGTTGACCGGAGCGTGCCGCCGGATATCGAGCTGATACGAGAAGGGTGCCTCGGCGAGGAGTTGGGATAGTCGAGAACCGAGGAGGGTAGGATCGAGAGCGAGGAAGGGAGTGATGGCGTCGTGGATCGAGTCGTACTGAAAGAAGAGATTGAAGACAAGATCAGCAGTGAGATGCGCGGACCGTTGGAGCGTAGGGACGTACATCGTCAACCTAGAAAGAAGAATGAGACGATGGATCAGAGGCGAGCTCGAAAGAAAGAGAAGGGGAAGCGACTCACGATCACCACGTCGTGTAGCTTTGCGAACTTCCACCAAGCATCGAACCCCTTCGGCGGTGATCTTCCGTATCTCAGCTTATAGGTCGCTTCAGCCTGAGCCCTGAGGGAGAAGGAGGAAGGAAGGAAGGAGAAATGAGCTCGAGCTCGACTTCGACCCCAGCTCGAACCTGTTTCTGCCACTCACAGCGTTTTGCTCTGCCTATGAGATCAAGATTGAGAGTCAGCTACGACCCTTGAGACTTACACAACGAAAAGTACGGACCTCGAGAGCTGCTTTTCCCATTTCTGCTTCGCTTCCTTCATGAGCTCGCTGTGAGCTCGAGCGAAGGCGATCAGCTTCAGCTTCACTTTACCCTCCTTTCCCCTTCTCCAAAGACTCACCGTATAGGATGACCCTGCTTCTTCCCACCACTCTTCCTCACTATGACAGATCCATCTTCCCTCTCGGTCAACCACTCTCCTAGATTCGCCTTTGCATCGCCTGAAGTCCGTCCAACGGCGACGAGTTGCGAGAGGGGAGCGGAGAGGGAGTCGTGGACGGAGAAGGCTGTTGAGAGGTAGAGGATGAACGAGATGAACCCTAGAAGCAGAAGTAGACGACGTGGTAGACGAGGAAGAGCTAGGCGACCTAGGAGGGAGGTCCGAGGAGGAGGGAACGTCTTGCGTCGAAGTCCAAAGGGAGAAGAGGGACTTCGAGGGAACGACTCCGAGGACGAGGTGAAGGGAGAGATCTGGAGAGCAAAGACAGAGAAGGTAAGCTCAAGAGTCAAGGAATTCATAGGAAAGACTTTGAAGCTCACCGGCATCCTCGTTGTATGGGAAGTCATGAGTCGGAAGAACAGAGGAAGGGAGGGGAGGGAGGGAGGGAGGGAAGGAGAGTCGAGCTCAACACTGATGGGCTGGAGAGAAGATCGAAGCCGTTTCTTGAGGGAACCAAATAATGAGAAGAGAACAGCGAAGAGATGAGAAAGGGCGAGATGACTAGAAGATGGAGGTTTGAGGTCAAAAGAAGGTGAGCTGTGAGAGGGAAGAGGGGCTGAAACAGAGAGCGGTTAGGGGGCAGGGAGAAGGAGAGTACAGCGCGAAGCCCGTCATCTTCCAGCCTTTGCTATGGATTCAGCTCGCTTCCATAGCTTGGAAGTCTGGGGAGGGTGTTAGGATCCCTGAAATGAGAGAAGGGACGAAGGGAGCGCTAGAGGAGAAAATTGGGCCGTGTTCGTTGAGGGAAGGAAGCAGAGGGACGAGCTTCAGAGCCGAAGTTCACAGCTCGCCCGGAGCATTTTTCTACCTCCCCCCCAAACCTGTCAGATTTTCAACCTCTCACAATCGGAGACTCGATAGATGTTCACTCTTATGAAGAAGATTTTCTGAATTTCTATGAGAGAGTCGCAGCCAGGCCGATTTTCTGATCGCTTCGATCTCGCCGACGTCAACAACCTCTTTTCGCTCTCGATAAATCGAGCCTACGAGGACCACACGACCGATTCGTGCTCTGGTTCTAGCTCGACGCTCTCTCTTGCATCGGCTGTCGAAGGAAAAGAGTGGAAACTGTCTTCCTGGGGCTTTCTCCGTCCGATCTCCTTCCAACCATCACCATCGAGCATGCTCTCCTTCCTCCTCTTCTGCTTCTCTTTCGTCTCTGTAGGACTTACCGCACCCTCGCCAGGACCTGTCAATCTCGACTCGCTCTTCAAGAGGCATCGCAACTCGTTCAACGGCACGCAGATCGGGAGCGACGGTTCGTTCGTATTCATCTCTCCGCTCACACCGAAACTGACACTCTCTGTCTCGACCTTTTCTCACAGCTTGGAAAAATCTTTACCCTTCGATCAACGGAACTCCATCCTACTCTCCTCAGGAATGGCTCGACAGGCTCATTGAAGTCGAGCTCGCTGGTTTAATCCCCGATGCGTCAGTCAATCCCATCGCCTTGTTGACACCACTGCTGGAAAGTGAGTCGATCGAGTATAACCTTGCTGGGTTACTGTTTTGCTGGCTTCTCTCGTTTCGTACTCGTCGTTTCACAGGCCCAACTACGGAAGTTTGAACGCGTCGTCGTCAGGAATCTGCTCGGTCACCTTCAACTGCTACGGACCTGAAGACGTCGTCAACGCTCCCGATGGAAAGCTCACAGTAAATTCTTCAGAGCGGACGTCTGATCAAGAGCGAGAGAAGATCAGAAGGAAACCTCGCTGACCTCCCTTTCCCATTGTTCTTTGTGTCGTCGCGTCTGTTTAGATCGCCTTCGACGATGGCCCAGACCTCGATTCTCCTTCGCTCTACAACTTCCTGCACGAGGAGTGTATTCACGGAACCCACTTCCTTATCGGGCGGCAGATCATCAAGAACTGGGAGCTTGCGCTTCAGCTCAGGGACACTCCAGGTCAAGCGCTTTCGGTTCATACTTGGTCTCACCCCTACCTCACCACGCTCACGAACGAGCAAGTCGTTGCTGAGGTGAGTCTGCTCTACGTTTCCAAGAGTAGAGCTGGGTTCAGATGAAAGAGGGTAGCTCAGGTCGCGTCGCTTTGTTTTGTTTTCGACGCGTTCTTTCAGATCGGTTGGACGATGCAGCTCATCTCGGATCTCAGCCTTGGGAAAATTGCGTAAATACCTCTCTCTCGCGGTCCTGGTACAATTCTTAACCTCCGGTCTCCTCTAGCCGTCATTTGGAACCACGATCCCAAAGATTGGGCCATCGACGACGCGACTTGGTTTGAATCCGACGTGAGAAGTGAGTCCCGCTTCCTGCTTCTTTCCCGAAAAGAGAGATCTGATCACTCTTTGGTTCTAAGAATCTATCCAAACCTACGTCAACGGCACCAAAACTCCTGGGTTGCTGATGCTAGAGCATGAGCTCTCGACGGGGAGCGTTGGAGGTTCGTTCGCTTCTCCCCGTTCTTCTCTCCCCCCGTAACTGACCTTCGTCGACCTGGGGTATGATCCAGCTTTCATTTCAGAATACCCCACCTTCGCTGAGAGAGGCTGGAAGACGGGCAACGTTGTGAGTTTCGCTTCGTTTGGGTCTGCGTCGACGCGACACCCTTGCCTTTCAAGCTCTTTTTCGCTGACTCCTCTGCCTTCATATTCTTCTAATGGTCCAGCCTGAGGTCTTTGGTCTCCCCTGGTACAAGAACGCCTTCGACGGCGGCAGCTACATCAACGAGGATGTCAACATCGCGTCCAACGGCTCTTTTTCGCTCGGGACCCTGTAGTTCTGTCTTCGATCGATGGAGCTCTATTAAGATCGAGACTCGCAGAGCTAGCAATCCTCAGGAAGCCTACAAGAACCAAACGGAAGCAGCAGCGAAGACGAAAGAGACCGAATCCGAAAGCGCTCGAGCTCACCCTTTCGCTTCCTTCCCTCTGACCATCACTCGCTTCTGACGACTCCTTCCTCGCATGCCTGGGTTCGTTCTTGCCCTTCCTCTCCTCTATCATGCCCTTGGCTCACCTCTTCATCTCCGTTTTCTCATCTTACAGCCACGCAAACTTCGTAGGAGGACCAGCAGCTCGAATCCGAAAGCTCTCCTCCTCCTCCTCCTCGCATCCGAACCGTCGAAACACTCACCTAGGAGGTCTTTCTCGAATCTTCAAACCTAGGAGAGAGAACGTTCAATTCGACTTCCCTTGGGTCCCTGCCCCGGACTCGGAGACAAGGCACGAGGAGGAGATGGACATGGAGGAGGGTGGAGGTGGATGGGTGGAGGAGAAGGAGAGGAAAGACGCGGGAGAGAGCAGCAGAGGAGGACAGGGAGAGACGAAGAGGAAGAGTGTGGTGCTGGATATGTTGGAGAACGACCTCAGTAAGTCTTGAGATCGGGAGAATTGGTGGATGGAGAGGGGGTGGGAGGAGGAGGGAGAGGAGAGAGGAAAGAGTTGAGCTCATTCGACTTGCGTTCGTTCGTTCCTTCAGCTCTTGGAGGCTTCGAAGCTGGGAAACAAGCTCTGCTAGACCTCGACGACTGGGCTGGCCTGAACGACTCCTACGTGAGCTCTAATTTCCTCTCTCAACGTCGAATAAGAAGGGACTGACCCGTTGCCTTCGTCGACCCAACAGATCTCAGCTTCCGACTTCCTCCCTCCCTCCCCCGCTCCTCGCTCTCGCCACCAACGCCGAGCACCATCGCCTCAGGAGATAGAGCAGCGTACAACTAGGAATAGGAGGCAGAAGAAGGTGGTCTCGGATGGAGAAGAAGAGTGGGAGGATGGTCGAGAGTTGAGACGAGGAGATGCCTACATGCACGACGAGAGTGAGCTCAGCCTCTCTCTCTCTTCTCCTCTTCGGCACTGCCTGATCTTCGTTCGCCGTCTTTCGGTGGATCAACAGATGCTACTCCTTCGTCTCCCGACCAGTACACCTTCGACGAACCTCAGCCTTCCTCTTCCAATCAACTCGAGCACGACCAAGACCAGGAGGAACCCTCCGACTTCGATCCACCACCCTCTCCTCCTCCCCACCAAGTTCAGCAGCAACAGCATCAGAAACAACATCCACATCAGAACCAGAATCAGGAGCATCACTCTCGTCAGAACTATCGTTCCAGCGTCGTGCACCTCCCTCTGTCCTTCAAGGCAGACTCCGATGGTATCGCTCGTCCTCATCCTTCACAGTATCCCGTCCCCTCGTCGTCTTCCGACGGAGATGCCATCGTCAACGCCACCATCATCGGAGCGAACGCCTTCGAAGGAGAACCCATCATCGAAGAGGAGAACGAGGAAGACCTCCAGGTCTTAGCCGAAGGAGAGATCGAGGGAGATGACCATCGAACGGACAGCAGGAACGACGCGTCGACGGAGAAGCCTACGACGAAGAAGAAGAAGAAGAAGATCTCTTCTCCCGACTCACAACGAATCACCCTCGGATCATCTACCATCTTCCACAACAACAACTCGGATCTTCTCGTCGGATCTCCTCTCTACGAACCCCCTTCTCCTCCCGCCGCTCGACCCGTCGTCGCGTCTCAGCAGCTCCAAGAGGACGAGCAGAGATGGAGATCGAGCCAACGTCCCATCCCTTCTTCTTCTTCTTCGAAGAATTACGACCACATCGATCTTCAGAACCCCATGAAGCACCTCGCTTCCGAACTCAAGCTCCCAGATATCTCAGGAGACGCGTCTCCGCTTCGACCCTCTCATCCTCCTTCTCGATCGTCTAGCGTGGGTCCAGAGAGGGAGAGGAGGAGAATGGACGCAGCAATAGTTCGAGACGTAGTCGTGGTGGTCGTGAAGAGAGAGGAGTACGAGTACACGTCCAACTTTGATTCGAGGAGATGGGAGACGCACGATGAGCCCGACGAGGAGGTGAGTTCTTCCCTTCCTTTTTTGTTCTGCTGGTTTGATGCGAGAAGATGATACTGAATCCTGCTTCTCTTCTCTATCCTTTATTATGCTTCTATAGCAGCCCTCCTGGAACGACTCCAACTTCGGACGACGCGACTCAGACGACGAGGAATCGAGCTCGCAGGAGATCGACGTTCAGCTTCAGCTTCAGTAGCAGCAGCACGAGAACGAAGGAAGATGGATGAAGGATTGAGAGGTGTACGTTTCTACTACCTCAACGACCTATACATGTTTACGTTCAAGAACTTGAGCTCGAAGAGGATTTCGAAAGGCGCGTCGTCTCCCTTCAGCTCGTCCGAATAGCTCAACGGGGGACGAAGGCCAGCAAGGATGACTTGAGTTTTGCTAGATAGTCTAGTGGGATAAGACACCGGATCAAAGAATGAAAGGCATGGATACGAGACGAGAGAGAAGGAATCAAGAACGAGGCCGAGACGAGAGAGAAGGAACGAAAAAAAGACAGACGATCGTCGAACGAAAGAAACCCGAAGGGCCGCAACCGACAACCGAACGAACACAAGAAGCAACTACTAGTGACGAAACAAGCAATACTGAAAAAAAGGCGAGAGAGAGAAGAAGAAGAAACCGACGCGAGACCCCGCTCAACCCTCCACTTCCTCCATCCCCACCCCTTCCTCCTCCTCCTTCACTTCCCCCTCCCCCTCCCCCTCCATCGCCGCCGCCGGTTCTGACGAAGCAATCGTCCTGAACGAAGCCTTGAACTTCGCTCGATCCAACGGCTCCTCCTTTGCCTCCTCTCCCGCCATCCCCTCCCCTCCTCTCTCCCCAAGCTCCTCAACGCCTTCCATCCCCACCCCAACCTCCACCCCCATCTCATCGATCTCCCCCTCCTCAACCTCCGCCTCCTCCGACTCCTGACTAACCACGCTGTTCTCCGGTTCCGAAGGAGCCGTCTCCACCCCGACCTTCTTGCTCCCTTCGACCGCGTCGTTCCATTCCTTCACCGACGAGTCGGACGGCTGGTGGTGCTGTTGGTTTCCAAGGTGTTTGAGAATCTCGAGGTAGACGTTGGAAGGGAGGGTAGGCACGGTGGAACTAGTGCTGGCGGTGGCGGTGGTGGGAGCGGATTCGGCAGTAGGAGTGGGAGCGGGAGGAGACGTCGCCGCGTCGTTGTAAAGTCCGAGGAACGAGTTTGGTGGAACGATGGAGGTCGAGGTGGAGTGGATGATGATGGAGGGTTTGGGTTTGGTGGGAGATTCCTTCTTCTGTCGTTTCAAGCTGAGCACGACTCGAGCTCGGAGCTCTTCTGGGGATTTGTTGTAGCCGGCCGTCGCGTTCGGTTGGGAGGAGGAGTCGAGGTCGGAGGAAGGCGGGAGTCCTGCTCTCCCTTCGTTCGTCGAGGTTGAAGGAGGAGGAGGCTGGTGAGGGAGGGAAGTACTGGAGTTGGTGGGAGTTTGAGTTTGGGTTCGATTCATCCAGGAGTGAGCTTGAGGAGGGAGAGGGCCGGAACTGGATCGAGCGGGCCATCGAGTCGACGTTGACCCTCCTCTTCCTCCTCCTCCTCGAGAGCCTTGGTTGAAGTTAAAAGATCCTCTAGGGTCAGGGGAGTGTCGATAAGGATGAGTTGGGAGAGGAGAACGGTGGTTGGAAGTCGAGGGTCGAGGAACGACCGTTGCCGAACTCGAAGTTGCTCCGACGCCGCTCACCAACTTCTTCTCCCTCCCTTTCACTTCCTCCACTGCTCCGCCGTCCTCCCTCTCAGATCCAACCTCCTCTTCGCTCTCCCTCTCCCTCTCCATCGGCCCAAAGTCCCCTCCCTCCCAGAACGACGCTCCCGCTCCCGTCCTTCCCACGAACAACAACCTCCTCCTCCCTTCCTCGTCCGGCAAGGTAGCCTTGAGTCCCTGATCCGAACTCGTGCAGCTCGGCATCCTCGGAGAAAGCACAGGCGTGTTGGTCCCAGTCTGGATCGAATCCGACGAGGCGAAGGCACCGAGAGCTCGGGACGAGGAGAGTCGAGGAGGACGAGCGATGCTGAGCATGAGTCGACGAACGGGGACGGATTCGGGAAGGAGGGTGGCGAGGGTTGAAGGTGAGATGGGAGGGAGGTCGTCGTGAAGTCGGGAGGAGGGTTGAACGAGCTGGGTTGGGGTTTGGACGCGTCCGAGGGGAGGGAGGGCGCTGTCGGAGTGACCAGGACGAAGATCGATCCCGAGAGCGTTGCTGGGTGATCTTCCTCCGAGAGGACTCTCGCTTCGATCTCGATCTCGTCTGGGAGAGGGAGAGTGACTGCCCATCGAGCGATCTGAAGGAGAGTCGTCTCTTCCTCCTCTTCCTCGTCCTCCATCCTCGTGCTGATGCTCGTCCGAGCGGTACTCGACTGGATCGTCCTGACAGATACTGAGCGTATCCCAATCCTCCGTTCCAGCTGGTTCGTCCGGCTTCGAGCTCTGCTCCTCCTCTTCCGAGCTTCTTCGTCGATGAGAAACGGAGCTGCCAGCGTCCGACGACGGTCTTGAAGGAACCTCTCGGTCTCGGCCCTCGAGGTCGTCGGCACCCTCCTCCTCGTCGCTGTACGAAGGGAAGTAGGTGTCCCTTCTCAAGAGAAGGCGACCGTGCTCGAGAGGAGGGAGAGGTCGAGAACCTGAGTCGGCTGGGATGAAGCTGCTCTTCCCCGACGGGTACTCGATCTCGTAGCCTCCCTCTTGAGGTTCCCTTGGAGCGTTCTTCCACGACTTGATGGGTGAGACGTTGCCGTTTGAGTAGAAAGGAGGTTGGAAGACTGAACGAGATGGCGAAGAAAGAAAGAGACGCGTTCGGTGAGCGAAAGAAAGGCGACGAAAACGAAGACGCGACGACGCACCTTGAGGAGGAGCTTGAGGATTCCAAGGTCGGTAAGGGATGTTCACTCCTTCAATAGCTCCGACGGGCCAGGAGGAGAAGTTCTGAGCTGCGTCGTGCTGTCGTTGATGAGTGAGGTCTGATGAGGAGCCAAAGCCCAACCAACGACGAGTCAGCTCAGGAGAGGTGAAGAGGAAGACGAGAAGCGAAAGCACTCACTGATCATCGGATCCACTTTCCCAATCACATCGAAAGGAATCGATCTATCGTCGTCGCCAGGGATTCGGAAGCCTGAAAAAGAACAACACACGGTCAGCTCGAGAAGAACTCCACGAGAACGAGTGCCACTCACTCGCTCCACCCTTGTTGTCCAACGATCCCATCCTCTGCCTAAGCCCAATCTTCTCGTTGTAGTGGCTGAACCCAGTGTTCCAAGAAGGGCCAGTGTAGGTTCCAGCGTTCTTGGAGCTCTCCTCGGCGTTCTTCTGGACTTGGGACTCGACTTGGATGAGCTCCTCGGCTCGGTGGATTCGAGAGAGAAGAGGACGAGTGGGTGGAGAGGTAGGTCGAGGAGGACCGTACGTCGTCGACGAGTGGGAGTCTTGAGGAAGACGAGGACCTGAAAGAGCCAGACGAGAAGAAATAGAACGGTCAGTTCGAGAGAGAGAGAGAAGGACAACGACGCGACGAAACGCGAACACTCACTTCGAGGTCGTCGATTCTTCTTTGGCGAGCGTTCTGAGGGAAAGCCTGCTCCGATACAAAGAGAACGTTAGGTCTTCCGCTCGAGCGAGTATAGAAAGGCTTGAGACTCACCCTGTCGAGCTCGAATCTTGTTCTCCGGCAAGACAGGTCGTCGTCCTCGATCTGAAAGGCAGGAGGGTTCCAAAGCTCAGATTCGAGCTAGGAATTCTACTTCAACGACGACGACGACGAGAAGATGGGCAAACCTGCTGCTGCTGAAGACTCTCGAGATCGACTGCCACCATCTCGCCTCCTCGAGACGGTCCCTGCGAAGTGAAGAGCGAAAGGACGATCAGCTTCGGCGCGTCTCCTCCCTCTCCCTCCCTCCTCGGCCTTGCAAACGAAAGAAAACTCACCTTCCTCCAACCCACTATCCCTCCTCTCCCTCTTCCTTCCTCTCTCCCTCTCCCTCTCCTCCTCCTCCCGTTCCCTTCGTTTCCTCAACGACCTCCTCTTCGACGCACTCTCCTCTTGCTCGTCATCCTCGTTCTCGTCCTGTCGAGATCGTTCCCTCTCCCTCTCCCTCTCCCGTTCCTTCCTAAGCTGCCTCTCCTCGTCCTTCCTCCTCTCCCGAGATCGACGAGCCTCCTCAAGCTCGTAGTCGAGTTCGTCGCCTCCGGGAGACCAGCAATCGGCGGGAGCGAAGAGAGGAGGAAAAGGTGGTGCTTGTGCTTGTGCGTCGGAAGTAGAGGGTCGACGAGGGTGCGTGTAGGGGTTGGAGGGGAGGAGGTTCGGGTTGGGAGCTGTGAGAGACCGAGGAGAACACGATAAGCTTCGAAGGAGAGCGATGAAAGGAGAGGAAGGGAAGAAAGAGAGAGAGAGAGAGAGAAGAGACGAACCGTTCGACGAGTTGGAAGAGAGTCGATGATGAGATGGACCTGGTCCCACTGCTGCTGCTCCTGCTCCTCCTCCTCCGTCGAACGAGCGCTGTGAACATCCAGGAACACCTCTGGGGAAGCCTGAGGAATCCAAATCGAGTCTCGAATCAGCTTTTCCTGTCAGAAAACGAAGAGAGAAGAAGCAAGTAGTCGAAACTCACCTCTTCCTCCAGCTCCACCGCTCCCGTGAACCAACGAAGATCGCCTATTCTGATACTCGTCTTTAGCAGCTTTGTCTACTCCGACGAAAAAATCAACCCAACAAAAACGAAGAGAAGAGAAGAGAAGAGAAGAGAACGAGAGTCAGCTCGACGCTCCAACTCTCGACTCTCCACTCTCCTCCCCTGCCCTCCTCTTGTACTGACCTCTCTTCCACTCTCTCCACGATGGACAGTCCCGCTTGAAGTGCTGCCCCTGAACGGCACAGATGTCGCAGATGTAGCGCGCGTGAGGAGTCGCTGCTGTCGGAGGAGGAGGAAGGTGGTGAGGGTGGGAAGGGTAAGGCCGGAAGGGACGATGAGGAGCGGGTGGTGGGCGATACATCGAGAAGAGAGAGAAGGTGAGAAAGAGATGAGATGAGAAAGAGATGAGAAGAGAAGAGAAGAGAAGGGAGGGAGGGTGGGTGAGCGTTCGAGGTCAAACACGAGAAACGAGAGGAAGAACGAAAGACGAAACCTGTTTTTTCGGAGGCCCTCTCTGTAGAGAAGAAAGGAAGCCAAAGAAGGGTTTCGGGACGGAACTCAGGGGGCTGTCAAGTGAATTGAAAGAAAGTGAGAGCGACAAAGCGAAGCCCACCCCCTCTTCGTTTCACGCGCCAAAAGCCAAACTTCGACGCGACTGTCTTTTCCTCCTGCCTCCTCCCCTTGTTGAAACTTCAAAAACATCTTCCAGATAAACCAACCACACCCCGCGCTTATCCCCTCCTCCCAACGTTCCTCCTGACCTTCCTTCTCTCTCCACCCACCACTCCGTTCGCTCCTCCTTTCTCCTCCAGATACGGCACGTCCTCCCACCCTTCCCCCTGCTCCCTTCGTCGCCAATCCACCATTCCAGCCACAGGAAGTTCCGTCTCCCCTTTCACCAGCACCCTCGCTCGCGCCAGAAGTGAGTTCGGTAGAGGAGTGAGGAGTTCCAGTTTGGTGGACGGGTTGGAAGAGGACGCGTCGTCGAGCTCGAGGTTGGGAACCGATCGAACGATAGCGAACCCCAAGAGGGAGGACGTCGATGGTGGAGGAGGAGGAAGGGACCGAGTGTAGGGTGGTAGACCCTTCGTGGTCGTTGGCTTCGAAGAAGGACGCTCGTAGTCTTCGTCTAAGGAAACGAGTCCAACGACGCTGACCTCCAACGCTCTCAGCACCTCTTCTTCCTCCACCTCCTCCGCTCCAGGTCCAACGAGGTAGATCCCGTCGAGTCCCAAGGTCCAATCGAGCGTGAGAGGTCGTTTGGCTACGAGAGGAAGCGTGAAATCCCACGAGGTGGCGAGAGGGGAAGGTTGGATGGAGTTGTGAGTGAGGTGGTGGTGGTGGTGGTTGGAGGAGGAAAGCGGGGATTGGAACCGAGCGTGGAAGTAGGAGAGGAGGGAGAGCGTTCGGAGGTCTGAGGGGGTGAAGCGAGAGGATTGGGTCGAAGGAGGAATGGGGAGGAGGATGTAGCGGGAGATTTTGGATCCGTTGTTGTTGTTGGTTTGGTTGTTTTGGCCGTACGACGACCTGAACCCTTCCTGTTCCCCAACTTCCGCATCGTCGTACTCATCCTCCCCAGATCGACCTTCCGCTCGAGCCAAAGCCTTCCCGTACTCCTTCCCTCTCAGTCTCCCCCATCCACCTTCCACAGGGATCCTTCCTTCCCAACTCCCGTCCTCCCCTCCAGCAACCTCAAACTCAAATTCGACTCGATCGCCGACCATCTCCTCGATCTTCTTCAACAGGTCCATCCCGAGTCCTTTCACCCATCCTTGCGTGTTGAGGACGAGGGGGATCATGGACGTGTTGCGGTCGTCGTTCGGTGAGGAAGAAGGGGAGGAGGAGGAGGGGTATTGGACGTTGAGACGGTAGGTTTCGAGGAGGTTGGAGATGGCGGAGAGGTAGGCGGTTGGGTTGGAACGAGGAGAAGGGGAACCGATGTGGTGCGAGCGGAGAGGGATGGAGGGGTGGGTGAACGGTGGACCTTGAGGGAAGGAGGGAGAGGCGACGCGTCGAAGTCAGTTCGGTTTCTTCGACTCTGCTAGCCTCTCTTCGTTTCCCTAAGCTCTTCCTCCCTCGTCGCTCCTCCAAAACTCAAAGATAGCGTTAAAGAAGTCGCCAACTCACCTAAGATCCCCTTCTCAACCACCACCAAACTCACACTCCCTTCCACTCCCCACTCGCCTTGTCCCAGATCCGCCTCCAGCACAGCAACGTATCTATACCGATCCAGCAACCCGTTCACCAACGCTCTCGCGAACGTCGATTTTCCAGATCGTTTGGGTCCCTTGATCAACGCAGTGAAGGAAGCGAACGCGTCCTCCTCTTCTTCCTCGTCTGAATCGTCTGAATCGTCCGAGTCGTTGGGTTCAGAGGCAGGTTGGAGAGAGCGAGGGAGGCGAGGGAGGGAGTTTTCGAGGGAGGAGAGCCAGGAAGGTGGGAGGGTGTGAGGGAGGTGAGAGGATTGGGAGAGGATCTGGGAAAAAGAGAGGTGAGCTCGAGCTTCGTTGGACGAAAGAGGAGTTCGACTAACAGGATGGAAACCTCTGACTCCCCAACCAGCTTCGTCTCCTTTCCAGATCCCTTCGAACCCAGGAACGGCCTTTCCCATTCCTTCCAGACCTGTTCTCAGCTCTCTGACGAGGAAGCGAGCGACGAAGGTGTCGTCCTCCTCTTCCGAGTCGAGTCCGAGAGCTTCCAGGAGCGGTGACGGTGTTGACGAGGAAGCGTAGGAGTAAGTGGAAGGAGTGATGACGGGAAGAGGGTAGCAGGTGGGAGCGTAGACGGGGTGAGGAGTTGGAGGTTGGTTGGCGGCCGAGGAGGACGAGGAAGAGGAGGACGGGTGAAGGGTCGCGTTGAGGACGGATAGCGACGAGACGACAGGGTAGAGACGGCAGAGACCGGAGAAGATGAGGTTCTGATAGATATGCAAAGTAACCAAAATTGTCAGAGGGCCCAAACGAAGACGAAGAAGGAAAGGAAAGAAAGAAGTCAAAGCTCACCTCTCCCTCCTTCAACGAAACCAACACGGCTCCCTCGCCTTCCTCCACGTCCATAAACACCTTCCTCAACGTCTCCTCCTCGACCCTAACCACGTTCTTCCCGAACGAAGGCAAGAAAGTTGACATGGCTCCTCCAGGAGCGGAGGAAGCAGCAGCAGCGGCGAGCTTGTCCCTCTTCCTCTTTCCAGCTCGTCCAGGAGTGAGGACTCCTTCTTCTTCTTCTTCCTCCTCCTCGTCTCCTTCTTCGTCCTCTTCGACCTCCTCGACCTCTGAAACAACTTCTTCCTCCTCTTCCTCCTCGGACTCTCCCATTTCCCTATCGAACCCGCCTCCAACCCTTCCTCCCGAAGGACTCCATCCTCTCGTCTCTCCTCCTCTTCCGATGAACTCGACCCTCCCTCTCCCTTGCGTCTCCATCTCGGGCAAATCTTCATCCCAGTACCGAGCCACCGCTTTCCCTTTTCCTTTTCTTTTCCTCTGTTGTTTCGTTGAAGCTGTAGGCCGACTGGTTCCGAGCGAGACGAGCTCTCCGTCCATCATCAAGCTCAGAGGTTCAGGATTCAACAGCGACGACGACGAGAAGTTGGACGACGACGACGACAACGACGAGGGTGAAGAAGGGACAGGAGAGTTGAGGATGTCGAGAGCTTCTTGATCTTGATCGTCGCCATCGTAGTCGTTGTCCTTGGTTGAGACGGCGCGAGAGGAGGAGGAGGAGGAGGAGGAAGGAGTCGAGGAGAGGAGGAGGAGAGCCGCTGCTTTTCGAGCTGCTATGGCGCTCAGAGGAGGAGGAACTGCTGCTGTTGAAGCAACAGTGGTAGGTTGAGGTTGATGAGGAGGGATAGGAGTAGGTTTCGGAGTCTTTTTCCTCTTCTTGAGAGCGGGAGCGGACATGTTGGGAGGTCGTCGTTTGGGGGGAAGGAAAGGTGTTGAGCTCGAAAAAGCTGAAGTCTTGAAAGACCAAACATAGATTTAGACCTCCTTTCCTCCCATTGTTTTTCCTCCTTCTTTGATCTTCGAGGCTGTTTGATATCGCTACGGAATAGCCACGAGAAAAAAAAATCGGTCTACCTTGCAGGCCAGCTCGGTGAGAGCGAATAGTTGAAGCTCATCGGCCCTTCGAGCGAGACGACGCGTCCGACCCCTCGTTTCCTCCTGACAAAGCGCTGTGCTCCAGAAGCTGCCGCGGGCTGATATGTATAAAGTCAGAAGTCCGAAAGAGACCGACTGTGAGGAGGTGGTTCAGGGAGGAAAGAGCGAATAGGAAGGTGAGCTCGAAGCTCAACATTTCGAGGGCTCCCTCCGATCTAGTCCTCTTTCATCTCTCCAACTCCCATCTCGTTGCGGATACAAAAAAAAAGATGCTCGTACGATGTCCTCATCGTCTAGCTCTCGCCCTTCTCTCTCCTCAATCCATCGCGTCAAAACAACAGCAGCAACGACGCTCAAGCTCAGCTTCGAGCCCTTCTCCTCCTCCTGCTCGATCCTCCCTCCCTTCCGTTGACCTTCTCGAAGTCTACCGCTCAAAAGTCGACTCAGGCGAAGTCAAATGGGACGACACTCAAGTCCGTATAGTAGTCCAGGTAAGTTTCATCTTTGCTCCTTCAGCCGATCTCTTGCGATCTACTAATCTGACCACCTCCGTCCTCCCTCTTCATCAGCTCCGAGCTCTCCATCGACTCCTCCATCTCTACACCCCTCCCGCTCACCTCCTCCTCCTCTCCAAACCTCGTCCTCCCCTGCTACCCAAAGACTCTTCCTCCTCGTCGTCGTCGTGGTGGCCTTGGAGTTCAGGAAGATCGGAACAGACCGAGATCCAGAAGGAGGAAACGATGGAACTCGCTCGGGTGCTATCCATCGAGGAGGAACTGTCTTTGCTTCCTTCCCCGAGAGGTGTGTTGCTTATTGGACCCCCGGGAAGTGGGAAGACGATGCTGCTGGATATGCTGTTTGAGAACTTGGAGGTGGAGGGGAAACAGAGGAGGCATTATCATTCGGTGAGTTGGAAGTCGTCGCTTCAGCCCTCGCTTTGGCTTCTCTTCTTCGCTCCGTTTCAGCCCGTCGAAGCTCACATCCTCGCTCGTTATCTATCTACGTCCTCGGTCGTTCCTCTATCAGTTCCTTCTTCACATCTACCGCCTCATCTACGAAGAATCCCTCTCGTTCCGTCTCTCCCCCGAATCCCACTCCCAAGCTCAAGCTCAGGCGGTCAGGAAAGGATGGAAGTCCGTGTTTGCTTCCGGCGCGTTCGACGATCCTACGTCGGCTCTTCCGAGACCCAAGATTCGACATGGGTTGGCTCAGCCGAACGGGGGAGGAGCGTACGTGAGCAGTCCGTTCAAGGATGATGAGCTTGCGTTCCGGGTCGCGAAGAGGTTGATCAAGGATGAAGGGTGGTTGATCTTGTGAGCTTTCAAAGTCTTTTCTATGTCCTGTACTCATTTGAAAGCGCTCTTCTGACTTTTAAAACGACATACCTTCGTCAGATTCGACGACCTCCAACTCCTCGACCCTCCCTCAACGCATCTCCTCCGATCCGTTCTCCTTCACTTTTGGCGGCTAGGAGGAGTCGTTCTGTCGACTTCCAATCGAGTTCCGGAGGATCTGTACACGCAGGGAGTGATGAGGAAGAGAATGGAAGGGTTCCTGGCATGTTTGAGAGGGAGGTGCGAGGTTCTGGAGGTGGATGGAGGGAGGGACTGGAGGGAGTTGGACGAGGAGGAGGAAGGGAGAGTGCGGGGGTTGAGG